>NC_062567.1:126076775-126715108 GCF_022837055.1 Prionailurus viverrinus
TTCAATTCCCTTCACTCTAATCATTCTGGATTTTCTCTTGTGGTGGATGGCTCACCATCTGTCCACTCTGACAAGCTGGAGGCATGAGACTCATCCTGGATTCCTTCCTCTCTTACCTCCCACCTCCAATCAGGCACTGATTTGTGTTGTTCCGACTGGGAGCTGTCCCCCAAGCCCCTCTGTCTCCAGCAGATCCATCCTGGAGCAACTCTCCATTGTTTTTACCACCGGTTTGCCTATAGCTCCTTAACCAGCTCTCTTTTCTCCTTCCTTCAGTCTACCCTTAGCTCAGCTTCCAGAGTTTTCCACCAAAAGATTATGCATCTGATCATGTCAGAAACCCATAATCCTTGATCCAAAACTTTGAGTCTTCCAAAAATTTGGAAGCTTTTGGAGTTAAGAAAAACAAGCTACAGCATATCATGTAGGTCTAGCAGTGAACTCTAGGGCAGTACCCTGTAATCAAACACATCAAGTGAAATGTATGAATATTCACATGAAGAGAGAAAAATGAAGACTGTGAATAGCCTCGTGTAAGTTCAGTCAGTGTTTGCTGCCAGATGAGTTTGGGCCAAACCCATGAAAAGCCTTCAGCTGTCAGCTTTTAGAATTTTGAGATTATGGATAATGATTGGGGACTTGCACTCTTTTTCTTGAAACCCCGGTTGTCTTCTGAATGTCTCCCTTGGCAGGATTTGAAAATCGGTGCCTTACAACCGGCCTATGGCCTCCAGACATGTTGCGTGAGGCCATCACAATATTTTTAATCATCCCAAACTGAAAGCCTTTACGAGGAAGATGCACCCGACAGTTCATCAAGTTGGCCAGGTTTCTACCAGCACATATTGTCTTAACAACCTATGGCCTCACACACTCACATTTTCTTCCTTGTCCCTGTGGGTATTTGACCTTGAGTAAATGGCTGCAAATCAGAGTTCCAGGTTATTTCTCCAAGATCATCCTGACTCCTTCTGCCATGTCTCTCTTAGCCTCCTTATCCTGGGCTATATCACATTATCCAGGTAAGTGGAATCCTGAGATTATAAAGTTAAGCTTCGTGGCTTGGCATATGCACTTGCCTCTGCCTGAAATACTCTTTTACTGCCATATCTGAGATTCAAAATTTCTTCATTTGGCAAAAATCTATGCAACATCTACTCACCAGTGCCTACTAGGGATCTAGGGATACAGCAGAGAATCAGGCAGACAAATCCCTACCTTCACAGATACACAAGCTACTAAATGTAGCCTGGCCAACTAACCTTACTATTGCTGTATAACTAAAGGCACTACTAATGCCACTTTCACTTTCTCTTATTCTTATGACTTTGTTCCTATGACTTCTCCATCGTGGCACTTGTTACACAAAGTATTGTCCTTACTTGTTTACTTAGCTGAGCTGTCCACAGATGTGAGCTTCTAGAGGCCAGCATTAAACTGTAGTAGCTCCCGTGAGCCAACAGCCATATCTACAACTCTTTAGTAGTTAGATTTCCTAGATTTGCTGTGTTTCCATGTTCCCCTGACTTGCTCTCTTGACTTAATTTTGGATATCCTGAGTCACCCACTGTCCATCTTCTGGATCAGTATAATGTACTTTAGTTCTTCATTACGGCCATCCCTTACTTTCAAGTACTAATCTCTGTATTGGTCAGGATGGGGCACATTGTGTTGCAATCATAACCACGGACTCTTGGTGCCTCAGCACAACACAAGTTTATTTCTGTTAACATTTTATGTCCAACACAGATGAGAAGGGGGCTTCCTTTTGACAAATGCCGTACCTTTGTGGTGCTGGAGAGAGAGATGTGGCAATTTGTACGTTGGCTCATAAAGCTTCTACCTGGAAGTTACTCAGTTATCTGTTTACAGTTCGTTGGCTAAAGTATGTCACTGATCATACAGCTCTCAGGGGGTATGAAAGTCCCTGGAAGTAAGAGAACTAGAATATTTGCAAATACATCTAGTCTAGTGACTGCCATATCAAGTGTCTGCTTGGCAGCAGCTAGCACATGACAGGGCCCTCTCTTTTAGGGGAGCAGAGGCAAGAATCCCTTAAGTTAAAGTCAATCCTTGGTTTTGAAAGATCTGGGGTCTCAAGCTAAGTTATAGAGGCAGGATTTGGGCCCAGGTGGGTTCCTTAATAGGAGACAAGGTTGGAACATAAATGATGGAAATGAGGTTCTCGGTGGGAATTTGATCACAGAGGTAAAGTAAGATTTTCGTGGTTAGAACTGGTGCACACATAGTTGAGTGAAGAGTGTGGAGCTTTGTCTAAATTATTTGGGTAATAACCTTGAGCTCCTTCAATTTCCTTTGATAGGGCCAAATTTATTAATTGAACACCTGCCATGTGCAATTGGATAATGGACCATTGCTGACCAATCCCTGCCTGCCCGTGACCCTTGTCTTCCTTTTGCCCCAACACATGGATGGGCATTTCTGTTCCCGAAATAGTCATGACTCAGGGCTTTGCACTTGCTATTCCCTGGTCCGGAATGCCTTCCCTTTTAATCTTTAAGTTGCAAGTTCCTTCTCACCATTCAGACTTCAGCTTAAATATCACCCTACTTCAGTGCACCCTTTTAAATATTCCTCCCACATTGCCTTAGAGCAGGGGTTGGCAAACCATAGTCCACAGGCCTGCCACCTGTTCCATCCTTCATTCCTTTACATATCATCTGTGGCTGATTTAATCCTCTAACAGGTGAGTAGTTGTGACCTAGACCGTATGGCCTATGAAGCCAAAAATATTTACTCTCTGACTCTTTCTAGAAAATGTTACAGACCCTGCCCCAGAGTCACTCTGTTGTCTGTCATATTTTCCTTAATACACTGTGAAACCATCTTATTTGTCATTTCAGTCTCGTTCCCTACTAGATTGGGCATTCCATGAGAGTAGGGACCTTGGCTCTATCTCGCTCATGGCTGCAACCCTAGAGTATTTGGAGGCATTCAATAAATACATTGTGTTTGAATGAGAAAAACAAATGGATGCTATGTATACACTGAAGGCACAATTGGTCTGAAAACCTGGGCAGGTTCAACTCTGGCCAAACGTGGACCAGTGAAGGGAAAGGAAAGAATGGATGCTCAGGAGGTGCGGTGTGTTTTCCATCTTTGGATTTAGGTCAACCAGCTGCCATCACCCTCCGTCTGTTACTTAAGCCATGAAAATAAAGTGCAAGAAATCAATTTCATAGGCTGGCCAAGGATTCAATGGTGTGTGGTCTGCAATGGGTTCTTGTAGTAATGAGGCTCTCGACCTCCTCTAAGGGCTTTGGCAAACACGAGGCAAAGAGACATGCATTGGCTCAAGCCACTTCCCTCCAAGACCTGAAATCCTGTCCGAAATCAATACTTTATTAAAATGGTACAGTGTGCAACACTCTCCCTGTGCTGCTGGCTTGCACAGATCCTTACCATGCCTGAGATGGGACAGCTTTCCAGGGAAGCCATCACCCCGCTGTGTAGCACTTGCTGTGTACAAATGATGCTTCAAAAAAAAAAAAAAAAAAAGTAAACCGGCTTCCCCCAAATTACGTTTTGCTGGAGAAATCAATAGCAGTGACTCGTAGGCTCAGTCAGGGCTTTAGAAAAGGAAAAGGTGCAGGAGGCAAGCGAGGGCAGCTTGGGGGCTAGGAGGAAGGAGCCAGGTGTGCTGGCAGGTTTCACTCCGGAGCATCTTCGCTGATGTGGGCAAAATGGGGGTGTCCTCTCTGTAAGCGTTGGGGTATTGGAAAGGTTACTCATTTAGAAATCCATCTGAGCCAACAACCACCACCCACCCTTGCTCCCATCTTTCTCCTACCCTCTGTCCTGATTGCACCCAGCAGATTCTGTAGGCTCTCCCTCCAACATAGCTTCTGAATCTCACCTCCTCTCCATCACCACCAGTACATCCTGGACCAGCTGCCATCAACTCACACTTGGACTAATGCAATGGCCTTCTCCCTGGGTTTCCTGTGCCGGCTGCTGTTATGGCTTCAGAAACCTGTTTTCTCTCCTCGGTCACGGTGATCTCTCAAGGACTTAAGGCAGAGTATGTCACTGTTCTGTGTAAAACTCTTCAGTGTCCCTACCGTGCTCACGAGGTGCTAATAAGCTGACCCTTGGAGAGTCTCTGGGCTCATTTCCTCCACCCCAGGTCCTGGTCCCCTTGCTGTACTTACAACGCGACAAGCCTGCTTTTCCTGAGAGCCCTTCCACTCAATGCTGCCTGGCATAGCCTTGCCCACGGATCTATCCCACCAGCTCCTGTGGTCATTCAGGTCTCAGCTCATATGTCACCTCTTCAGAGAGACCACCCTGAGTGCTTATCTATAAGAAACCCCAGTGGCTCTCTCTTCAACTCCTTGTGTTATTTCTTTCATGGAGCTCCCACTATCTAAAGTCTCCTGTTTCTTTACTTCTGTACTGGCTTCTTATTTCTCTTGCTTCATTCAAGGCCTGGGCTCCAGGCCTCAAACTGTGCCCAGCATGCAGTAGGCACTTAAGGGGTAGCTACTGAGAGGCGCCTGGGTGGCTCAGTTGGTTAAGCTTCTGACTTTTGATTTTAGCTAAGGTCATGATCTCACAGTTCATGAGCTCAAGCCCCACATCATGCTCTGCACTGACAGTGTGGATCCTGCTTGGGATTCTTTCTCTCCCTCACTCTCTGCCCTTCCCCCACTCTCTCTTTCTCTCTCTCTCAAAATAAATAAATAAACATCAAAAAAAAGAGGTAGCTACTGAATATCTGAAGGCTACTTACCTCAGAATAACAACTCTGCTAAAGAACTGGGCATATTTTGGTCATTCATTCATTTAATCAATCAATGCCCCGGCACCTGCTAGATGCTAGTCTCTGTGCTTGATGCTGTGCGTAGAGATAGGAAGACTCAGGCTTTGCCCTTCAGTGATTTTGCTAGGGGAATGAGGACAGACACAGCACTGGAGGCAGGCCTAGGCTTCAGCCTGGTAAGTGCCAAAGCAGAGCTGTGAACAATAACAAAGTCCTTCAGGAACACGGGGAGTATGGACTTACATTTCCTGATGGAGCAGAGAAGACCCTACGGAGAAGGTGGCGTTTCTGCTGGATTTTGAAGGGGTGATGAGGAGATTGTTAGCTGTAAAGGGGGTGTGAAAGAGATATAACACCTAGCACGTGAAGGGAAAGACTTTTATGGATATTTTGATTCAATGGAGGGAAGACCTTTGGAGAAGTCAGACCTGTCCCAGGAAGGGCTGTTCTGGCCCCAGAGGTTGCAAGATCTCATTTTCTTATTCAGATGAAGGACAACCACATGGAATTCAAGTGTGAGCTCCATGAGGGTGATGACCTTTGCCTGTTTTGTCCACTGTTCTATTCTCAGTGCCTGGTGCACAGTAGGTGTTCAAAGGAAGTCTGTTGAGTGGCTAAATGATTTGGCAGGGTGGATTGAAGCGTCAGATGGGGCAGAGGAGGCATAAGGCCAGATGGTGTTTAAATTCACTTCCAGTTCTGCAACTTTATGTCTTTGAGCCTTACAGGAGACCGTAACAACAATATTCTTGAGGCTTAGATTAATGACCTGCGGCCCAGATTCAACCACATCTGGCAAATCGTGGTTCAAGGAAGAAAGGCAACCCCCCCCCTTCCTTCAGGTTAATTGGACAGGGCCTTTGCAGAAGGAAATGGGGCTCTTTGGGGAAGAAATTCTTTTATTCCTTTGTGCACTTGACCACTTCTTGTTTCTGAGCATGGGAACTTAGAAACAGGAGGGAAAGATGTTCTTTCCAGTAGGACACAACTAGTCCTTGCCTTTTCATTTATTTGACTTTCTGAGACTGTTGGACCAGCCTCAGCCTTCCCCACAGCTGGCTCAGTGTCTACATGGGAAGAGCATTGTGGGGGGAGATCACAGGGAGGACAGACAGAGGATGGAGAGAACACACTCATTTCTGTGCAGCAGAGCGATGCCCAGCCAGTTTTCTCCTCCCAGGTCGCCCTGGTCTCCCCAGGTTCTCTCTGGGCCATCTACTCTGCTTGTCTATTGTTCCCCAGTACCAGGGAGGATCTGAGCAGGGAGAGCTGTAAATTATGCTGTGAAATTGGACAGTACAAGAAAGTGGCAAGGAGACGAGGGCCAGGGCCTTCCCGGATAGCAGCCAGATGAAAATGCCTTAAAAAAATGGCATGGGGGCCATGTTTGAACACCCTGTCCTTGACATTGGTGCACAGGTTCCATGTTCTTGGCAGCCAACCAAAGGCCTGTCTATAGGACTATTTCTTTGCCCCACCTGGCATGAAATCATCCTCTGGATTGCACCTGTAGGCAGCCCATTCACATGGCCTAGTCTTTTAAGCTCGTTCTCTTTTTCCTTTTGGTCCATGAAAATGAGCTGCAAATGCCTCCATTTGTGAGCTCCTAGAGGTTGAATCTGATTTATCCCTGAAACCCTCAGTGTCTGGCCCAGTGCTTGGCACAGCGTAGTTCCACCATAAATATTTGTAAAATGACTAAATGAGCAAATAGATTTTTTTTTGAGGCATTGCTTATCCACACCTTCACCTTTCTCTCTGGATTGTTCTCCAGATTGACCTTCTTTTGCTTTGTGTGTATGGGAGGGTGCATTTGGCTGCAAAAGCAGAAAACCTGGCTGATAGTGGATGAAGTCATTAAACATTTATCGTTTTTATCTTTAACCAGACAGGAGACAGGTAGTGCCAGGATTGGTTTGTTGTCTTACCAGTGTCATCAAGAACCCAGATCTTTCTGCTCCTTCTATTTTGCCACCCACTGGGCATCTCTCCTGCCCCCTGTTGGGTTTTATATGAACTTTCTCTGCTTCCTCTACCAATTCTTTAGGATGGAGACAAGCTCTCTAATGCATGGGTTGCAAACCGATGGCTTCCTGACATATTTGTTTAGCTTTCAATATTAAAAAAAAATTAAAGTAGTTTGCAACATTTAAAATTTGGGGTACTTTACATAAGATTCCAGATTTTTGAGTTCTCTCCCCAAATCACAAGATCTAGAAGCATAGTATGGCTGCAACAAGCCACAGTCAGTGGTGACTGCCCTGTTAGAATGAGTCACGTACTATCCAGTTCTCTGGAGTGCCTGCCACTACTATTTTTTTGATGCTTTTCCAGCTTTATTGAGGTATGTTTTTTAAATTTTATTACTATTATTTTTTTAATTTAAATCCATATTAGTTAACATATAGTGTAATAATATTTTCAGGAACGGAATTTGGCGATGCATCACTTACATGTAACACCCATTGCTCATCCCAACAAGTGCCCTCCTTAATGCCCCTCGCCCATTTAGCCCATTCCCCCACCCAACACCCCTCTAGTATTGATTTTACCCTGCCAGCTTCACCCATTCATGCTGTCTACAGGAACCCCTGCAGGTTTTTGAGTCCAGACCCTACTCTAAAGATTTTTTTCACCCCATTGGCCTGCAATTTTAGGCCACCTATTAAGAAGCTCTTGAAGTTACTTTCCCCCTAAGAATTGCTCTAGACTTCACCTCCCGATGTTCAATTGTTGTTTCTGGATTCCACCCATTGGCTCTATTCTCTCCCACCCTTTGACTTGAGGGCTGCTCATTAAAAAAAAAAAAGTCTCTCAAATTGAAACAGCATTAAGGTTTGGATATGTGTGAAAGCAAAAATGACTAACACTGCAGAAGATTCAGAAAATGCATGACAATATGAGGCAGTGAGAATCAACCATCACCCTGTTACCCAGATAACCCTGTTGATACTTGGATATGTATAATTCCTCGGGCACTTTCGACATGTAGGCACTGATCTAAGTGCTTTCCATGCATTATTTCATTCAATCCCCCAGAAGACTCTAAGAAATGGGTATTATTCTTATCTTCCTTTTACAAATGACAGAGTCAAGGCATGAAGAAGTTAGATATAGCTCCTAAGGACACACAGCTGATACATGTTGAAGCCTCAGTTTTAATTAAAGCAGTCTGACTCTAGGGTGTACATTCTTAAAACTAGAATGTACTGAGTATGTGCACATACGCACATTTTATATGTAAGTGGCTAGAGATTGCATCGCTCACCCCACGAAATAGCATAATGGGAATTCCTTTTGTTGCGTTTTCAAAGAACTCACTAAAACGCCCCAAGAAAACCCGGAATTGGGGGGCAGTCCCTCCTATCATCATATTTTAATTGCTATTCACTCTGAATACCCTAGATAACCAGACTCCTTGTGTGGTTGACTCAGAGGGTCAAGACATTGGCGAGACATATCTTTTCTAGCTTAGGTGTTTCTTATTGGTAGTATGGAGATGATGATATTTTTATGAATACCAAGGGTCATGGGAAAGAAGTAAAGAAAACAATTTTTATATCAGAGCTATTATGTATCTGCTATTTGGCATATGCATCTCACAAGGCCCCTTACAGATGGACATTATCGTTTCCATTTTTTTTTTCCTGCAGGTAAGGATAGAAAGGTCGAGTCACATGTTCCAGGGCATACAACTAGAAGAGACAGACTAGAATTTGAACCCATGTGGGTCCAATTTTCAAATTCATTTCTTCTCCACTCTTCTGTACCATACTCCATTGGATAATGTCACTAATTATGATTGAAAGGGTAGCCATTGCATAATTTTGTCAAAAGAATTATGAAATATCTGACGAGAGTGCTCTGTGCCCTTTCTTGTGGGCATCCCTGCGAGATATATGTGCATAACGTGAGTTGATTGATTTGTGGGCATGCTCATGTTAAATCACAGAGCTGTCCTTGAAAAAGTGAGTGCCAGTTAACGTTTCAAAAATAGGATGACTTTGAAGTCCATCACAGGGGAATCAATACGAAGGGGAAGCTCTGTTTTATTTCTTCGTAACACATGTAACCTGGCTTCTCTGTCAACTGCTCTGTTGTGAAAAGCTGGCTTTCTTAGAGGGAATTACCCCGTTGTGAGGATGGCCAGACACAGGTATAGATAGACCTATGGCTGATGTGCCAATCATCTTTGATTAGAAAAAAATCAAAGGGCGCCTGGGTGGCTCAGTCGGTTAAGCGTCTGACTTTGGCTCAGGTCATGATCTCACAGTCCATGGGTTCAAGCCCCGCATCGGGCTCCGTGCTGACAGCTCAGAGCCTGGAGCCTGTTTTGGATTCTGCGTCTCCATCTCTCTACCCCTGCCCTGCTAGTGCTGTCTCTGTCTCTCTCTCAAAAGTAAATAAACATTAAAAAAAAAAAAAAAGAAAAGAAAAGAATTGTGCTGGGGCACCTGGGTGCCTAACTCTTGATTTCACGTTAGGTCAAGGTCTCACGTTTCGCAAGATGGAATCCCGCATTGGGCTGTGCGTTGACAGTGCGGAGCCTGCTTAGGATTCTCTCTCTGCCCATTCCCTGCTCTCTTTGTCTCTCAAAATAAATAAATAAACTTAAAAAAAAAGAAAAGAATTCTTCCCAATTATTACAGCAACATTATAGCACCATTTGTGGAATCTTCTACTGTGTGATAGCTAGTTTCAAAGCACTAAATACATGTCTCTTCACTGAGCAAGTATAGGTATGTGTTGGACCTCAGAAGATTCTGAAGTGACTAAGATCCCCTTCTTGTCTTTAAGAATCTCAGTGTTTCACAGGGAGACAAATATGTAAGCAGGTGTATACAATAGTGTGATTAGCGCAACCAAATAAGTGATCTGTTCTATTGTTTCTATCATCCATTTATTCAAAAGTGTTCAATATTTAGCTCCTATTATGTGCCAGGCTGTACGCTTCCTTGAGCTTATGGTTTCTCACTGTATCTGCACTGGATGCAGCATACAATAGTATCTAAGTGCATGGGCTCTAGCCCCATGCTCCCTGGGTTCAAATCCTCCCCTTTGCTGGTTCTATAACCTTGAGCAAATTATCCAACTTTTCCATGCTTTAGTTTCCTCTGTCCTATGGACCTAAAAAATCACATAGTACCTATTTCATAAAATTGTTATGAGGCTCAAATGAATTAATATTTGAAAACGTCTAGGCGAATGACCCTCACTCAATGAAGGCAGAATGGTGTTCATCAAGTAAGCAAGTGGAATGGTATATCATAGACTCGGGTTATTCGAATTTTGGCCAAATCCACATGGTACGTGTATCATTTGTCATCTTTAAGCATCAAAAAAACCATTCATCCACATCCAACTAGACATCACGAACAAGACTTTGCCTTGCTTTCTGGGCTGCACTGGTAAGGATGCAATGATGGCACTGGGCACTTCCTTTGGGAAGCCCTCTTTGTTCACCAGGCAAGACCAGCAGCTCCACCCTCTGTGTTCCTATAGAACTTTGTGCCAGACTCTATTTAGTGCTCATCAGAATGCCTAGAATTCAAGCCTCATCTTTGGGGAGTTGGCCAATACGAGGCTTTCCTTTGATTCACCCTGCCTCCATAAGCCCAGGCCTATAAAGACTGAGAGTAAGAAAATTTTCGCTTCTTAAGCCCATTGCATAAAGCACTCCATGACTGTCAGATATTATATGTGCCTCCATGTACCTATGTGTCCATCCAGAGAACATACACAGAACATACATGCTTACCAGATAAGGAACATACCCACTTGAGCATGAGAGAGTTTTAGAATAAGCAGGAGGCAGGGCTGGGGAAGCTGTATGTTTCTGGGGTGGGTGAGGAACCAAGGGTCATGTTTGAAGCTGTTTCTGACTCTCCATTTTTACAAAGTAATGAGAAGAGCAGAGGCTCATCCATACTGCCCCAGTGGCCAAGAGTAGGGACCAAACTCAAAGGTGTGACTGCAGAAGAGAGAAAATGAGTCATTTTTTACCTTAGGGGGTCTGGAGGACGTCTTCCATGACTTCCTTGAGTTTCTATTGATTTCAAAGGCTGTAGGAAGGGGTTCACCATGCAAATTCATTCTAAGCAGAGGGAATAGCACAGAGACAAAGGCGCCTACCAGCATGAAACATTTGGCTAAGTATTGACATTTAGACAATATTTTAGGGTAGGAGGTCAACTGAAGAGTTTTAAGAGAAGAAAATATAGAGGTAAGTAGGGGGCCAGTCATTAAGATCCTCGAAGGTCTGAAGGCACTTGTACGTATCTTTAAGAGGTTGAAAGAGAATGAAAAATTCCCCAAGCCAAATCACTACTGCTTGAGTGCATTCTGAAACAAATTTCTTCAAATAGAAGTTTTTTTCTCTTTTCATACTTCTGCAATAACCAGTCTGAGGAATCTGGCATTTAAAGACACAAATGTTTCTGAAATACCCCACCACAGCAAAGTATCTGAAAGTGTTTCTTAATTGTTAGAAAAAACTATTTCTGTATGTGCTTGGAACACGTTTTTTAAAACACCGCCCTTCAAACACACCATCCTTTCCGGCCCCAAGTGGCTGAGGATGGTGATGCTAAGTGGTTTAATAGAGACGCTGTTGTCTCTCTCCTGCACATCACGCCTCCAGTTCGATGCATAATTTTATTTTTTGTTGGGTAAGTGCCCTACAAGGTTGCCATAGATGTACAGCCCAGCACGCAGAAGGGAGTCAGACGATCAGCAGAGTTGCCTCTATGTAACGAGCCAGGCAAAGGCTTTGGAGAATCCTTTGGCCAAAAGGTTCTTTAATCCATCCAATTTGAATGAGCTCCATGCACATTTACCAAAGTCATGGCCTCTCCAATCTGCCTCAAGCAAATACATGTCCCTAAGCAGTTTTCTGTGGAAAGCAAATTTCTGCAGAGGGGATGAGAGGAGAGAATTAGCCACGCTCATTTTACAATGGAATGCAAAGTGGGATTGGATGGGATTCCATCCTGCGCCTTAGGCCCGTCCCCTCTGCTGCCGCACCCCTTCCAAGAAGTCCTCCCTGCTCGGTGTTCACTGAACTTGTCCTTCCTTGAATGCCCATACTAATCATAGTTGGTAGTGTGCATTCTTGCTCTTTGGTATCTTGCTGTGAACTTCTAATTGTCATTCTCACTGTTACCTTCCTTGTAGTACCAGCAATAAGGGAGCCCTGGGATTCAGGCATCTGGAAGCGCTTGTGGCTCCCAGGACAAGGCTAACTCTCACAATCCTCTGGGGCTCTGCTGGGGCTGCTCTTGCTCCTTGGAATGCCCCTCTTGTTCTTTATTATTAGTCTGTGTTGGTCTTCCTGGGCTGCTACCACAAAATACCATAGATTGGGGGCTTAACCAACAGACATTCATTTCTCACAGATCCAGAGGCCAGCCATCTCCTTCTCTTCCCTTTGTATACAAAGCCACTAATCTCAGCATCCTAAAGCCCCACCCTCATGACCTCATCTAACTCTAACTACCTCCCAGAGGCCCCACCTCCAAGTAACATCACACTGGAGGTTAGGGCTTCAACATATGAATTCAGTCCACAACATAGGCCAGCTCTTTCTTGTCCTTCAGATCTTGGTTCAGGTATCAGTTCCTCCAGAAAGCCTTTGGCAAAACTCTCAACATGGGTTGAGATCCCTCTCTGCAAACACCTCTTACAATAGCACCCATCAAGCTATACCACCACAGAGCATTGTTTTGTCTGTCTTCCTCACTAGGTTGTGAGCTTTTGAGTGTAGAGCCTTGTCCTTTGTCTCTGTTCCCAGTGTACATGGTCCTTAGCAAGTGTTCAATAAGTGATTACGTGAGATTGGGAGGCAAGCAACTATTTTAGAAGAAATGTATAACAGAGGAGATTACGGTTCACTCCTTCAATGGATGTTATGAATTTATACCTCAGGCACCATGAGAACAGCTTTGTGAAGGCTTGCTTTAAAACTGACCTCCTAACTAAGGTAGGGGAAGGGAACTAACTCTTACATCTGTTCAGTGGGACCCAGATTTTCAACGTTTGTGTTTAATTCAGTCCTTGTTTGATCCCACCCCTCCCCCTCATTTAACAAATTCACCAGTTTAAGTCAAAGCTTCTCTCTGAAGTCAGGAAGGCAGATCCTGGGGGCAGAGTCTTGAAGAGTGACTTTGCCGTGGACAGGATGGGAGAATCTTTTACTCATGAATCTCCTACAGGTTACAACTTGCTGTTCTTTTCATTCTTTCTCAAGCAATCTTACACTTTCAGGTAATGTGGATGCTCCTGTCCAGGCAGAGAGGAAGCACATACACTGAGCTGGGAAAAGAGATGCACAAGAATAAATGCCTGTGCTCTGCTCACTGCTTTATGTAGTTAGCTTTTCCCATATTAGTACAATACACTGTGTGGCCCTCGGTTCAGCAGTCAGCACCACCTGGAAGCTTGCTAGAAATTCGCATTAATGGGCTCCATCCCAGATCTACTGATTCAGAGTCAGAAGGTGGGTGAGAAGGATGGGAGCCACGGGGTTCCAGATAGAGTTTGTGGGTTCCACTGTTTCACTCACTTTCTATACTTGGAATAAAGCTTCCCGATCATGAGCAAGGGAGTGGGTTGCCTGCCACTGGTTGCATTTTCTTATCTGGTGTTCCCTAGCAAGGCATGGTTCCTGTCTTGCAGGCCCTGCTACCTTATTCTGGTGTTATATACTTGCTTATTTAAGTCTCTGTAATACCTCACAACATTGCTTAGTTTGGACCCTCAGCCTTTTGTCTAAAATTGGCTGGATGTTAAATAACCTCCCTGATCTTCATCACCTCCTTGTCCCTCCATCTCCCAAAGTAGAGAACAGGGGGTGGTCAAATTTCCTATCTGAACATGGAGAAATAGAGAAAAACTAATGGCATCATTTCTGAGGGCATTATAGGATGCACTAGGAATGTTCAATGCTGATCTCTCAGTTTCTTCCACTCTGAGGAAAGTGATCCCAACACAGTTGGGATCTCTGGGTGAGAGTCCCCAAAGGATGACCCGCCAGCAGGTGTGGATTTCTTCATTCCAGCTTGCTGTAGTATGGTCTGCACAACCAGAGTGGAGGGAATTCGGGTAGTAGACCATTATGCACGACAAGGACCTCTACCGAGTCAGGAGACCCTTCCTCCCCACATCCTCCCTTTCTTATGTGGATTTGCTTACACGGGGTCTCTACACATTGCTTGTGTCTTGGCATCCTGGCAGCACCCACAGATGACTTTATGCTATTTTTGGTTTAAGGAGTTGTAATCAGCCTGTGGGGGCAAGTGCATGCCACACATGGACTAAGAATCCTGAACATACCTCAAGGTTAAAGGAGTTCCACATTTACTCACAATACATTCAGTTGCACAACATAAATGGAGCCTCTTTATTTCAGAAAGCTATTCTGATTGTCCCCATTTTCTACCCCATCGGGTGGGTCCAACCCAGTAATCAAAGTCCAGTGCTTTAAGCTTTTTCTTTGGCTTTGATAATTCCCTGATTTGCAGAGTGCTGTTTTTCTCGTGTTTCTCTGCATGTTAGAATCTGAATGGAAAGGGGAGTGTGTCTCAGGTGACTTTAAGGAGGCAGTGGGAGGAGAAAGACGGTCTTTGAATTCCTCTCAAATCCTCAGGATCCTTCCTGCTAATTGTTGCAGAGTAGAGTATCTCCAGGGGTGTGTGGAGCCCTGAAGCACACTACATCTGATGCTGTTTTGTGTTTTTAATAAACTTTTTATTTTAGAACAGTTTTCAATTTACAGAATTATTGTGAGGATAATACAGAGAGTTCCCATATGCTGCACACTGTTTGCTCTATTATTAACAAGTTACATTAGTATGGTACATTTGTCACAATTAATGAACCAACCCTGATACGTGATTATTAAGTAAAGTCCACACTTTATTCAGATTTCCTTAGTTTTTCCTCTTTCTGTTCCAGGACCCTATCCAGGACACTGCAATTTGGTTGCCATGTCTCCTTAGGCACCTTTTGGTTGTGACATTTTCTCAGAGCTCCCTTGCTTTTAATCACTTGACAACTTGGAGCAGTACTGGTCAGATATTTTGTAGAATGTCTCTCAATTGCGATTTGTCTGGTGTTTTTTCTCATGATTAGACTGGGGCTATGGGTGTGGGTGTGAATGGGGGGAAGATCACACAGGTAAAGTTCCATTTTTCTCACATGAAATCAAAGGTACATAGTTTTGATATGACTTATCACTGTTAGTGTTGACCTTGAGCATCTGGCCAAGGTAGTATATGTCAGGTTTCTCCACCACAAATGTATCCCTTCCTTTCCATACTGTCCTCTTTGGAAGGAAGTCACTATGCACAGCTCACAATCATGGAGTGAAAAGTAATGCTCCATCTGCACAGGAGATATATAGATTTATTTATTTATTTATTTATTTATTTATTTATTTATTTATTCATGGTATTTATTTTATAGTTTGGGTTATAATCCAATAGTACTTTATTAATTTTGTTGCTTAAGTGGTTCCAGCTCTGGCCATGGAGTCAGTTGGCTCCAGTTGGCTGCTGTGTTCTTTGACACGCTTGCACCATTGTGTGTGTGGGTTTGGTGCCATCTGTTTCTGTGGGTCGACACGAGTGCTGGCACTCCTGGGGGCTTGCTTATCTGATTCTGCAGTCTCTCTGCTCCACCTCTAGGTGGCTGCTCTGACATTCCCCTTGGAAACTCAGAGTCCTCTCATTGGAGCACATTGCTGTTCCTGGTATCGCTTGGCCACAGTTGCAGGCCATATGGGACCAGGAGTACTCCCTCCGTCTCATCCATCTAGCCACTCTGATGGCCATGCTGGAAGATTCACCTCTATGCCACTTGAGTATGACACCGAGCTGTGGGCTGGAACCTGGGGCCGCTGTAGCATCTCTCACCACATTCTTCCGTTCTTAGTCAAGATCCTTCAGGGAGATGCATGCATTTGCCTTCTCACCTCCCACATAGTCCTCAGCTTACTCTTATCTGTCTTCACCACTCTACTGAAATACCTCATAAGAAGATCTCCACAGATCCCCACATGGCTAAATCCAAGGAATGCTTTTCAACATTCAGGTTTCTTGGTCTCATGGAAGTTCAAGACCTATTGACAAGACCTTCCCTTTCCTTTGGCTCTTGGGATGCTTCCTCTGCTGCTTAACTCAGTCTTCCTTAGCCATATCCTGCTCTACCCCGCCTGGAAATGTCAGAGCTCCTCAGAGTGTCATTCTAGATCTTCTCTTCTCTTGCTGTACTCTCCGCAGGCAACCATGTCCATATCTGCCAAAAGCTCACGGAGACTTCAGTACAATTTTACAAACACTAGTTGTGAGTGTATTTCTTTTAGAAGAAGAAGGGGAGCTTTTTGTCAAGGAGACTTGGGCTTGGAACACAGATACTATGTAGAAATGCAGGAATCCAAACCACAAGGAATTAGCAGAAATTGCATTGTATCTGAGGGCTCGTCTAGGTCATGACAATGGGAATTTGAGGCAATTACACCTAGATATCAAGAATCAGGGATTCAACCGGCACACTGTTTTATTGTCTTGGTGATGCATAGTGAAGCCAGACACACATCAAGAGAGAGAAACTAGAAAGAGTTGTACCATTTTCTTAATCTTGGCTCCCTGGGAAGAAATAGCATACTCTTCAGAGACACTCAGCTGAAGCATAGGGTGGGTGATGAGGTTCGAGGGAGGTATCTATAGACAGAGGCTTTATTGTGGGTTCTGCAAGAAGGAAAGGGTGTGGCAGAATAAGTAGGTTTAGGATAGGCTGATTTGAATAATTTCAGGAGGTTGTGGGCCATAAAGGCTATCTCTGGTTGTGTGGTATGTGGCCCTGGGGTGGTTAGAGTTGATGGGCAGTGACCCAGAGTGTGAGCCCTACAAGAGAGGTGGGTGGAGGGTGTGAACTTAATCAACTACTCAAGAACGGGACTGACCACCCTCTAGCCAGGGCCTCAAAACTAGGATAAAACATTTAAAAAACTATATTATACCCATATCATGCCCCACCTCACTGAAGTAGAGGGTCTGGGAGCATATTGATAGTGTCTCTCCTGTTACCTGGTATACTGTTAGGATCTACAATAGGTATCTTGCATATAGTAGGTGCTTGATAAATAATTGTTGAAAGAATGTATAAATTCTTAAACAGGCTTTTTTTTGAGAGAGAAAGAGTGCAGAATGGGGGCAGAGAGAAAGAGAGAGAATCTTAAGTAGGCTCCACACTCAGCATAGAGCCTGCCATGGGACTTGATCCCACGACCCTGGGATCATGACCTGAGCTGAATACAAGAGTCAGAAGCTTAACTCACTGAGCCACCCACGTGTCCCAAGAATATGTAAATTCTTAAAAAGAACAATTGGACTTTGTATCATCATAAGTAAATACAACGAGAGAGAAAAGCTGTATCTTAAGAAACCCAGAGAAGATATCTGAGGGGCTCAGGTTTTTAAAAGGTGGTGGTCAAAATCAGAAATACAGTATCAGTGTATAAGGACAGTTCTCAGTGGGTAGGAGTTCCACAGGTATCCTGAACCACACAAAAATGGTGGCGTCAGGATTTTATTTGAAGCAAAGAACAGGAAAAAGAGAAGGCCAGCACTTGAGGAAAATGTTAGAAGAACTCTGTCCTTCTTCCTCTTTGTAATAACAGTAATCCCATAAGAGCGGTCCTACACCCCCCTTACCCAAACGCCATCATCTCCTGAAGGCCTCACTTTTAGCTTCTAAATGAAAAGGGTTCTGCCCGATTGGGGTTATGAACTGGTGAGGGTGATTAAGTAGCTTGAAGGTGGAATTGGAGCTGCACACAGGTGAGCACACAGAGGGCACCTGTGAGCAGAGAGGGCGGGAAGTGCTTTAAATGACATCACATGTCCTGACAGACCAAATCCCAGAGCACTGGAAGGAATGTCAGCTGGTCTCGAGACCAAGGTGGGTGATCCTGGAGAGGAGCCCAGAGGTGGTGGAGATGTGGAGGAGGGGTCACGGGATTGTTCTGTCCCGGCATATGATGACGTAGACAGCTGGCACCCTAAAGCACTAAACTTTAATTCCATCAAGTCCCAGGGCAGATAACAAACAGATGGTTTACCAACATTTAGGAAAAGTAAATCTCTTGGTGCTAACATGGATTCACATTTGCTAAATCACAGCTTTTTTTTTTTTAAAGTAAAGTTATGTGACTGGCTAATTATGAAAGGCCTTGGAAATACTACTACTACTACTACTAATAATATAATAAATTCCATGAGGACAGGTCTCTTATCCATCTTCTTCACAGCTCTACTCCACACGCTAGAATAATGGCTAACATCAGTAGATGATGGTCAATATTTCTAGAATAAACTAATAAAATAACTCATATTTATTGAACCTTACATGCCAGGCAAAGATATAGAGATGAAATCTATTAAAATTACAGATAATGATCATAATAACAACATTTATAGAGCAATTTTAGAATGTATCCGGCATCAGGGCACCTAGGTGGCTCAGTCAGTTGGGTGTACAACTTTGGCTCAGGTCATGATCTCAGGGTTTGTGAGTTCAAGCCCCATGTCAGGCTCTGTGCTGATGGCTCAGAGTCTGGAGCCTGCTTCAGATTCTATGTCTCCCTCTCTGCCCCTCCCCTGTTCACACTCTGTCTCTCTCTCTCTCAAAAAAATAAACATTAAAAAAATTTTTTTAAAAAAGAGAATGTATCAGGCATCATTTTAAAGAATTTTGCATACACAGTATTATGTTTGGAAATCTCATTAACTGTTATGGCTTGAATTGTGTCTCCCCCCAAACTTACTTGTGGGAGTCCCAACCCCCATTACCTCAGGGTGTGACTGTAATTGGAGATAAGACCTTTACAGGGGTAATTAAAGTAAAATGAGGACATTAGGGTGGGCTGGGCTCTAATCCAATAGGATTGGTGTCCTTACAAGAGGAAGAGACTGGGACACAGATACACACATGGAGAAGACCAAGCAAAAACACTGGAAGAAGATGCCCATCTACGAGCCAAGGAGAGAGCCCTCAGAAGAAACCCATCTTTCCAACCCTGATGTTGAACTTCCAGCCTCTAGGACTGCGAGGAAACAGATTCCTGTTGTTTAAGCCCCCCAGTATGGAGTATTCTGTCATGGCAGCCTGAACGGGCTGATACATTCACCCTTGTAGCAAGCAGGTATTCTGTTCTGGTTCACACTCCTGATTGCACCAGGCAGTATGCAGTAATAGCTAACATCTACTGAGTATTTAACCAATGGGAGCTCAGGACTGAGGTTCTGCCTGAATTCTGAAGCATTCTGTCGTGCTTCCTATCTTTTAAAGTTTTCTTCAGCATTTTGCACTGAATTTTATTACATATCTTTCCATCCCTTGTTATCCATTGACTTTTCTTCTCAGGTGCAGGGCATCTACCCTTGGTCTACAGTAGCAGGTCTTCCGGAAGAGCCCCACCCCAGGTTGTTACCTGAGAGCTCACAGAATCCCATGAGATCTACTGTCCTCTCTTACTCAGGGTGATTATTTGGCTAACCACACACTAGGAAGGTGTAAACAAAGATTATTCAATAATTCAGCAAACTAACTTGCTGGGCTCCTACTATGTGCCAGACTCTGAGTACGCACTAAGGCTGCAGAATTGACACAGGGTGTCTGCTTCAGTAAATCTAGATCCAAGTGGAGGACACAGAAAATCAGTGGAGTCACAAGTGAGTGGAATCATTGCAGGCAGTGATGAATGCCATGGAGGAAGGAAACAGTGACAGGATGACCCTGGCTGAGGCTCCTTCAGACAGGGTGGTCCAGGAAGGTTGCTCGGGGCCAAGAACTGAAGGGTAAGAAGGAGCCAAACAGGGGCGCCTGGGTGGCTCCATTGGTTGAGCGTCCGACTTCGGCTCAGGTCATGATCTCACAGTTTGTGAGTTCGATCAGCATGTCGGGCTCTGTGCTGACAGCTCAGAGCCTGGAGCCTGCTTCAGATTCTGTGTCTCCCTCTCCCTCTGCCCCTTCCCCGCTCATGCTCTGTCTCTCTCTGTCTCTCAAAGATGAATAAATATTAAAAAAAAAAAAAAGAAGGAGCCAAACAAATAAGGATTTGGGGGAAGAGAGATCCAGAAACCCAGGGAGGGAGCAGCACGTCCCAAGGGAATGTGCCTGGCTCCTTGGGGGAAGGAGCTGGAGCCTTGGCAGGAGCATGGACTTTGCTTGAGAACCTTGGTGTAAGGGTAAACTTTGCCCAGCAGCACCTGTGTCACAGAAAAATGTTAGATGCTCCAGAAAAATGAAGATGTGTTCTTTTGTGGAAGGGAGGAAGGTGCTGGAGAAATGGCCCAGGAAGTTTAGCTGAACAAGCAAGGCACCATGTATTCTTGTGCTGTTGTTTTGATTTTCTGTTTATTTTGACGTGCTGGGTCATCATCAACTCATGTGACAAGGAGAGGCACATCTTAGTCGGTTTAGGAGTCCATGTGGATTGCACTTGGCCCTAACAGGTTCGCCTCGTTAGAGAAACGCATTCATGCTCAGGGGTGGCCTTTTCCTCTTTCCAGTTTGCATGCGTGTCTGAGGTTGACGTGGAGCATGAGAGGTCAGAGGAGGGGGTCGCCAGTCACCACTGCCAGTCAGGCACACCCTGCATACTTGTAGACAGGGGTGTCCGTGGAGAGGAGGCTGCAGCTCCCAGCTCCTGCAGAGTTGGTGTAAGCTGAAACCCATTCTGAGAAGCTGCACAGGGAACATCAACACGAGCTACTCTAGCATCTGGATCTTCAGGACTGGGCCAGCAAGTTCAGGAGCTGTGTGGCCAGGGTTCTGCTCTGCACACTAGATTTTAGTTGGACACTCCTGGGGGCTGGAGCCCAGGGACTAGGGTATGTGGTGGGAGAGGCTTTGTGGCCTGGAAAAGAGCCCAGAACTGTCCCCGGGAGCCCTGCATCCAGCCCGGCTGGGCTGCGTTTTGTGCAGTCTTGGGTCATGATGATGGACAAGTTGCAAGAGACAATGAGAAGAAAAAGTGGGCACGATTTAGGGATGTGTGTCCTGGATGCCAGAGACGGTGGTGGGACAGAAGTCAGCAGCCAGAGAGATGACTGGCTTTGGAAATGTTGAGTGAGGGGCACCCCTGTAGCACCAAATAGTGTGATGAATTTTAGAGAGGAGGCAGGGGTTATAAATGCAGCTTTGGGAGTCTTATGCTGGGAGTTTGAGGTCACAGAAAAGACTTGTGCAGCCTAGTAAGCCACAGGGACAATGAAAGCAGCCCTTAAGGAGATGACTTCCTAACCTACATCTCTGGCCCGCCCTAAAAACTATTGGAGCGAAGCTAGCCTGAAGCTAGCCTCTGGCAGTGGGAGCTCCTGCAATGGGGTTGGGAATACCCGGGCTGTGAAGGGGTTCGGCTCTCTGCAGCAACGCGGGAAAGCCACATGCTCCTTGTGGTGCGTCCTCCTTGGCCGCTGACCCCTGGACCCTCTCATAGCTCATTTTTCTTGAGTACTGAGTGACAGAAGACAGACAATTAAGTCAGAGCCTGAGGACTTCATCTGCTGTTTCCTTAATTGTATTTCCTACACATTCTTTATAAATAGATTTAAGCGAGACACTATGTCCTTTAAATTGTGCATCTCTGTTGCTATGGAAATGGTTGTTTTTACCCTCCCCCCCCCCCCAACAGCTTAGCTACAAAGAAGTTAGCACCTGTTTTCCCAGGCAGGTGAATTGCCTACCAATTGTATTCTAAGAAGGTCTCTTTGGGTGGGTTGGAGTAACCTGCTAATAGCATCTACTTAAGAGAAGCATCAGGTGAGGGTTTGGGATTTCCAGAAGATATGATCCATCCTGCTAACCCTTCAGCTGATAAATGACTCACTCCATAGATTCCTAGGCTGTTGGAACTGGAGAAGGATCTCTATAGAGATACAATAATAATTAAAAAGTAACTTACACTGTACATTTGACGCATTCACTTATTTCTAAAGGAATCCTTTAATGAAATCATTTGTTTGAAAACATTTACTGAACACTGACACTGGGCTGGGGCGGGCACAGGTAATCATCCCAGAACACTGCAGGTGACTGTCACATGGAATGGAGTCCACAAACCTTTCTCAGTGAATGAATAAAGCTGCCCACTCCTCCAGATGGTGGAGGATGCAGACACTGAACCGGTTATAATGTTCTGTCTCTTGCTGGAATGTGGGTGTGTACAAAGAGTCATCACAGCAAACAGCTAGTCACGGATCCACTTTATTTATTTATTATTTTTTTTTTGCAAGAAGCGAGAAAACAAAATGCAGAAGACTTGAAGGGAATAGAGTTGGCAACATCATGTGACTCTTTGGTGCCAGAACCAAATCTAGGACCCAGGTTCCCTGAATCCCTCTCTGATAGCTTCTTCCCACATCATACTGACTCTTGGAGCTTCCAAGCTCTCGTGGGCACAGGAATCACCTGGGGATTTTGTGCCAGTGCAGATTCTGATTCAGTAGGTCTGGGGTGGGGTATAGGATTCCGTGATTTTGGTGATGCTGGTTTGCAGACCACACTTTGATTCACAAGGCTTTGAAAACTATTGGTGAATCTTTGGAGATACTGGACCCTTTCGACAATCTGATTACAGCTAAGGACTCTATGTTGCTTAAGGTTATTTGGTTGATGAGAACAGAAACTTTGGCTAATGTACATAGCATAACATAGCATACACAGCATAGAGTTATATAATCAATCATATATAACATATGGTCTATATATGAATGTGTATATGTACATGTATGTATATATTCATACATATAGGTGTATATATGTTCGTGTGTGTGTGTGTGTGTGTGTGTGTAATAGGATAGTACAAAAAAGGAAAAAGTGGAACTTCCAGTCAGTGGAAAAGAAGGGGACCAAGGAAGCCTTAGGGTCTGGCGAGCAGAATGCATGGGCAGTCCTTTCAGGGGAACCCTGTCAGGGTGGATATATCATAGTTTCAGAACTACATCATTTGAATAAAGACACAGTTTTCCAGGAAGAGACCCTTGCTGCCTAGCTGAGATCCAGGGCTGGCCCCTCAGCCAGGAGAATCTGGGAACTTTGCAGGACGTTTCCATCTCCACTGTGTCCATCAAGGCAGGGTAGTTGGCCAAATGTGAAGCGGATGTATTTTCGCCAGAGGAAGGAGGAATGCATGCGGGGAGGTCAGGAGACACTGATGGCCAGCAGAGACTGTGTCTCCAGAAACACGTCCACGTGTCTGCATGTATCAGTCAGCATCCCCACGTTTCACCTCCTCCACTGCCACTTAGGTCCAGGCCATCCATTCACGTGGGTCTCTGCACTCCTTTCCTGTTATCTCCCTGCTCCACGCTGCCCCCTTCAGTCTGCTCTGCACCGGGCGAGCCTTTAAAAAACCCGAGTCGGATCGTGCTGGATCTTTGCTCACAGCCGGCTGCTGGAATCCCATTATCCTCACAGCTAAATCAAATACCAAGCCAACACATCGCTCAGCAAGATGCTACATGCATCTTAATCTCTCTCTCTCTGTCCTCCTGTCCTGCCATCTTCCCCACTGCTCACCACACTCCCGCTGCACTGGCATCCTTCCCGTCTCGTGAACATGCTAACACCTCATCTCAGGGCCTTTGCATCCGCTCTTCTCTCCGTCCGGAACACTGTGCCCCCGACGACTGCACTTCCCATTCCCTTACTTTATTCAGATACCCACTCAAGGTCCACCTTCGCGAAGAGACCTTCCAGCCCAAGCTACCTGCGAGGGCTCCCTGGCAGCCTGCCTACTCTCTGGCCTCTTAGCTTTGTTACTTATAGAAAATAGGCGTGGGCTTCACGCGTCTTCTCTGCCCAGAATGCGAGCTGCTCCCGGGCAGGGACTTCCGGTGGTCATCCTACAGCCCGGCGGTGGGGGTCGGCCCTTGTGGGCGTCGTGAAAAGAACCGGGGAGCGTACACGGATGCTTCACTCGCACAAACACACGCACACTCCACACCCATCCCACACACTCACACACACTCTTACACACCCCTCATCCACCCGCTCACACCCACCTGCTCACACACTCACACACACTCTTACACACACACCCCTCATCCACACACACCCACTCCACACCCACCCGCCCACACACTCACACACACTCTTACACACACACACCCCTCATCCACCCACTCACACCCACTCCACACCCACCCGCTCACACCCTCCACACACACTCTTACTCACTTATACACACTCACACTGCACACACATCTGCCCACCCACACACTCACACACTCTTATACACTTACACTCACACATGTATGCATCCCACATCTACACACCCACATACATACGACTCCACACATTCTCCATAGTGATACACACACACTCCACACACACTCTTACACACTTACACACTCACATATGCATAACCCCACCTCCACACTCCACATACAACCTTTCACACTCACACATATACACATCCCACATCCACCCACACACTCATCCCCCCCATACTTTTGCACACACCTCACACTCCACACACACTCACATACATTCCACATCCACCCACACATACACACGCACTCCAAATACACTCTTACACACTTATGCACATACACACTCCACGTCAACCCATACATACACCCCCCCCACATACCCTTAAACACCTCACATCCACCCGCACATACACAGTTACACACGTATGCACATACTCACACTCTTACACACCACACGTCCACCCACACATATACATATTCTATACACGCTCTTACACACACGTACACACACATGTACACTCACACACACACACACACTGACACACTTTTGCCTATGGTTTCAGATGATTTATAGGCCTGAGACTTTGGGGTCCACATATCTTGGGTCAGCAACCTCTACTGTGGCCCAGGTATCTCCAACTCTGAGGAAATGGGGTCCCAACACCTCAGCACCTGTTACCGCCCTCTTTGTCCTTCCCGGCTGACTTTTCTCAGTAGGGCAGTGCCATTCCATTGCCATGGAACATGGGTGACCAAATTGAACTTACACTAGAGTTACAGTAAGAACAACAATAATTGACATCTGTCCAAGGAAAATAATGAAATATGTTAAATATAAGGAGCCTCTAGTATGATTTGATAAATTCGAGGGCAGAACAAAATTTTACTTTTATTCAACAAGTATTTATTGAACATTTGCTATGTGCCATTCAATCTTCTAGGTGCTGGGGGAATGCGGTCAAAGAACAATGATGTGGTCTCATGGAGTTCGTATTCAGGAAGGGCTGGGAAGACAATAGAAGAAAGCTAGGTATGACAGCTAGAGTATGCTAGAAAGAGAAAAGGGCTATAGGTAAAAATAAAATCTGGAAAGTGGGCTAGGCAGTCCCATTGGTGAAGGGAGTTATAATCATAAATAGAATTTTCAGAGAAGAGCTCTCTAATGGAACAAAGAGCTAAGAAAATGTGGGAGGATAAAAAGATATCTAGGGGAAAATATTCCAGGAAGCAGAAGCAGCAAGTGCAAAGGCCCTGAGGCAGGTGTCTGCTTAGGATGTTTGAGTCACAGCACGGAGGTACATGTGGCTGAGGTGGAGAGAGCCGTGAGAGATGAGAAGAAAATGTGGTCAGACCATAAAATGCAGGGCCTCATGGGCCAGGTTAATAAAGACTTCGGCTTTTACTTTGAGCAAGATGAAATTCTTTGGAATTCTGCAAGTAGAGGAGTGACCTGATCTAACTTGCATTTTAACAGGATCATACGGGCTACTGTGTTGAGAGTAAACTCTAGGGGAAAGCAGGGAAACAGTGGGACCATTAGGAAGATCAGTGAGCATCGTCCAACAAATAAAACTCACCTACCCTGGTGGGTCTCACTCAAAGCCAGTATCATGTAACTTGGAAAGACTTCATCACTGACCCTGAATATAAGCCTCCAGGAATGCCTCCAAAGTTCCCAAACAGGAAATCAAGGCAAGAGTTTGTTCCCTCAAGGTGGACAAGCCCCCAAGAGCTCTCTTGGCTGGAAAATGTGGAATGATAGTCATTCTGTAGGGTACAGTAGGCTTGGAGCTGGGTTAGAGTGGGGGGAAAAAAAAAGAAATTATATTTAAATCAGGAGCCTTCCCACAAACTGAAATTAGTTAAATCCAGTCAATTGCTGACTGATTTTATGTTATGGAATTCAAACGCTTGGAGGCTCAGTCAATTGAAACCCTGTCTCAGGAATGAGCCAGTTATGGATGGATCTGCTCTTCTATTATTAAAAGAAATGGATGTGTTCTGAGCATAACATATGGAACACTAAGAGCCCACTTGGTGGATAAATGCACTTTTTTTTTCCTTTATGTCCAAAGACCTGGGACCAAATTCTGAAAAAGGCAGAGACCTGCAGAGATTTTCATGACCAGTAATCTCAGATAGCACCTGGTCTCCTTATTCTCCTAGTCCAGAAACTGAGGCTTAGAGAGGGCCAGTAAATGGCTCACTGTAGGCTAATTACTCCCCCAATTTTAGTGGCTTGCTACAATAGAGTTTAAATTTTCACTCATATCACAGTCCAGCGTGGACAGGCAGGGGCTCTGTTCCCTCCAGTCCCTTGGGGAAGCCAGGTGCCTTCCACACCGTGGCTTCTTCCAGCTACAAGTCCCCAGAGACGGTCGCTGCTCAGCTGCAGAAGGAGGTGTGAGAATCACCCCAAGGAGGTTTTTATGGGCTGAACTTAGCAGTTGGACACATCACTTCTGCTCCCATTCCGTTGTCCAGAACCTCGTTTTGTGGCCATAGCTAGGAAATGCTGTGTGGCCATGTGCCCTTGAAGAGGAGAATGTGGAGGTCAGTGAGCACCAGTCACATCCACAAGAACGAAATAGGTGGTAAGAGGCAGAGCCTCATTGGAGTAATGCAGCAGAAAAGACACGGACGCCTACAGCCGCTTGCATGTTTGATGGGGGCATTTTCCTTTCTCCTACACATGGGGAATTTCACTCTACAAAATGTCTTGTGCTGACTTGAGTAGAGGGGAGCACATCTTGAGCTTTGTTTGGTATCTGCAGGATCCCTCCCGGGCGCCCTGCGGCATCCTGCGAGATGACTTTGTTTCTAGAACATCCACCAGGTGCAGGAAAGGTAGAGAAGGTACAGGGCAGATGGCTGCTACCTGCCAATCATCCCTCCCCCAGTTAGTTGATCCTGCAAACTCCATATAGCAGATATTTACTCCTTTAATTTAAGGACTTGAATCTTTTATTTATTTATTTAAAAAAAATTTAAAGTTTATTATTTTGAGAGAGACGGAGACAAAGTGCGAATGGGGGAGGGGCAGAGAGAGACGGAGACACAGAATCGCTCCAGGCTCTGAGCTGTCAGCACAGAGCCCCACACGGGGCTCCAACCCACGAACTGTGAGATGACGACCTGAGCCGAAATTGGACGCTTAATCGACTGACCTACCCAGGCGCCCCAGCACGGATCCGTGTTTGATGATTTTTGTTACTGAAAAAAACATAAGAAGGGAGTAAAGGGATTTTGGTGCGTTCTGTGTAGAAGGAATGCAATCTATCAGGCAGTGTGAAAGGCTGGGTGTGAGTGGTGGTCCCAGGTCCTTGCTCCTGGGGTCCCGGAGGGGGGTGGGGGCTGATGGTGAAGTATCTTTCAAGTATGAGCTAGCCTGGCTCTCTGGCTCTTCTGGTCTGTGGTGCCCAGAATTTGTCCCTATGCCTACATGGAATTAATATATGATTACCCAAAGTCTGACATTTGAATGTGTAAGGTGGCCTTTCCCAACTATGATGGCTATGGCCATCAGCAGGGAAAGCCCTCTGGTGAAGAGAGTCTCCAAACACTTCTCCACATCTCTGGAAACACATTCAGATCAGGAGGGATAAACCCTCTGGGTGTCCCTCCCCTAAGGTTATACAGGCAAAGGGACCTAAGCCACCTCTTCCACACTCCTCAGGATCTTTACGTGTCTGCATCGCTTTGTGGTACAACCTCAGGGCTGCGTGGATGGGAACAGGGCACTTGTTACTGGGCTGGTTTTGCAGGACTGGAGTTATGGGGAGCTTCAGGCTGAGAAATCAATCAGATTAAGGACAATATATTCCTTCGCCAGCACTAAAGGGAGCCACAGGCCAGTATAGACCTTCTAATTGTGTTGAGTTAGGACTTAGTGTTCAATGTGGGGTGAACAAGAGATACCTTTGAGGGACCAGCAGAAGTGGCCTGAAGGAAAGAGGTTGCCACTGTTTCGGCTCCAGCCACAAAGATACAAAGTCCTGGAGTTACAAGAGTGTGCCTGGGCTGCCATAACAAAATACTGGGGGTGGGGGCTTAAAAAACAAATTATTTTTTCTCACAGGGCTGGTGGCCGGAAGTCTCCAGAAGATCAAAATATCAGAAGAGTTGGTTTTTCTTGAGGCCTCTCTCCATGGCTTGCAGACTGTCCCCTTCCTGATGTGTCCTCACATGGCTTTTCCACCGGTGTTTACACCCTTCTGGTGACTGTCTCTCTTCTTAGAAGGACACTAATCCTATTGGACCCTAATGACTACATCAAGCCCTAATCACCTTCTTAAAGGCCCCATCTGCAAATACAATCACATTGAGGGTTAGAGCTTCCAATTTATGAATCTGAGGACATAATCCAGTTCCTAATGGGATCATACTTCTTTGGGGAAACACTCACAGAAAAACATGTAACTTCTAGGGAAAAGTGCCTATTTGGAAAAATAACTACTGGAAACACACTTCATTCTGAGATAATATCTGATGAAAACATATACTGCTTAGTAAAAATATCCAACAGGAAAAATTCTCCCCAAAAATGCTCCTTAGGAAAAATATTCTCTGGGAAAACTGTATTATGAAAATGCTCACCATGAAAATACTCACTAGGCAAAGTATCCACTGGAAAAAATAATTGCAAAAAAAAAAACGGGGAGGAGATATAACCTCTGGAGAAAGAGCCTTTCTAGGAAAAATGCCTACCAGGAAAACATTCACTAGGAGAAATGACCACTCAAAAAATATGCGCAGAAAAATGTCTGGGGGGAAAGATCGCACCTAGTATTAAAAATTACCTACAGAAACATATTCTGCATTGAACAAATACTCACTGGGAAAATATGCACAGGAAAATTACATTCATCTGGAAAATGGCCTTTGCTGTTATAGATACTGTGAAAAACAGGAAACTGTCATTTATTTTGTGTATATCAAGTGTCATGCATTCTACTGATGGCTTTCTATTAACTCAATTATTCCTCATAAAAGCTCTGTGAAATTGGGGTCCTGGGTGGCTCAGTCGGTTGTGTGTCTAACTCTTGATTTCGGCTCAGGTCATGTTCTCATGGTTTGTGAGATAGAGCCTGATGTTGTGTGGAGCCTGCTTGGGATTCTCTCTCTCCCTCTTCCTGCCTCTCTCTGGCTCATGCTCTTTCTCTCAAAATAAATAAACATTAAAAAAAAAAAGAAAACAAAAGAAATAGGTACTATTCACTGCCCTATTTTACGTATGGGGAAACTGAGACACAGAGAGTTAAGTAACTTGCTCAAGGTTTCACAGGAAGTAAATGTGCCCCAGCTTTGAACTCAAACAATGATTCATTTCATTAATTTATGGAGCACCTAATGCATGCCAAACACTGTGTTAGGCACTGAAAGAAACATAAAGCCCAGGTTTAATAACTTGATGTGGGAAACAGATGCATTGCAGACAATGAAGTTATAGTGACAGGAGCCTTTATACATTTGGTCTCCACCTTGGAAACTGAAGCAAAATGTTTCCACCAGCCTGAGGTTCCTTTGTGTGTTTTCAAAAGAAGCTAACTGTCCTGATAAACCACAGGCCCCCTAAGAATAACAGCCACTGGGAAAACATTAACACCCAGGAGACCACTCACCAGTGTGCTGGGAAAACACATTCCCAGGGGATAGGTCCTCAAAACATGTACCCCGCTGGAGCATGTGTTTGGAAGCTGGTCTCTCCACCATCCAGTCCAGGTCTCTGCTCTGGACCACGTGAGCCCAGCAAAGATGACCAAGTCATGCCACAACCTGGTTAGTGAAATGGGCTGCAGGAAGCCTTGCCACAAGGGGGGAATTAGATGGAACCTGGTGGAAGTTCCGAGTTCTTTTGATTTTTAAAAACCGTTGCTTGTATGTGGTCTAACCCCACCAGTGCATTAGCCCCACGTGTTCAGGTCGGCCTGTGCAGTTCATCTCAGCATCCCCACTGCTTACAGAAGTCGATGCTCAATAAGTAATATTTCCAAACGAAGGAATGTTGACCATCGTATGGCAGAGGTGTCAAGCTGCATGGATGCTGGAGTCAGATGACCTCATTTCAAACCCTGCACTGGCATTTCCTGGCTGTGCAGGCTTGGCCAAGTTACTTGCTAATTCTGAGCCTCAGTTTCTTCATCTGTGCGGTGGGGACAATAATACTTTTCCACTATGGCTATTTGGTGGGGGCGGGGTGGGGGGGTAGATGAGGGAGTGTCTGTTAAATAGTTAGCATAGTGGCTGACACATGGTAAGATGGTGAAGAAATAATCAGAACTGATCCCTTCCTTCATGAAGTTCATAGTCAAGTGGGTCATCACCCACCCCCCATGCAAAAACTTCCAAACTGGAGGCAGAGGCCCGGAAAGGCTGATTAGTTAAGTCTAGAATCTGCAACTCAGGTTTTCTCTCTCCTCTGCCGTCTCTAGAGAACATGTGTGCTGTAGGGTTCCATCTGCTTCTGTAATAAAACATAAATTATTAAAACCATAAAATATTGATGAACTGTTTTTATAAAACAGAGGGACTTTAATGTATTGATTATGAATTGAGAAAGCCTTAATGAGCTTCAGGAAAAATAATTGGGAAATGATAGTGGGTTGATTTCCTTCTGTGCCCTTGAACAACAAGCAGTTTTGAGAATAAGCTCCTCTTGTCACCATCATACTGCATTTCTGCCACTGTAGCTTTAAAACCTACCCTCTAGGGCACCTGGGTGGCTCAATCGGCTAAGCTTCCGACTTCGGCTTAGGTCATGCTCTCACGATTTGGTGGTTGGAGCCCTGCATCAGGCTCTGTGCTGACAGCTCAAAGCCTGGAAGCTGCTTTGGATTCTGTCTCTCTCTCTCTCTCTCTCTCTCTCTCTCTCACTGCCCCTCCCCTGCTCATGTTCTCTCTCTCTCTCTCTCAAAAATAAGTAAACTTTTAAAAAAATTTAAAAAAATAGAACAAATAAAACCTACTCTTCTGTGGACATTAAATGCCAACCCAAGAGAGAAAGAAGGGAGGCTGGATTCCTTGCTAAAAAGCAACAATGTACTTTGGTTGCAAACTTAACGTGCTCATGGGTGGTTCCCAGAGACTCTGGAGAACTAGTGGTTAACTGTGTTGTTATTTTCATGCTTAGGTGATTCCTCCAGTAAGTTTCTCTCACTGAATTTCAGGAAGACTTCTCTGTCCCTTTCATTTTAGGATGAAGGATCTGAGAGCTAGAAGCAAACTTCTCAGGGCCCAGACCAACACTCTCATTTTTTTGGATGAGAAAACGGATACCCACAGAGAGGAGTTACCTTGTCTGTGATCTCATAGTTAATTAGGGTCAGGACTTGGCTGGGCACCCAGGTGCCCTGACTCCCCGGATTCTTCTGCTTCCATATACTAAGGCGTCTTTTGGGTGGTAAGAGCTGGTCAAAGGTGGAACCAGGCTCTTGGAGCTTGGTCTTGATGACCAGTGAGATCTCCATCACTTGGAAGTATGGAGCAGAGGTTGAAAGGGAATCTGAAAAACCAGAGAGCAATGTGGTCACTCTCTCTCGGTCATCCACGTTGGCCTGCTGATCTTCAAAATCTTCACTTGTTTCAGGCTTGGAATTTTAGACACAGCTGCCTATTTGCGATGCTCAGGAATATTGAGGAAGGTCAAGACTCTGCTGTCAGTGGACTGCTCAAGCCGTTGCACCCATTACGTTAAGAAGGAAGCATGTCAGTGGCGACCAGGAACTGAGGCTCGGGGACATCGATGGAATTGCCCGAGATTCACACAGCCCTTTGGTGGCTGAGCCAAGGGCTGCAAACATTGCCTTTGGAGAACTGGACTACCGATTCTATATAAATACCGTGCTGCCTTTTAATTATATGTGGAAGATAAGGCTTATTGACTTGGAACAATCAGAAAATAAGATGATGCCTATAATTAGGGATTCACTGTGCTGAGAATTTTCAGAGAAGGACTGAGGCTTTATTGACAGCAGAGTTCACTGCCAAGACAAGAGTGACGTGTTTGCGACGAGACCACCTGAGGTAAGGGGCTGTTATTTGCTTCATTTTTTCCTCCACATACTTTAGGTCTGATTCTTGCTAGGCAAGTTGGCAGGTAAGGTGCTGAAGTATTAGCAGGTAATATTTGCTGAGCACTTTCTATGTGCTAATGTTTCACTCCTGTTACCTCATTTTTCTTTCACAGCAATCTTCGAAGCAGGGATTATCATTGGCCCATTTTACAGATAAAGGCATTGAAGCATAGAAGGTTAAGTAACTTATCTGAGTTAAGTAGTGAAACCAGGGTTTGAGCCCAGTAGGATGGACTTGGGAACTAATGCTCTTTCTAAAGCTGATTATTTATTACTTTACAATTTACAAGTGAACAATGAGGGGGTTAGAGGCACTGACCTCCCCACACAGCTGAAAATCTGAGTGTAACTTTTCATTCCCCCAAACGTAACCACTAAATAGTCTGCTAATAGTTGACTGGAAGCCTTACCGATAGCATAACTAGTTGATTAACACATATTTTTGTATGTTTTATATATTATGTACTGTATTCTTGTAATGGAGTAAGCTGGAGCAAAGAAAACGTTATTAAGGAAATCATAGCATTTAAAGTACCATACTATCTTTATGGAAAAAAATTCGTGCATAAGTGGACCAGTGCAGTTCAAACCATGCTGTTCAAGGGTCAACTGTAATTGACATATAATATTGCTAAGTGTGAGGGTTACAACATATTGATTTGATACATTTATAGTGTAACGTGACTGCCCTTGTAGAGCTAGCTAACATTTCTGTGGTGTCACACAATCAATGATCATTTCTTCTAGAGGTGGGAGCAGTTAAGATCTATTCTTTTAGCAAGTCTAATGTTTATAGTACAGTTTTCATGTCCGTTAGTAACCTCCTCAGGAGCTTCCTGGGTGTAATGGAAATTGGCCCCCTGAACTGGGAGGGCAGAGAGAGAAGAAAGAGATAGGCCATTCTAAGTTGTTAGGTGGCAATTTTAGTAAATAGAAACATTATCTCAAAGCTATGTCCTTGGAGTAGCCTCTGGGGGAGTAAAGGCAAGCAGAACCCACATTCCAAGGACAGGGATGGGGGTGAAGAGCCTCTGATCCCCTTGCCGTAACAGGTCAACTGCCGGTCACGTCTTCTTGATGACCTTTCCCTACAGTTTTCTATAATCTGAAACTGTGTATCAGATCTCCAGGACTCATGTATGTATCCATTAGTTACAAGTATGTACCCCTAAGCATTTCTCCTATTCCCCACCTACCAGTCCTTGATAACTACCATTCTACTTTCTTGTTTTTTTCTGGATTCTTTTTAGATTCCATATATACGGGGTATCATACAGTATTTGTCTTTTTCTGTCTTGTATCACGCTACATAATGCCCTCAAGGTCCATATTTATGTTGTTACAAATGGAAGGATTTCCTTCTATCTCATGGCTAAATAGTATTTCATTGTGTGTGTGTGTGTGTGTGTGTGTGTATGCATCACATCTTCTTATCCATTCATACATTGATGATCATTTAAGTTGTTTCCAAATCTTGGCTATTGTGAATAATACTGCAAAAAACATTGCAGGGCATAGATGTCTTCCATATCGTATTTTAATTTCCTTCGGATGTATACCCAGAAGTGGGGTTGCCGGATCATAAATGGTAGTTCTATTTTTAATATTTGGAGGAAACTCCACACTGTTCTCCATAGTGACTGAACCAATTTATGATCCCACCATCAGTGCACAATGGTTCCCTTTTAGGGAGCCTATACTCTTTCTTAACTGTGGGCACCTTTATTCTTGTCTGAACCACACCAGTTCATTTGATACTATTGACCCCTCATTTCTTTTTGAAGCTGTTGCTTCTCTTGGTCTCAACTCTGACCATTTCTTCTTGGTCTCCTTCACTGACATCCTTCTGCCCTGCCAGTCCCTGGTGGTTTCCCAGCGTTCTCTCCTGGGTCCCCAATTCTTTCTACTAGATGCATTCTCCTTGGGGCATCTCAGCCATTGCATTTTTACATGCACTGCTATTTGCTATTACTCTGCCAGCTTCCAACTGCCAGCCCCGAACTTTCCCCTCGTATCAGGGGAATGTGGTCTCATAAAATGAGTTGGAAAGTGTTTCCTCTGCTTATAATATCTGCAAGAGGTTGTACAGAATTGGTGTTATGTATTCCTTCGATGTTTGGGAGAATTTTCCAGTGAAACCATTTGGACATGGAGATTTATTTTTTGGAAGACTTTATGCTCTGAATTAAATTTACTTAAAAAAAATTATTTATATATGTAAGTTTATTTATTTATTTTCAGAGAGAGAGAGAGAACATGAGTGAGCAGGAGCTGGGGAGGGACAGAAGGAGAGACAGAATCTCAAGCAGGCTCTGCACCATCAGCATAGAGCCTGATGTGGGGCTTGAACTCACAAGCAGTGAGAACATGACCTGAGCCCAGATCAAGAGTTGGACGCTTAACCAACTGTGCTACCCAGATGCCCGCAATTGAATTTCCTTAATAGTTAAATGTCTGTGCGTGTTTGTGGTAGGGTCCCCTCCCTAAGGAAAGAATAAAAACAGACAAACCTGTAGGCAACCTGGCTATATGTGACAACATCCCTCCTGACCTTGTAACAATGAGACAACTTAATCAGACTGCATGTTTGTGTGTTACCATATATGGGAGACAAAAGAGTAAAAAATATATTAAAAAAACTATGCCACATGGCGTTCAGGGCTCAGTTCTTTGGGTACAAACCCAACTGAGCTGTGCCAACAGGAATAAAGTCACTTCCTGGAAAGAAAAGCCTCAGTGTCAGGACTCTGTGAGAATCCTGCTACGGGTTATCTGTTTCACCTTGGGTAGTTTACGGTTTTTCAAGCACTTTGTTCATTCTTCATTACATTTATTATTTTCTTCGTTCTGCTTACTTTTATTTTGCTCTTTTATTTTTTTCTAATCCTTAAGGTGGAAACTTAGGTTATTGCTTTAGGACCTTTCTCCTTTTCTAATAAACATTTAATATTATAATTTTTCCTTTATGCACTTTATGCACTTTAGCGGCAGCTGACAGATTTGGCAAATTTTTCTTCAGTTCAGTGTATGTTTCCCTTTAGACTTTCTGGTTGACCCACTGATTATTGAAAAGTATGTTGTTAAAACACAAGTGGTATTGAGATATTCCAGACTTCCTGTTATTGTTTAACTTCATTGGAGTCCAGTAACATATTCTGTATGGTTTAAACTCTTTTAAGCTTGTTAGGCTTGTCTTATGGCTTAGAATATGGTCTATTGTGGTAGATATTCCACACGCTCTTAAAGAGAATGTGTATTTGGATGTTGTTGTGTGAAAAGCACACAATACTCATAATTAGTAAATATCAGTTCAATACAGTTGGTTGATGTCCTTGCTAATTTCTTGTGTGTTAGTTCTATATATAGCTGAAAGAGGAGGGTTAAGATCTGAAACCGTATTTGTGGATTTATGCATTTCTCCTTTCAGTTTTTCAGTTTTGCTTTGTGTGCTTTGAAAATCGTTGTTAGGTTGCATACACATTTTGGACTATTATGTTTTCTTGCCGAATTGACCTTTTTACCATTATGTTTTGTTCCTCTTCAGGGCTGGTAGTTTTCTTTGCTCTGAAGTCTATTTAGAATACCCCTTGCAGCTTCCTTTTTATTAGTGTCTCTATGAGGGGTGCCTGGGGGCTCAGTCGGTTAAGTGTCCGACTTCAGCTCAGGTCGTGGTCTCGCAGTTTGTGAGTTGGAGCCCTGCGTTGGGCTCTGTGCTGACAGCTCAGAGCCTGGAGCCTGCTTCGGATTCTGTGCCTCCCTCTCTCTCTGTGCCTCCTTCACTCGCACTCCTCTGTCTCTCAAAAATATAAATGTTGGGGCGCCTGGGTGGCGCAGTCGGTTAAGCGTCCGACTTCAGCCAGGTCACGATCTCGCAGTCCGGGAGTTCGAGCCCCGCGTCAGGCTCTGGGCTGATGGCTCAGAGCCTGGAGCCTGTTTCCGATTCTGTGTCTCCCTCTCTCTCTGCCCCTCCCCTGTTCATGCTCTGTCTCTCTCTGTCCCAAAAATAAATAAACGTTGAAAAAAAAATTTAAAAAAAATATATAAATGTTAAAAAATATGTAAATATTAGTGTCTGTGTGATATGTCATTTTTCATTTTTTCCCCTTTTAACTTAGCTATATTATTATAGTCAAAGTGAGTTTCTTATACACAGCCTATAGTTGGGGCATATGTTTTTGCCCATTCTGAAAATCTCTTTTATTTAGTGTGCTTAGAAAATTTACTATATTTAAAATTTACTATAAAATGTAGTAATATTTGCTATAGTAAATAAAATTTACTATACTTACTATAATTTAATATATTTACTGTTACATTTTTATTTAGATCTATCATTTATTTCTCCTTTTGTTTCCTTTGTTTTTCTCAGTTTCCCTTTCCCTGCCCTTTATTGGGTTATTTTAATATTTTTGGTGTTTTATTTTAATTATATATTTAGATTTTGACTATATCTCTTTTATAGTTACTTCAGTATTCAACAAAGGGATGTCAATATACATACTTATTTTCTTGTAATCTACTTATAAACAAGACACATATAGAAAACTTACCATCCTTTAGGTGCCTTTACTCCCCCACCTTTGTATCTGTCTTACATATTGCTTCTGAATTCATTTAAAACTCCACCAGAAAATGCTCTTTACTTTCAACTGTGAAATCCATTTTAAAAAACTCAAGAGGAGAGAATTGCCTATTATTTTATCCTGATATTTTCTATGTCTTTTGTTCTTCCTTCATTCTGACAATATTTCGTCTTCTTCTGGTTTCATGTACATTCATGCCAGGAGAAATTGCTTTAGAAATTCCTTAAAAGCAGGTGTATCTTACAGGTGCATTGTCAAGAAATTCTCTGTTTATCTTCATCCGAGAATGCCTTTATTTTAACTTTGTTCTGTTACAGATCACTACATACAGAATTCTAGATGGGCGATTTTTCTCTTTCAGCACTAAAAAACATTAGAGTCCTTTTTTCTGGCCTCCATGATTTCTGATGAGAAATTTATAGTCATTTGAATATTTGCTTCTCTTTAAGTAATGCATTCTTTTTCTCTGGCTGCTGTCAGGAATTTTTTCTTCATCTTCAGTTTTTGTAATTTGTCTGTGATGTGTCTTTGTATGTGTATTTCCTTGGGTATATCCTGTTTGGGTATCACTGAACACTTTCACCCTGTAGCTTTATATAGTTTTGCCAAACATGGGGAAAGTTTTCAGCCTTTTTTAAAAAATTTTTAAAATCTTTATTTATTTTTGAGAGAGAGAGAGAGAGAGAGAGAGAGAGAGAGAGAACAGGGGAGGGGCAGATAAAGAGGGAGATACAGAATCCAAAGCAGGCTCCAGGCTCCAAGCTGTCAGCACAGAGCCCGATGTGGGGCTCGAACCCACGAACCATGAGGTCGTGACCTGAGCCAAAGTCAGACACTTAACCGACTGAGCCACCCAGGCACCCCTCAGTCTTTATTTTTTAAAGGTGTTCAGCGTCACACTCTCTATCTTCCCCCTTTGGACTCAGATAACACAAATATTAGACCTTTTGTAATAGTGCCACAGGTCTATAATGGTCCACTTATGTAATGTTTTTTTTCCCTCTCTGTTCTTCAGATTGGATCATTTTTATTAAAATATCAAGTTCGCTGAATATTTGCTCTGTCATCTCCATTCTGCAATGGAGCCCATCCAAGGGAATTCTTTAAAAAAAATTTCAGTTAGCTACTTTTAAGTTTCTATTTGATTTTTTGATAGATCTTCTATTTCTTTATTGAGATTCTCCATTTTCCATTTGTTTCAAGACGGTTTATGATTGCTTGTTGGAGCATTTGTATAATGACTGCTTTAAAGCCTTTGTCAACTAATTCCAACACCTGTGTTGTCTGTTAACTGTTTCTTCCCAAGGGAGCTAAGAGCTTTCTGGTGCTTGTATACTGACTGATTTTGAGTTAGATTCTGAACATTTGGGTTGCATATTATGCAACTCTGGTCCTTATTTAACTAACTCTTATGGAAATTGTTTTGCTTGAGCAGGAAATCAATGGGTTAGATTCAGGGAGCAAGTTCCAACCTCCCTTTTGTGAACTCTGGCTCCAACGGGAGTTTGTTTTTCAAACCTCTGTCCAGCTATTTAGATCTGGCCACCGCTGCGCCACCGGGTGGTCAGTCTAGAGACATGGGTCAGGGTACATCTGTGAGTCCAGGTCTCAGTGTTAGGTATGCTGAATTGAATCCGACCCCATGCAGGCACAGCTTGGGTGTGAGCATACGAATTCATCAACCACTTTACGGGGTGGGGTGGGGGGGTCCTCTCTCTTGAGCCCCTGTGTCTGCTTTATGTCTCCGGTGCTTCTCATTTATTTTCCTGGGGCTCCCCTTTTCCTTCCTTTGGCTAGAAAGTTGGGGCTTTAGTTAGCTTACCTTGCTAAGCAGTTAGCAGCTATGCCTGTATCTGGGGCCAAGCTGCAGGAAGACAGAGAAATAGAGACAAATGTAAGATGCTAACAATAGGAAAACTGCCTCTGGGGTGCATGGGGATTCTCCCCACTGTCCTCAGGGCTGTCTGTAAGTTGAAAACTATTCTAAACTAAAAAAGTGCAGGGGCATCTGGGCAGCTCTGTTGGTTAAGTCTCTGACTTGGGCTCAGGTCATAATCTCACAGTTTGTGGGTTTGAGCCTCATGTTAGGCTCTGTGCTGACAGCTCAGAGCGTGGAGCCTGCTTCAGATTCTGTGTCTCCCCCTCTCTCTCTGCTCCTACACTGCTCAGATTCTGTCTCTCTCTCTCTCAATAAATAAATAAATAGAGTTTAAAAAGTGCATTTATAAAACACAAATGGAGAGGGACGCCGGGGTGGATCTGTTGGTTGACTGGTGAGTTCGAGCCTGGCCTTGGGCTCTATGCTGACAGCTGGGAGCCTGGAGCCTGCTTTGGATTCTGTGTCTCCCTCTCTCTCTGCACACCTCCCCCCCCCCCCCCCCAAGGTTACGATCTCTCTCTCTCTCTCTCTCTCTCTCTGTCTCTCTCTCTCTCTCAAATAAACATTAAAAAAATTGAAAATATAAAAACCTCAAATGGGTGTTTGCTGCACTGAGCTGAGCCAGGCCCCCTCCCTCTGGTTTTGGTCCCCGTAGCCTCCTGCTGGGCCTCTGGCACTGACATCACAGGATTGCTTGGGGTCTAGATCTGCGAACGGAGAGAGGGGAAAATGTGCCCTGTCCTGCGCCTGGAGTCACGACCAGAAGCTGCTCCTGGAGCCGTCTGTGTTCACCTGGGTGCTCACTTGCTGGGTTTGGGCTGCTGTGTGCACCCACTGGGCACCACCAGAGGAAAAGCCACGGCAGACTCACCATCCGTTTGCTTGTTCGAATTCTCATCTTCCAGGTTAAGAAGTAAAAGATTACCGATATCCCAAAAGCGTCCGTGATGACTCTCTCACTTTCCTGCTAGAAGCACCCATTATCTCCGGACTTGATGGTGCCCATTTCGGAACTTATCTTTTATCTGCCATCTATACCACGGTAGCTGTGCATTTTTTGAACTGTATATAAATCGAATCGTACTTTTATGTGTGGCTTCCTGTGTTCACGAGGGTGAGATTCACCTACGTGGTTGTGTGTAGCTGTCCTTATTTTCATTTCCATGTTCCATCCTGCGAATATACAGCGATGTGTTTATCCATTCAAGTGCCGATAAGCACTTGGGTTGTTTCTGGTTTGGGGCTGTTGGAAGAATGCTCTATGACATTTGTATACAATTCTTGGAGCAGGTGCATATAGGTTTCTCTAGGATATATACCCAGAAGTGGAATTGCTGGGTCATAGGATACATCTTCAGCTTTGATAATAATGGCACACTGTTTTCTCGAGTGTCGTTCCAATTTACATGCTCACCAGCAGTATATGAAAATCCCTGTGGCTCCATGGGGCCATTTTTAGTCATGTTTGTTCCCACCACACATGGCACAAATGATGTTCAATATACGTTTGTTAAGCTATTGAACTGACAGCTGGCTATGACTGTATTATGTATGATTGAGGTGAAGTCCTTTTGTTCAAATTTTGAAAAGCCCTGGGTTACGCTCCACTCTCATTAGAAAGGGATCGAGGACATGTCACAACAATTATCTCCAGTGGAAAATGTGCTAAAGAAACCTAATGATGATTTGTGAAGGGGAAGGAGAATCTCGGGGCCATTGAAGACTGAAATGACATATCAAAGGCCATCATCTACTCAGGGAGTTGGGTTTGGTGGAAAGCTCTGGGCAGGAGAATAGAAGCGATATAAAAGAGGGATTATTGCAAGAACCCCAGGACAGGAAAGGAAAGAATGACTGAGAAGATTCCATGGTGGGGGAACAGAGGGTGAGTCACTTGTTCGGTGTTAAGCATCATGATTCACTCCATCAAAGTAATGGGATTCAAGGCTAGATGGAGGGAATATCAACTACACAGTGTTAGAAGAGGCGTCTCTCCATTTCTGGACTCTAATTTTGGGTCCTGACTTCTTCCCATAAACTATCTTAAACTCTTAGACTTGGAGAAAGCCTCACAACCCGGGTGACGGACAGTTTAATACGGAGGGATGATCTCATGGTCTTACAAGGATAAATCACAAAAATTCATAAAATCCTTCTGAATCTGGTATGGATGGAAGAGTTGCTATATGAAATAGGATATTCTGAATTAAGCGAGAATTACTGTTCAAGCCCCCTGAAGAGATCAGTTTTTGAATGATAAAATAAAATCCATTCAGTGTAACAGCTGGACTAACCTTAATGAGAGTAAACATTTAAAAACTTTTTTAAATGTTTTAGTTTTTATTTTTGAGAGAGAGAGACACAGAGCATGAGCAGGGGAGGGGCAGAGAGAGAGAGGGAGACACAGAAGCCGAAGCAGGCTCCAGGCTCTGAGCTGTCAGCATGGAGCCCCACCCAGGGCTTGAACCCACAAACTGTGAGATCATGACCTGAGCTGAAGTCGGACACTTAACCAACTGAGTCACCCAGGCACTCCAATGAGAGTAAGCATTTATTATTATTATTACATTTCTTTTATATGCCAAGCTGTGTCTGGGTGCTTTCTTTATATGATTTTCTCAACTGATCCTCACAAAAAGTTTATGAGGTAGGAAATATTATCTTCATTCTACAATTCGGGAAGCTGAGGCAAAGAGAGGTTAAGTGACCCACTGAAGGTCACACAGCCAGTAAAGTTACAGAAGGGAACCAAACGGCTCAAGTGACCCAGAGCCTGCCTTCTGTGCTCTTGGATGCTTGATTTTCATTGCTATATAACACAACTCATTTTATTTTGGCGTATGATTCTATGAGTTTTAATACATGTGTAGATTTAAAAATTTTTTTTTTCAACGTTTTATTTTATTTTTGGGACAGAAAGAGACAGAGCATGAACGGGGGAGGGGCAGAGAAAGAGGGAGACACAGAATCGGAAACAGGCTCCAGGCTCCAGGCTCTGAGCCATCAGCCCAGAGCCTGACGCAGGGCTCGAACTAACGGACCGCGAGATCGTGACCTGGCTGAAGTTGGACGCTTAACCGACTGCGCCACCTAGGTGCCCCTAATACATGTGTAGATTTTTGTAAACATCTTCACTATTCTGACACAGAACAGCACCACCATTTCAAAAATCAGCCTCACGGTGTTCCTTTATAATCTCATCCTTCCCACCCCTAGCCTTTGGCAACCACTATAGTTTGGTCTTTTCTAGAATGTCCTATATTATCATACAGTACATAATCTTTTGAAATTGACTTTTCTTCACTCAGCATAATGCTTTTGAGATTCATCCATGTTGCTGTGACTATCGATAGTTTGTTCCTTTTATGGATGAGTAGCGTTTCATTGTATGAATGTACCACAGTTTATTTATCCATTTACTTACTGAAGGACATTTTTGTTATTTTCAGTTTTGGGGGTGATTTTTAAAAATTTATTTTGAGAGAGAGAGAGCGCAAGTGGAGGAGGGGCAGAGAGCGAGGGAGGCAGACTCCCAAGCAGGCTCCATCCTGCCAGCATAGAGCCTGACACAGAGCTTGAACTCACGGAATGTGAGATCGTGCCTTGAGCTAAAGTCCAGAGTTGGTTGCTTAACCGACTGAGCTACCCAGGCGTCCCACTGGCTGGTTTTGACTAACATTCACACGCAGGGTTTTGAGTGAACACGTCTTCATTCCTCCAAGGTCCGTATAAGGAGTGTGATTTCTTGGTCATGCAGTTGTGTGTATGTTTAAGCTCTCAAAGAAATTGCCAAGGTATTTTCTAGAGGGGTTGCGGCATTTTCCATTCCCGACTGCAATGCACAAGAAACCCAGTTGCCACCTGTCCTATAAGCACTTAGTCATGTCAGATGTAACATTTTCTAAGAAAAAATTAGCCATTCTAATAGATGTGTGGGCATATCTCACGATTTTAATTTGCATTTTCCTAATGATTTACGACGTTGAATATCTTTTCCTGTTCTTCTCTGCCATCCACATATCTTCTTTGGTGAAGTATCTGCTCCATTCTTTTGTCCATTTCAAAACTTGGGTTGTTTGTGTTCTTATTGTTGAGTTTTGACATTCTTTATATATTCTAACTAGAAGCTCTTTTTTGTTGTTGAAAAGTGATTTGCAAAGTGTTTTCTTCCAGTCTTCAGCTTGTGCTTCATTCTCTGAACATTGCTTTCTGCAGACCAAAGTTTTTTTATTTATTTTTTTATTTGAGAGAGAGAGAGAGAGAGAAAGAGAGAGTGAGTAAAGGAGAGCGGCAGAGGGGAAGAGAGAGAGAGAGAGAGAGAGAGAGAGAGAGAGAATCTTAAGCAGGCTCCATACTCAGCACAGAGCCCGATGTGGGGCTAGATCCCATGACTGTAGGATCGTGACCTGAGCCAAAATTAAGAGTCAGACACTCAACCGACTGAGCCACCCAGGCACCCTCAGACCAAAGGTTTAAAGGAAGCATAATTGATCAATTTATTATTTTATGGATCATGCTTTCACTACTGTGTCTATGAACTTTTGCTTAATCAAAGGCCACAATTGTTTTCTCTGATGTTTTCTTCCAAGCATTTTATATGATTGTTTTCCACTCATGTCTCTGTTTCTTGTTTTGAATTAATTTTCGTATGAGGTGCAAGATATAGGTTGAAGTTTATTTTCTTGCGTATAGATGCCCATTCATTCCCAAACTGTTTGCCGCAAAGGCTATCATTTGAATTGCCTTTGCAACTTTGTCAGAAGTCAGTTATGACCATATCTGCGTAGGTATATTTTTGGAGTCTATTTTAGGAGTTGGCAAAAGTTTTCTTAAAGGGCTAAATCGTAAATATTGTAGGCTTGTGACCACATGGTCTGGTTTGCACGACAGTGGCCATAGACAATAGGTGTTGTAGGGAGAGAGGCAGTGTCAGACTTGGGAGGTGAGTTGAAGGCCACCTGCAGATTTCTACTTCGGGACCTGAAGTTATTGGACCTTTCAGTTGCTAGAATTCTAGATCAGTGTATTAACTGGATTAGACTCCTCTTGCATCCTGACCCAAAGTTCCATAGGCCAGAGATTCTCCGGTCTGTGTGTGCGCCAGGATCACCTGGAGGTAAAACACATGGCTGAGCCCACTCCCTGAGTGTCTGAGTCAGTTAAGTCTGGGCTGGGGTATGCGAATTTGTATTCATACTAACTTCTGATGTGGTGCTGATGTTGCTTGTTCCTTTGTTCCAGTCTGTTCAGAAGTAACGTCCTCTGTCCAAGTGAATGCAGTTGCCACGCGTTCTGCCCTGGGGCATCTTTGCATTTTTAGCAGTGGATGTTTGCAGGGAAACTGCTTGGGGCTCCAGCATGTGCTGTCTGGACGTGCAAGGCACTTAAGGCCTCATGATGAACCCTTGAGCCATAGAAGATAAGAGCTGCTGTTACATGTTAGTAGGCAATTCTTTTTTTTTTTTTTTTCTTTTTTTAGAGAGAGAGAGAAAGTGTGAGCTGGGGAGAGGGGCAGAGAGAGAGAGAGAAGAGAGAGAGAGAGAGAGAGAGAGAGAGAGAGAGAGAGAAAGAGAGAGAATCCCAAGCAGGCTCCACATGTGGAGCCTGTAACGGGCCTGGATCCCACGACCCTGGGATCATGACCTGAGCCAAAGTCAAGAGTCAGACACCAAACTGACTGAGCCACCTAGGCACCCCTCATTCTGAGATGCATTCTGGACGGTGGCTCTGAAGGTCCCAGGGGAAGTAGCACCCCAGTTGCCCATGGTGGTGACCAAGTTGGTGTTATACATCATGCCCTTACATTGGCTTTCCCCCCTTCCATGTTTCACTATCCATTCTCCCACTCCTGTTCCTAGGCTCACTTTCGGAAACAAATTACCTGCATGCAAGTCCTTGACTCAGGCCCTGCTTTCCAGAGGAAACTCAGGCTAAGACATTGACTGTGGCTGTCTATCTCTTCCGCTGTCTCAATCAATTAAATGGCCTAATTGATATTTACCTGGCATGAGAAGCACAGAGTTCCCAAGACTCCCCTGGACTCCATGGTCAGGGACTACGGATTACTCATTGTTGTACCCACAGCACACATGGTAGTGACTGACACATGGTGGGCGTCTGGAGAATTATGAATAAATGATTCAGTGAAAGTATTTTTACACTTATTAAATGGGCGTGGGTGGAGGGGATGGCGCAGGAGGAAATGGCAGGTGCTGAGTCTGGTTGCAGAGAGAAGGCTAGCACTCACACAGTGACTGGAGCGCAGGGCGGGACTCGAGCTAACAAATTGCAACAAATTGTGAAGGAGGGGTTTAGGCGATCCCAGTTGGAAGCCGCCTCCAGCTTTTCCTAGCTGTGTGACCAGAGGCAGCTTTCCCTTCGAACTTCCATTCCCCCTCTGTAAAATGGAGGAATAGCCATATCTTTCTCACCGAATTTTATCGAGACAAGAGTGTGATGCAGTGGGCTAGACATCTAGCAGTTTTTCTGGCACATAGTAGGTGTTTGAAACATGTTAATTCCCTCTGTGGTCGGCCACCCACCCATCAGAGGTGCACTGGCAGGAGGTGGGAACGCAGGACCTCTAAGATTCTCTCCACTTCTGGGATTTCAGGAGACTGTGGCAACAGCCAGAGATGGGCTAGCAACATTAATAATGAAAATCACAATGCTTATTAATAGTAGCTAATGTTAATATAGTCTTTACCATATGCCGGGCACTGTTCCAAAAGTTTTATGTTTTGGCTCATTTGATTCTCAAGCCACTCTAGGTGGTAGGTTCTGTTATACTCCCAATTTTCCAAATGACGAAACTGAGGCACACAGAGAAGGGAAGTGACCTCACCAAAATCACACAGCTAGTAATGAGTTCAGCTGGGATATGAACTGAGGCCGTCCCGCTTTTAACCTCTGGGCTGTATTTCTGGGATTTGAAATAGACTGTTCTGGTCTCACGGTGGAGCCTCGGGGTCCTGACCACTGTGTCTCCCAACACTGGGACTAACCAGTACGATGTAGTAACGGGATTACAGGTTGTACAGCAATCTCACACATCTTATCTGTTGAGCATGTATCACTGGAGAAGGGGAAGAGTGTTACAATTATCTCCAGAGCTGGTGTCTTCCCTCCAGTCTGCCTTAATTCATGCTATCACACCCCTCATGTTTAATGAGCCAGGTACTCAGCTATGTAGCACTGAGAAAGACATAGTTTCCACCTGCAAGAAGCTGTCTCTACCTTTAAGGAGGGTGGAAGGGTAGAGCACATGAACAAGGAAATGCCACGTGTAATTAATTCATGGCGTGGGGGCAGTGAAAAGAGGGAGTGGTCAACAGTGCCTGGGAGATCTGGGGCAGGTCCTGGGGGGCCACTACTAAGCCTCTACTCTTTCTGTCACTTAAATTGCCTCCTGAGACTTTTCACTTTCTCCCAAAGCAGAACAGGTTAAGAAAAAAAAAATAAAAAAGATTACAGCTAGAACATGTCAATATGTAAGGGGATAGAATGAGAATTATTGGTGTTTGCACAAAGCATTTGCCTCCTGTCCATCCCTGGCTGTTTGTTTGAAAAGTTGCCCTGAAGAATGTCAGGTTTTGTTAAGATCTGGAAGGAGAAAGATTGAAATGCTCAGGCATTGCTTGTCTCCTCTCGTATTATTTGTGTACATGGGAAATGCAGAAATCCAATGAAAAGTCTTTTGTTTTAAATTGGTCTGTTTGATGTGCCTGAAATTGATGGATGATGCCGCTGGCTTAATATAGACAAAAATCTCTCCTTCTATGCTACGCACTGCACTCACACAGCCCGGATTTCCTTTTCAGTGGAAGGCAGGGGGCAGGTAAACAAAAGGAGGAACACGGCTGAGCCCTGGTAGGGGGGAGTCCTCCCATGTTCTTGGTATGGACTTTTCCTATTACAAAAACAGCAACCCCTGCATTTCTTATGCTTCCCACCTCCAGAGTGGTGCAGTAAATTGTCTGGGGTGTGTGTGTTTTGGGGGGGTGGTGATCTGTCCACGTTTCTGTTTGGACTCAAGTAACAAAGGGGGCTGGTTTGGCCTTATCCTCCTCTTCCACATGACCAACAGGAGGCAATGACCCCAGTAAATGCAGATGCAAACTTCTTCCCAATGGGCTGGTTGTAGTTCAGGATCAGGAGGCCGGAAGATGATGGACCCATTTAGCAGTCCCACCAAAACCCCCAGATATTCCAACATGGACTTTGTGCTTGATGACTTTTGTTTACCCCTCCAGATCCTACCTTCTCTGTTCTTTGCTGCATTCGAAAATACGTGCTCGCCCCGGTCTCAGAAAATACGTGTAGCCCTGGTCTCAGACCGGGGAGGTCTGGAAGGAAGAGGGTAAGGCTGGGGCATTTATTCCCATGGCAATCTCCCTGCCGGCTGTCATTGGTCAGCTGCATTCCTTAACTAAAGTATGTGACTCTCTCAGGCAGTCACTCCCTCCCCTTATGCCTTAGAGCTTAAGCATAGTGACAGCTCCCACCGTATGCAGGTCTAGTTGCTTTTCCTAAATTCTTCCCCATACCCTTGTAAATAGATGCTTTATTAATGTTTACGTATTTTTGAGAGAGAGAGTGAGAGAGAGCGAGCAAGCTTGAGCAGGGGAGGGGCAGAGAGAGAATCCAAAGTAGGCTCCAGGCTCTGAGCTGTCAGCACAGAGCCTGATGTGGGGCCTGAAATTACAAACAGCAAGATCATGACCTGAGCTGAAGTCGGACGCTTAACCGACTGAGCCACCCAGGTGCCTATAAATAGATGCTTTATTAAACCTTCCTCCGTAACTTAGCCTGACTGGTTAGTTTCTATCAGTGGGTTAGCCAACGATGGCTGCACCAATATATATCCCATCCCGCCCCTCCTTCTTCAAACATAATCTCGATACTCTTCCACCAAGAGAGTCTCCATGTTCCCTCCTTCAATCTGGGCAGGACTATGAAAATGGCAGAAATGATGCCACGTGAATTCCAAGGCTGAGTCATTGGTGGAGTCCAAGGTGGGGGCAGTATCGCTTCCACCTGGTCCTCCGGGGATGCCTGCCTGCTCATGGAACCCAGCCAGCATATGGAGAGGACATGTATCCTTGTCCTGATCACCGGTCCCAGGTGCCAGGGGGTCACATGCCCAGCTGCCAGGCATGCGAGTGACAGAGCCTTCAGATGATTCCAGCCCTGGACCTTTGAGCTGCTCCAGCCAATGCAAGTAGAGCAGAGACAGAGAGTCCAAAATGTAGCCCTGTCCAAATGGCAGCTTTATGAGCACAATAAATATTGTTTTCGAGCCCCTAAATTTTAAGGTGGTTTGTTATACAGCAGTAGATGATCAGTAATAAAGTTGATATTTGGCCTCTATTTTGCTCTTGCTTTTTACTTCTCTCCTTGTTTAGAAAGTTAGATGGGGAGGAGAGATATATATGTACTGGATGTGCTGCAGAGACTCTGACATTCACATGCTGTTTTCCAGGCCCTTCAATACACATTTTATAATGTTCCCTCATGTATGTTTCACCACAAACCTAAGTGGAAGGTGTTACTGTCCACATTCTTCAGATAAAGAGACCATACAAGCAGGAGAAAGATGCAGCAACCAATCAAGATCGCTCAGATGGCCAACTTGGGAGTCTGACATGGAACTCAGGTTGGCAAAACTCCAAATCCTATGTTCCTAAAATGGTGCCGGGTGATTCTATCTTATTAAAATGCTAATATAGAAAGCTGCTCCGTTGTCACTTAGGTCACCAGTTTTGGTCAGTGGAATCTCCATTGTTTTCATCTTGAAGGGAAAAAGAATCCTTTCTTATGTCCTGGTCAGCCTTTATTGAATCGTGTTTCACCCGGGCTCAGTGATGCTCTGGGAGTGCACTGCCTCCTTGGGTAGTGACTGCTAGGTCACCTTGCTCGTCATCCATGTTTGCTCTGCAGGAAGGTGGAGAGCCCCTGGGCATGTTGACCAAGGTCTTTCCCATGTGACCCTTGGACACCTCCTGCACTCAGTGTTCTTCACATGTATTGACTGTGTGCTCCTTAAGATCAGGAACTATGGTGATTTGTTCATCTTTGTGCTTCCAGTGCCTACAATTTAATAAGTAGCTTAGTGAGAATTTGTCAAATGTCTGAATGCATCCTTATTTTCCCAGGCAAAAGGTTTTTTCTGACTTGCCCCTTCCTTCATTTCTCATGTCAAGGCCTCCTCCATTGCTGTATCTGACCTCCAAGCAGACACACTTCTCCATCTCTGGAACGTGTATTTCATTTTTAGACCACAGAGCCCATCCTGCCTGGTCTGTAAGCTACGGTTTGCAGACCCTATGGTCCTAATTGTCGCTCACTCATCAGTTCCTGATCTAATTCTCAGAGTTTTTTCATCTTCTCAGGGACTGTCTCAACTATGCCAGCCGCTGCTAGGAGAGTTTTTCCTAAAAAACACAATTTGATAAATTTTTGCCCTGCTTCAACCACCATTCACGTCTTGGTTTCTACAAGGATCAACTCCGTCACTTGCTATCCATCAGGCCCTTCATCACTGGCCTCCGTGGACCTTTCTGTGCACGACTAACTGCTCGCCCTATGCATGCACCATCAAGTAAAAGCACACTGGGCTTGTCATCATGGCATGGCCTGGACAAAACAGGTTCTTTCATGATCTTGTGACTTCATACCTTGTTTTGAAGGTATTTTTGGTTTTGGTTTTGTTTTCTGCCCCCACCTCTCCTGTTTTTCTCTGCCTGGCGAGCTCTTCAGCTTTGATATTACCTCCTCGGTGATTCTGTTCTAGCTCTAACAGGCTGATAAGCTCCTGTATCCTTTACATATTCACAGCATCTTGTCTGTGACTCCGTTCCAGTACTTAATGCATTGTTAAGTCATTTATGTGTTTACAGTGTCCGGCTCCCCTGTCAGTCTGCAAGCTATTTAGAGGCCAGGATTGTGGCTTAATTATCAGTGAATCCAGATGTCCCTGCCTCTGCCACTGACCACGCTATCGGGTTAATTAAGACTTGAGACTGTAATCAATAACTTGAACGTGAAGCCCGGTTCTAGCCTACATTTGCCGGATCTGAGGGCAAGGCACGCTTCTCCACTCCCTGAAGTCTAAAGTTTCTTTTCTTTTAAAATAAGAAATTTTGAATGATAGGATTGTGTGTGTTGAATGAGACAAGCCATGGGAAGCACTCGGCACCTCGTAAACACTTAATAAATATTATCCACAGTTCTTACTGCACAGCCGCATTACTAGACATTAGCTCATTAAATCTCATGACAGTTCTAGTAAGTAGGCATTATTATTTCTGTTCTACAGCGAGGGAAACAGGCTAAGGGAGAATAGGGAGCTTTCCCAGGGCTGTGTGGTTGGTATGCCATGAAGCGCCTAGCGTGGGGTGCTTTCTAGGGGCTCAGTACAAGCTTGAAAATCTTCAGCCTCCTTCGCCCTTGTCTCTGGCGGTCAATCCACACTTCACATTTCTTGGCCTCTGGAAGCAGAGTTCAGCTCCAGAGGGGTCTGTCTCCAGTTCCCCTTTTCCAACCACCTTCCGGGTTGTTCGGTTCTGAGCCAGGCGGCGCGTGGGCTGGTTTGTTTGTTTTTGACGCCGCTGAAAAGATGTCTTCAGGCTCATTCCCAGGTCAGTACACAAACTCACTCCATCTGCCTTACAATTAAGATTCAAAAGCAGGAGAGAAGAAAATTCCTCCCTGTGCACCGATTCCAATCAGCGATTATGCTCTTAATGACCGGCTAATAAAGAATTCACAAAAGCAAACCACACGATTAAATATAGAATTGTATTGATGCCGACCTGTTGGGAGTACTTTCTGTTCCTTTTCCAGAACAATGTCTGAGAACAAGAATATAATATTCCTTCCTTGAACATTTTTTTGCCCTTTTAAGTAGAGCCATCTCTAAAACAAAGATTTGTTAGGAGGTATCCATTCCCCAGAAGCCAATACAAGGCTGCTTTAAAAACACAGTCCAAGGAACGTCGATGAGGCCCCACGTTTGCCCATCCGCAGACTGGTCCGAGTGGTGATTAAAGCACGGTAGCCTCAGACGAGTTTATGTGAGCCGTGCTCATGTTAGCAGCGTCACAGGGAAACGGAAAAAGAGACGTTTGACAATGAAACAAAACTCAACATTCTAATAACCTTGGCGATGAGCGTAACGATGGGCCAGCCTCCACGCTGAGAGCTTTATGCATACGATCTCGTCAGGGCCCCAGAAAAGCCCTGGGAGGGAGCCACTGTTCCATTTTACAGCCGAGCAGAGTTCAGAGGGCTGACTTAACTGAGGTCACTTGGGGATGTGTGCCCAGGTGTCAGTGATTCCTGCATCCTGACTCTTGGCCGTGACTCACAGGAGAAAAGAATATCCAAGTTGTAGTGATGGGGGAATGCTGTGTATGTTTTGACTGGATGTATACTGGGCCTGGTGTTTAGAGCTTTCACAGACGTTAGACCAATTTAGCTTGACTAACACCTTGTTGGGCCGGCATTGCCCATTTTTCTCATTTTCTTGATGGGGTAGTGGGGGTTCTGAGAGGTTGTCACTCTCTCAAGGTGACTCAGCTGGTGAGGGACATGGCCTCGCCTTTCACACTAGACCTGGAAAGGTGATTGAGGTCGGTAGTGGGGATGGGCAGAATGAATCTCCTGTTTCTTTAGGGGCTGAGTGGGTAGCACCTTGCTTCCCTGGGAAAAGCCAGCTGAGAAGAAAAAGACTCACTCTTCACTCCTTCCTATGGGGCTCAGTGACCTGAGGACAACCACAGAGAGGCTGTGTTAATCTGCTGGAGTCGCCGTAACAAAGGACCATAGACTGAGTGGCTTAACCATAGAATTATTTTCCCACAGTTCAGGGGGCTGACCATCCAAGATTCTGGTATTGGTGGGGTTGATTTCTTCTGAGGGCTGTGTCCTTGGCTTGTAGACAGCAATCTTCACATGGGCTTTCCTCTCTGTGCACATGTGTCTGTGTCCAGATTTCTTCTTCCTATGCTTATATTGGATTAGGAACAACGCTGAAGGCTTCATTTTAACTCAGTCATCTCTTTAAAGATCATATCTCAGGCACTTGGGTGGTTTAGTAAGTTGAGTGTCTGACTCTTGGTTTCAACTCAGGTCACAATCTCTCACAGTTCCTAAGATCGAGCCCCGCATCAGGCTCTGCGCTGACATCATAGAACCCGCTTGGGATTCTTTATCTACCTCTCTCTCTCTCTGTCCCTCCCCAGAGCAAGCTCTCTCTCTTTCTCTCTCAAAATAAACTAAGCTTAAAAAAAACCCCACATCTCTAAATACAGCCACATTCTAAGTTCTGGGTGTTGGGACTTCAACATATAAATTTGGGGGAAGAAGGACTCAATTCAGGCCATAACAGAGTCCCAGTAAGTTTTTCGTTTTGTTTTATTTTATTTTTAACTACATGGCCTCATCAAACATCCACTAAGACCTTTGGTAAGTCCATATGGTGAGAACCTCCAAACCTCTCAGATTCCTCATCTCTAAAACTGGAGGCTGGTGAAAGGATAAAATGTGACAATACATTTAAAGCATAAAGTGGTTCACGAGCTGGAAGTGTTCATTCCCACACTGCTGCACAAACTCTTCTCCCAGCACCACAGCTGTTCCCAAAATGTGGCTGGCTACTCTGTGGGCAGTTAAAGGTCAGGGTCCCAAGGTTTGGGGGAAGATGCTGCTGGAGCTTGGGATGGTGAATTTTCTCTTGCTTATTGTGTCTGCCTTGTACCTTTAGAGTGGTAGATAGAGACAGTGCTAGGTGTTTGCAAAATCATGTTTTATGTTCTCCTTCTTGTGCACCCAGGCTGATTATAGTTCCCAGATACCCATACGGGTTGATTAGGGATGTGTGGCTAGTTTCTAGCCAATAGCGTGTGGGTAGAGGTGGTATAATCTACTCCCAGCCCATGCCAATTCTTTTGAAGTAATTTTAGACTTACAGAAAAGTTGCAAAGATAGAGTAGAGAGTTACCATAGGCCCTACACCCAGCTTCCCCTAATGTTAACATCTTACGTAACTATGACGGACTGGTCAAAACTAAGACATTGACATTGGCGCCTTACTAATAACTCAAGTATAGACTTTATTCCGATGGCACTGTTTTTCCACTCCTACCCCATTTTATGTTCCAAAATCCAACCCAGGATGCCACACTACGTTTATTCACCTTATCTCCTTAGTTTATTCTGATTTGTGACAGTTTCTCATTCAGTGCTTGTTTTTCACAAATTTAGTAATTTTGAGAGAACTGGTCAAATATTTTATAGGATGTCTTTCAATTTTAGTTTTTCTGGATTTCTTTTTCTCATGATTAGACTAGGATTATGGGATTTGGAGAAGAATACCACTGAGGTGAAGTGTCCTTGTTCCTTCGTGTCCAGGAAACAGGACATCCATATGACTTAAGACTCACGATGTTAACCTTGATCTCCTGGTTCCAGTTGGGTCTGCCACGTTCTCCATTTTAAGGGTTATATTTTCCCCTTTCCATAATTTATTCCTTGGAAATGAGTCATAAGTCCAGCCTATACCCAAGGTTTATTCTAGCTTTCTCTCTCTGAGTTTTACCTTCTTTCTCAGACAGTAAGAAATCTAGTTCTCGTTACCTACAACTCATTTATATAAATTGTTAAAATACTGTAAGCAATCAAAATTACCTACATCAACTCCTTCCCATCAGTAAGGTTATGTGATATGTACTTTATATAGATAGATTTATTTTTCATGATCTGCATTCCATCCTGAGATCCCTAGACATTCTGATTGCTTAAAAATTTTTTTTACATACAATAAAGTTTACTCTGTAAGGATTTTGACAAATGTGGATTCATGTATTTAATGACTTCAGAACACACAGAATAGCTTTATCACCCTAAAAAATTCCCCTATGTGCTCCACTAGAGTCAACCCCTCCCCTTCTCCAAACCCCTGGCCATTACTCATCTGATTTTTGCCCCTCTAGTTTTGCCTTTTTCATTTTATCATATAATTTTTAAAAATTGTTTAATGTTTACTTATTTTTAATAGAGAGACAGAGTGCAAGCGGGGAAGGGGCAGAGAGAGGGAGATATAGAATCCAAAGCAGGCTGGCTCCAAGCTCTAAGCTGTCAGCACAGAGCCCGACACAGGGCTCGAACCCACCAGCCATGAGATCATGACCTGAGCCGAAGTCGGATGCTTACGTGACTGAGCTACCCAGGTGCCCCTCATTTTATCATATAACTAGAACCATATATCATTAAGCTTTTTGGGTCTGAACTTCTTTCACTTAGCAAAATGTATTTAAGATGCATCGTTGTTGCCATTGGATCAATAGCTTACTCGTTTTCACTGCTGGGTAGTATTCCACTGTATGGATGTACCACAGTTTGATGGGTCCATTTAGAGTTTTGGATTTTTTTTAGCTTTATATAAATGTTGCTGTCATTGTTACTGTAAAGAACTCATGAGCATCCTTTCTCCTACCCCCCAAGCTTTATTGTGGTGTAGTTGACAAATAAGATTATATATGTTTAACATGTACAATGAGGTGATTAGATATATGTATACATTGTGAAATATTTGCCCCAATTAATTAATTAACATATTCATCACCTCATATAATTACCTTTTTAATAATGAGAATGTCTAAGGTCTGCTCTTTGCAAATTTCAATAGACAATACAGTATTATCAGTTGTAGTCACTATGCTGTACATGAGATCCTCAGAAGTTATTCATCTTATAACTGGAAGTTTGTACCCTCTGATCAATATTTTCCCATTTCTTCTACCCTCCCTCCCCAGTCCCTGGCAACCATTCTACTCTGTTTCTATGAATTTGTCTTTTTTTTTTTTTTTTGATTCTACAGCTGAGTGATACCATACAGTATTTATCTTTGGTTTATTTCACTTAGAATAATGCCTTGAGCATCCTTGGTTTTGCTTTTCCTTAACCTTCATGCAGGCATTATTACCTCTTCATAACCATCCCCCCAACAAAATCCTCCTCTCAAAGCGTTAGTGTGCAATGTATATTTCATTAAGGATTTTGTAGAGGGAACTCAGAGATGTTTCACCTGCTATGCACTGCAACAAACATCAAGTTGTTTGATATTTCCAGACGCCTCACCAAGTGTGTGTGGGTGTTTGTGCATGTGCCTGCGTGTGCATGCACTGTTCTTTCTCCTACTCAGGGCTGCAGCTTCTAGGCATTGTCCTCTAGCTCCTCCACCTTCTTCTTCTGTCTCTTGCATCCTCCTGTCCTCTGATTAGATACAATAAGTTACCTCTGGTTCTTCCAACTTACATCCCCACAACCGTCACCTTGCTCAGCAAACAGAAAAGCCATACTTCCAGAATTTGCCTTAATCGGTCGGCATGCTATGTCTGTGTTTTCTATCACATTATTTTATAACTTCATACGGTTGATTTAAGGGCTACATGAATGAGTGAGGTAATATACATAAAGCCTGCTTTATATGTAATATATATAAAGTCTCTGTATATAAGAGACTGCTACTGTGGGAAACTACCAAATAAAGATGTATTACTTAGATCTCTCATGGCGTGTTTTACTTTTGACAAGAAGAGACTTCTGGAAAGAGGTCATTTCAAGGTTAAAGCTCAGAAATTCTGGAACCCTACCTCCAAAGCCAATTCTTGAAAGCCCCGATTGAAGTGATTATTGATTAATGCTTGTGGTCTGCCTCCCCCAGGGGTGAATGCTGCCTGCTTACTAAGGGGAAAACCTGCTGACCGCTGGCCTTGTCAGACACTGCCGGGTTCCTGGAGAAGTCAGGGAACTCGCCTTTCCTGGCAAAGGTTGAGAAGCGGGAACGTGCCCATCTGTCAGGGATTTTGCGAGCCCAGCCCAGCTTGGAGGCCGGGGCGGGGGGCCTTTATTCACATTGCCACTCTTCCCATTCCTGCAGTCGGTGTTGAGATTCTGCCTTGCTTACTGTGCAGCTGGAATGTACAAAACGTACTCGCCGTCTTGCCTGAGCCTTTTCAAGTTAAGACCAAAGTCATCCGCCTCTTCGCCTTCAGTAACAGCCTGCCCCTCGACTCCTAGTCCTCCCTTCCTCAGTAACCGTGACGCCATTCATTCCACATCCTTGCGTCTCTCTCCCTCATGCCCGCTATTCATCCTCCCAGCCCTGTGGATCCTCCCTCTAGAGCATCTCAGCTCTCTTTCTGTCGCCTCTGCTCTGGTTTATACTCTCACTACCTGCTCTGGGCTACTGCAAGCCCGGATTTTACCCTCCTTGCTCCTGCTCTACCAAAACAAAGCAAACCCTGGTAATTCTATCAGGTTATGCTACTGTATGGTGTAATAACAAAGTGCTCCAAAATCTCGGTCGTGTGGAACAGCCAAGGTTTACTTTTTGCACATACTACCTACTCAGCACTGACCAGCTGTATCTCCTCCTCATGTTACTCAGGGGACCCACACACTGGAATGGCGTGGCCACTTTCTGTTGGAGTCCCTGCCCACGACAAAGAGAGGGAACATGGTGAATGGTCTCTTGAAGATTTTCCTGCAAATGACACAAATGATTTTTAATCATATTTAATTGGCCAGAGGAAGTCATACCACGAATCTGATTTCCGTGGAATTATAATCCGCTGCCAAGGTGGGGAATCAGATGTTGGTAAGCAGTTTAGTCTACCATATAGGTGTTTTTTGGTCCTTAGGTTGGCACTGATTGGTAACAATAAGGCTTTGGCATCAGATCTGGGACTGAAGACTTCACCAGTTTTATGTATTTTTCCAGCTGGTTGTACACTCATTCATAACTAGTTTTCCATCCATTTCTTCATGAGTTTATCTAACTGACATATTTTCATCCAAGTCCTCGGCAAATAATCCGGGATATATAATACACAAATCCTGTCTTCAGAAGTTCATAGATGGAGATATATGAAAAAAAGAGCATTAAAAACTAGATCATAGGGTCGCCTGGGAGGCTCAGTCGGTTAAGTGTCCAACTTCAGCTCCGGTCATGATCTTGCAGTTCGGTTCGTGAGTTCGAACCCCATGTTGGACTCTGTGCCGACAGCTCAGAGCTTGGAGCCTGCTTCGATTCAGTATGTCCCTCTCTCTGCCCCTTCCCCACTCACACTCCCTCTTTCTCTCTCTTAAAAATAAACGTTAAAAACAAACAAAAACTAGATTATAGAAAATTACAAACATATACAAGCATGAATAAAATAATATAACGCATTCCCTTGAACCTATCACTCATTTTCAACAATTCTCAATTCATTGCCAGCCTCACTGATCTTACTATGTCTCTACCTCCACCAACGTCTTCCATATTAGTGTTTTTTTTTTTAAATTGGAACTTTTATTGAGATAATTGTAGATTTACACAAAGCTATAAAAAAATTACACAGAGAGGGGTGCCTGGGTGGCTCGGTCAGGTAAGTGGCTGACTTTTGATTTTGGCTCAGGTCATGACCTCCTTATGGTTTGGCAGATCGAGCCCTGCATCAGGCTGTGTACACACAGTGCAGAGCCTGCTTGGGATTCTCTCTCTCCCTCTCTTTCTGCCCCTCCCCTGCCTATGCGCACTCTCTCTCAAAATAAATAAATAAACATTTAAAAAACCTAAAAAAAAAGTGACACAGAGAAATCTGTGTATGCTTCTCCCTGTTTCCCCCAGTGGGAATATCTATAAAGCTGTAGTATAATATCACAACCAGAATATTGACATTGATACAACCTGCTGTCTTATTCAGATTTCTCCAGGTTTTCCTGTATTCTTGTACTTCTTTGTATGTATGTGTTTTGTCCATATCATCTTGAAGCAAATCTCAGACATTATGTACTTGCTCCCAGAATTGTTATAGTTATATAGCTTTACAAAATAAGGGCTATTTTTGAAATAAATTCCACAATATCATTCTCATATCTTAAAAATTTAACAGTAATTCTTTAATACCATCAAACACTAAGATATTGTTCAAATTTCCATTTTTCATAAGTGTCAGTTTTAATAACTTCTTTGAATAAGGTCAGTACCTTGTGATTGTTTGATATGTAATTTACTCTTAAAATCTAATGTGTTCTTTCTTCCTCTCTTTCTTCCCTACCCCATTACAAGTATGTATTTTGTTCTTTGTGGCTGGTCTGAATTTGAGTGATTGTACCCAACTGATATATTTCAAACGATCTCTCTGTCCTTTCTACTTCCTATAAACTGGCAATGATCAGATTCAGGTTCTATTATTATTATTATTATTATTAGCAAGACTCTTCCATCAGGAGGCAATAGTGTCTCTTTTTGTGATCTTGGTGATGATCAATGCCTACGTTTGTTAATGAATTAGAAGTTATAAAATGGCAACATTGTAATTCTATTTAGCTGCCTAGAAATAAAGGAAAGTAGGTATTTAAAAATAGTAAATTGGGGCGCCTCGGTGGCACAGTCGGTTAAGCGTCCGACTTCAGCCAGGTCACGATCTCGTGGTCCATGAGTTCGAGCCCCGCGTCAGGCTCTGGGCTGATGGCTCAGAGCCTGGAGCCTGTTTCCGATTCTGTGTCTCCCTTTCTCTCTGCCCCTCCCCCGTTCATGCTGTCTCTCTCTGTCCCAAAAATAAATAAACGTTGAAAAAAAAATTTAAAAATAGTAAATTGAGTTCTCTTATATCATCCCAACAGTGACCAATTAGTTTAAATTTTTAAAGCATCATTATTTATTCGTGGGTGTAAATAAATTCCATGTATTTCAATCCACTGAAGCTCAAAATGTCCTATTTTTGGCCAGGGGGAGTCTCTTCAGTTTGGTTCCTGATCTGTTTTGACATTGGTAATATTTGATAGTTTTCTAGGATCTTGGTATGGCAATCTGTTTTAGGCTTGCCTTGTGTATTTCCTGCTCCAGATCCGGAATCAGTCATTTCTCCAAGGAGTACTGATTTCTTCTACTGGTAAATGAAATTTCAAGAGTACAATCTGTACTTTAGGAATGCTCACTGCTGTTGGGGTTTTCATTGGGGTTTTAGGTGTTTTCAGTGGACTGTGCTAAGACATTTTTAACAGATAAAATACATCATGAATTTATACTTGAATACTTGAATTCATGGTACTTACAATCAAATGTCAGGAATATAGAGCTTTCCCTTAATCTTTTCTCTATTACATTTGTATTTCTTCTATTCTGGGATTGATCTCATGAAAATTGGGAATAATAGAATGAGAGTATCATAAAAATTTGCTTTGTGATTACCCACCTGAACAGAAAAACAATAGCAGTAGTTGCTCTAATAATGTGGTGGATCTTGGTGTATAGTCTACTAAGGATTTACAGTTAAAATTACTGTCTTTAAAGTTATTTGGAATAATTCTTCTCTGTGTGGCTCTGCTGACAATTGGATATGCTTTTGGAGATCTTTGATATTGTTAAACTTCTTTATTTTTAACGTTTAGTCATTGCTTTTCATTTTACTTTACAATTCCATAAAATAATCCATGACTCCAAATGAAATCTACAAAACAAGATATATTCAAGTAAGTCTAGCTTCTGTCTCTGTACCTTTCACCTTATTCCTTTCCTCCCTTATGGGCAACCATTAAAAATTTATGGTTTATCTTTCATTGATTTTTTAATTGAAGCAAATATGTATACCCCCCTTTTTCAATCAACAGGAGCATATTATATGTGCTTTTCTATTTCTTCTTTCTTATTTTCTCTGAAGCATATATTTTGGGATTACTCCATAGGGGTATATAGAGATACACTTCATTTCTTTTTTTTCCAGCTGTATACTAATAGCTTTACATAATATCTTCAGTTCCTCATTCTTAATTATGGTCTATTGGTTCTTTGCAATGAGCATTATTGAAATCAGTGAGTAACCTCTTCTTCCTCTGCTCATCTCTCCCCCCAAGTAAAACCTTCTAATACCCAGTTAAAAATTATAAATCAACTAGCTTAACTGAATTCTTAGGCACTCTCCTCATCGCCCACCCATTTAAAAAAATTCAAGTATAATTAACATACAGTGTTACATTAGTTTCAGGTGTACAATGTAATGATTCAGCAATTCTGTACATTACTCAGTGCTCATCATGATTAAGCATAGTCTTCATCCCCATCACCTATTTCACCCATCCCCGACCCGCCACCTCTCTGGCAACCACCAGTTTGTTCTCTATATTTGAGAATCTGTTTTTTATTTATTTGTCTCTCCCACCCATTTTTGATAGCTATGCTGTCACACATATAGTGACTGCATTCTGTATACTCTCCCTTATAAAAGTCTTAGCTCTACTACATATATTTATACAAGTACTTATCTATTTATATTTATATGTATTTAATATTCCAGTGATTTTGGCAAGCTGAAGCTCACACTCAAGTGGATTCTTGGAAGAGTTCTTGGCAACAGTACTCCTCGAGTACTTTCTTTATTTTTATTTTTATTAAAAAATTTTTTTAGGGGCGCCTGGGTGGCTCAGTCGGTTAAGCGCCGACTTCGGCTCAGGTCATGATCTCACGGTCCGTGGGTTCGAGCCCCGCGTCAGGCTCTGTGCTGACAGCTCAGAGCCTGGAGCCTGTTTCGGATTCTGTGTCTCCCTCTCTCTGACCCTCCCCCGTTCATGCTCTGTCTCTCTCTGTCTCAAAAATAAATAAATGTTAAAAAAAATTAAAAAAAAATTTTTTTTTAAATGTTTATTTACTTTTGAGAGAGAGAGAGAGAGAGCGTGCACACATGCATGAGTGGGGGAGGGGCAGAGAGAGAGAGGGAGACACAGAATCTGAAGCAAGCTCCAGGCTCTGAGCTTTCAGCACAGAGCCCGACATGGGGCTCGAACTCACAGACTGCGAGATCATTTCCTGAGCCAAAGTTGGATGTGTAACCAATGGAGACACCCAGGTGCTCCTCCTTGAGTACTTTCTTGATGAGAACCATTTGTTAGCACTTATACCTGAAGGTTAGTTTGGCTAGATATAAAATCTTTGGCTCACATTGTCTTTCCTTTCATTTTTTTTAAATTTAACAGCTTTATTGAGATCTAATTCACATATTATAACATTTACTCTTCTGAAGTGTACAATTCAATGGTTTTAATATATTCACCAAGTTGTGAAACTACCACCACTGTCTATTTCAAGAACTCTGTCATCATCTTCAAAAGAAACCCTGTATCTGTTAGCAGTAATTCCTCCCTGCAGCCCTGGCAACCACTCATCTACTTTTTGTCTCTGTAGATTTGCTTATTTTAGATATTAAAATAAATGGAATCATACAAGTGTGGTATTTTAGGACTGGCTTCATTCACTCAACATTCACCTTCTCTTTCTTTGAGTATACTAACTGTTGCCCCTTGTCTTCTGGCATATTGTATGTAGTACTTTCAAAACGTTTGATGACAATCTGATATTCTTTCCCTTGGAAGTGACTTAGTTTTTGTACTTGGATGCCCTAAGGTGTTTTTTCCTTCAAAGTCAAGCTATTTTATTAGAATGTGTCTCTATACTGGTTGTCCTGGGTTGATTGTACCCAAATATAGGATGTGGCATTTTAACTGTGGTTTCAAATTTAAAAAACAGTATTTTTGGGTAGTCTTTTTAAGCTATAGTTTTAGAATTTGTTCGGTTACTTTTCTTTGGTTGTTTTTCTTCGAGTGCTCTAATTATACATGTACTGGATTGTCTTTGACTATCTTCTGCATTTGTCACTTTCTCGTTCAATTCTTCTTATTTATTTTTTTATTTAAAAACTCCTCCTTTACATCTTCTATTTCTTTTAAGGCATTATCTGTTGTGTTTCTTTTCCTCTTGTGTTTTGTTTTTCAGTGTGAATCTCCACTTCTAAAATGCTCTTTTGCCTTTGTTCCTGTGGTTTCCTGAGTATTATCTCAGTTTTTAGTATTTCTTATTCTGACTTATGTTGTTAGTTCACATCTTCTATGATCACTTCTAGTTTCTGTTAGATCATTGGAAATATTAGATTATAAACAGTTTCATCTCTTTCTTTCTCTCTTTCTTTTCAATTTTGTTTTATTTTAGAGAGAGAGAGAGAGCAAGAGTGCATGAGTGGGTGAGAGAGCCAGAGGGGGAGAGATTGAGAGAGATAGAGAGAGGGAGAGAGAGAGAGAGAGAGAGAGAGAGAGAGAGAGAGAGAGAGAGAATCTTAAGTAGTCTCCAGCACAGAGCAGAGCCCAATGTGGGGCTGCATCCCACAACCCTGGGATCATGACCTGAGCCAAAATCAGGAGTCAGACGCTCAACCAACTGAGCTAACAAGGTGCCCCTCATCTGTTTCTTTAAAAACATTCAATTTTTGGTCATTCTTTTGTCCTTGGTATGGGAGGACATTTTTCTGTGCTCATGTGGCTGTTTTCATAATAATTTTGTGTGGGATTTGTGCATAATCTGTTCCTGATGGTCATTTTTACATGAATGTATTCTCTGGCACCCTTTGTGGGGATGGTAGGAAAGACTTTCTACCTGTAGCTCTGGACTTCTCTCTTCTGTTGTTTTGTGAAGTGTTCAAAAATCAAGTCCTTATTAATTCTGACATCTCCTGGCCCCTTTTCCTTCCTCCATTTTTATCTGGATGTCTTTGTCCTTTCTCCTGTCTCCTCATCCTATTAATTTCACCTCTATTCACAGAAGTTGTCATCACTGTGGAACTTTGTTTTATTTTTTAGAAACATTTCTAAAAATGTTTATTTATTTTTGAGAGAGAGAGAGACAGAGTGCAAGCAGGGAAGGGGCAGAGAGAGAGGGAGACACAGAATCGGAAGCAGGTTCCAGGCCTCTGAGCTGTCAGCACAGAGCCTGATGCAGGAATCAAACTCACAAACCATGAGATCATGACCTTAGCTGAAGGTGGACTCTTGACCAACTGAGCCACCAAGGTGCTCCCGGAACTTTGTTTTAAAGGGCATGTTATGTCGACCAGTTAATTTGGGGTGTTGATACGGCATAGATAGTTTCAGCCCTTCCAGTGTTGCGTGAACCCCCTGGCATTCACTCACAGATTATGTTGGCAATCTCTCCTAGTGTCCATTATTATTCTTAAGTTGACTTATGTGTTTGAGGAATATGGGATGCTCTTTTGAGAGTTCTTGAAGTCCCAGTCTGTCAGATGCCGCTCTGCTTCCCTCTCCTACGTTACACACAGATACACATGCTGATGAAGGGCAGTGGTCTGTCTTCACTGGGTCTTATTATGGTGTTGATGAGAATATCTAGTCATCTGGTTGTATTGTAGATATTGTCTGTGGAATTTCAGTTTGGCTATCCCAAGTGTTCTGTATGTTTTTATGGGAAGGGATTCAAAATCTAGTATACCATAGTAGCCATCTTTTTTTTTTTTTTTTACTCCAAAATGTAGTCTTAAAAGTGCCAAAAAGGCTGTAGGCACAGGATGCCCCTGAGATGCAAAGAAAGGTGGATGGAGGGTGGTTTGGAGGTCAGCTAGAAGAGGTAACTTCTGTTTGAACTGAGTCCCAGGAGAAGTCCATTGGGCAAATAAGGGAGGATAATATATTCAGGCAAAAGGAACAGCGTGTGTGAGTGGTCAGGGCGTTGAAAAGGCAGTTACCTGGGGGATATGAGAGGCCCTGATACTTGTCATGTGCTAGGTGGGTGACCGGTGGATGTGGGCCTATGGCACCTCCTTACTTTTGTACCGGATGCTCTATTTTCCTGACCTGGCAGCCTTGTTTTTCAGTATGGACTAGCTTTTATATATTGTGAGTTCTCACCTTTCTGGTCCCTGGGAAATTTCTCATTATTCATTGCTATTTACAATTCTCTCAGTTTAGAGCCATTTGTGAAGTTAATTTCAGTGCTGTTTACTCTTTTCTTCCAAATCATTAATGATGATAAAACATTGAATTGAATTGAGTTTTGCAGCCATTTCTGGGTAATTCCACTGAGGCTCGCTCTTGTGCCAAATAATCATCTTTAATTTAACTATGTTATCACCCTTTCAGTCAGGCTTCATAGGCTCTTTGGTCAACGTTTGTGTTCATTTAATTTTAGCTTTTGACAAAGACTTCATGAGGTATCCCAGCCTTACTCTTCAACAAAACAACAAAGAAATAATCAAAGATAATCAAACTAAAGCATTATGGAGGAGTTTGTGTTTTTCACAGACAACATTTGTCAAAGTTTAGGAAGTCAGCACCTGTCCCTGGTGAAGTGTGCTGAAACAGGTATTTATCAATACTTTTATAAATCAATACAGCAATTAAGCATGGAGACTAGAACAGGGTTTATCCTTTTTACCAGGATTATGAATTTATCCTGAGAAAATACTTCGGGAAGGAGTAAAAAAAAATTGCATGAAATGGTTATTCAAGTGTTAACCTTAATGTTATATAATGGGAACAGCCCAAATTCATCAGCAATAGGAGATTTATTAGATAAATTAGGTGCCTGAACTGAATGAATGGAAAGTAATTAACACATAGGAGAATCTCGACAACTGGTAGCTGCTGTTATTATTGTTATTAGTAACATATTAGTAACTTTGGTGCTGTTAACCTCTGATGCTAAGAACAGGTTGCTTTTCCCAGAGTACTGTGATTATAATACCAGGTCACCAGACAAAACATATTTTGTCCTAAAATAATTATCAAAAAATTAAATTAAGACTAATAGTTGTGGGGCGTCTGGGTGGCTCAGTCAGTTAAGCGTCCGACTTCAGCTCAGGTCATGATCTCACGGTCCATGAGTTCGAGCCTTGTGTCAGGCTCTGTGCTGACAGCTCAGAGCCTGGAACCTGCTTCAGATTCTGGGTCTCCCTCTCTCACTGCCCCTCCCCCACTCATGCTCTGTCTCTATCAAAAAATGAATAAATGTTAAGTTGTAACTTAGAGAATGCTAGAATGTGGTTTATATAAATAAGAGCTTTTGGGGGGGGGGTGCCTGGGTGGCTCAGGCAGTTGAGTGTCTGACTCTAGATTTTGGCTCAGGTCATCATCTCTCAGTTGTGAGATTGAGCCCTGTGTCGGGCTCTGTGCTGAGCATGGAAACTGCTTAAGATTCTCTCTCTGTCTCTTTCTTCTCCCCACCCCCCCCCCAGTCATGCTCTCTTTTTCTCTCAAATTAAAAACAAAATTAAAAATTAAAAAAAGAGCCCTGTAATAGAACTCTTTGAGGATGAAATAGCACAGGAATGTTCATAGCAGCATTATTCATCATAGCCCCAGATTGGAATCAACCCACATGTCCATCAGCTGACAATTATATAAATAAAATGTGGTATATCCATAGAGTGGAATATTGTTTGGCAATAAAAGGAAGTACTGTTACATATGACAACATAGATGAACCTGGAACCACATTGTGCTACATGAAAGAAGCCAGGCACAGACGTTCATATTGCCTGATTCCATTTATAGAAGGTCCCTGACTTAGGATGGTTTGACTTAGGGTTTTCTGGCTTTATGATAGTGTTAAAGCAATAGGCATTCAGTAGAAACCATACTTAGAATTTTGAATTTGGATCTTTCCCCAGGCTAGTGATATCAGGATGGTTTTCTCCTGATGCTGGGCAGAGGTGGCCACAGCTTCCAGTCAGCCATGTGATCACGAGGGTCAACAACGTGGACATTGACAGTCATTCTGCACCCAGACTGCCATTCTGTTTCTCAGTGTCAGTACAGTATTTGATGAATTACGTGAGATGCTCAGCACTTTGTTATAAAATAGCTTTGTGTTAGATGGTTTTGCCCAACTGTAGGCTAATGGAAGCCTTCTGAGGACATTTATGGTAGGCTAGGCTGAACTAGGATGCTTGATATGTTAGGTGTAGCAAATGCATTTTCAACCTGTGATGGGTTTATTGGAACATGACCCCATCGTACGTCAAGAGAGATCTGTACACGAAATGCCCAGAGTGCGCAAGTCCACGGAGACAGGAAGTGGGTTAGTGATTATGTATGGCTGAGGAGGGGTGGGGGAGTGGGGAGTGCCTGTTATGGTGCAGGGGGTTTCTTTTCCAGGATGATGAAAATGTGCTAGAGTTGATTGTTGCAATGGTTGCAACAACTCTGTGACTATAAAAACCATGGAATTGTGCACTTTAAATGGGTGAGTTGAATGGTACATGAATTATACCTCTATAAAGCTAGTACCAAGAAAAGGATGAAATAAGCAGGCTACAAAAAATGTAATTGTTTAAGTGGTCTCTATAATAGGCAATAATTCAACCTGTAGTAAGACCTAAAAGAATAGATGCCTCGGTATTGATGTAGGTAATTCTTTCTTAATATAATCCTGACGCCTCCTAACTGGTCTGTGGCTTTGGTGTAATTCTGATTTTAACTTCCCCCATCTTCACAATCTTCAGATACTGAAGCAGTTTTAGGAAACTTACAAGAACCAGCAAATGACCCGTATTTTTATTTTTTATTTTATTAAAAAAGTTTTTTTTAATGTTGTTTATTTTCTTTGATAGAGAGACAGAGTGGGGGGGCAGCGCAGAGAGTGAGGGAGACACAGAATCTGAATTAGGCTCCAGGATCTGAGCTGTTAGCACAAAGCTTGAGGTGGGGCTTGAACCCACAAACCCAGAGATCATGACCTGAGCCGAAGTCAGACACTTAACCGACTGAGCAACCTAGGTGCCCCCCCAACCTGAACCTTTAAAACCAAGAGATTTTAAACTATTTGGTTTCCTTGAAAGTTTAGGCACCATATCACATAAAATTAGGTTTGGCTGATACATAACAGAACCCTCCAGACAATACAGAATTAAACAAAATGGGGAGAAATTCATTCCCACCCCCCATGTAAATATAGGTAAATATAGATAATGCTGGGTGGATGAGGCAGTTACTTGATCACTGGGTCCCAGATCGTTTCTAGCAGCTATTTTGCCATTTCAAAACAACATTCAGCTAGTAGTCCATCGTGGCTGCTCAGGTCCTGCCAGCACATCAGCATTCCAGCCAGGAGTGGGAAGGACAGAGAAATAAAAAAGACAGTTCCTCCATGTATGGATTTGTTCTGGAAATTGGATGCAACTTTCTGCACGTGTCTCTTTGCTAGAACTCAGCCACATGCCATAATTAACTGCCAGGGAGGCTAGGAAATGTTGCTTTTATTTTGAGTGGCCCGATGCCCTGCTAAAATCCAAAGCAAGAGTAGATACTAGGGGACTAGCATTCCCTGATAGAAAGCGTCTCTGTTCGGGGCGCCTGGGTGGCTTAGTCGGTTGAGCGTCCGACTTCAGCTCAGGTCACGATCTCACGGACCGTGAGTTCGAGCCCTGCGTCGGGCTCTGGGCTGATGGCTCAGAGCCTGGAGCCTGCTTCCGATTCTGTGTCTCCCTCTCTCTCTGCCCCTCCCCTGTTCATGCTCTGTCTCTCTCTGTCTCAAAAATAAATAAATGTTAAGAAAAATTAAAAAAAAAAAAAAAGAAAGCGTCTCTGTTCATAAATTTTCACGCGTAGATACAGGGGAATCCATATTCAGAATACTTGGGTTTGGATCCTGTCTCTGACCTGGAAAGTCACCGAACATCTATGCAACTGCTTCCTTTGTTACAAAGCGAGAACAACCATTCCTACCTCCTTAGACTGTGGAAGTTCAACATGGTACTGGGTGGTGATAGGTTTCACAAACCACGAAGCAGTACGCCATGGATAGATTTAGCCTGAGAAAGAGTACGCAGGGGTAGCACACAGCAGCTGTTCTCAAATGTCTGAAGGAATTCCAGGGGAAGACAGAAGGGGCTTTCTTTCTGTCTCTGTCACTCCCAAGGGCAGCACTGGCAACCAGGTGCGTATCAGGTAAGCCAGTGTCCTTCATTCTAGAACAACTCCCATGCTATTACCCCTTCCTGGTCAATCGACTTTTTCTTCTTCCCCCCTTTCCTTTCCTGTGTCTCAGACTCTGGGTAGACTGTTCATAGACGACTTGCTGGGACATGTGGAAGCAAGGATGGACAGGTGTGTAAGGTGGTGCTACGAGGTTTCTCTTCACAACGTGTACAGAGGAAAGGACTTGGGCTTGAAGGTAGTACCTCCCCTGGAAGCCCCTCACGAGTAGATCTCCTATCTTGTGTGGTCTGTACTCCCAGAGCCTCACCTGGGCCGGGAGCAAAGCCCCGTTTCAATGAAGGTCTGGTGCATCGCTGTTCAAGGCCAGCCTTGTTTGAAACCTCAGTTCGGTTCGTGACTGGTTATGACACCAGTGTTGTTTCACTCTTCATGCTTCACTTTCCTCCTGTGTAACAATGAAAACACTAAGCGTTCAGAGGATTCAGTGGCACAAAAACCCAGTGTGCGTGCCCGTGTCGGTTTCTTAAGGCTACTGGAAAACACTTCACAGACGTGGTGGCTTCAAACACCAGAAACTCAGTCTCTCCCTTCTCTGGAGGCAGAAGTGCTGTGCTTTCTCTGGAGGCTCTCGGGAGAGTTCTTCCTTGCCTCTTCTTGCTTCTGGCGTCTGCTCCCTCCTTTGTGGCATCCCTCACCCCAATCTCTGGCTCCTTGTTCGCATGGTCTTTCCTCTTTGCTGTGCCATATTCCTCTTCTGTCTCTCTTAAGGACATCTGTCATTGAATGTAGGGCCCACCAGGTAATCCAGGATGGTCCCACATCTCAAGATTGCTAACTAAATTGCATCTTCAAAGCCTCTTTTCCCCAGTAAGGTCACATCCACAGGTTCCATGGGTTTGGACATCCATGGGTTTGGACTTCTCTCTGTTTTTAATTGCTAAATATTTATTTATTTATTATTTTTTTAAATATGAAATTTATTGTCAAACTTGTTTCCATACAACACCCAGTGCTCATCCCAAAAGATGCCCTCCTCAATACCCATCACCCACCCTCCCCTCCCTCCCACCCCCCATCAACCCTCAGTTTGTTCTCAGTTTTTAAGAGTCTCTTATGCTTTGGCTCCCTCCCTCTCTAACCTCTTTTTTTTTTCTCCCCTCCCGCCATGGTCTTCTGTTAAGTTTCTCAGGATCCACGTAAGAGTGAAACCATATGGTATCTGTCTTTCTCTGTAGGACTTATTTCACTTAGCATCACACTCTCCAGTTCCATCCACGTTACTACAAAGGGCCATATTTCATTCTTTCTCATTGCCACATAGTATTCTATTGTGTATATAAACCACAATTTCTTTCTCCATTCGTCAGTTAATGGACATTTAGGCTCTTTCCACAATTTGGCTATTGTTGAAAGTGCTGCTATAAACATTGGGGTATGATTGCCCCTGTGCATCAGCACTCCTGTATCCCTTGGGTAAATTCCTAGCAGTGCTATTGCTGGGTCATAGGGTAGATCTATTTTTAATTTTTTGAGGAACCTCCACACTGTTTTCCAGAGTGGCTGCACCAGTTTGCATTCCCACCAACAGTGCAAGAGGGCTCCCGTTTCTCCACATCCTCTCCAGCATCTATAGTTTCCTGATGTGTTCATTTTAGCCACTCTGACTGGCGTGAGGTGGTATCTGAGTGTGGTTTTGATTTGTATTTCCCTGATGAGGAGCGACATCAAGCATCTTTTCATGTGCCTTTTGGCCATCTGTCTGTCTTCTTTAGAGAAGTGTCTATTCATGTTTTCTGCCCATTTCTTCACTGGATTATTTTTTTTTTCGAGTGTGGAGTTTGGTGAGTTCTTTATAGATTTTGGATACTAGCCCTTTGTCCGGTATTTCATTTGCAAATATCTTTTCCCATTCTGTTGGTTGCCTTTTAGTTTTGTTGATTGTTTCCTTTGCTGTGCAGAAGCTTTTTATCTTCATGAGGTCCTAATAGTTCATTTTTGCTTTTAATTCCCTTGCCTTTGGGGATGTGTCAAGTAAGAAATTGCTGTGGCTGAGGTCAGAGAGGTTTTTTCCTGCTTTCTCCTCTAGGGTCTTGATGGTTTCCTGTCTCACATTCAGATCCTTTATCCGTTTTGAGTTTGTTTTTGTGAATGGTGTAAGAGAGTGGTCTAGTTTCATCCTTCTGCATGTTGCTGTCCAGTTCTCCCAGCACCATTTGTTAAAAGATTTATTTTTTTAAAAACATTTTTAAATAACTTATTTAGTTAGAATATTAGTTACTGCAACAATGATTTCAGGAGTAGATTCCTTAATGCCCCTTTCCCGTTTAGCCCATCCCCCCGCCACAACACCTCTAGTAACCCTCTGTTCTCCATATTTATGAGTGTCTTATGTTTTGTCCCCCCTCCCTGTTTTTATATTATTTTTGCTTCCCTTCCCTTATGTTCATCTGTTTTGTATCTTAAAGTCCTCATATGAGTGAAGTCATATGATATTTGTCTTCCTCTGACTAATTTCACTTAGCATAATACATGTTAGTTCCATCCACATACTTGTAAACAGCAAGATTTCATTCTTTTTGATTGTTGAGTAATTCTCCATTGTATATATATACCACATCTTCTTTATCCATTCATCCATCGATGGACATTTGGGCTCTTTCCATACTTTGGCTGTTGTCGATAGTGCTGCTATAAACATTGGGGTGCATGTGCCCCTTCGAAACAGCACACCTGTATCCCTTGGATAAATGCCTAGTAGTGCAATTGCTGGGTCATAGGATAGTTCTGTTTTTAATTTTTTGAGGAAACTCCATACTGTTTTCCAGTGGTCTTCTCTTTTGGGGAAGGGAAGGCACCGTTCAACTCATCAAGTGCCCCTCATCAAGTTTCTCTTCCCAGCAGAGAAAGTCTAACATCCTATGAAATCCAAGGAGCATTACCTGCAACTTTTCACTTTAGTAGATATGTAATTTAAATTGTTGCTGTTCTCCCATTTAGCAGCCCTCTACTGTTCTCTGTCATGAGCTGCGCTGGTTTGTTCCTGGGGATACAGAGGTGAGGGTCACCCAGGCTCTTAGAAGCTCATTTGAGGGTGTTTGGCTCACTCATTTTGAGACTATGTTCTAGGAAATCTGTGGATAACATATATGCCCCTGCAGAAACCTTAGCTATTTGCTTGCCTCTGCATTCTCCAAATACTTAGTGAGGACCACCTATCTGCCAAGATCTTTGCTAAGCCCTAAGGGAGACTCAATGGTGGCTGAGATACAATATCTACCTTCAAGAAGCTTACAATAGAAAAAGGAGTTTGAAGTATATAAAAACAATAATCTCTCCTAGTGAAAGGATAAATAAAGTGAGTTTGGACTTTAGAACCCTATGGAATGAAAAGAACATGTAAACATTGGAAATAAAGACTCCCTAAGCTTGTACCTTCTTAAATACACCACGTAGCTTTTAAAAATATTCTTCGAAGGTTGAATACCCTCAGCTCAGAGACAATCAAGGGAGGGTTCATTCTTGAGAGTGCAGTTTTTCAGAATGTTCTGACAGAGTGAATGCTTTTAAGGGGGAGGCAAACATTGAAATGTATTTGAGGATTGAGGGAGGGGCAGGGTGTGGAAAGATACCAATTGTATTATTAATAAAATTGATCCAAGGTAGGCCAGTGGAAGTAGAAGGAGGAATTACATCAATAAGACAAATGGTACCTCCTGTAACCTTGAACTCAGTATTGATAGAAGGGTGGGTAGGGAGATTTGGGGAATCAATGCAGCTATCTCTAACATCTCAAGGCAACTGATTGAAAGAGGGTAAAGAAAACGGGTAAAAACAATATCAGCCTGTCATCATTGCAAATAAGGCCACATTGCTGCTCACCTGCTCTTAAAATCAGACTCTTACTACAAGCTTCAGGAGGAAAAAAAGAAAAAGGTGTCACGCAATCTGAAAATAGGTTAGGCTGCTCGGGTGTATTAATAGGAAGAGAATGATCTAGTTCATGTATTCTGAGTCATTCAACTTTTATGTAGGAAATGAAATCAACCCCATTCAGGATGATGGAACCCTTACCCTCACCCTCTTAAATACCCACCCTCACAGTTGGTCTTGTGTGAATACGGAAAACGGAAACATTTCCTCACTGTGCCCTGATGCTGATGGGAAGTATGTGATGGAGGCTGGTGTTGTGCACCTTTCCCGACCACAGCTTCTGCTCGCCACTCCACAAACTCTGTGCTCACTCTTGAACTTCTGAACCAAGGCCCTACATAGACTCCAACCGTAGCCCTGTATCAACCTCTGTAGTCTTTCTTGAACCGGAAGCATTTCATGAATCTAGCATTTGGGATGAGTTAGGAAAAGGTTGGACTCTTCTGTTTGTAACCATGTTACTGGAAATTCTGAGAAAATGGGTGGATTCGATCATCAGATATTTTTAGGTAGGGTTATATTGTGGGTGGCACCTGCCCTACATTCATGTCTCCTGGTGCCAGTAAATTCGCCCTCGTTTTTTAAAAACATTTTTTAACGTTTATTTATGTTTGAGAGACAGAGAGAGATAGAGCATGAGCAGGGGAGGGGCAGAGAGAGAGGGAGACACAGAATCAGAAGCAGGCTCCAGGCTCTGAGCTGTCAGCACAGAGCCCGATCCAGGGCTCCAACTCACGGGCCACAAGATCATGACCTGAGCCGAAGTCGGTCGCTTAACTGACTGAACCACCCAGGTGCCCTTCGCCCTCATTTTTAAAAACATAGCTACCCATCCTCCACCATCAGTTCGTTCTTTATTTACTGAGCTTATGTCGTGTGCTTCATACTGAGAAAGGTATAAAGGATGTGGTGAGTCAGACGGACAAGATTCCTGTCCTGATGGAGCTTATATGCTAGTAGGGAAAATTGGAAATAAGTTAAATATGTAATTTACGGAAGGGACAAATGTGATCAAGAGAAATTAGGTATAGAATAAATTAGGTGTAGAAATTAGGTATAGAACTAGGTATAGAAATTAGGTATAGGGAAGGATGGGAAAAGAAGATTATGTAGCAAGGAAATTTTCTTTGAGGAAGTTCACTGAAGTTGAAAATCAAATAGGTGAGAGAGCAAGCCATATGATAGTTGTCGGGGGCAAGTGTGCCAGGCAGAAGGAAAAGCAGGTGCAAAGGCCCTGTGGTAGCAAGTAGCTTGGCATTTTCAGACAAAGCAAAAAGATCAGCATGGCTGAAGTAGAGCGAGCAAGGGTGTGTGAAGGGAGATGAAAGCAGAGAGGTGCCAGCAGAGACTGTATCATGTAGGATCATGTGGGTCCTAGAAAAGAATTTGGATCTTATTCTGAGTGAATGTACGCCACTGGGGGGTTTTGGTAGGAGAAGGATTTATGTCCTTTACAGATGATTGAAGCTTCTGTGTGGAGAATAAATTATACGAAGAAAAAGAGGGAGCCGAGGATTCAGTTAGGAGGATACTACAACTATGACATATGGTTGGATGTGGGATGTGTTATTTATGTATGTATGTATGTATGTATGTATGTATGTATGCATGTATTTAGATTTACATCCAGGTAGTTGGCATCTAGTGCAACAATGATTTCAGGAGTAGATTCCTTGATGCCCCTTACCCATTGAGCCCCTCCCCCCTCCCACAACCCCTCCAGCAACCCTCAGTTTGTTCTCCATATTTATGAGTCTCTTCTATTTTGTCCCCCTCCCTGTTTTTATATTATTTTTGCTTCCCTTCCCTTGTGTTCATCTGTTCTGTGTTTTAAAGTCCTCATATGAGTGAAGCCATATGATATTTCTCTTTCTCTGACCGACTAATTTTGCTTAGCATAGTACCCTCTAGTGCCATCCACATAGTTGCAAACAGCAAGATTTCATTCTTTTTGATTGCTGAGCAATACTCCATTGTATATATACACGACATCTTCTTTTCCCATGCATCCATCGATGGACATTTGTGCTCTTTCCATACTTTGGCTATTGTTGATAGTGCCGCTATAAACATGGGGGTGCATGTGCCCCTTTGAAACAGCACACCTGTATCCCTTGGATAAATACCTAGTAGTGCAATTAATGGGTCATAGGGTAGTTCTATTTTTAATTTTTGATGAACCCCCATACTATTTTCCAGAGTGGCTGCACCAGCTTGCACTCCTACCAGCAAGGCAAAAGAGATCCTCTTTCTCTGCATCCTCGCAAATATCTGTTGTTGCCTGGGTTGTTAATATTAGCCATTCTGACAGGTGTGAGGTGATATTTCATTGTGGTTTTGATTTGTAGTTTCCTGATGATGAGTGATGTTGAGCATTTTTTCATGTGTCAGTTAGCCATCTGGGTGTCTTCTTTGGAGAAGTGACTATTCATGTCTTTTGCCCATTTCTTCACTGGATTATTTGTTTTTTGGGTGTTGAGTTTGATAAGTTCTTTATAGATTTTGGATATTATCCCTTTATCTGATATGTTGTTTGGAAATATCTTCTCCCATTCTGTTGGTTGCCTTTTAGTTTTGCTGATCATTTCCTTCGCTGTGCAAAAGCTTTTTATTTTGATGAGGTCCCAATAGTTCATTTTTGCTTTTGTTTCCTTTGCCTCTGGAAACGTGTCGAGTAAGAAGTTGCTGCGGCCAAGATCAAAGAGGTTTTTGCCTGCTTTCTCCTCGAGGATTTTGATGTCTTCCTGTCTTACATTTAGGTCTTTCATCCATTTTGAGTTTATTTCTGTGTACGGTGTAAGAAAGTGGTCCAGGTTCATTTTTCTGCATGTCACTGTCCAATTTTCCCAACACAATTTGCTGAAGAGACTGTCTTTATTCCATTAAATATTCTTTCCTTCTTTGTCAAAGATCAGTTAGCCATACGTTTGTGGATCCATTTCTGGGTTCTCTAGTCTGTTCCATTGATCTGAGTGTCTGTTTTTGTGCCAGTCCCATACTGTCTTGATGATTATAGCTTTGTAATACAGCTTGAAGTCTAGGATTGTGATGCCTCCTGCTTTGGTTTTCTTTTTCAAGATTGCTTCAGCTATTTGGGATCTTTCTGGTTCCATACAAGTTTTAGGATTGTTTGTTCTAGCTCTGTGAAGAATGCTGGTGTTATTTTGATAGGCATTGCATTGAATATGTAGATTGCTTTGGGTAGTATTGACATTTTAACAATATTTGTTCTTCCTATCCAGGAGCATGGAATCTTTTTCCATTTCTTTGTGTCTTTTTCAATTTCTTTCATAAGCTTTCTATAGTTTTCAGTGTATAGATTTTTCACCTCTTTGGTTAGATTTATTCCTAAGTATTTTATGATTTTTGGTGCAATCGTAAATGGGATCGATTCCTTGATTTCTCTTTCTGTCACTTCATTGTTGGTGTATTGGAATGCAACCAATTTCTGTGCATTGATTTTATATCCTGCAACTTCACTGAATTCATGAATCAGTTCTAGCAGTTTTTTGGTGGAATCTTTTGGGTTTTCCATATAGAGTATCATGTCGTCTATGAAGAGTGAAAGTTTGACCTCCTCCTGGCCAATCTGGATGCCTTTCTTTGTGTTGTCTGATTCCAGAGGCCAAGACTTTCAATACTATGTTGAATAACAGTGGCGAGAGTGGACATCCCGGTCTTGTTCCTGACCTTAGGGGGAAATCTCTCAGTTTTTCCCTATTGAGGATATTAGCGTTGGGTTGTTCATATATGGCTTTTATGATCTTGAGGTATGATCCTTATATCCCTAATTTCTAGAGGGTTTTTATCCAGAAAGGATGCTGTATTTTGTCAAATGCTTTCTCTGCATCTATTGAGAGGATCATGTGGTTCTTGTCTTTTCTTTTATTGATGTGATGAATCACATTGATTGTTTTGCAGATATTGAGCCAGCCCTGTATCCCAGGTATAAATCGCACTTGGTCGTGATGAATAATTTTTTTAATGTATTGTTGGATATGGTTGGCTAATATCTTGTTGAGGATTTTTGCATCCATGTTCATCAGGGAAATTGGTCTATAGTTCTCCTTTTTAGTAGAATCTTTGTCTGATTTTGGAATCAAAGTAGTGCTGGCTTCATGGAAAGAGTTTGGAAGTTTTCCTTCCATTTCTATTTTTTGGAATAGCTTCAGGAGAATAGGTGTTAACTCTTCCTTAAATGTTTGGTAGAATTCCCCTGGAAAGCCATCTGTCCCTGGACTCTTGTTTTTTTTTAGGAGGTTTTTGATTACTAATTTGATTTCTTTACTGGTTATGGATATGTTAAAATTTTCTATTTCTTCCTATTTCAGTTTTGGTAGTGTGTATGTTTCTAGGAATTTGTCCATTTCTTCCAGATTGCCCATTTTATTGGAGTATAATTGCTCATAATATTCTTTTATTACTGTTTTTATTTCTGCTGTGTTGATTGTGATCTCTCTTCTTTCATTCCTGATTTTATTTATTTGGGTCCTTTCCTTTTTCTTTTTGATCAAACTCGCTGTGGTTTGTCAATTTTGTTAATTCTATCAAAGAACCAGCTTCTGGTTTCATTGATCTGTTCTACTAGTTTTTTGTTTTCTTTTTTTTTTGTTTTGGTTCCAGTAGCATTAATTTCTGCTCTAATCTTTATTATTTCCTGTCTTCTGCTGGTTTGGGGTTTTATTTGCTGTCCTTTTTATAGCTCTTTAAGGTGTAAGTTTAAGTTGTGTATCTGAGACTTTTCTTCCTTCTTTAGGAAGGCCTGGATTGCTATATACTTTCCTCTTATGACCGCCTTTGCTGCATCCCAGAAGTTTGGGGTTGTGGTGTTATCATTTTCATTGGCTTCCATGTATTTTTAAATTTCCTCTTTAACTTCTTGGTTAATGCATTCATTCTTTAGTAGGATGTTCTTTAGTCTCCAAGTATTTGTTACCTTTCCAAATTTTTATGTGGTTGATTTCAAATTTTATAGAGTTGTGGTCTGAAAATATGCATGGTATGATCTCAGTCTTTCTGTACTTGTTGAGGGCTGATCTGTGTCACAGTATGTGGTCTATTCTGGAGAACGTTCCATGTGCACTGGAGAAGAATGTATATTCTGCTGTTTTAGGATGAAATGTTCTGAATATATCTGTTAAGTCCATCTGGTCCATCTGTGTTAAGTCCATCTGTGTCATTCAAAGCCATTGTTTCCTTGTTGATTTTCTGTTTCGATGGTCTGTCTTTTGCTGTAAGTGGGGTGTTGATGTCCCCTACTATTATGGTATTATTATCAATGAGTTTCTTTATGTTTGTGATTAACTGATTTATATATTTGGGTGTTCCACATTTGGAGCATAAATGTTTATAATTGTTAGGTCTTCTTGGTGGACAGACCCCTTAATTATGATATAATGCCTTTCATCTCTTGTTAAGGTCTTTATTTTAAAGTCTAGATTGTCTGATATAAGTATGGCTACTCTGGCTTTCTTTTGCTGACCATTAGCATGATAGCTGGTTCTCCATCCCCTTAGCTTCAATCTGAAGGCGTCTTTAGGTCTAAAGTGGATCTCTTGTGAACAGTACATAGATGGATCTTGTTTTCTTATCCATTCTATTACCCTATGTCTTTTGAATGGAGCATTGAGTCCATTGATGTTTAGAGTGAGTACTGAAAGTTACGGATTTATTGCCATTATGTTGCTTGTAGAGTTGGAGTCTCTGGTGGTATTCACTGGTCCTTTCTAGTCTTTGTTGCTTTTGTTATTTATTTATTTATTTATTTATTTATTTATTTAATCAATCTTTATTAAAGATTTATTTATTTATTTTAAAATTTAAAAATTTAAAATTTATTTAATATTTTAAAATTTATTTATTTTAAAGATTTATTTAATTTATTTAATCTTTTCTCCCCTCAGAGAGTTTCCCTTAAAATTTCTTGCAGGACTGGTTTAGCAGTCGCAAACTCCTTTAATTTTTGTTTGTCTGGGAAACTTTAAGTCTCTCCTCCTATTTTGAATGACAACCTTGCTGGATGAAGAATTCTTGGCTGCATAGTTTTCTGATTCAGCACATTGAATATATCCTGACCCTCCTTTCTGGTCTGCCAAGTTTCTGTGGATAGGTCTGCTGCAAACCTGATCTGTCTTCCCTCATAGGTTAAGGACATTTTCCCCTTGCTGCTTTCATGATTCTTTCCTTGCCTGAGTATTTTGTGAATTTGACTATGATATGCCTTGTTGATGGTCGGTTTTTGTTGGGTCTAATGGGAGTCCTCTGTGCTTCCTGGATTTTGATGTCCGGGTCTTTCCCCAGGTTAGCAAAGTTTTCCACTATGATTTGCTCACATAACTCTTCTACCCCTTCTTCTCTCTTCATCTTCTGGGACCCCTATGATTCTGATGTTGTTCCTTTTTAATGAGTCACTGATTTCTCTAATTCTTAAATTGAGGTCTTTTGCCTTAGTTTCCCTCTTTTTTTTGCTTCATCATTCCCCATAAGTTTGTCCTTTATATCGCTGATTCTCTGTTCTGCCTTATCCATCCTTGCCACTGTGGCATCCATTCAAGATTACAGCTCAGTGATGACATTTTTTATTTCATTCTGATTAGCTTTTTACTTCTTTTATCTCCACATGAAGAGATTCTAATCTATTTTTGACTCCAGCTAGTATTCTTATTATTTTGATTCTAAATTCTGGTTCAGACATCCTACTTGTATCTATGTTGGTTAAGTCACAGCCTGTCGTTTCTTCCTGCTCTTTCTTTTTGGGTGAATTCCTTTGTTTTGTCATTTTGAAGGGGGAAAAGGAATTAATAAGGTAGAAAAAAATTTAAAAAATTAAAATTAAAAAAATTAAAAAATAAAAGCAACACACACACACACACACACACACACACACACACACAATCAAATAAATGATGCTAGATCCTAAGTGTGATTTGGTCTGGGTGTGGAAAGGGGCTTGATAGATTAGAGAAGAAAAGGGGAAAGGAAAAAAAAAGGAAATTGTTTGAAAATTTGAAAAAAATGAATAATGGAAATAGAATAAAATGAAATGCTGGAAGTAAAATAGAATTTGAAAAAACTTTCACAAAAGCAAAAACTATAGTAGAAAAAAATTAAAGAAAGATATTTTCAATAAAAATTTAAAATAAAAATAAATTTTTTCTCTTCTTGTATTCAAGAAAAAGAAAAGAACTCAAAAAGAGAAAAAAAAGAAGAAAATTGAATAGATAGACCAGAGAACAGATTGAAATATGATTGAAATTACTTCGTTTTCCCCTAGTACAAAGCACTTTATAGTCCATAAAGTAAGCAGGCAGCGAGATTTGTGTTCCTGAAGACCAAGGTTGGCCCAGTTGGGCGGGGCTTAGTGTAATGGCTCCGTTCTCCACTAGATGGCGCTGCTTAGCGTACTGGGGTGGATTGTCGCGGTGCTTGTAGGCGCCTATGCACATGTGCAGGAGCCCTGAAAATGGCGTCACCTACCTACCCAGTCTCTAGTATCGGAACTCTGTTCTTCCCGATCAGCAATCACGCACTTGTCCTTTGTCTTCAGTTTCTATCCACTCCCCGATTTTACACAGTCCGTGACCAAGCCCCAAGCAGCACCTCCCTTCTGAGTTTTGTCTCAGATGTGGCTGTTTCCTGACCCCTTATTTCTGAGGGATTGTGGCTTTGACCCATTCTGCCCCTCTGCAGAGGGTCTCACTGAGCAATGGCTGGATACCGGCCGCACCCAGGAACGTTCGCAGGACCGTGCTGCTGCCAATGCCCAGAGACTGTGGCCGTGTGTTAGCCCACCCCAGAAAAGGTTTGGGTGGTTGTGTATCAGCAGCGTTTCAGGGATTATAGCAAATCACAACACGTATCTGGCACCAGGCTTCACCCTAAACGACCTTGTTTCAGCACCAGTGAATGTGGTTTTTCTCCCGTGACCAGTGGCGCCTTTGCCTGGGGTGGGGGGGGGGGGCACATGGCCTCTACCAGATGTCCTTCCTGCAGGGGAGCCAACTCTCTCCATGTGGCCCGAAGACCTCCAGCCTCCACTCTGCTCCTGAGGATTTGTCCTTCTCACCAGAGCACCACCAGGTATTGAGCTGCAGAGTTTCAGACTCTGCACTTCCCTGTTTATAGAGTCTTACTGGAATTTAAACCCTCTCCTTTCTCATTTCTCCCCTTTTAGTTCAGTCCCTGTGGCTGTTTCCATTTTTTCACTTTCTCTCCAGCTGCTTTTGGGAGGGCGGGGTGCTTTTCCCATATTTTCCCTCCCTCCCCGTCTCCGTCCTCTCTCTGCATGCAAAAACAGCTCCCTGCCCTCCGTGGCTTCTCTCTCCCCAAGTTCACGTTTCCACACCACGTACCTGCTGAATTCCATGGTTCAGTTTGTGCAGATTGTTGTGCTAATCCTCAAATCAGTTTTCTAGGTATGCAGGATGGTTTAGTGTTGATCTGTCTGTATTTCAGGGATGTGAGACACACAAAAAAACTTCCATGCTCTTCCCTGGATGTGGGATGTGTTTTGAAGGAGGGACTAAAGGGACTGATGGATCAGACAAATGCAGAGGTAGAGAGGAATCAAGTATGACCCCTGCGTTTCTCTCTTGAGCAGCATGGTGGGTGGTGGTGTTGTTTAATGAAATTGGGAAGACTAGAGGAAAAGAGGGATTGGGGTAGAAAATGAACAATTCTATTTTGGAAATTTTCTTTGAAATGATTAATAGATGAATAAGTGGAGATGCATGAAGGAGGCAGTTTGATACATGAGTCTGGACTTCTGGAGGAGAGAGGTCAGAGCTATAGGGACGTATTAGGAGTCTTCAGGGTATAGAAGATATTTAAAGCTGTTGGACTGGATGAGATCATTTAGGGGAGAATTATAGAAAGAAAAATAAAGGAACAAGGACAAAACTCGGAGGTCCTCTACGAAGTTCAAGGTGAGCTGACTTGCCCTGCAGCTCCAGGTGTAATCATGTAACCCAGAATGTCCATCAGAGCTAATCTGGTGACTTCTGTGGTTATTAGGAGGAGGATGCTCTCTTGTGGGCTGGACTTGAACCCAGGAATATTTAGTAAGCCTGGGATTTCTGAGGGCCACTGGTTTAAGAGAGCCTGCCTGAGAATGAAGCCGACACAAAGAAAAGCAGAGCCAGTAGATGGAGAGAAACAGTCCCGATCACCTAACCCTGGCCTGGATCCAGCCATACTTGAAGCTCAGTTTATTCCTGTGTTTTGGTTTTATATGAATCAGTAATATCCCCCTTTTATTTAAGCCACTCAAGTTGGATTTTATGCCTCCTGAAACTCTCCCCCACCGTCCTACCACGTACCCTATGTAGGATAATTGACGTGCCCAGTTTGAAGTTATTAGTGACACAGCTGGGCTTTCCCAAGCCTGCCTGGTGGTCCAGGGCCCTCTTCCATCACATCTTCCTGCCTTAGGGCTGTACTCCTTGCCACCATGTGTCTTCCACAGTTTCTGTATCGGTCTACTTTAGATGACTTTTTGATGACTCTGGAGTGGTGTGTATTGTGCATATGTATGTGTGTGGTGTGATTAGGTACTCCTCCCAGGAACATGTAAGTGGAGCCCCCCCCCCATACCCACTCTGGGAATAGAGAAGCTTCCAGGATGGCCACTAGCAGCTGGCATATGACTGAAATAGCTCTTGCTATCAACATTTATGCCAAGGACCTCTGCTGCCTTCAGCAACATATTGAGACAGGAGGACGAACATCTGAGACCCAAACTCTTAGTCTCTTGGGCTGAAAATGGCACTGGCTGTATAGATTTCTATGAGGATAGCCAATGAGTTACCATCTCAACCATCGTCCCATCCTGTCCCAGGAAGTCTCCAAGGTCCAAATATTCATTCATCCACTTACTATTTATGGAGCTCCTTCTGTGTTCCACACAGTATGCTGAGTACTGGAGAAATGAACAAGCCTGGGAACCTGTCCCGCGAGAACTTTTTCTTATGGGAGAGAAGTACACAAGCACATTGGCTGCATGATAAACTCTAGGATGGAGTTAGATGCAAGGTGTTGGGGAGAAGAGAGGAAGGTTCTGCCTGAGTTATTCAGGGGCACCTTCATCACAACGGTGATCCTTAAACTGGGCTTACAAACTCAGATCCTTCCTGGAGCTGACACATAAAATAAATATTTAAAGTGACCAGATCTGGGACAATTGGGAGAGAAGAGGCATCCTGCAAGCACAGAATACCCATCCCCTCCAAAGGAACCTTTTACACAACACTGTGATGAATGGATAAAGAAGATGGTGTATATATATATACAACAGAATACTACTCAGTGATCAAAAAGAATGAAATCTTGCCAGTTGCAATAACATGGATGGAATGAGAGTGTATTATGCCAAGTGAAATAAGTCAGTCAGAGAAGAACAAATATCATATGATTTCACTCAGATGTGGAATTTAAGAAAGAAAACAGATGAACATAGGGGAAAGGAAGGATAAAAAAGATAAAAACAGAGAGGGAGGCAAACCATAAGAGACTCTTCAATCCAGAGGACAAACAGGGTTGCTGGAGGGCAGGTGGATGGAAGGATGGGCTAAATGGGTGATCGGCACTAAGAAGGGCACCTGTTGGGATGAGCCCTGGGTGTCATATGTAAGTGATGAATCACTGGGTTCTACTCTGGAACCCACTACTACACTGTGCGTCAGCTAAATTGAATTTAAATCAATAAATTAAAAAAAAAATAAAGAACACTGTTCTGGCAAAATACACTCACGTGCAGGATGCTTTGGTCGCCAGTTTTCAACCTGTGCCTTTGAACCAGTGAGTAAGAAGGCTCCAGGCAGACAAGACAAAGCAGCACCCCAGGGAGTGGTTTAAAAAGCCCGAAGACAGGACCCTTCTCGACAGGGAGTACACACATCTCCTAGGCTGACACAGAGGGCTGGCATAGTATGAAAGGTTCTCCTGGCTGGTTGCTCTCCTTGCCGTGATCTTGACCCGTGCAACTACATTCATGCCTCTCTACCATCTCTCTGCTTTGGCCTGACAGGGTGATTTTATGCTCCACATTTTAGCTATGATGTTTGGACTCCCACCCAGGTTATAGCTTCACTCTTGGTATGCACTCTGAACCCTCCACCTGCCTGCTTTCGGAAACCGTCTCCTCCAATTTTGAATCCCGCTGAATGTATCGATTATATATCATGATTGTGTAGCGATCGAGTGTGGGTTTTGAATCAAACACTTGGATTGAAATCCTCAGTCATCACTTACTAGCTATGTAACTTTGGGGAAATTCCAAAACATATATATTTAATCCCTCTGAGCCTCAATTGTTTTTTTTTTTCTGTTAAATGTAATAAACCAGACTTTGTCTTATGTCTATAAAGTACTTGGCATTGCTCTGAGGATGTGAATGAGCACTGACATACCATCTGTATTCCCACTGGGGGTCTTGTGCCAGGTTCCTTTCTCTGCCTCTGTCTTGGCTCTAGATTTCCACATTCCTCTGCGGGTTCTCTCTCCTGGTCTCCCAGCCAGCTTTTCTGGTCCTTGCATCTCTCCCCGCACGTACCCTGCCTGCTTCCTCTGGTCCTGAGGCTGACGTGAGGAGATCCGACTGTGGGTAAGATATTAAATAAGATATTAAATCTGTCCATCAGGAGGTATTTTGTGTGCGCTCAGCATGAGATGGAAAGGGCCCTGGATCCTTCTGCTCAGACCCTCCCCTCCCCGCCAAATTCCATCTTTTCCCTCTGGTGACCTTCTCTGTCTCACTGCCAGAACTGTCTCTTATTTTCATTGACAAATATCGCTCCCTATTGGCTACAAGACATCCTGGGCTGTGTGTCAGTGGGAATTGGTGAACTTCTGAAGTCACTCACCCTGCAGCCTTCTACCTTACAAACACCCCCTATAGGGTTCCATAATTGCCTGGAAATGCATGGTGTCTCCCATGTTGTTGCTTAATTAAAATTCAGTTCTGTTCAACAGAGTCACAATTAAGAGGTGTTTTTTTGTCTTCCTTTCTTCTGCTGTCATTTTGGACCCCTGATCGTGATGCCTCCTTGCTTAATCAGGAAATGGTCTGAAATATTTTCATGGGCAGTATGTCACTGGCACAACTCCTAGAAAAGAAAGGCGCTGTGTTCTATTGAGAACATACGAAGCAATAGTTTTTGTTAGCTACTTTATTTGATGGAGATTTGGCAGGTATTATCATCCTCTTTCATCCTGAGAAGGAACTGAGGCTCAGGGAGGTTAGGTAGCTCGCCTAAGGCTGCACAGCTTGTCAGGGCAAGGACAAGAATTGAAAACACAGAGTCAGCTGTCTACATCACATCATGGGAGGAATGCTAGAGAATGAGAAGTAGGACAGGGCACCTGCATGGCTCAGTCGGTTAAACATCTGACTCTTGATCTCAGCTCAAGTCTTGATCTCAGGGTCATGAGTTCAAGCTCTGTGTTGGGCTCCAACTGGGTATTAAGACTACTTAAAAAAAAGAAAGAGAATGAGGGGTAGGTTGATGAAATTGCCCACATAAGGGATGAGTTCTCGAATATCTGAAGGTTTTTCAGGAGCAGTTAACAATGATGACTAAATGGGAGAAATCCAAAGTCTGCAACCCTCAACCTCTAAAGGTTTTGAGAACTGGTACAAGAATTGGTGTGTCTTTTTAATTTCACTACCCTCAACACCCAAAGTCAAAACAGTGTGGTCCAAAAGTCCTGTGCCCCAAACACGAATAGGGCCGAATCAACATTCGTTCAATTAAAAAAAATACTTTGCATATTGACTTAAACATCAGCGTCTCTTAATTCTCTTGAGGAAGGTGGCTGTCTCCACAGCACTGGAATTGACCCCATTCTCTCCTCAGTGGGATGCCATGGGAGATGAATTTGGATTTTGGGTTAGCATTAGAAAATTATATAATTATTCCCCTGAACTAGTCTCTTCTCTGTAATGCCAGTGCTAAGTGAGGGTTGACCCTGGCTCCCCCTCCCCACCTCCTCCTGTAATTATCTCTCCAGTTAAAGAGCAAAGGGCAGACCACCAATCCGGAGGTTCTGCTGAATTACAGCTAATCAAACTGTGTGGAGGAATCCCACTCAGCTTTGACCTCATATCGCGCTGCACACACAAGCCTTTTCCTCTCAGGCTGGTTGCTCAGAGCATCGCTGTGCCTAATCAGACGTGTCACACCTCCACCGAGGTAAATTGGGTTTATTGGAGAAGGGAAATCAAATTAAGTCTGTTTAGGAATTAATTGTGACTGTCTAGGCTTAATCTATCATATTATCCCATTGTGGTGTATCGGGATCAAAATCTGCTGACCCAGTTTAAAAAAGATACAACCTTCACAGCCAAGAAATAGGCATTGTGTTTTGGGCAGAAAAAAAAAACAGCAAAAAGAAAATGAAAATTTAGGAATTAAAAGGCACAGGATCCATCTATCAGCTGATTCACTGTGGAAGAGAATGAAAAACAAAATTATAGAGACCAAATACACCTGACTTAGTCTGCCTGCAAATAAAGATGTGGTGGCTGGCAGATAATTAGGGGCTCAGTAAATATTTATTTAAATTTATTTTTAATATGTATTTATATTACTTTTATTATTGTATGTATGTATGTATGTATGTATGTATTATGAAATTTATTGTCAAATTGGTTTCCACACAACACCCAGTGCTCATCCCAACAGGTGCCCTCCTCAATACCCATCACCAACCCTCCCCTCCCTCCCACCCCCATCAACCCTCAGTTTATTCTCAGTTTTTCAGAGTCTCTTATGTTTTGGCTCCCTCCCTCTCTAACCTTTTTTTTTTTCCTTCCCCTCCCCCATGTTCTTCTGTTAAGTTTCTCAGGATCCACATGAGAGTGAAAACATACGGTATCTGTCTTTCTCTGTATGACTTATTTCACTTAGCATAACACTGTCCAGTTCCATCCACGTTGCTACAAAGGCCATATTTTATTCTTTCTCATTGCCACGTAGTATTCCATTGTGTATATAAACCACAATTTCTTTATCCATTCATCAGTTTATGGCCATTTAGGCCCTTTCCGTAATTTGGCTATTGTTGAGAGTGCTGCTATAAACCTTGGGGTACAAGTGCCCCTATGCATCAGTACTCCTGTATCCCTTGGGTAAATTCCTAGCAGTGCTATTGCTCGGTCATAGGGTAGATCTATTTTTAAAAAAAATTTTTTTTTAATATTTATTTATTTTTGGGACAGAGAGAGACAGAGCATGAATGGGGGAGGGGCAGAGAGAGAGGGAGACACAGGATCAGAAGCAGGCTCCAGGATCTAAGCCATCAGCCCAGAGCCCGACGCGGGGCTCGAACTCACGAACCGCGAGATCGTGACCTGAGCCGAAGTCGGACGCTTAACCGACTGAGCCACCCAGGCGCCCCTATTTTTAATTTTTTGAGGAACCTCCACACTGTTTTCCAGAGTGGCTGCACCAGTTTGCATTCCCACCAACAGTGCAAGAGGGTTCCTGTTTCTCCACATCCTCTCCAGCATCTATAGTCTCCTGATGTGTTCATTTTAGCCACTCTGACTGGCGTGAGGTGGTATCTGAGTGTGGCTTTGATTCGTATTTCCCTGATGAGGAGCGACGTTGAGCATCTTTTCATGTGCCTGTTGGCCATCTGTCTGTCTTCTTTAGAGAAGTGTCTATTCATGTTTTCTGCCCATTTCTTCACTGGATTATTTGTTTTTCAGGTGTGGAGTTTTGTGGGTCCTTTATAGATTTTGGATACTAGCCCTTTGTCCGGTATTTCATTTGCAAATATCTTTTCCCATTCTGTTGGTTGCCTTTTAGTTTTGTTGGTTGTTTCCTTTGCTGTGCAGAAGCTTTTTATCTTCATGAGGTCCAATAGTTTATTTTTGCTTTTAATTCCCTTGCCTTTGGGGATGTGTCAAGTAAGAAATTGCTGTGGCTGAGGTCAGAGAGGTTTTTTCCTGATTTCTCCTCTAGGGTTTTGATGGTTTCCTATCTCACATTCAGGTCCTTTATCCATTTTGAGTTTATTTTTGTGAATGGTGTAAGAGAGTGGTCTAGTTTCAATCTTCTTCATGTTGCTGTCCAGGTCTCCCAGCACCATTTGTTAAAGAGACTGTCTTTTTTTCCACTGGATATTCTTTTCTGCTTTGTCAAAGATTAGTTGGCCATACTTTTTTGGGTCCAATTCTGGAGTATCTATTCTACTCCATTGGTCTATGTGTCTGTTTTTGTGCCAATACCATGCTGTCTTGATGATTACAGCTTTGTAGTAGAGGCTAAAGTCTGGGATTGTGATGCCTCCCACGTTGGTCTTCTTCAAAATTACTTTGGCTATTCGGGGTCTTTTGTGGTTCCATACAAATGTTAGGATTGCTTGTTCTAGCTTCGAGAAGAATGCTGGTGCAATTTTGATTGGGATTGCATTGAATTGTAGATAGCTTTGGGTAGTATTGACATTTTAACAATATTTATTCTTCCAATCCATGAGCACGGAATGTTTTTCCATTTGTTTATGTCTTCTTCATTTCCTTCAGAAGCTTTCTATAGTTTTCAGCATACAGATTTTTTACATTTTTGGTTAGGTTTATTCCTAGGTACTTTATGATTCTTGGTGCAATTGTGAATGTGAATCAGTTACTTTTATTATTGCTTACACTTATTTACATTTATCTAAATTAATCAAAAAATGAATGAATGGGTGAATTGTCATCAACTTTACTACCACGATCTGAAGGTCTTAATTGGGTCACAAGTGACCAGGTTACATGGTATGTTCTCTACATTCAAGGGCAAAACAATTATTTATTAGAGACTTATTGTGTATAAGGAACTGTGCTAAGTGCTAGGGACACAGGAGAGATCCAGTACGTGCCATCATGTAGCATATAGTCTCTGAGGGAACACAATGACCCAAGCAATCATGATAAAGTAAACCTCTGTTACATGGGGAGTTTGGTTCAAGCGCACAGTGTGTCCAGTGAGAGCTGAGTCAGAGGGCCAGGGGCCTGACCACAAAGCCTAACCTGACTTGGAAAACATGGGTGGAGGTTAAGGGGAGAAATGTACAAATGCTTGAGTCAGTTATTGATAGGGTTATTGATCAGGATGGTCCTAGTTGGTGCTTTTTTTTTCCTGGTGTAACTGCAATAGTGCCTACTTTGACTTCCCCAAGTTCCCTAATTTGGATGATAAATTATACAGCAACACTGGTTATTGAAAATTTCCGTGAGCTACCGATGTGTTGAAGAGAGTGGTGTGATTGCTGGCAACAAGCTATAGGTCTTATATGATGGAGCACAGAGAGAGCTGCTGTTGGACCAGGATGGTCTGATGGAGAAATCTTGTGTTAAACTCTAGGCTTTGAGAAAGGTACAGAAAGTGAATCCCTGCTTCTTTACCTTGAGTATGTCAATCCTTTAAGAGACCTATAATGGTGATACTCTTTATTCTGTTTGGTGTGAGTCTTGGTTCCTGGTTTGCTAATAGGATAAGAAAGGGAGAACAAGCAGATTGTAGGTATCAGGTCACTGGTCAGTGGAGATCAGCAATCTGGCTTAAGTAAGCATTCATTGGCCACCTGCAAGTTAGGATGTCTACAAAATGAAGGTAATTAGAAAGCTCCTTGTAATGCATCACCCAGCTGGAAACTAATGAGTGATGGAGACCCAGTGAAGAAGAGAGAGAGCCTAATTAGACTAAGTGGGAATTCCTTCTGGAACAGGAAAGCATCAAGAGTCAGGGAGAAATAATTTTTTTTTCTAGCAGCATTTGAAACCAGATAAATCCATTTGTCTCTTGTAGTGCATTCATATAATTTTCTTAAAAAAATTTTTTTTCAACGTTTATTTTTGAGAGACAGAGAGAGACAGAGCATGAGGAGGGGAGGGGCAGAGAGAGGGAGGGATACACAGAATCCGAAGCAGGCTTCAGGCTCTGAGCTGTCAGCACAGAGCCCGATGCGGGGCTCAAACCCACAAACTGTGAGATCGTGACCTGGGCCAAAGTCAGACACTTAACTGACTGAGCTACCCAGGTGCCCCAATATAATTTCTTTTACACTATAAAATATCAATATTTCCTTTGTAAATGGGAAAAATTTTTCTCATCTTAACACACACACACACATACACACACACACACACACACACACACAAACAGCAATATTCAGAGAGCAAAACAAATGAGGGAGTCTGGACAAAGACTTAAAAAATTTATTTATTTATTAAATTTGCAGATAGGATATAGGTAGTAAGGCACTCTCCTTTTTTGGTGAATCAATCTAAGCTTTTTCTTTCAGATTTTCTCTTCTCCTTCCCACTGAAATTATTTCATAAATGAATACTAGAATTGCTAGTCTTCTCAAAACATCAGGGGGCGATGGTGGTGAAGAATGTCTAATGTTTCCATATGATTTCAGAGCCCTGGCCATTTACCTGTCCATCCACGTATCCCTCCACCCACCCATCCATCCATCATCCATCTATCCATCTGCCCACCCATAAGTCACTTATCCACCCATCACTCCATCTACTCATCCATCTACTCATCCATTCATCGAGGCACTAGATGGTGTTCCAGCTTTAAGTTTTGGTTCAGCCACTTGGGAGTAATTTAACCTCAGACAAGTCACCTAACATCTAGAGGCCACCATTTGTTCATTTACAAAATAAGCAAAACTATAGTAGCTACCTTATCTCATTGTGAGAAGTTAATATGTACTCAGTAAATATAAGTTATTATAATAAAAAAGAATTCACTTGTTTATTTTAAAAAGTAGTACATGATTACTGTCTGCACTGTGGTTTTTTTTTACTCCCAAGACAAACAAGCCAACCACAATTGCTGCCTTCAAGACACTTGGATTCTAGCTTGGGAGACTGATGTTTACATTGATGTATGAAATTGAGATTCCCTTTGTGCTGAAGTGAAGATGTGAACTTAGATGTTAAGGGAGGCATGAGGAGGGCCAATAGCTCCACATGACTGGAAAGAGATGGGAAGCTGAGTAGGTTTTCACTGAGAAAATGGTCAAAATGGGAAGATTAGTTAGAAAAAGGGTAGGTAGACTATTAGTATAACCATTTAAAATTTCAAGTTGACTTTGGTTTAATCCTTTTAAGGTGCACTGTTACCTCCCTTGGGTAAATTTGCCAAAGAACAGGACTGAGTCTTGTATAAGGTAGGTACTTTTTTTATATCATTCATTCATTGTATTATTGAACAAAGATTTGTAAGGTGCCTGGCACAAATTCAGATGGCAAAAATTAGGGATGAGAAGGTTGGCTCTTATTCTCAAGGATCTCCTGTCTGGAAGAGCAAAGAAAAAAATATACTTGTTTTAGCAAAATATGGTAAATATCATGATATGCAGAAGGAGGCAAAATGGAGGGCTAAAGAATTCTCCAGGTGAACACCTATGGATCATCGATTTCATATGGAGCCACCTGAACGAAGACAGGAATGAAGGGAAGAGAGCACATTCCGCAGGAAAACTCAACTGTGTTGGAGGTAGCGGCATATTACAAGTGGGGATCAGAAGTCGTGGGTAAGGTCAGATCTCCTAGGACATTTTCAGGACCTTGGATTTTATCCAAAGGTAAAAGGAGCCATCAAGGGTTTTCAACAGGAGCGATACAGTCAAGGGTACACTTTGAAAAGGTCAGTGTGGCTGTGGCGTTGAGGATGAACAAGTGTGTCACAGGAGACAAAGAGAGGAGAAACAAGACCTTGGTAGAGTCTGCGAGAACATTAATGAGGATCTCATCCAGGGCGGCAGTAGGAGAGTCAGAAAGAGATGAGAAGATTTCTGAAATATACTTGACCCTTGAACAACTGGGTTTGAACTGTGCGGGTCCACTTCTGCATGGAGTTTTCACGCTACGGCACTATAAGTGTATTTCTTCTTCTTTGTCATTTTATTAACATTTTCTTTCCTCTAGCTTCCTTTACTACAAAAATACTGCATAAAAATACATACAACATACAAAAGAGGTGTTCATCGACTGTTTCTGTTATCATAAACTTCAGGCGAACGGTAGGCTATTAATAGTTAAGTTTCTGGGGAGTCAGAAATTACACTCAGAATTTCAACTGTGTGAGAGGATCAGTGCCCGTAACCCCCATGTTGTTCAAGGGCCCACTGTTCTTAGAATCTAAAATCAGTTTCTAGATGTCTCAGCCCAGAGCATCTCATTATAGAGATGCCTCTGCCGGAAGGCATAGGACGGCTAGACCCCCCAAGGGCAGCCTGGTGCTAGGCCCCAAGCTAGAATATTCTGTTCCCAAAGATCACCACCTTTTGAACCACCATGTATCTGAACTCCTTGCGAACGATTCCTCCTCCTTCACAGATTTCAGTTCCTGGAGAACAGAGTGCTTGTACTGTAAAACACAAATCACTAAACTCCAGCTTTCAGATGTTTCTGAGCACATGCTGTGGTTTTCAGTTTTTGCAGCCTAAGCTTCCATATTTCTTACTGAGCGGGCAGGGTGCATGTGGCTGAAACCTTGGTGCCTGTGTTCTTTTGGAAAGTACAAGTAAAGCAAAGGGTCTTAAATAATTTAGAACTGTCCTAAATTTTTCCAGCTGTCTCCCTTCTTCCACCTCTCCAAGGGATGCAAAAAGCAGCCTCTAGCACTCTAAAATGTTCATATTTCTAGAAGCTCTTGGAGAAAAGAAGAAAAACCACAAATGTTCCCTCTTGAAATATTGCTTGTATCATATTTTCTTCTCCTCATACCCAATGGTGGCAGGTAATAGTCACAATTTTAGAGAAAAACGTGGTCTAGTGAAAAGATCTTGCATTTTTGCTATGGTTGCTTTGAATCATAGACTGTTAGAACTGAAATTTGAATTTAGAAGTAATCTGCTTCCAAGATGAACACCTGGCACACACACTGTAATTCTCCTCGCCCACATCCATGGCAGACATCGCGATTCCATCACTGTAGTCTTTTGCTGTGTGTGCACGTGTAGCCTCAAATCTGTCAATACAGCATTTAAGTGACTGCTGATTGATTGCAGTTGGCATGTTGAAACTCGTTTGTCACCCCTGATCTGGTCACAGCAGTTGTATAGGGGAAAGGAACAGTGGAAATGACCTAGCACCACCCATCTGTAGATTTTGTTGCTAAGACCTGCCTGTAGGTGCTTTACTCTCAAACCAGGAAGTAAGACCCTTCTAGTCCTGACTCTGGGTCTTTTTCTCCTATGTCTCCATGTCTCTGTAACCCCCAGAATCTCTGTGTCTTTCTCCTTCTTTGGATCTTTGAGCATCTGTCGGCTTTCTAATCATCTCTGAACTGCTGTCCCTCTCTGCACATCCCTGCCTCAGTGTCCCTCAGCTTTCCCATTGTGTAGCTTTGGGTCTGGGAATGCTCTTGACCTGTCCATATGTGAGTTGAGAATTGTAGTTCTTGCTCCGCACTAGAGGACTTTTAGAACATTGTTGCTAATTATGATGGGAAAGAAAGCTTAGGAAACACATAACTACAGGGAAACATAAAGCAATAGCTTGAATTGTGATCATGTGAGAGCAGGATTTTTCTGAGACAACAGAAATGTTGAAGCACATTTGTGCATAGACAACTACCATTTAATTAGCCTCTGGAGAGAGAGAATGTGGAGTTGTGAAGAAGAACCAAAAGAAGCAAGGATGAAATGGGAGTTCACTGTATTTAGAGGCCAGTGGTAACTTCCACATGTTTGCCCTTTTTGTTTGGCTTGTTTGGTGTGGCGAGGGAGGTATCCTCTTACAGCTTTACTCACCTTCTAGGAAAATGTCTGGCTCAGAAGCACATGACTGGAGCTTGGAGTTGGGGGAGTCTCATAGCATTATCACACTCAGTGAGGAGGGTTCCTGGGTCCTGTCTGCCTCCAAGCTCCTATCTATTTCACTGGATCAAAAGAGATATCTATTAAAAGTGTATACTTGCTTTCTGAGCCAAGGACCTGCCTCAGTCTTTGACACAAGCCCTTCTCTTCGGACAGTGAGTTGACTTTTTCAGTGTACAAGTTTACTCAAAGGTGGATGGGAGATTCAAAACATGTATCACCTAAACAAGCAGAGATACCTTACTTTTATATCAAAGGACGTCTTCACATTGAGGCATGCTGTGAGGAATGATGCCATCCCAGTGTGGTCTTGCTGGTCCTGCCAGATCACCACACTCTCCCTGAGCACTCCTTTCTTCTCTCTCCTGAAGCCTTCCTGCATTTCTAGGTGCAAGGTTTCCTTTTTAGGACAGGAAATCAGAGGTGTGATTCTATAGCATTGGTGCTTAAACTTGGCTGCACAATGGAATTTTCTGGGGAGTTTAAAAAAATATTGATGTCTGGGTCTCACCCCATGAGATCCCGATTTAGTTGGTATTGAGTGTAGCCTGAAGTAGGAGCGGTTTTAAAAATCTCCCTGGTGATTCTTACATGCGGGTTCAAAACCACTGCTTTATAGTTCCCAGCCCCGATAAACACCATCAGTTTCCTCCTTTGGATTCCTTTTATGATCTCTATCAAAATGAGAGCTCAAAGTGTCCCCTACCACTTGTATCATCTGTCAGTTCAAGCATGGGATGCAATTATCCCTGCACTTGCTAACAACCAAGAAGCAGGTGGTATAGTCAGTTATTGGCCGGATTTCACGCGTTAGGAACATCTGTATTTACTGCTACAGTTGCCACATTGGGAGGCATTCTGATGGTGGGAAATATCTCACTCACAGAGAGGTGGGTGAGGTTATACGTGTCATCAAAAGAGGAGGAAACATACCTAGTAGAAGAAATACAACCTTACCTTTTTCAAAAGTAAATTATCAGGGGGGTGCCTGGGTGATCCAGTCGGTTAAGCGTCCGGTTTCAGCTCAGGTCATGATCTCATGGTCTGTGAGTTTGAGCCCCGCGTCGGGCTCTGTGCTGACAGCTCAGAGCCCCGCATCGGGCTCTGTGCTGACAGCTTCAGATTCTGTGTCTCCCACTCTTTCTGCCCTTCCCCCACTGATGCTCTGTCTCTATCTCTCAAAAATAAATAAAAAGTTAAAAAAATTAAAATTAATTACCAGAAGCCCTTTGACATGGAGAACCAGACAATTGCCAAGGTATAAAGGCCCACCCTCAGGAAAAAGAGCACAGTGTGGGTAGTAGCTGAAGTCACTCCAAGTGGCAAATGTCAAGTTGGTATTTGAGTGTGCGCACCTGCCCTCACACTTGAAACACACCTTGATGACTACTACAAAGTTATCTAACTTCTCTGAGCCTATGTCTTCTCCTCTGTAAGATGGGTTTAATCAAACCTACCTTAAAAAATTATATTGGGCATTAAAGTAAATTATGAATTTAAGGTTAATTGTACATGTTAGTCCTAGAGCTCTCAAAGGTCTGTAGGGAAATGTAAAATCTCAATTAAAAATCAGTAAGAACATGAACAGGCAATTTGGTGAAGAAAAATATATGTGGCCATTAAATAAAAGGAAACACGGCATCACTAGTAATCAAATATTTCAATTAAGATGAGAATACTATTCTTTTATCTTAATAAATTGCCTATGACTTATGTTGTAGTGAGAAAGTCTCTCTTATACCATGTTAATGGGAGTATAAATTGATTTGGTCTTTCTCAAAAGCAGTTTGGCAACGTCAGAAACCTTTAAAAAGTTTTATTTTTAAACCAGAATTTCTATATCTCTAATCCATCTTAAGGAACTAAATAGGGTTGTTTATAGATGTTGACATCAATGTTATTTATAATAGTGAAAAATGGAAATAACCTGATTACCCCAAAGTGTGTGAATAGTTAAATAAATTATGATGCATTTTCAAAATATAATAATGTCCCTATAAAATTTAATTTATAAACATTATCTACTGACGTAGGAAAAATCTCTTGGTAAGTGAAAAAGCAAGATAAACATTACTTTCAATATTTTAATTTTGTTTTTAAAATATTTTATATTTTATTTATTGAAATGCTTTGATTTTGCTAGTATCAGACACTGACTCAATCTGGCTTAAATAATAAAGCAAATTTATAGGCTCATTTAATAGAACATATCCAAAAACATGTCAGGCTTCCAAATTGGTTGATTTAGCAGTTCAATATTTGTATTAAAGATCCAGATTCTTTGTAAATCTCTCCTCCACTATCCTGGGTGTTCCCTTCATCTTAGGCTGAAAGTGTCATATCAGAAGTCAGTAATGTCTGGAGAAGGAGAGAGGTTATATCTCTTTCTTCTCTCCCCTCCTCTTCTCCCTCCTTGCCTCTTTGGTTGATTGAGGAAATTTTTTCACTGGCCCATCTGCAGAATACCTCTCACATTTTATGGCCCTGAATTGGGTAGTGCCCATTCCTGAACCAACTCTTGGCCAGGGAAATGAGACTACACTTAGACCAATTAGGATCGATTCCTGAACTCAGGGGTATGAGTGTCCTAAGGCTCATGGCTTGTGGAGCAGGCAGAAGGAGAAGTGGAGAAAAGGATACTGGGTAGGCAACCAACTCAGTCCACCATGAATATGCATCAATCCACGAAGGTACATACCTTCCAACTGATCTGACCACCAGGAGGACGTTTGATGGAAAAATACTCTTAGGACATGGAAGAGATTTTCAAGTCATATATGTACTTGGTGCTAAGATTTTGACTGAAGACTGGTTCCATGTGGAACCCTTTTAGAACTCATGGGAGAGAATCAAATCAAATTCGGAAGAGTAGACCAGTTAGGATATGATCTCTGATGATCAACCTTCTGAAATGGGGACAGAGGCTGCATGACCAGGCTGTTTCTTTTCATCTCTCTGTGTGAAATGCCTGTTGCTTGTCCTTGGATATGGCTTGATCATGGAGATGGGCATAAGGTTGAAGCTGTATAAGAATGAGGAGGCATTAGTGAGGGAGCAGGCTTTTTTTTGTGATTTGTATAAAAGCCTCAGTTAAAATTCACCTAGTGAGGGGCACCTGGGTGGCTCAGTCGGTTAAGTGGCCTACTCTTGATTTTGGCTCAGGTCATGACCTCACAGTTTGTGGGATCGAGCCCTGCCCTGGGCTCTGTGCTGTCAGCATGGAGCCTGCATGGGATTCTCTCTCTCCCTCTCTTTGCCCCTCCCTTTCTCTCTCTCTCTCTCTCAAAATAAATAAATACACTTAAAATAAATTTCCTAGTAAACTAGGCTGAAGCTATTCATGGCCCTGTTTCCATGATGTCATGAAACAATGGTTGCAATAAAATCTCCTAAGATTCTGCAAACCAGATTTATTTCTGAATCCTTTTCATTACTCTGGACTCCCAAAGGGTCCCAGAAACCCAGAGAGAGAGTCCAAAATACATGAATTCATTCTTTTTTTTTTTTTTTAATTTTTTTTTTCAACGTTTTTTATTTTTTTGGAGACAGAGAGAGACAGAGCATGAATGGGGGAGGGGCAGAGAGAGAGGGAGACACAGAATCGGAAACAGGCTCCAGGCTCTGAGCCATCAGCCCAGAGCCTGACGCGGGGCTCGAACTCCCGGACCGCGAGATCGTGACCTGGCTGAAGTCGGACGCTTAACCGACTGCGCCACCCAGGCGCCCCCATTCTTTTTTTTTTAAGTTTATTTATTTATTTTGAGAGAGATACAGTGTGAATGGGGAGGGGAAGAGAGAGAGAGAGAGAGAGAGAATCCCAAGTAGGCTCTGTGCTGTCAGCATGGAGCCTGATGTGGGGCTCGAACTCATGAACTGTGAGATCATTACCTGAGCTGAAATCAAGAATCAGATGCTTAACTGACTGAGCCACCCAGGTGCCCTTTGTCATTCTTGTATTCAATAAGCATTTAAGGGGTGCCTGGGTGGCTCAGTCAGTTAAGAGTCTCACTTTGGGTCAGGTCATGATCTTACAGTTCATGGGTTTGAGCCCCTCATCAGGCTCTGTGCTGACAGCGGGAGCCTAGAGCCTGCTTCAGATTCTGTGTCTCCCTCTCTCTCTGCCCCTCCCCTTCTCTCTCTCTCTCTCTCTCTCTCTCTCTCAAAAATAAATAAACATGGGGTACCTAGGGGCTCAGTCAGTTAAGCATCTGTCTTCGGCCCAGGTCATGATCTCACAGTCTGTGAGTTTGAGCCCCTTGTCTGGCCCTGTGTTGACAGCTCAGAGCCTGGAGCCTGTTTCAGATTCTGTGTCTCCCTCTCTCTCTGCCCCTCCCCCACTTATGCTCTGTCTCTCTTGCTCTCAAAAATAAATAAAACATAAAAATAAATAAATAAACAAACATTAAAAAATTTTTTAAAAAGCACTTAAACCACATACTCATAATGGCGGCTAATTGTGCTCATTTCTGTGGCTTTCCATAACAAGGTACCACAGGTGGGTTGACTCAAAACTACAGAAATGTATCATCTCACAGTTCTGGAGGGTAGAAGTCCAAAATCAAGGTGTTGGCAGGGCGATGCCCTCTCTCCAGGCTTTAAGGGAGGATCCTTCCTGGCTCCTTTGTAGCCTCTGCTATTTGCTGGCAATCCTTGCCATTCCTTGGCTTATAGAGGCTCACTCCAATCTCTCTCTCTTCCTTCACATGGTGTTCTCCCCATGTCTTTACATTATCTTCCCTCTGTGCATGTCTGTGTCTCCGTGTCCAAATTTCCCTTTCTCATAAGGACATCAGTCATATTGGATTAGGTCCTACCCTAAGGACTTCATCTTAACTTGATTACATCTGCAGTGACCCTAGTTCCAAATAAAGTCACAGTCGCAGATACCAGGGGTTAGACTCAGCATATCTTTTTAGGGGACATAGTTCAGCCCGTAGTACCGCTAATAATATGTATTGGTACTGTTCTAAGTACTGTTCTACATACATACTGATATTGTTCTCACAAAAGTTCTGTGAGATAGTTACTATCATTCCTAATTTATAAATGAGGAAGCTAAGTGTTGAAGGAGTTGGTTAACCAGGTTAACCAGGACAAGGTCATATAGTTAGTAAGTGGCAGATTTGGAATTCAGACCCAGGTAGTCTTAGTTCAGAGGCTGGTAATTAAACAGCAGCACCATACTGCCTCTTTATGCCCTTCCTTACTGTGTGATGCAGGCTGTGTATGCCAAGGGCACAGAGTGAATGAAGTCTAGTAAAGTGGCCAACACAAGCTAGGTGGTAGATGTATGCTAAAAGGAAGGGAGAAACAAAGGAATGGAGAGAAGAAAGATATGAATTCTCTATCACTCATTTATTCAATTATTCTTTTAGAAAGTATTTACTGGAGAGCTGCTAGACATGGGGATCCAGAAATGAATCAGAAAGATTATTTACCAAAGGGTCCTGTAAACGAAATAAATGAAATATATTGTAGAAGAGAATCCCCATCAATCCATTTGATTAGTCGACACGTTGGATATGTTCTGTGTTCTAGAACTTGTGGGGTTCTCAAATGAATGATTGACATCATTGAATCATATCAGTGATAAATGATGAGTGGTAAATGAATGAATGGTATTGTCGATGCAATGATATATCACCGTTAAGGAACCTACTGTCTAGTAGGAGAGGGAGAGAGATTTCTAGAAAACAGACAAAATATTCAGTAATACCCAATATGTACATGGGTTTATGTCATAACCATCCCCAAATCCTCACAACACTAATGAAGAAAATATTATTATCTTCATCTCACTAAAGGAAATAGGTTCACAGAGGGGCGGTGATATGCCCAAAGTCACCCGGTTGGCACTTAGGAGAGCCAGGACTCACACCTAGGATGGCTACACGTCCATGGCTCCATGCATGGCTACTCTTTTCCCCTTAACCACAAAGCGAGATGGGATGAATGCCACCAAAAAGATAAGAAAAGCCCATCAGAAGATCCTATTGGCTGCGGTGAGGGCATGAAGCTCTGAGTAGACAGGACATTGGTCAGATACCTTTTGACCAATGTCAGATGTCAAACGTACAAATGGTTCTTGCTAATGCCAGGAATACCTGATGTTCACATGAATTCCAACAAGGATAAAAAAAAAAAACAACTAGTGGAACAAAAGGAAAGTTCTGGGTTCTGGCCACTGTCTGGGCAGGATATGCATTTATCAGAAGCTGCTTGATGGAGCTGTGCTAGGGAGCCAGTTTACATTATGTTTACAAGAAGCAGAACGAGAGGGGCACCTGGGTGGTTCAGTCGGTTAAGCGTCCGACTTCAGCTCAGGTCACGATCTCGCGGTCCGTGAGTTCGAGCCCCACGTCAGCCTCTGGGCTGATGGCTCAGATCCTGGAGCCTGCTTCTGATTCTGGGTCTCCCTCTCTCTCTGTCCTTCCCCGTTCATGCTCTCTCTCTGTCTCAAAAAAAAATAAATGTTAACAAAATTTTGAAAAAAAAAAAGAAGCAGAACGAGAGCAAAGCATAAATGACTTATAATTAGTACATACAATATTCCAAGCACTGTGCTAGTTGCATTGCTCTTGAAATCCCACATCACCTTTACAATGACCTGGAGGTCTGGTCTTATTTATCTCTATTTTGTGGAAAGGAACACTGAAGCCAGGAAAGTCTAAATTTCTTGCCCAGTGTCACACAGCTGTATGCCACTGCAACAAGAGAGGCTCCCCCAGCCCTGGAGGATATGGCATCAGGATGACAGACAGAAAGAGAAAGGCCGACCCCAAAGCTGAGAACCTCCTGCCCTAATATTTCTTAATCTACAACAGTAGCCACAAGGGGATAGACAGAGAGACAGAGACAGAAAAAGAACTGGGTCCTCTCACATCCAGAGGGAGTCCCAGCGCTCACACTGCAGGGGTGAGGAAGAGGAAGAGAGCCCTGGTGTGTCTACACTGACTGACCTGTTCACCCATTGAACAGTTGACCCTTTGAACACATAGCCCAATTTGTGTCTTGCGATCTAATTCACCAGTTTGGCATTCTTCTGTTTAAGGAGGTAGAGATATTTGTCCCAGATCCTGGCTCATCCCAAAGGAGGGGAGTGGCTGGGCCTAGGGGGTGGGGACCAAAGAGTGCTGAGCCCCACCAGAGGTCAACACATGCACTGTCTCATCTAATGCTCACGTCACCCCTGGCATATAGACATTATTGTTTCTATATTACAGGTGACAATCTGAGACGTCCAAGAGGAGAAGCGACCTTCCCAAGGTCATTGCCTACTAATGGCAGATGTGGTATTAGAACCCATGCTTCCAAAGCCCTTATATGTGCCCCTTTATATGGCTCCAAGGCTTATGAATGAGCAGGTAGGCAGCCTGCTTGCTGTTACGGTACCATAACCAGTAGGAGAGGATGACTCTGACTTTCCCTGGTCGTGCTCAAGGCCATGCCGGTTCTCAGCAAATCTGAGCCCCCACTGTTTCTTCTTTAGAGGATCCTGGCTGCTGACGGATGAGTCCCTGACCCAGGAGGGGTCTGAGGTGCTAAAGAAAAGACAAGTAGGTCACCCTTTTGGCTGAGTCTCCAGATCTGCTTCAGAGATAACTGTGCTTATAGGTTACCACATTTCTATGTTTGGTGCAGGGAGTTGTACACGGTGACTGAGGCTCAGATTTGGGACCGGGGATCTTTTAGGAGTCCAGAAATGTTAAGTTCTAGGGGTGCCTGGGTGGCTCAGTCTGTTGAGTGTCTGACTCTTGATTTCAGCTCAGGTTATGATCTTGCAGTTTGGGCGATGGAGCTCCGCATTGAGCTCTGCACTGACAATGCGAAGGCTGCTTGGGATTCTCTCTGTCTCCCTCTCTCTCTGCCTCTCGCTGCTTGTGCTCTGTCTGTCCCTCTCAAGATAAATAAATAAACATTAAAAAAAAAACCTTTAAGTTCTAAGAAGAAATAGAAGCAGAATGAAGAGATTGACAGAATGGAGGAGGCCAGAGGGAAGAGGGAAGAGCAGTGATGGCAAATGAGTGCCTTAGGGGTCTTTCCATAATAGAGAAGAGTGGAAAGGTGGGCCCCTGATTCTGGTTGCATTGGCCCGCACATCCCCATCCTCTCTTCTGGTATTGAATCCCTTTCTACACTCTGTCTCTGTGATTAAGTGGGAGTGACCATCCCATCAGATCCAGAAATGGGCACATTAGTCAGGCTGCCTCATCACTCAAGTGCCCCTGGCCAACATGATTGGTTTAGACTCGAACACCTGACTTTAATCAGCATGAATTCCAGAAATTTTGCAGGAATAGTTGAGAAATAATGGTTCTTTTTTCCCACAGGGATTATCACCCAAAATAATAATAATAATAATAATAATAATTAATAATAATAATAATTTGAGCCTGGAGATGCATGAATCTCCATGTGGGCAGGGCTTATTTAAGGATGAAACCAACCAAGTAGGAAACAAGGCCAAGAGGTGGGGGAGCAGTGGGAGAAGAAAGAGACAGACGGAGAAAGAAAGAGACAGACAGACAGATAGACCACTGTGTAAGTAGATGGACCCAACAGTACTGAAATCAGCAACCATCCTTTTCAGTTACATGAATCAGTAAGTTCTCACTGCTGAGGTTGAGATTTCCTGTCGATGCAACTGAAAATGGCCTGGTCTTGGACAACGCATGCATGGTGTGTGGGAATAGCATGCCAGTTTCAAGATGCATGAGCTTGGTGCGTTCCCTTTACCTCTGCTAAAATGCTAAGATGAAGAAGAATTGATATTCAAGGTCACTTCCTCTATGAATAATTGTAATGATGTCTAATATTCATCGAGCACTTGCTATCTGCCAGGTACTGAGATAATATATTTATACCCTTTGTTACTCATCACAGTCCTAGGGGATAGATCCTGTAATGATCTCTGTTTTACAGATGTGTAAACCGAAGTGCAAATAGTCCAGCAGTGCCCTTGAGGTTGGAGAGTTGCTAAGTGGCTTAGCCAAGATATGAGCCCAGTGGTCTATCCACTAAAACTGCCCTCTTAACCACTATACCAAGAGAATGAAACATTCTGGCAGATGGACAGCAGGTGGTGGGGTGGAACCAGACCTGGATGAGAATCAGGACACCCTCATTCTAGTCTCTGCCCTGCCGTTAAGTTGTTCATCTCTAGAGAAGTCATCTCCCCTCTCAGGGCCTTGTTTATTTTCATGTGTTCAGTGAGGGAGTTGGTCTAGATGTTCTCTAAGAGCCTATCTAGTTTTAACATTCTGTGATTTAGTGACAGAAGCTGTTACATAGATCATGTTCATTTTCCTCTCCGGACAGTAGATGTGTTCAAACCATTGACCACTGGGCCCAGAACTGTTCTCACTCAGACCACAGTTGGCAAAAGAGCAACCAACAGGCAACTTGGCCTTGAACAGACTTCTTTCAAAATCTAAGGCATTCCTGATTTCAGGTCAATGGAGCACACAGTTCCATAGCTCTGTGGATTGTTTTGGGAAGAAGAATAGAGTCAATCAGGGTTTTTGGTTGCAAACAACAGAAACCAACCCTGGGTTTCTTAGGTGCAAGAAGGTTCACTGGCAGGGTAAGGGGCACCTGGGTGGCTCAGTCTAAAGGAGGCTGAGGGGCACCTGGGTGGCTCAGTCAGTTGAGCATCTGAGTTTGGCTCAGGTCACAATCTCATGGTTCATGGGTTTGAGCCCCACGTCAGGCTCTGTGCTGACAGCTCAGAGCCTGGAGCCTGCTTCAAATTCTATCTGTCTGTCTGTCTGTCTCTCTCTGCCTGTGTCTCTCTCTTTAAAAAAAAAATTAAGGAGGCTGAGACTGGGCAGGGAAAAGGGGAGGAGCTGGGGAGAGCTAAGGAGAACTCGGCATGGGAGCCTCAACCATGGGTCCCAACCAGGGAGTCTGGCGTGCACACGTCCACCACTCACCTGAGTCCTGGGAAGAGTGGCCAGTGGGTCAGTTTGGCTCACAAGCCCATCCCTTGGCTGTTCTGTTCTGTGGCAGAGGGGCAGGAAATCCTGTAGATGGAGGGGTTCTGTAGTGAGAGGCCTTGCCAGGATGCACACTTCACCCAGCCATATGGGTACAGGTGTTCCCCAAAAGGTAGTCAGATGCTCTTAGGAGAGGAATGACTCCTGAGCAATCCAAACGGTAAACATCCTCTTCAAGGGCATAAACTACAATGATACTTCAGAACTCTCAGTAGTAAATGTAGAAATATTTTTTAAAAATACAACAAAAACCTTAGAGCTCTTCCTTAATTCCCCTCTTCTTTTATCTTTCCCTTTGTTTCTCCTTTGCATCCACAAATATTTTTGTGAACCTTTTTTTTTATGCAGATGGATGCATTGCATCAAGCCCTTGTAGCCGGGCCGCCTGGATTGGAACCCCATCTCTACTACTGCTTCATTAGGGAACTTTAGATAATTTACTGAACCTCTCTGGGCCTCAGCTTTTTCATAGGGTCTGTAGTAAGCATCCTATAATGTTTGGATGCAGTTGTCATCACAAAGCTGTACAAAGAGTAAGCTGGAAAGCTTGCCTTCCAGGAGTGCCCCAGCTAAGAAATGAGCTGAAATTGCATTGATGTGTGTTTAGTCTGTGACTGCCATATAAAAACATTAGCAAAATCACACTGGCGTGCAAAACAAGCATGTATTTTTCACTCATGCAGATGCTGGATTGGCTGGGATTTGGCTGGTCTAGGTTAGGCTGGGCTTGGTTTCAAGTTGTAGTTTGGGTCCTTCTGATCCTCTTAGAGCAGTGTGTACCTCCAGGATGTTCTCCTGGCAAAAGGCAGAAATGCATGAAGACAGGGATGCCTGGGTGGCTCAGTCGATTGAGCGTCTAACTTGGGCTCAGGTCATGATCTTGTGGTTCGTGAGTTCGAGCCCCGCGTTGGGCTCCGTGCTCACAGTTCAGAACCTGGAGCCTGCTTCTGGTTCTGTGTCTCCCTCTCTCTCTGCCCCTCCCCCACTTGTGCTCTCTCTCAAAAATAAATGAACATTAAAAAAAGAAAGAAATGCAAGAAGACAGGCCCAGCTCTGCAGGTCCATTTCAAGCTTCATCTTGAGTCACGTTCTCTAACAATCCCATTGGCCAAAGCAAGTCACACGTCAAAGCCCAACGCCAAGTACTCCTGACCACACCAAGAATGCAGATCTATAATATCACAGGGTAGCAAAAGGTTTGGGGCTGGTAATGCAGCCTCCATCATGTTTATTTAATGTCAAGTAGAAGGTTAGAGACATGATCAGAGAGATACAGATAGAAGTGTCAAACTAACTCAGAAGTCGGAAGACCTCACTTTGAACTGGTGGAGGATTCAAGGGAAATATTGTGGAAAAGGAAGTGATTGGGATCAGTCTTGCAAGATGATGAAGAGATAGTGAGCCCCTACAGAACAGAGTAATGTGTATAGCTCTCAGCCAGCCTGGCGACAGTATTAACCATCTGGCACGAATAAACAAAGAAATCGTGATGAAGAAACTTATTTATTTTACTCGCTCAGAAGAGGCTGGTGTCCTTCTCAGTTGAAAAGGAGAATGACATTTACTGGGATGTTGGAGGGTAGAGATGAAAACCCAGTGGGTAAGGTCAAAATGGGTGGTGACGAAGTACAACATGAGTTTTGCTATAAAGGTGAGGAAAGCAATGGGGTAGCAGCTGCAGGAAGGTGGGGTTGAGAAATGTGAGGATTAATTTTTATGTGTCAACTTGACTGGGTCATGGTGTGCCCAGATTTGTGGTTAAACATTACTTCTGGGTGTGTCTGTGTGTGTGTTTCTGGATGAGATGAGCATTTGAATTCATAGATTGAGTAAAGGCAATTGCCCTCTCCAGTGTGGGTGGGCATCATCTAATCTGTTCAGAGGTTGGATAGAACAAAAAGGTGGAGGAAGGGGGAATTTGCTGTCTCAGCCTGACTGAGCAGAGATATCCATCTTCTCCTTCCTTGGACTGGGACTCTGATCATCAGTGCTACTGGTTCTCAGACCTTCAAACTTGGACTAGAACTCACATCATTGGTTCTCCTGGTTCTTGGGTTTTTGGACTTGGGTTGGAACTACACCACTGGCCTCCAATGCTTGTAGGGTCTCCCGCTTGCAGACGGCAGACTGTAGGACTTCTCCACCTCCAGAGTTGCATGAACCCATTCCTCATAATACACTCTTAAAAGATGTAGATATAGATTTTTTCTTGAAACATACAAGAACTTTATTTTTAAAACTTTTAAACTAATAATCAGTAGAGAGGAATCTTCTCTAACTTGATCTCATCTTTCTTAAAATGTCCTTGGCTTTTTCAAAATCATCTTGTTCAAAAGCTCTGCTTGTGTGGTCAGTCAATTCTTTCTGTTTATAGATACAGATATATTGGTTGGATCTGCTTCTCTGGAGTACCCTGACTAATACAAGAGCATGGGTACGCTAGGGTACTGAGGGTAGTTGCTAGAAGAGAGATCCCACTGAGGTGGGGGAACAGGGAAGCAAATGTGAGAGCAGTATTCTTGTAGAGGTGAGACAGGAGGGGGTCCGCCACACAGCAGAAGAACTAGACTTTTAACAGGAGCATGTGTATTTTTGGCAATAGAAGGGAACGCAGTACATGGGATTAGATCTGGAGGGTTCATGTATGTCAGAGGAGCTTATTGGGGTTCTCATTGCTTCTATGCTTTCAAAGTCCCAGAAGGCATTACTATCAGCTGAGATTAGAGTAGGGAAGGACATGTGGAAGACTTGAGAAGAGAGAAAATTAACAACTATTTTCTAGAAGAGAGAATGAAGGGGCAAAGGAAAAAATTATTATTATGCTGTTGGATATACCTAAGGGGCCCATATGAATTTGATGGCCACAGGGCCAAATAAGCCCAGCGAAAATGTGTGCATGTGCGTGTGTGTGTGTGTGTGTGTGTGTGCATGTGTGTAAATATGCATATCTTATGAACAGGTTCACTTGTTTGGGTAGGAAATATCTAACCAAGATTCTTTTATTTCTCCAGGCTAATGATGTCTTGAAGGGAGAGAAAAGGAAAGTATTTGAAGATGTACGTAAGGGAACATAAAATCGGAGCTCGATAAGCATATGAAATGGGATTTGGGAAAGTGGTGGCAGAATCAGTATATTGAAGGTCCTTGTTGGATTCAGAAGTCATTGGTGTTGGGAAAAGAGAAAGAATGGGCTGGACACTTCAAGGGAGGTAGGGCCTAGGATGCACTAAACTGTTGAGGAGGGAGTGCAATCAGGAGTAATGGTAAAATCAAATGTGATTCTAAGAATGAGAGCCTGGGTTAGGTGGACAATGAAATCATTGAACTAGAAGACATAAAGAAACCTAGGGAATGTGGTATTGGGAGGATCTTACGTAGAGATACTGAAATAATTGAGAATAGTATCAGAGAGTGTTGAGGTGACCCAGGTACTAAAATCTTTGATGGATGAGGAGGATTGATCCAGACTTCTGTAGACAAGTACAGGAAGGGGTGGGGTAGTGAGTGGTGTATAAGCTGATGATATAAGCTTCAAAGCCAAGGTTTTTCCATGGGGAAAGCAGTGAAAATTATTTGAGAAAAAAACACTGATGAGTAGGCAGGCAAGCACTATACCAGGTCCAGTGGTGCAGAGGGATTTGGGGGAAATCAGCCAGCTCTGGAAAACTCTGTAGGAGATTAACTGTCTGTCTTTAGTTAGGGCCAGGCTTCACTGAGAGGAGGAACATGAAGGAATAACTCAGAGAAGAAGTGAGAATATAAGGGACTTTGCTGATAATGGACTATGAGTTCCAGAGGGCAGAAAATAGAGTTTCCCAGAAATGAAGCAAGGTAGGCGAGTGGTTAAATAAAAGAGTATACATCACCAGCTGGGATTGAGAGTCAAAATGATAAGTGCTATCCAGAGAGTCTGACAAGTCTGGTGGTTCTGACAAATAGAAATACAGGCATGATGAGGTTGGTCTTGTGCATTCCCCGGGCAGTTTGTGGTGGTGAGGTTGTGGGTATGTTCCTTGTGTATGAGTGTGGGTTGGTCGGAGGGTTGTATGCATTAAAACTTTTTTTTTAACATTTATTTATTTTTGAGAGACAGAGAGAGACAGAGCATGAGCAGGGGAAAGGCAGAGAGAGAGGGAGACACAGAATCCAAAGCAGGCTCCAAGCTGTCAGCACAGAGCCTGATGTGGGGCTCGAACTCACAAATCACAAGTTCATGACCTGAGCCAAAGTCGGATGCTCAACCGACTGAGCCACCCAGGCACCACAAGGGTTGTATGCATTTGTTTGTTTGTTTGTTTACTTTTTATTTATTTATTTTTTTAATATGAAATGTATTGTCAAATTGGTTTCCATACAACACCCAGTGCTCATCCCAAAAGGTGCCCTTCTCAATACCCATCAGGCTTATATGCATTTGAGGATCAAGCCGACCTCTGGGGCTTTGCCATTTTTTGTACAAAATATTGCTATAAAGCACATTTTGAAAAGACATTTTATCACTATGTTAAAAAAAAAACCTTTGTAAAATTAATCTAAAGTGGACATAAAATTGGTCAGGGGAAATAACATAAAACAACAGAAAAGTTTAAATGTGATCTGGTGGATCTCAGGAAAAAAAAAAAAAAGAGAGAGAGAAGGATAAAAATAAAGCCATCACAAGAATGAAGATTTTTACAAGAGGAGGCACAATAATAAAGACTTCCACATGGCTGAAAACATAATGAGTGAGGTGGAAGAGAGATTAAGAAAAGTGAGTTAAATGAAACGTCCCTGGAAAGAGGACGAGAATGGATTCGAAATAAAACAATAGTGTTGGAAAGTGGATATAGGGGATACAACATACACATAATGGGTGGTCTCTATTTTTGTTTTTGTTTTTGTTTTTAGTTTCCTTTTAACACAGTGAGAGAATACATCTTTTTAAATAGTAGGATGGGGGCACCTGGGTGGCTCAGTTGGTTGAGAACCCACTTTCAATTCAAGTCATGATCTGTGTTCGTGGGTTCAAGCACTGCAGCAGGCTCTGTGCTGACAGCTCAGAACCTGGAGCCTGCTTTAGATTCTGTGTCTCCCATTATCTCTGCCTGTCCCCTGTTCACACTTTCTCTTGCTCTCTGTCTCTCAAAAGATAAAACGTTAAAAAATTTTTTTCTTAAATAGTGGGATGGAAAAACAACCAAAACATAATTCATGAAAAATTTTCAGAAATTACATGTGCACGCGCACACACACACACACACACACACACTCACACACCCTGGGGATATTGGCCTGGAATGATAAACCCTATAATAACTAGGCCAAGTAGGAAACCAGACTGTTTAATGAAAGATTTAAAACCCTTAAGTGATGAAGACAAAGAAAGGTACCGAATATGATTGTTTTAATACGCTGTGCTTGTCCTGTTCTCAATGTTTCCACGTGGAAAGGTTGCTTCACTCCTCCTGACCTCTCTCTGTCTCTCTTGGCTTCTTCAGACACCCTGCCCCAGGGGAGGTGAAGGGATTTATCTATTTGGTAAATTTAGAAGCAAATGGATCACACTCATCTCAGCTCTTCCTGGTTTCTCCTTGGGACTGAGCTGCCCTTAGGGTAAATGAGTTCTAAGCTTCTCCTTGAGGCAGTGCACCTTATCTTTGCTCAGAGCCCCAGGCCAATCCTGGCAGGTTTGTCTGTGTCTGAGAAGGTAAGTAAGTCCCTTCAATTCTGGGGTTCAGTTTTAGAGAGCACACACATCCAACCTAGTCTTTATCAATAATAAAAACAATACTTTGGCTTGATATTCTCGTCTCTCAAAGTACATTTTCGTACAAGGTGCGGGAGGGGATGCTGTTTATTGGACCCTTACAGAAGACCCGAACTGGGACACCTTGTGGCTCAGTTGGTTGGGCATCAGACTCTTGGTTTCGGCTCAGGTCATGATCTCACAGTTTGTGAGTTTGAGCCCCGCATCAGGCTCTGTGGGATTCTCTCTCTCCCTCTTCCCGCATTGCACACTTCCTTGTCCTCTCTCTCTCACTTGATGGATAAATAAACTTTAAAAAACAAAAACAAAAGACCCTAACCAACAGTGATGATTTGGGGTTTCTGAGGGGCCCGACTCAATGAGTGAATATTCGTAGTGCACTTAGGACGGTGTCTGGAACGTTGCGGGTCCTTACTAATTGCAGCGAAATGAATAAGTGGCAGGTTTTAGCACCTCGGAAGAAAATGACAGCTAGTCAGTCTCTGGTGTGTCAGAAAGCAAGGACAGGGAAGAGCAGGAGCTGTAGAAGAGTCATCCTCTCCATCTGCACACAGAAAAAAGACACAGGGACTTTGCAGAGGAAGAGAATGATCCAGATACGGCAGAGGTCAGTGGAGACAGACCTGGGGACACAGAGGGATGGATCTGGGGCCATCTTGCTTCCTGTTGGCTTCTCAGTTACTGGCTCCCAACCCTTGTGGGGCCCAGCAGTGTTCTACTCCCTTGGGTTTCGCAACTCATCCACGTGTCCCGTTAATAACCCCTGCACCCCCTCCCCACTTCTATTTTTGCTGCTTAGGCTCATTTGAAGTGGGTTGTTTTTACCTTCAGCCAAAGGACTAACACATGAGATGCTAAGGTCCAGAGCAGCTGGAGGATGCTTTCTAAGTTTATAGAATTTTTGAGAATTTTGAGTCTGGGCAAACAGCCAGAATACTCTATGGGAAGAGCAAGGGCACTTTTCCTGGCAAGGAAAGGACCACTGGGTTTTCCTCAGCTAACGGTGGAGGGTGGGTCTGCAGTCCAGCTGTCACGGGGACCATCAGACTTGGAGAGAAGCCACGGGCGGCCAGGGATGTTAAACAAAAACGCAAAGGCTACTACGTAGCAGTTAAAATCCCAAAGTGCCCGGCTTGTGACTCACCAGCGACGTGTAGAGCTCCTGAATACGAACCAGTTGGGCACTACATTAATTCCACTGTGTAATTCTCTGAATTCTACAGTCTCACAGATGGAGTCCAAAAACTGAAATAACAGCCTGTTCCATTCTGATGTGAGTCCTCATTTGCCTGCGCCCTGCTTTCTCAGGAGCCCAGGGAGACTGATTGCAGACCCTGGACTTCATTGGGCTTGAACTAATAAGTACGGTGAGCGTGTATTCTGGGACGGAGGTACCCAGGAAGCCGGTAATCGGATGGGAGGAACGTTCACCACACAAGCCAGGACGGAGATGAGCTTCCACATGGGGGTGGGGGTGTGTGTAAATAATTCCAGTTAATAAATAGATCCAAACCCTGGATGGATAAAGTGTGGTTGTAGCTTAGCACTCTTAGCACTCACAACAGGGTCTGGCACAGAGCAGCAAAGAATTAGTTGAATATCGAATGAAGTCTGTCGAGCCTCCCCCGCTTGTTCTTATATTGCACGTTTCTCTCTTTGGTAGCATTTAACACAATAATGTTTCCACTTACCTAAGTATTTATTTGATCAATGTCTGTATTCCCAAGGAGAGAAGCAGGCAGATGAAGGGGGAGTGTTTACATTTGCCCGTTACTGTTTCCCAAGAGCCTAGCACTGGGTCTTCATGTTGTTTGATCTTAATAAATATTTGCGGGATGGATAAACAATGTCTCGATTTGCAAAGTGTATGCTTGGCAGATACTCGCTCAGAAGCCTGGGTGTTTAATTTGGAGGGAGGTCAATGTCCCTGCCCATGGCCATTTGAGTGATTTCTTGGCAAGGCCCTGAGTTTTCTGTCTCCTCTCCTGCCCGGATGCTAAGGGACTGGCACCTTAGTATTGGACCTATTCTTTCTCTCCTTCTTGGAATGAAGGAGTTGATCTTTATCAAATCAGGCTCTGCCAAAACTAAATGTATCAATCCCAGCTGTCACTTCCCAAGAGACTCATTATGCAGAACCATAAGGACACAATTTATAGCCGGCATACTGCACAGATCACCTGTGGGTACAGCTGTCTGGGTGCTGTCTTGCCTCTGTGGACCTTATCCTTTGCTTCACTCTTGTATGGTCAACTGGGTCTTTCTTGAACCACTGCAGTGAAGCTGGGGAAGAGACCGAAAGGCTGGGCTTCTGCTGCTGCCTGTAGCACAGTGCCCAGCCCTAGCAACGGGGCCTGTCTCTTTGGAGCCGTGGCTGAGGTTTTTGCTGCAGCAGGATGGGGTTCTCTGCTTTCTTCACTTCTTTTTTGTGCCTTGTTGGTGCTCGTTCTGTGTCTTGATGGGACTTGATGATGCAGGTGCAGGGGTGGTGGCTGAGACGTCTGGCCTGAACACAAAGGGCCACATCAGAAAGAAATCAGGCCCCCTGGGGAAGTGGTGGAAGAGCAAGGAGGGAGACTGAGACATTGTGCACTTTCTGGTGTTCCTGGAGAGAAGACTGCAAGGTAACTTGCAGGTAACTTGCAAGGTAACTTGCAAGGTAACTTGCTTGCCCCAGGCCTCCTTGATTTGAAAGTGGCAAAGCTTAATTGAACAACAACAAAAAGTTTAAGAAAGAAAAAAAAGGAGGATTTTATTGACCTGGATTATTGGGGAGTCCCAGGGGTGAAGGAAGCATTTAGGCCTGACTGGACCCAGGCACTTGGAAAATACCTCCAGGAATCAGTCTTTCTTTCTTGGTTCTGCTTTCTTCTAGAAAGGCTTTGTCCTGGGACACTGGGTGGCTCAGTTGGTTAAGCATCTGACTTTTGATCTTGGCTCAGGTCATAATCTCATGGGTTGTGAGATCGAGCCCCACATCAGGCTCTGCACTGACAGCACAGAACCTGTTTGGGATTTTCTCTCTCTGTCTCTGTCTCTCTGCCCTTCCTTCAAGCTCTCATGCTCTCTCTCTCTCAAAAGAAGAAAGAAAGAAAGGAGAAAGAAAGAAAGAAAGAAAGAAAGAAAGAAAAGAAACAAAGAAAGAAACTTTTAAAAAAGCTATGAAAAAAAAAGAAAGCCTTCACGTTTAGACAGGCTTTCTACATGGGGTGGACAACATGGCTGCTGATAAATTGGGGCTGACATCATTAATTTGCTGGATTTATCAAATAAAAATATAGGAAGCTCAGTTAGATTTGAATTTCAGATAACTTAATACATTTAAAAATTATTGTATGTTGCATGCATAAGTATACCCCATGCAATGTTTGGCATATACTTACACTAAAAATGCGTTAAGCATTCTGTATTTTTGCTAGCAACTATCATCCTCATAGCCAATAGCTTCAGAGGAAAGAGCATGACTCCCACTCTCACACAGTCTATTCTTAAAATGGTTCTGAATGACTAGCCTAGGGGAAATATTCATCCCTATGGTTGGTGAGTTTGGTCCGTGTAATGAAAGACCCCAGTAGGAAGAGACAGTTGTCAGCCAGTAAATATTTGTTAAGTCCTACTTTGTGCCAGGCTTCATTTTAGGTGCTGGAGATTCAGCTGTGAGCAAGACAGAGGCACCCGGGCTGCAAGGAGCTTACTTTCTACAATGGGAGCGGGAAGACAACGGATACATACACTTCTGAGTAAATAGATAATTTCATGTAGAGATAAGCAAAGCATTATGGGGAAGATAAAATAAAGTGCTGTGATGGGAAGTGTCTGGCACTGTTATGGGCTGAATTATGTCTGTCCCCCACCACCTTGCCCAAATACATGTTGAAATCCCCCAGTGCCTATGAAACGTGACCTCATTTGGAAAGAGGGCCTTTGCGGATGTAACGATGAGGCCATACTGTGTTAAGGTGGGTCCTACTCCAGTGACTGGTGTCCTTGTGAAAAAAATGTGGACACGGACACAGAAAGGACAGTGCCATGTGGCATGCAGGCGGAGACTGATGTGATTCAGACTTTCAGCCTTCAGATCTGTACGAGAATACATTTCTGTTGTTTTAAGCCACCCACTGTAGTCATTGATTTCTTTGGCAGCCCCAGGAAACTAGCATGGGGCAGAGGGTCGGCTGAGGGGTCAGGGAAGGCCTCTGTGAGGAAGTGACCTTGGGGTTGAGGCTGGAAGGATAAGCAGAGACAGCTGTAGGGACATCTAGGGAAGGGTGATTCCAGAAGGACCAGAAGGTGTGGAGCCCTGCTGTCAGGCATGGTGGCACATCACGGACCTGTGGCAGGAGCAGAGAGGAAAGAGAATGGGGCGGGGGGAACACTCAGATAACTGGGAAGCTCCCTGAGGGTGGGGAGGCTGGGGCAGTAAAAGCTCGGTTTGCACCCCAGCTTTGCCACTTCCTCACTGTGTGATCTGAGAATGCAGATCTGAGTTTCTTCAAATATAAAATGTTCATGCAAATGCTTCTGAATCCAAGAGCTAGCTCCCAGGCCTTCTTGGCTTGTTGTTTCCGTGACCTTGGATTTTCTGTGAAATTTTATTCCTATTCTAAACCCACATGTTCTTTCATTGCCTGTTGTTGTCATTTGCAGTCTGTCTTGATCATACCTCCTAAAATGCTTTCACCTTACAGACTGGTGTTCTGCACAAATTCCCTTGGCCTTGCAAAATATCCTTGTCTATTCCTGGTTTTGCTTTTACTGCCTCCTTCTGGGTGCAGGTAGCTCACTGCCCTAAGCTGGGCTCCACAAATGAGCAAGGACACTGCACTCGTAATTTAGAGCTGGGAATTAGTCTTGAGCAAACAGATTTGCACTGCGACGTCCGTCCCTTCTCTTAGGACTAAATAGCCTGCAAGTGCACAGAGGCTAGGGTTAGGGGATTCGGTATAGGGGGAGAAATATCACTGGCCTTGATGCGTGAGGATGATCTCATGACCTTGTCCTCATAAGCATCACATTGCAGTCAACTGGCCCAGATTCATGGAGAGACCCCTTCTCTGATACTGAATAAAGATGGCTTTTCCTTAATCTTGTGGTTCTCAAATTTGCGTGAACATCAGAATCATCCGGAGGGCTTGTTACAGCACAAATGGCTGTAGCCCCGCCTCAGAATTTCTGATCCAGCAGGTCTTGGGTGGGGCCTGAGAATTTGCATCTCTAACAAGTTCCTAGGGGGTGCTGAAGCTGCTGGCCTGGGGACCACACTTCCCACTGCCCTGAATTAACACAGAAAGTTGAGTGCCGCAAAACCGTCAGACCCACAGGAAGCGAGGGAGAAAGAAAGCCTCCGGGAAGATGGGGCTTAGTCATTCAGAAAGTGAGTCCCAGTGGGCAACTCAAAGCACCCAGGTCCTCCAAAAGCTTATACTTCGGAAGACAGAATGGAAGAAGAACTAAGAAAGGCTGTGTGTAGGAGACAACATTTGGACTGAAGAGGTGTAGTGAGGGGAAAGATGAGGAAAGACATTTTAAGGGCCAGGGTCAGAGTGGGTGAAGAAGGCACAGAGGCAAGGAAGGGTGAGGGACTGGTGGCCAGTCCTATGGTTTGGTTAGGACTTCACCTGTTTTGACCACAAGTTACAGCAAGACACAGATTTTACATTGTACACTCAATACGACGAACACTTTTTACTGCACTTATGCCTGTATACGTTTTTAGTTATCTGCTACAGACCTTCATGAAAGTCACCTTTCTGTGTTCAGTGCACCCTAGATTTTCTATCCTCTTCCACACGGTTCTACAGTATATTGAGGCAGTATTGCATAGTGATGAGGAACATGGCCTCTGACACCATGGCTGCTTGGGTGCAAGCCTACCTTAATCACCTTGGGCAATTTATCTAATCTCACCATGTGATGGTATCCTCATCTGCAAAACAGGGGTGGCAATAGTGCCTACATCACTGGGTCAGTGTGAGAAGTCCGTGAATCTATGTGAAGGATTGAACACAGAGCCTGCTGTATGGTAAACGTCACGTGAGTGTTTGCTCTTTTGCTGTGAACCACATTACAAATGCTGGTCACAACACATGATTGATTTCAGGACCTTCTTGATGAGCCACTGCCTGCAGCTTGGAGACCTATAGAATGGAGGTGTGGAAAAGTGGCTAAAGCAGAAGGGCAGGTATGGTGGTTTGGATCCATAGCAGGGAGGCTTGCCAGTGTCAGAGTAAGGACTCTGCACGTTCATCATTGGACAGCTGGGAACCTCTAACGGTTTTATTTGGACAGCGATGTGACCAGAGCCATGTGGAGGACCGTGATCTGGCTGGAAGGTGAAAGCCATCTGGGAGTGAAAACAGGGTGGAGTGGAGATAGACTGTGGTCCTGGCGAGAGGCGATGTGGAGTCCACGAGGGCAGAACAGTGGGAATGAGGAGGGGGAAGGAACAGGAGCCCTAGAGGCCACATGGTGAGCCTTTACCACTAAAGCTGAATTGCCGCTTGAAGCCAGCATTTGAAGATCCATATCTCCTTTGTCACCCCGACTAAGAGAAACTTAAGTGGGGGGAGCCTCCCCCTACTTAGCTTCCTCTGAAGATGTAAATGAAATGGGAAGGAATTCTAATACAAAAAAGAGAGTTCTTTATAGCCCAGCAAGGGCTAATCTTGGGTCCACTCCTCAGCAGGTCCTTGGGGCTGGCAGCAGTATTCAAGTGAGATAAAATTCCTCAAAGGCCTAGGAAAGTAACTGAAGTCTCTCCGGATGCTGAAGAATAATCCTCAGAGATTAAAGCAGCATCTGTGACCAAACCTTCACAAAAGATCTTAAGCCTGAATTCAAGTTGCTAATTAGATCCTTGTTTATAATGTTAGATTCTTTCAGAGGCTTAGTGGGGGGTAGGGAACATTTGTGGGCAGGGGGGCTTGATGCATAAGAAAGCTGGTAATTAATCTTCTCCAAGGCTTAATCATATCCTGACAATTTAAATGTTGATATGAGTTTCAAGTTGGTCTTCTCAGGAGCTGTGATGGGGCAGGAGGGAGCAAACCCTGAATTCAGGCAGAGGACACATAATGCATTTCTGCCAGTCAGCCATGCTCTCTGAGCACTCAGCAGTGGCCATTATCCTGGAACCTTTGAGAAGGCTATAGCATGGTCCAGAGGCTGTGCTGCAGGCTTCTAAGAGCATGCTGTTCCAGAAACATTCTAATGAAGTTTTTAAGTCATTTTTTGTCTCCACTTTGAGGTCTTCTTATTTTGGTCTCTTGTTGATACCTGTTCGTTCTTTGCCCTGGATCTTTCACCATAAAAAAAGCAAAGACTGAGTGCTTACTACGTACCTGGCTCTGTTCTAATTTCTTCACTTGCATTACCTCATTGATGGCTCACAAAATCTTCTGAAATATAGTCTATTGTCCCATTCCATTTGAAGGACAAGGAAACAGGTATTCCTAACTGATGGGGTTTTCCCCAGGTCACAGAGCACCCGCCTGGTGGACCTGGGATTCAGGCCTAGGTAGTAAGGACACAGAAACTCATTCTACTCTGACTCTTGTGCAGATGGGCTTTGATTTCCAATGGCTCCCCTCCAGATCTCCTTTGGTTTCTGAGGTCCCCTACTAATTGGCCACTTTAGCTTGTAAATGGAAGGCTGATGGTTCTTCATCTGGAGGGGACAAGATCCCTCCAGAACATAGCTCCAGGTCAGTCCCCTGGACACTTATCTTCAGCTTTTTGAGAATAGGGACACAGGGAATCTCTTCCAACATGGTTGCACCGAGGGGGTTGGAGGCATATCCTCTCGGGATGAGTCCCAGCAAACTGAGGTAGGCAAGATTAGAATATGGGTTTAGAATATGTCTACTTACATATTCCAAGTCTCTATGGATAATTTTTGAGAATTGAATAGACTGTTAGAAGTTCAATGGATGCAAACCAAAGTCATCGGCTCTTAGAAGCCCCTCCAGACCTAGAAAATCCCATTCATTCATTCATTCATTTGCCCTTCATACACCTAACACACATATATTTATCATTTACCATGTGCTAGAAACTACTAGGTACTAGGGAAACATTGATGAGTAAGACTTAATTCCTGCCCTCTGGTGCTTAGTCTAGAGGGGAGAGAGACACTGTAAAAATAAAAAACGAATAAATACAAAAATCACAAATTGTGCCAAATGCAATGAAGCATCCCTTTTCATTATTAATAATGGTGCCTCATTTTCGTGGCTTTGTAAAGAGATAAGGTGGTTCATATTATATTTTCCATTACATTTGCTAATGGTTTTATCATCTGTTTTTGGATAAAAATGTTTTCAAAATGTTTACTTGGTGTGTATGAGGATAAGTTTCTATAAGGAAACTTAGGTTTCCCAGTGGTTCATGATCCCAGTCTTAGGTCAGGCATGGTCACTCAGTGGATAGTGGTGAGATGAAACCCTTCCAGGGGGAAGAGCCTACAGCTCAGCCTAGCTCTCCAGTCCCTCTGGGACACAGAGGCAGCCAGATTCTGAGAACGTAAAAGTGGATAAAAATCAGAATAAAAAGTTCTTTTCTCTTTGATGTTTCTCACGTATTTCACATTTCCTCACAAAAGCCCTGTGACACAGGCATGATTTCCCATCAAGGGGGTTTGGGGTTTAGTGATGTGAAGGACTTTCCAGAAATTTCCCAGCTGGAAAGTGGTGGTGCCAGGGTAAAAAAAAAAATCCAGAGCTTCCTGACTGGAAAATCAAATGCTTATGTTATGGATTTGTGTCTTCAGCTGAGAAGAAAAGATAGAAAAGCACGGAATAAAATCACCCCAAATTTTGAGTTTGAAGAGCACTGTCTAGGTGCTAGGTTATCTCATGCTATGAATGTCAGGAGCTACCATGCACATTGTGTTTTCTGCTTGACAGTATCTTTCTCATTTTATAATCCTTTCACATCACATTGCAGTGTATTGCATTGCACCCTAGCTCTCCTATTTCTTTACTTCCCATAGCATTCCATCACCCCCCCATTCCTTCCATTCCATTCCATTCCATTCCATTCCATTCCATTCCACTCCATCCATCCATCCCACTCCAGTCCATATATCCATCCATCCATCCATCCACCCACCCATCCCACTCCACTTTATCCATCCATCCATCCTAACCCAACTCATTTTATCCCACCTCTTTCTGTTCTTTTCCATCCCATCCCATCCCTTCCCATCCTATTCCTGTTCTTTCTATACTTTTCCATTCTGTTCCATACCACTGAACCCCATATCATTGCATTTAAAACAATATGAGTGCATTAGGAAGCAGCATGATAAATGGAAAGATTGCAAGGCAGAGAGCCAGGAAGGGCACCTTCTAGTTCCCATAGTACCACTGAATTACATAGGACCTTAAGAAATCCACTTCACCTCTCCACATACCTCAATTCTACATCTGAAAAGTGAGAGATTTTGGTTAGATCTGTGTTTTCAATCCTGGCTCCATTAGAACAATTTGGGGAACTTTAAAGAGGTATAGAACCTATCCCTTCCCATCCCCGCACACAAACAGCTCCAACTGTTTGTACTTAGTCAGTCTAAGGTGGATCTTGGGCTTTGGGGTTTTTAAAAAACCATACAAAGATAGATCTAATAAATAGCCAAGGTTGAGAACCACAGGGCTAGATGGCCAAAAGCCTTCGTTACTATCTAGTCAAAACACATTTATTGTGCACTAACTATATAAGTGGTATTATACCAGGAATGATGTGCATTCAAAATTGAATCTACAAAAATCTTGTCCACAAAATGTTTTTGTCTAATGGCCAGGGATAAAAAATGGAAACAGTGTAGAAATCACAAGTTCTGGAAGTGTCTCAGGTAAAATGTGTAATTTAGAGGATATAAAATGTGTAATTATCAGGTCTCTGCTTTTGCTCTGTGTGTCTTTGGGCAAGCCATTTAACATCTCTCGGCTTTTCTCATCTTCAAGGTGGAAATGATATTATTCCTCCAAATAGACCTTGGGTTAGCCAGAATAATAAGCAGCAGCCCTTACCCTGTCTTGGGGGACTTGAAATTTAACCACTGGTGGGATGGTATCGATTGCCCTCTGAGAAACTGTGAACAAGTCACACACATTATTTAAGAAGTCTTTGTGTGCCCATTTCTGCAGATGTTGTTCTAGTCTGGGTACTGAGTCTTATGCACCACTCTGGCATCTTGCAGGAGGCAGGGTTTCTATGGTCCATCCATTTTGTTTGGGTAGGATGAAGACAGGAACATTTGGGCTCTGCTGGGCCATCTTACTATAGCTAAAGTGATGGATGTAGTGTTCAGCTCATGGGTAAGCTCCAGTATTTCAGTTGTAAGAACAGCTTATTACAGTCCTCAGCAGTCGGTCAACCTGGACCAATTCAATAAGTGCTTTAACACTTAATTTTTTGCGTTGGGGAGTAGAGAGAGAGGGAGAGAGAATCTCAAGCAGGCTCCACACTCAGTGCGGAGCCCCTCATAGGGCTCGATCTCATGACTGTGATATCATGACCAGAGCCGAAATCAAGAGTCAGATAGATGCTCAACTGACTAAGCCACCCAGGTGCCCCTTAACACTTACTTTTTTTTTTTTTTAAGACTGAAGTCTATTTATTAGACGAGTCATAAGTGGCTAGTTCTCCCTCATCTTCAATCCTTGGTTCCAGGGATGATACTCACCTGAGCTGCGATGTCTCTCCAGGTAAAGGTGCAGCTGGAAGTTCTTAGTGATCATAATGAGTACTCTAGGACAGTAGCATATGTAAGGAAAGAATAGGGTCAAGTCAGGTCCAATTCACTTTGCAAACAAGCAATGTTTACTTTATGAGTCTCACCTGTGACCATATTCAACCACCTAATTTCTTCTTGCATCTTTTGTCAAATGCTATGGAGATTGCTTCTGACCTGCCAAACAGAAATGAGGACTTATTTATTTTTTTTCCTTCTTTTTAAACTGTTTATTTTGAAATAGTTTCAAAATGTGGCAAGAATAGTACAAAGAAATACTTCACTTGGATTTCACAATTGTCAATAAGCTTTATCATTTCATTTCTATAGTTATACCTACATATCTATCCTTTTACCTATGTAACTATTGGCTTTATCATTCTATATCATTATATACCTATCTATCTATCTATCTATCTATCCAGCTATCATTTTGAGAGCAAATTGCAAGCTTTATGCCCCTGCTCCTTTACCCCAAATATTTCAGTGTGTGTTTCCTAAAAACATACATTCTCTTATATAGCCAGAGTACAATGATCAAAATCAGGAAATTAACATTGATTTAATAATATTATCTAGTCTATAGAACTTACTCAGATTTCATCAGTAGTCCTTATAATGATCTTTACAGTAAAAAAACAAACAAACAACAACAACAACAACAACAAAAACAAACCAAAAACGTTTGCTGGTCTACAATCCCATCTAGAATCCTACGGTGCATTCAGTTGTTGCCATCTTTTTGGTGTCTTTTAGTTTGGAATAGTTGCTCACTCTTTGTAGCTCATGACCTTGTTATTGTCGAAGAGAACAGGCCAGTTGTTTGCAGAATATTTCTCAACTTGAGTTTGTCTGATGTTTTCTTGCAATTAGATTCAGGTTACAAATTTTTGGCAGGAATATCACAGAAGTGCTGCTGTGTCCTTCTTGGTGTGTCATGTTGGGAGGCTTATGATGTTGATTCGTCCCATTACTGGAGGGAGGCTTAGTTCTTAATGGCTCACATCTATTTTTTTTCCCCTCAGTGCAACACACAGCAACAGCATCGCTGCACACAGTTTTGCAATCAGCCGTTGATAATAATTCCAGGCTCACTTTGGTTTTCTTAAAACACTTCGTTCAGCCCCTAACATAGCTTGAGGTTTACTGTTTTCTTTATCTTCCAATGAGAGATAATTACAGCCAGACTTTTACCTGGTTCTCCTGCTGTGCCTGTCTCATGAGGAAAGGTGAAGCTCAAATAAGACAGTGAATGAGAAAACGGGTTGTAAACTGTGATGAGTGATAGACACCTAAGGGATCATGATTGTGACGAGGATTGTTTTTCTCGGATTTCACCAGGAACCAGGATTTCAGGCGGCAAGTGGGCGGGAGCTGTCCAGGGTCCTGTGCTCCAGAGAAGAATCGCTTTTATTTCCTTTCTCAGGTTTATGCTCACTTTTCTTCTGCCTGTGATCCTAGAATCTCCCAGTCTTCAGGAGTCCTCAGGATTTGTCCTTGCTTCAACCCCACCAGTCAGGGGAGCCTGGCTGAGTCATCAAGTTTTTCAACCTTGCTATTTGCACCAGTGTCCAGGTTGTTAATATATATGCCTGCACTGTGTGCTGCTGGCCTCCAAGTGCTGGAGGGCACGAAAATATTAACTTCTGTTCATGCAGAGAATTTGCTATTAACTCCAATGCTTCATTTAAAAAAATTCATTCACAGAAACCTGACAAGATTTTTACAGCTTTTTCCAGCTTATCAACCTGGTTCAAAAATCTTAGAGGTTATTTTACCTTTTCTCACCTTGTATTTCCAGGATTGTTTAAAATAGATCTTCCCTGATTCAAAATAAATCATTCTCATGGTAAAAATTTGGAAAGATCAGAAAAGTATAAAGAAGAAAATAATTTCTTTAAGTTTTAACTCCCTGAACATCTACTCCCCAACCTTTTTGAATATGATGTAGGTATTTTTCTTTTTCTTTTTTTTCCTGGCTGGATTTTTACAGAATTAGACTCTTTGGTATTTACAATTTTGAATGTGCCTTTTCTTCCCAATGAACAAACTCTGCCTCCACTTCGGGGTCCTGTTCAGTTCTCTGCTCATCTGTGAAATTACCTGCTGGCCCCAAGCACGTGGGAGATACACACCAGCCTCACCCCTGCCTCAGACCGAGCAGGAGCATGCCATGTTGGTGGGCTTATATATGGCACAGTGGAAGTCAGAACACTGGGCAGCGGATGCCTTGGGTGAGGTATCTCTGTCTTAGAGCCCCTGAAGCCCTACTTACTAGTTCTGTGCTGCCTGGCAAAGTCTCCTAATGGTTCCAGAGCTCAGTTTCTTTTATAGTAAATAGGGATAATGATAGCCACCTCTGAAAGTGGTTGTATAGCTCAAAAGATACAACGCATGTAGCCTATTCCACACATAATATATGCTCAGTTAATAGTAGTTCAATGACCTTCCTTGGCTGTAGAAGAAATCTCTCTCTCTCTCTCTCTCTCTCTCTCTCTCTCTCTTTTTTCCTGCCAAGGACCCATCCCCTTTCTCCTTATTACAGTGTCTCAATATTCCTCTGGAAAAGCCCTCCTGGTCCAGTCGGTGTGTATGGTCCAGGCAGAGCTGACTTCCCCTCTGGCATCAGGGAAGGGCATAAAGCCCCATGAGTGTGGCCATTCACTGTGTAGTATCCCTTTCAACGGTAGTTGGTTCAGTGCTACAGACTGAATGTCTGGGTCCCCACTAAATTATATGGGGCCCTAAATTCTCATGTGATGGTATCTGTAAGTGTGGGCCCTTGGGAGGTAATAAGTTTAGATGAGGTCATGAAGATGGGGAACCCCATACTGAGATTAGTGTCTTTGTAAGAAGAAGTGAAGAGACTAGAGTTCTCTCTCTCTCTCCCCGCCCCCCCCCCCCCACACTGTGTGAGGACACAGAAAGAAGGCAGCAGTCTGAAAGCCAGGAAGAGGGCTCTAACCAGACACCTCCACACTGGCACCTTGATCTTGGACTTCCAGCCTCCAGAACTGCAAGAAAGAAATGTCTATTGTTTAAGCCACCCAATCTGTGGTGTTCTGTTAGAGCAGGCTGATCAGACTAAGACACTGGGCATATTACCTATTTTGGGCCTCAGTGAAATGCACTTATAGAACTTTGTTGTTACTTTTGGAAAGGAGCTGTCTTTCCACTTGATTTGAAGTTGGGATCACACAAGCACCGAGCTCATAGGAGCTTCTGCCCTCTATCCCCACCCTCCACAGTGTGGAGAAGACTGAAAATTAAGCCTCTATAATGGGACGCAGAGTTGAGGGACAGAAAGACTGATTTATTTCCACATTATGTGACCAACTGGATCCAGCCTTGCTTGAAGCTAGAATACCCTACTTTTTCTTTGAACGAGCCATAAACAGTTTACCACACCCTCCCGCCCCCTTTTGAAAGGTGGTTTGAGTTGGGTTCTGTCATTGGCAATCAAAAGACATTTGACCAAGATACTTTCTTGGCCTCTGCTTTTCAAAAATCGAAGATCCTATTAATTCCTTCTTTAGAGCAGATTTACCTGTGTCAAGGGTAGTCCATTCAGAAGCCCACAAGTGCCAAGTGGTTAATATTCACTCAGGGTACTTTGCAGCCTGTATCTGAATGCACATCTTCAACAAGTGGGGGAGAAACAGATGCTTGCTAAATCACGATGCATGTTAACCGAAGCTGCCCTGGACAGCTTGGTCTGCTGGCTTGGGGAGCAGAAGTTCATGTTCAATATGCAGTTTGACTTCCCTTTTATGATTTATTCCTAATTAGTGTAGAAACAGTCTTTGTACTCATCAAATATTCCTGCCACCCATTTTTTTTTCTCTCTCCTAAGGAAACCCAGCTACCAATGCACACCTCTTCTGCTTCACTTTTAAATCTTATTCTCTTATAATTAGAATAGACATACTCAGAAAACTAATGAGACCATAACTTCACTTGTTCTGATAAAACCCTGTGATGATATAATTTTTCTAATCAGAACCTTGTTTTTAAGCCATTCAATTCCTTTTTATTTGAGGTTGACTATACAGAAGTTACTTTCCATAGAGTACTACTGTATTTATACGTTCTTCTTAGGAACTCATTTCAGGTCTCCCAAAGAGGCCTTATTTTTGTTTCTTAATGTACAGTTGATATTGTTTTATCACTTCATTCTGTATTACTGACATAATGTGCTTAAATGTACAACAAATGGAAGGGGTTTTAAATCTAGATGTGTAGTAGTTGAGGTATAAGGCTTTTGGGAAGTGGATATTATTAATAGCATTAAGGAGTCTGTTGTTATTGGTTCAGCTGCTGAGTGATGCCATCACTCCAGAGGGGGTGTGTGGTCACCCAATACTCTCAGTTCCCTTCAAAATTTGGGGTACTGGATGCCTCTTTGCCATTTGCTTTGAGTCTGAGTAGCTAATTCTGGGTCAACAGTAAAAGTTCCATTTGCTATCCCGCAACTCTTATTACCTTAACCTAATTAGAAATTATATAAGTCGATAAAATGTGCATGTAAAAGGAAATAGAGCAGTGTTTCCATAAAAACTAAGTTAAATCAGTTGAAGAAAACTTGAAAAGCCAAGTCATTTAAAAATGTTGTTCAGATATGTGTGAGATCATTGTAAGCGGCTAGAAAACAATCATAAAAATAGAGACCGAGCCTTCACTCACACTCCTTCACTCGGTCTCTACATCCTCATCCTGTTTTAACGGATTTGAAACTGGAAATTGAAAGGGAAAGGAGTTTTGTACAAGAAGATTGGGATTTCCAATTTGCAAGCCCCTACTGGAAGAAAGAAGTGCGCTCTACAGCAAAAGGGAAACAAAGGTGCGTTGATATGTTTTAGATTGAAACAAAACCTTTAAGGGGTGCATCTTTCATTTTTAAAGATTTTCTTCTTTCAACTCACTGGTTCTAATCATTCCAGATAACAGGGCTTTCACAGCAGCTCATGGCACCAGCTGCCAGCCTCCAGGCACCTTGCAGACAATCTCTCAGCCAGTGAAGAATGTCACTGCCTTTCTCCTGCAGCCCTCTCCCCTCCTCCTCTCCTTTCCTCTCCCTTCTTTCCCCACACCGTCATTCTTCTCTAGTAATTGTCAAGCTCCCAGGCTCCTTTTGCATCTCAGGATTCTTGCGTCTGTTTCTGCTGCTGAGTAGCTGGACATGGAAAACCATGATGACACAGTGGGGTTGGGGAAAGACGTGAGAACCATCTGCTCTTGGATCCCCCTTTGACTTTTTACTCCCCATGTTTCTTCAGTATCCTGAAGTAGTAAAACAAAACAAAACAAAACAAAACAAAACAAAACAAAAACAAAAACACCCCAAACAAAACAGATACCTTGTCCTGTATGGGTTAATATTGTAGCAATAGTCCTCACCCAGGATACATATAAGATTCCATTTTTTACACTACTATAATTTTTAATCTGATAAGAGTGGCTGTGTCTATTTCTTGCTCTACATAGACGTTTTCTATTAAATTTGAAAGCACTTTGCCCAATTACGGCTTTGAAGTCCTTAGATTTTATTTCCTTATCAGAGGGAACAAGGAGACAGACCTTCCTGCTATCTGTCTACCTGTGTATCTAGTAACCTGACTGTATGCATGCATATATGTGTGTATGTATGCATGTGTCTGTGTGCCCATTTTCTATAAAATGTAGTGTCCGACACACAGGAAGTGCCTGACAAACGCGTGTCATTTTTATTATCAATGATGATCATTGCTGATGTAATCAGTTGATAGCATTGGTATCATTGCTAACAATTACTGTTATCAACTAACACTGGTAACAGTGTTATCAATTGATTGATAATTGGTAATGTTCTGTGTAGCTGATAGTTTGGTCCAATCCGCTCTTGGGGGTTTTTGGTTTTGTCTTTTGGCCAACTTCGTCTTCTGGTGTCTTCCTACCCTTTAATCTGTGTTTTTCCCACCCTGATCCCTAACTCCAAGCCTGCTCTGATCTACAATCTCCACGGGCTCTTGTTTCTCCTGGACTTGTATCCTCTAAGAGAGTTCTATTTTCTGCTTTGCTTTGAATCTGGACAAAAAAATAACACAAACATGCCTGTCCTCTCTGCCCCTTTCCTCCACTCTTCTACCCTCCAGACCAACAAGAATCTTTTGAGACAAAGTCTGAAATGTCACAACTTGCCCGTGTATCTGTGACAAGTATTCACACTCAGGTCTACGTGGCATGGCTGTTGGGCCATGTGTGGAACTAGCAAGGATGTTACTGACAACAGAGAGTTGAAAGCGTTTCGGGCCCATCACTCTGGCTTCTTCTTCCAGTGCCCAGAACACCCAGCTCCTAGTTCACTGAGGCTGTAGGTATTTTCCATCTACATCTCTGCTGGATCCACTTTGTCTTTCCAAGGCTGCTCCCTTTGTCGGAAGGCTTGCAGGCCTCAACTAGCAGAGATGGTGTGTGTTTTTGGTTTTGGAGACACTTGCTACCAGGACCAGTCTTCACTAGCACATGAGTATTTAGGGGCTCTCTCAGTTCCCGGGAGCATGATGCTCCGGGTCCTGAAATCCATACTATAAATGATAGGAAGGGGCGAGATCCCCTTCCACCAGTGCAGTGTCAATGACTTAAAATGGCCCACTGGTCCTTGCATGCTGTTCCTCAGCTCTCAAGATCCCTCACACATATGCCCCTCAATTCTCTGCCCCTTGCGTTGTCCTCCAGCAGCCATGAGTTGCTTGCAGATCCCAGGGCAAGCCTCACTGCCTCGTAGGGTCTTCCCTTTGCCCAGAAAATTCTCCTCTTTCTTACCTTGCCTTTTCAACCTATCCTCAGTCTCCTTGGCCCGAAACTCCTACTTACCCTTCAAGTCTCAATTTGGATGTCGATTTTCCCAGAAACCCTTCTCTGTTCCCCCAGAGCCTGGTGTCCTGCTTTGCTGCAAGCACATTTCTTAGTATTACAGAGTATTTGTCTTTTCACTTATTGGTCTCCCCCATTAGATAATAATTTTTAGCAAATTAAGAACCATGTTTATCATTGTGTCCCCCTTGCACAGAGTGGGACCCCAATACAAACTCATGGCACAATAAAGGAGAGGCTACAACTAAGCGTTGTGCTAGGCTTGCTCTGGTCGCTCCAAGTGAGATCCAACCCAGTGGGGCCAGCCCCACTCTGCTGAATGGGGGATGACTGTCCAAATCAGGGCAGAGGCACCTTTCAGCTCCAGCAAATCTGTCCATCCAGGAGAGGCTCCATCAGCACGGCCAGCTCACCCATTCCAGAAAGGCATTCATGCCAAGTCAGAGACTAAACACCTTACCAGTGACTGGCACCTGGATTTAGCCCAATAAGGAGAGGAGAGGAAGAGAAACAGACCTCATCACTACAAGGGTATTAGGCTTTGAGACAGCAAATTTTAGGGAATTAAGAAATCTAATCAGCCTGGTGCACTAAGAGGGAATCTGCAAACTCCCGGGTGTGGAAAAAAGCCTGAGTATCCTGAGGGAGATCCTAATTAAAGCACAGCCGATTACAATTCCTCTGAAAACGGAAAATGAAAGGACTAAGAAACATCTGCTGTGGATTCATGAAGGACTGCTCAAGGATGCAGGGTGTGAGCAAAAGAAATCCTTGACAGCCCTGAAGAGGCACAGAGCATGTCTGTTCTCCATTGGGCAAAGCTGGTGGGGGACGGGCCTGGTACACAAAGACAGTGGTTTAGGATGGTTTGGTCAATGGGGCAAAACAAGAGAGACCATGGTTTAGTGGACATGACAGGGGAAGGCAAGACCCCCGGTGCAGACAAGAAGGGCTGAATGATCCCTTCAGCCCTCTTCAAATTGCTTGGCAACCAGTGAGCTAAGTCTGAGCTCCACCCTTTAGTGGGAAGGGTTATGCCTGACACCCACTTCCCAAGGTCTCTGTGTGGTTGGCATCTGGACATTCCAGGGCTCCTCTAAATGTCTGGTAGCTAGGCTCAATCTGGTTGGTATCTGAGTCTAAATTGTTTATTTCTTTCTCTGAGGCCACTCTCATGCTCATCCCTTAAAAAGGCAGAGCAGCAGGTAGGGGTCCATTCCCTGGAGCCCAGACCCACAGGTTGTCCAGCTGTCCCCAAGTCTAAGCACACCTGGCTGCAGGATGCAGAGATGATGGGAGAGCCATGAGCTGTTACCCTTCTGCCTGCACATTAAGTGACATCCTGGGCTTTGCCCCAGGCCCTATCCCTGATAGATCTCCAAAGAGGAGAAGTTTAGACCTGATTAGAGTTAAGTGTTCAGCTATCCTCAGTGGAACCTTGAAATGGCTGAGCTGGAAGAGAACTCAGGGGTCCTATAGCTCCACCTCCCACAAATACAGGAACAAAAGTAAAAACCCTGATAAGATTTAAACAACAATTTCATACAAATAGTGATTTGGATGGAATTTCCAAAGGGTGGTACAGGAAATACATACTATTGAAATACAGAGAAGGGTGTAGACCCTGGCCTGGTCTACATCAAGGCAGAACTTTCAAATGTCAACAAGAGTCAGGGGAGCCCTCTGGGAGTGAAGGACAGGACATGAAAATTCCAAGACAGAGAGAGACAGCTTCTCAGACAGTAGCACTCAGAGAAATGGATGGAGCTTACTTAGCCCAATGGTGTGGTTATATCTCCAATTGTTCCAGTAATCTGAGGTATAACAAACTACCCCAAAACATAGTAGCCTGAAACAACCACCATTTTATGGTAGTCTCCTGTGACATCTTTGCATCTTTGCTCAGGAATTCAGGTGGGGCTCAGCTGGATGATTCTTCTGCTGCACGTTGCATCAGCTACAGCCACACATGCTGGTGGAGGCTGGGCTACTGTAGGGCTTGTTCACAGTATGGCTTGTTCACATGCCTGATGCCTTGATGACAAGAGCAGGCAGGATGGCCTTGGGTCACTCTCCTTTTCCATGTAGTCTCAGAGTCTGCCTCTCCCAATGTTCTCCTGCAGAGCAGTCAGACTTCTTACATAGCTCTCAGGGCTACCAGACCGTGTTCTAGGAGACCCACACAGAAGCTGTCAGACTTCTCACATCATAGCCCCAGACATCCCCCATGTCACTTTCATCACATCCCGTTAGTCAAGGGAGTCCTTAAAACTGGTATGGATTCAAGGGGAGGGGGAGTAGACCTCAGCTCTCAAGCACTCACTTCCATAACAAATATTTACAGACCACCCACCCAGGGCCAGGCCTTTGCTACCTACTCATGGCGGCTGTAGAAGTGAATCACTCGTGTCCCTAACCTGGGGAAGTTCACATCCATGTGGTGAGATAAAAGCTAGAAAAGGCAGGGACTAAATGGCAGAAGGCCATAGAAAAAAAGTAGCCTGCCTCAGAGGTTGGAAAGCTGTGGCTTTTGGGCCACATTCAGCCTGATACCTGTTTTTATGAATAAAGTCTTAGCGAGCACTGCCATGCTCATTTACTCACATGCTGTCTACCGCTGCTTTTGAGCTACAAGGGCAGAGTCGAGTGAGTGGTGGCAACAGAAATCGTGTGATCTGCAAAGCCTAAAATATTTACTCTCTGTTCTTGACAGAAAATGTTTCCTGAGCTAACTTAAGAAGTGTGGTTGACTTCTAGGAACCATCAGTCCAAATTTGGGGCAATTGTTCAGAATTCTTGAATATGTTTGGATACTGATCCTTGATTTTCCCCTTACTTTCATTTTCAAATATATTTTTACTTCCCTTATGTTGTATATGTTCCATATTATGTGTATTCTATACAATTTTATTTATCTAAAGACTTCTTTATGCAAGCGCTGTATTAGGTCTTGCTTGTGAAAGACTCACAGTCTAATAGTCGGAAAACCAAATACAGATATAACTATACTACAAAGCAGAAAACTAGGCAGGAATGTGAAAAAGGAACAAGGTTGAGACTAACCATGTGCCAGGCTTTATGTGTACTATTCATTTAAATGCCACAATATCCTAATGAAATACCTATTAAAAGACCATTTTATAAATGTGGAATTTAAGGGTCAGAGAAATAAAATAACTTCCTTAACCAAGGTTAGTTAGTAGGTGGTAGAATTGAAATTCTGTTACAGATTCATCATATAAGCTATCCACTGAGGTTTTATTTATTTATTTATTTATTTATTTATTTATTTATCTATTTTCTACTACTATGTTTTCTATTTCCACAATTTGTATTTGGTTCTTTTTCAAATCTGTAGGCAATTTTTTTTCATAGTTATTATACTATTGAGTCTCTTTCATCCTTTTTCTCTTTGAGTATTTTAAACATACAGAAGTGGAAGCTGCATCTCCAATCTGGCCTCGGCCCCAAAACTGTCAGAAATATGGATAAAGTGTAATATACTGAGGACTAGAAAGGCGACTGAATTTCACTAAACACTGAGTTCTATGTCTGCAGAATAGTGGCTGTTATTTTTTGCTTATTATTATTATCCTTGGTTCTTCCATGGGATGTGATTCTGACATTTGCTCCATCGGCTGGGTCACATTGACATTTATTCCCCCTGTACTTTGTAGTTTTTCACTGCAAGCTTGTCTTCAGTGGCATTTGTTTTCTCTTGTGAATCCTACATGTCCTGACTTATGCAAGCATCCTACTGAGGATTTTACCATTGGCCTCTATGGAGGAGCTACAGGATTAACTTGTTCTGGATCAGTCTTTTTGTACATTTCCCAGTTTGGGGTGGACACCATGTGGACAGTGTTAACTTGGATGCCATGCTTCGTGCCATGCTCCCAAGGATGGGAGCTTCCATTACTCAGGGCTGACTTCCTCTAGTTCAGGGGATCGGCAGATTCCACTACTCTTCTCCAAGCAGTGGAAGGGGGTGAAAATCATACGTTTTATTTTTGTTTGTTTTTGATTTCAATGTGCTGATCAATTGTATCTCCCTCTGTGCCATCTTTTCCTTTTTAAAATTTTTTTTACATTTATTTATTTTTTGAGAGACATGGAGAGACAGAGCACAAGTTGGGGAGGGGCAGAGAGAGGAGACACAGAATCGGAAGCAGGCTCCAGGCTCTGAGCCGTCAGCACAGAGCCCGACACAGGGCTCAAACTCACGAACTGTGAGATCATGATCTGAGCCGAAGTCGGACGCTTAACTGACTGAGCCACCCAGGCACGCCTTCTGTGCCATCTTTTGAATTGAGATCTTTTCAGTTATATTTTTATGACTACACATGTTCATGTTAGCTATTTCGTTTCTTTTTGTGGTTATCCTCGATGCTTCACTTAACTTCAAATAGCCCAAAATTTGTCTTTATTTTCTTCCTAAACAATAAAAGGATCACAGGATGTTTTTGTGCTGCTTACCCTCCAATAATAAAATGATGTCCAATTTTCGTTCTATTTAAACCTCACAAAGAGAACATCTGATTTATTTATACATTCCTACGTGGTTGAGATTCACACCTGTTAATTTTTCCCCTTCACCCTCCCTCCTTGAATCCCATGCCTTTCTTGAGGCTCATTTTTCTTCTTTTCAAAATACATTCTTTATGAAGGTCTCTTGGTAGTAAGTACTTTTTTTTTGGTTTCTGTATGAATATGTCTTCGTTTCACTATTGTTCTTGAAAAAAATGATTTCTCAGAATACATATTCTAGATTGACAAAGATTTTCTTTCACTACTTTTAAGATATTATTCTTTTGACTTCTGGATTCCATTTTTGTGGATGGTGAATGAGAGGTTAGCTTATGTCCATAGCCCCTTTGATAGTAATGTGCATTTTTGTTTCTGGGATTCATTAGATTGAGCACACCTATGAAATTGTGCCTTTTGGTTATCCTGAACATTTCTCTGATGGTAATCTTCACATGGTTTCCATCTCCCTAGTCTTTCTATTGGCCCCTTGTGGACACTCGTTGCTTGTTTGTTAGACCTCCTTGCTCTATTCTCTGTGAGTCCTTTTCCATATTTCCTGCCTCCTGTCTTTCCAGACTACAATCTTGATAATTAATTAAACTTATTTTCCAGTTCAGCAAGATTTTCTTCATCTCTGTGTAATCTGCTACTCAATCTATTCATAGTGTTTCTAATTTTCATTTATTTGTTTATTATTTCTAAAAGTTCCATTTTATTATTTTTCAATATTTCCTGGTTGGTTTTGATAGTTTTTTTTTGAGGGAGAATGGTGTTTTGTCATACATTCAATACCCTATTATATTTCTTGAAGTATATGTATATATATGTACACATATACATATATATATATATAGTTTTGTTTTTAATGTTTATTATTTATTTTTTGAGAGAGAGGCAGAGCACAAGTGAGTAAGGGGCAGAGAGAGAGGGAGACACAGAATCTGAAGCAGGCTCCAGGCTCTGAGCTGTCAGCACAGAGCCTGACATGGGGCTTGAACTCACGAACCATGAGATCATGACCTGAGCTGAGGTTGGATGCTTAGTCGACTGAGCCACCCAGGCACCCCTTTAAATATGTTTTTTACACTTATTTTTATCTTCCTATGTCAGTTCCAACACTGAGTCTTTATGAGTCTAGTTCTGCAATTTGGGGTGGTAGTGTTGTTCATGATTTTAATCTTAATCATACTGACTTGCTTCTATATGTTATGTAATTTGTTACTGTGAGTGCATGTTCCCTGGAACATCATTCTTCAGAGGCCTCTTAGAGGAGGCCCCAGGGACCCTGGGGGCACTACTACAATATTGGACTACTTTTAGCTACATTTTTGGTTTGGGATATTTTTTGGACTATGTATCAGATATGAATTCTGGACCCGAACCCACATGCAGATAGACTTATGGGTAAGGACCCTTTTTATCTATTTGTTTGTTTTTAGAAACGGGGGGAGAGGGGGGAAGGAAAATGGTGGGGAAGGGCATAAGAAGGAGTGGGAGAGAGAGACTCCCAGGCAGGCTCCACACCCAACACGGAGCCCAATGTGGGGCTCGATATCACAACTGTGAGAGCGTGACCTGAGCTGAAATCAAGAGTCGGACCCTTAACTGACTGGGCCACCCAGGAGCCCCAAGAGGAGAGATCCTTGAAGAGGCTTTAATCTGGTTTACCAAGAGATAAAAAAAAAAAAAAAAAAAAAACAGTCCAACATTGCTTTTGGAGAGCAAGTCTTTAAAAAAAAATTATTTTTAGGGTGCCTGGGTGGCTCAGTCGGTTAAGCATCCAACTTTGGCTCAGGTCATAATCTCACAGTCCGTGAGTTCAAGCCCCATGTCAGGCTCTGTGCTGACAGCTCAGAGCCTGGAGCCTGTTTCAGATTCTGTGTCTCCCTCTCTCTCTCTCTGCCCCTCCCCTGCTCACACTCTGTCTCTCTGTCTCTGAGAAATGAATAAACCTTAAAAAAATAATTTTTCTTAGATCACTTTTGAGAGTCTTATCTTTAGATATGGGTTCCAAATTCAACTCCCCCGACACCCCAGCCCCCCCACTGCAAGTCCTATATTTTGTCTGCTGTCCCCTAGCTGCATGGATTGTTAAAACCAAAGTTCTTGGCTGCCAAGAATTGTCAGCCCTAACGAAAGTGATACTTTCTCTTCGGACTCTTGTTATTTTCCCATCGTTTCTAGCTTCTGTAGAATTTCCTCATTTGTTTATACTTTACTCAGAGTTTTTATAAATTCTGTGCTGGGAAGGTGTCTCTGGACCTAGGAAGTGAGGTGTCTGTTCCTGTTCCTGAGTGGATATCAAAACCCCAGGCCCAATTTGGATGTTGCCCTCAACCCTTGCTCACCTCTTGGCTTTAAATTCCCTCTTTTTCGCAGCGGAGAATCCTCCCTATTGCTTTCAAATACTACTGCATTTTTGTCTTGGTTGTAATTATTTTTGTCCAAGAATTCTGTATGAGAGGCTGTGAAGCACCGTCGTTAAGAATGCAGTGTCTCATGCTGGACTGCTGTGCTGTCCTGCCTCTGCCGCTCTCCAGCTGTGAAAATTTGGACAAGCAATTTAACCTCTCTGTCCCTTTGATCTCCTCAGTGATCGGGTAGATACAACACTGTGCCTACTGCGTAGAGCTTCTGTGAGAATGCAATGGGTCAATCTACATTAAGCACTTAGAACAGTCCCTGGCATGTGATTTGTGCTGTATAATTGTTAACCGGTGTCAATAGGGTATGTTTAGACCAGGAGCTAGTCTTTCTGCTTAACTTCAGGCTTTCTGAAGCAGACCTAACTCATTCCAAAGCCCGTGTTCTTTCCATCACACGGGGATGTCTACCCAGGGCTAAGAGAGGAGCTGTGTGAGTCTGGTGGGATGGACCGAGACTGGCTTGTTAAACTGGGGATACAATGTAGAGAGAAGCTTGATTGTTAAATAATAAAATGCCACTTCCTATAAGTAGGGGAATAAAAGTGAGAAAAAGGGACTGGGTAGATTTGGAGGTGTTCACATAATGGGCCCCTTACTTGGGTAATAAACACTGGTCTTCACGTTTGTGGCAGGGTGGACCTATGGGTGGGGGTTAATTGCCCCCCAGTTTAAATTCATTTAGGTTGGAGGGGGGCAGAATCTCAGGAACTCAGCACATGTGCCTTTGTGTCTTTGGTAAAGACGTGCACAGTGGCTCACACATCACAGCAGCTCAGTGTGTACTTGCTAATCAGGGAGTAAACACCATTTGAACCTGTTCCTCTTTTCCAGGGGCCAGATGGATTTGTTTTCTATACTCAGATTCTTGTGGTTAGCTAGAAGAACATAGGCAGAGTTAGATGAACTGGCCTGTGAAATTTACCCACGTGTAGAAAAGAACTCTGCTGCTCAGTTTCCTCCGTGGCTACCATACAGGAAATGTGAACTAAGGAGCAGACAACAAAGGCATCCAGTTGGGAGACATCTCTTATTGGGTGACACCAGGGAGGCATTGGGTAATGCTTCATTTTAGATTTTTAATTAGTTATCTGAAAGAGAGGTTCAGTAGTGCTATAGGGACTTGCATGTGTGTTTCACCAGGAAGGATGGCAAATGGCACAGAAGAAGAATGGAACAAAAAGGGGCAGAGCCATGGGTGGGAGTGACAGCAAACCAGGGAGGGGAAGTGGGCAGACACTTCTATCAGCTGTGGTCAACATGGAGCGCTTAATGGATAAGTGCTCAGTGAAGCAGAGTCTTCCTTCTTCAAGATATCTGGTCTACCTGTTGGTTCCAGCTCTTTGAACATACCTCCACCCTGTTTCTATGATATTTGCCTCACTCATGCCCTAAGGAGCATTGCCCAGTGTGAGTTCTCTGGAGTTGGGCAGACTGGGTTTAATGTCAATTTTCAGGAATGTAATTTTTAATAAATTGCCACCTCCCTGATTGTCTCATCTATACAGTCACGAGGATTGTGGCCAGGATAAGGCTGAGGTGAGTGATGAGACTAGTGGGTAAAGTTTAAGGGGGCACTTACTCTCTGGGTCATGTAGGTGCAGGGATGCCACTGGCTCGGCCCTGAGAATGAGTGCCACCTTAAATTTTTAGCCCTATGTACCCCACTTCCTCACCCTCATCCCCCAACCTTGGTGATGATCATATCTATGCCATAGGACTGCAGTGACAATCAAATAAAACCACACACACGGGGCACCTGGATGGCTCAGTCAGTTAAGCATCCGACTTCGGCTCAGGTCATGATCTTGTGGTCTGTGAGTTCGAGCCCCGTGTCGGGCTCTGTGCTGACAGCTCAGAGCCTGGAACCTGCTTTGGATTCTGTGTCCCCTCTCTCTCTGCCCCTTCCCTGCTCATGCTTTGTCTCTCTTGCTCTCAAAAATAACTAAAACACACACACACACACACACACACACACACACACATACACAAATAGTACTTAGCAGAGTGTCTGATCTACAGGAACTGTGAATATTTGGGGCCTTCCCTTTCTTAGCCCCAGTGTTCCAGTCTCACCAGACTCTGGGAAATTGACCCTAGGAATCTGTTAGAAATTTCCGGCCTCTTGAAGGGGAAAAAACTCATCATCCTAGAGAAAACAGATGCCTGTCCTTCTGAGAACAAAGATGAAAGCAGGCTCACAGCATGGGCCCTCTGAGTAGCTGACATTTGTAAACAAGAATATACATTGTTGGATATAGAAATGGGATGTTTTATTATATGTTTTTATCCAGTGGAAACTACTCAGGGCAAACACAGATTGCTCCTGCTCAGTAGCCGCTCCCCAACCTCTTTTTCCTTCTGAAAGAGACTACTTCTCACAACAGAAGCTGAAATGATAGGTGTTTACTTCCTCAGACTCCCTTGCAGCTATGGCAGGAGGACAGGAACCTATCTGAGGGTGTTTCTGGGGAGAGTTTTCTTCCCTAATGAAGAAAGATGCCTCCTTGTCACATGGTGAATAGGTGGCCCTGAGCTGTGTTTTTGAACACCATGTCTGTTAATATCATAGCATCACTCTGCAGAATGATGCAATTTCTGAGTTGGAATCTAACTTGGAAATTAAGCATTAGTCCCTAGGAAACAAAATTAACTCATATTTGTTTTATTTCCCGCTCTAGTTTCGGAGTTCTTCTCCAGTTCAGAGCTCATATTTAGTTTTTATTAATGTTTATTTTTGAGAGAGAGAGAGAGAGAGAAAGAGAGAGAGAGTGAGCAGGAGAGGGGCAGAGAGGGGGACACAGAATCTTAAGCACGGTCGAGGCTCTGAGCTGTCAGCATCGAGCCCCATGCGGGGCTCGAACCCACGAACCGTGAGATCATGACCTGGGCCGAAATTGGCTGCCTAACTGACTGAACCACCCAGGAATCCCCAGAATTCTTCTTAAGAGAGAATCTATCCTACCATAACTGGTCAAGACAGAGAAGAGTTTTGACAGGCAGGGAGTAGCATGATGGTGCCTACAGGAGACCAGCCAGGTCTGGAGCCACCAGCAAAGATGGAAGGGAAATGAAGATGGAAAGGTCTGGGCCACTTGTGGGCTGGCCTGAGTCTTTTCTGTTATTCCCTTTGAATGTGAGGCTGGCAATTGCACTGTCAAACAGCTTCAGAGGGCAGCCCGTGGCAACACCATTGAGCAAACACTAGGGAGTTTGTCAGCAGAAGCACATGCTGAAAGCACTCACGGACACCTGCATACGAACAACACGAGAGATAGTGAAAGTTAATAGCATGGTGCTTTCATCCAAGGGTGCAGGGTGGACAATGAGAGGAAATAGTCAACAAAGCCCTTGCTGGATGCGGTCAATTACAGAAGGTTACAAAGATAAGGCGAATTTAGAGCTGAGAATTGAGAAAATCACAGAATTGTGTTTGAGCCACGAAAGGATATGAGTGATCTTCACATTCAGTGTTTTCTAATTTAAATTGTACATTAGAGGTAAGTGACCCCATTGTGAAAAATGCCTAATGGCAAATATTTTTGGCTTTGTGGGTCATCAGTCTCTGTTGCAACTGCTCAGCTCTGCCATTGTAGCATGAAAGCAGTCATAGACAATGAATAAATGAGCGGGCATGGCTGTGTTCCAATAAAACTTTATTAACAAAAATAGATGGTGGGCCGGGTTGGCCTGTGGGATCTAGTTTGCCAACTCATGCTCTAGGATTCCAGAAAGATGGAGATGTAGCAGCTATACTATGCCAGGCACTGTCTGGACCATAGGAATATACCGACTCTTCCCAGGGTTTTGTTGGTTCCCTTCTGCTCTTTCAACTTTGTCTTTCTTATTTCAATCACTACCATCATCAGCCCCCAACATTAAGCATTTTCTATTGGTCAGACCCAATGATAGGAGTTTTATGTATGTGTTATTTTTAAGTTTCAAACAAACCCTCAGTATAGATTTTATTATTTCTATCTTGCTGACTAAGGAAACTGGGGATCTACCTTTTTCCCAAAGCTCTGGAGCTTATAGATGCTGGAGCTAGAATATAAGCGTAGGTCTTTCATATTTCAAAGTACCTGCTCATTCTAAGATGCATTATAGATTCAGAAGAGGGAATCTGGAGACACACTACCTGGAACTGAATTCTGACTGTGTGACTTTTGACAAGTTATTTGTCTTCTCTGTGTCTCATTTTCCTCATCTATAAAATGGGGACAACAAGGGGCGCCTGGGTGGCGCAGTCGGTTGGGCGTCCGACTTCGGCCAGGTCACGATCTCGCGGTCCGTGAGTTCGAGCCCCGCGTCGGGCTCTGGGCTGATGGTTCAGAGCCTGGAGCCTGTTTCCGATTCTGTGTCTCCCTCTCTCTCTGCCCCTCCCCCGTTCATGCTCTGTCTCTCTCTGTCCCAAAAATAAATTAAAAAAACGTTGAAAAAAAATTAAAAAAAAATAATAAAATGGGGACAACAAAAGCATGGACTCCACGGGGTAAGTGATGAGACTTAGCTAATGTAAGGAAATCTCGTAAGGACAATGCCAGGCATATAGTGGGTGCTACATAAGTATTAGCTATGATTGTTCTTATTAACAAGGGGTCCAGACAAGGAGAGGAGAAAATTACGCTACCTTGGGTAGAATATCACAGGGGCTCTTATAGTGATTCTAAAGAAAAGCTCCTTCCCTGCAGGTAGTTTTGTTCCCAGGGGGGCGTTTGAAAATGTCTGGATACATTTTGATTGTTATCACTGGGGGCAAGGGGACAGATCTTAGCATCTAGTGGGTAAGGTCCGGGATGCTTCTAAATATTCTACAATGTACAGGGCAGCACTCCCCCCCAACAAAGAATTATCCTGCCCTAGATGTCAATCGTGCCAAGTTTTAGGAACACTGTTGTAATATTTTGAACAATGGAAAAGAATAGGTGGACTATAGAATGATGTATTTGGGCTCAACCCAATGATTGGTCAGGGCAAAAATGAGATAACCCCTATCTCTAGAGTCCATGTTCTGAGTTCTTTGTCCTCCATTATATTGTTCCAACAACAACTGTGGAATGAGCAATGCCAAGCCAGGCTATGGGAGCTGTATGTGTAAAAACTTAGAAGCAGGGAAAATGGACCACAAGCCTTTGATCTGGGAAAAGCATCCTAATTCGTTTGATGTAGACAGTCTCAGTGTGGGGGTATCATGAGAGGCAAGGGAGGAAGGTGGGAAGGGTCCCCGGCGAAGAGCTCAGAGTTGGTAAAAGAGGTAATAGGGAGCCAGGCTGGGCATTTGAGCAGAGGAGTGATGCCTCGCTATTAGGAGCAGGGAGGTTCTGTGCAGAAAGATACTGGAGTCTGCTGGATCAGCTGACAAGTGACTGCAATACTCTTTCTGGAAGGTCCAAGGCTCCCGACAAGGTGGACAAGAGGGAAGGGGTGACTCAGAGACCTCATGGAGGGGCCTCTGTGAACCTGTACATGGCGTGTGCTTGGCCTTCAGTCAGAGACAAATGAGGCTAAAGGCCACTGGCCATGCGTGCAAACCTTCTTCTGCACAGCCCTGAGTGATTCGGTGCCTGCTAATGAGGTTTTCTGGAGGGCTGTTAAAGATCATTAAAAAGCAGTTTTTGCAAACTCAATATTAGTTTTTAAGTAGTTAGCAGGGGTGAGCCCTTACCGCTCAATGTTAACCAAAGCAAGTGATGAGTTGCCACTCAGGAAACAGAGGGAGGCAGTACTAATCCCTCAGGTCCCATGGGCGGTGGGGGGCGCTTCTGAATCAGTGCTACACCATTTATTTCTATGTGAGTCACAAAATGCTTTTTGAACACTCTTTCCATTCCTAGAACTGTGCTAATCATTACAGGATAATACTGGTAGCAATAATAGCAATAACAATCATAATTATAATAATGGAAATTTACTGGGCACTGACCATAGATTAGGAACTGTGTGAAGTCCTTTGTAGAAACATTCTTCCTAATCCTGCAACTCAGCTGCAAAGTCAGTATTATTAACCCCGTTTTACACAAGATGATAAAAACAAACTCGAAGTCCTTAGAATCTCATGATCTAATAGGAGAAAATGCTTAAACAAATGGTCGTTACATCGTATAAGACTAGAAATACTTTACTTTCATTTACTTTCATTTCAGATAAAAGCTCCTTTATTTCTCACAAAACACTATGAGGTAGCTACTAAAATCCCCATTTTCCAGATTGGGAAGGTAAGGCAGAGCACTTCTTTTAAGACTTTTTTTTTAATATTTATTTATTTTTGAGAGAGAAAGAGAGAGAGAGAGACAGAGCATGAGTGGGGGAGAGACAGAGAGGGAGACACAGAATCCAAAGCAGGCTCCAGGCTCTGAGCTGTCAGCACAGAGCCCAGGGCTCTAACCCACAGACTGTGAGATCAAGGTCTGAGCTAAAGCTGGTTGCTCAACTGACTGAGCCACCCAGGTGCCCCAAGCACTTCTAAGGAAACTTACCTAAAGTTGGATAACAAGTCAGAGCAAGAACCAGATACAAGCTCAGGTATTGAGTTAGTTAATCCGACCAACACTCGTTTTATTCACCTATCTATTGACTTGACAAAAATATTGCTCTCAGAGACATATTGCAAGGATCCAACCATCCGATTGCCCTAAAATATTTAGCAGAGCACCTGGCACATATTGTGTGCTCCATAACCCCCTCATCTGGGTGTTTTGTTCACACCTTTATCCTCAGTGCCTAAAGCCTCCCAGACACAAGATAGGCAATCAAAAGAAATTTGTCGAATGCATGTGAAAATGTTGGCTGTCAAACTAGCCATTGTTGTTACTGTGGAGAGATGAAGGGTGACTTTACATCCCAATGTCTGGAAGAGTTTGATCCGGCTCTGAGGAATAAGGTGTGCTAGAGGCAAAGACAAAGTGGGGAATCTTGTCTGACATAGAATCGAGGGATGGCTGAGATGCTCAAGGTGCAAGCCACATCCCAAGCTTGGGAAAGTTCTCTGGAGATGTCTGGGGGGAAGAGATGTATGTGTAGCAGAGGTGGTTGCCATGGAAGCCAACACATCTCCAGCCAAGAAGGTGGCCACCTGGGGAAGAAGACACCTTTGTGCTAAGAACAAAGGCCAGGTTTCCTCTGCAGCAGACATTGCCCCCTGTGTCCTTAGGAGAAAGGCAGCCCATGGGAGGGCAGAATAGACAGTTTTGTTAGGAAATGGAGAGGTCATGGCAGAAGTTCAAGGCGAAGAGTTTTGAGATGGAGGTCGTCCACGGTGTCACACACTGCAAAATTCTATTTCAGGGCTCGGCTGGACAAGGGCTACCCCATGATGCCTGATCCCGTATAGGCATAGGTAGCTGTTGAGTGAACTTGGTGAAGATCAGAATTAAGTGAACATCCGGGATTTGGACTCCAGTGTCTACCCCAAGCTTGAACCACTGTACTCTCCATAAGTCACCTCTTAATAGTTGCAAGCTTTGCCTCACATATCTCCTGAGCGTATCTATGTTTGTGCCCTTAATTCTTCCCAAGGTACCATCCTCCACCCATGTTGGCCAAAATGTCTGCAGTTTTTTTTTAAAGGATCCAGTAGTCTTTCACCATGAGTCACATCTAATTCTTCCCATCTATACATCATCCCATATTTTCTCTTTGTTTTCTCCTCCATAATTGTAACATTGAGCTCATTCTACTTTTTTATTACACAATTAATTGTTTGTTGCTTTTTTGACCCACTTGGGGCCCTTTAAGGCAGGATGGTTCTCTACATTGTGGTGTTCCCCCTTGACACTTAGTGCTGTGCTTTTGACACAACACAGGATCAATAACCCTTGTTAGGTTGAAATAAGACATAAACAGGGTATATTTCTCTCCATGTATTACCTCCAAACTGGTCTCTCGAGATTTCTGTTGTCTATAGAGCCAAAGTTTTCATAAAATTTACAGGAGGATCTAAAAATGCCCTTGGGCAAACAGAAAGATGCCCAAAAGAGTAGAAAAAGCTAAATGTACATCAACAGGGCACTAGTTGAATAAACCTTGAGATTTCCACATAGCTGTAAGAGAGAATATGTTTAAGGACAACAGTGGAGTGGTCTCTGGAATATATTCTGGACCAAAGCAAGTAAATTAAGCGAAGTGGAAAAAAGCATGTGTAATTTAAGAACATGAGGACAAGCATATAAATTATATATATATATATATATATATATACACACACACACACATATGTGTACACATATATACACACACATATGTGTGTGTATATATGTATATGTGTATGTATACATATGTGTATGTATATATATAATGATAGGAAGAGAAACCAAACACAGATAAGAAAGGTTACGCATATCTATAAGGCAGTGAAGAAACAAGATGAGGGAAACAGGTAGGGTGAACCCTGGAACCAGGAAGACATTTTACATAATTACAAAGCAAAATCAAATCTAGGAAACAGCAGTCTCTGAAGATTGAAAGCAAAGTGAAATAAATGAACGTGTGTGTTCAACAATCAAATTAGAGAAGAATTGTTTCAAATGACTTCAAAATGTAGATGTAGATAATTACATCTCTAGTGGCATATACTCTATGGATAGAAACACTAGTAAAATAAACGTGGACATCTGCAGTGGTCCTAATGTTGGTGTGGGGTTAATGGGGTTCTTTTTTCTTTTTATTTATTTATTTTGAGAGAGTGAAAGAGTGCCAAGGGGGGAGGGGCAGAAAGAGAGAAGGGGAGAGAGAATCCCAAGCAGGCTCTGCGCTGTCAGCACAGAGCCCAATGTGGGGCTCGATCTCACGAACTATGAGATCATGACTTGAGCCGAAATCAAGAGTCGGTTGCTCAACTGACTGAGCCACCCAGATGCCCCTAATCGGGCTCTTCTGAGACCTGTGTGTGTGTGTATGCCATGAGATAGATTAAGCGCTTGTGTTAATATTGTCAAGGACCAGAATTATTTGTGTGGCGGAAATGATATGAAGGCGTCAGATTGAAGAGAGTAAGCCAAGGCTCTTTAGTCCTGAATTTGATTTGGAAGTTTAACTGTGGCTTGTGATGAATTTCCTCCTATGGAAACAGATCACAAAAACCTTGTTTTCAAGCTTGGACCACTGGAAAGACCTGGATACAATGACCAACCTTGCAGCAGTGAGTGCTCTGAGTCTTCAGATACCACTTCCCAACAGAAGAAACAAGGACTCTCTATCACCATCTAGTATATTCTATATTTCATTCATTAAAAAAAAAGTCTGCCTTCTTCTGCTGATATGTGAGCTCCATGAAGGGAGCTCATCTCTCATTTGCTGTTGTATCGCTAGTTCTACGAGGTACTCAATAAATATATGTTGAACGAACAAAAGAATGGTATGGAAAATTAAGTGTTCTGGCCACAGAGTCACCAGTTAATGTCTCTGGATGCTTCGCAGATTCATATTAACCTAAGTGCAGTTTCTTGTACGTGAGAGAAACATCAGAGTCCCCACAAATAGTAAAATTATCGTATTCTGTTCTCTTCCCTCAGGTCAGTGTGTTTCGTTCCTGTCTAACCACCATTCTTGTTCTCGATTAATTTTCCCCAAGATTTTTAGTTATCTCAGGGGATTTGTGACTTGCGCTTCATAAAAAGTACAGGAGGCTCATCGCTGAAGCTGGAGGAGGAAGGAGTCTCCTCATATCCTCTTTCTGATTGGTAACAGTCACTAGCTGTCAGTGCAAAGAGAAAAAGCCCAGGCTTGTTTGATTCTTGTCTACCTTGGTTTCCACTACCACTGCCCCTGGGTCCTGCACACCAGTACTTTCTGCAATCCATTAGTGGATGGAAGCACCAAGTTACTTGGATGTGACCAGGATTCACAAAAAATATAATAAAAAGAATAGGTGTCCACACTGTGTCAGGAGGTTTCAGTAAGTATTGTTTCCTGAGACTTTTGTTTTGGTTAAGTGTGTGTCATTTGTGGGCTTGTATGTCAGGTCTCGACGTAAAAAGTGTTCTGTATAAATAGTCATTCTCTCTAGCTTTCTTCTTCCCTGCCTTCTCCTCCTCACCCCCTCTTCCTCCCCCTCCCCCTTCCTTCTCTCCTCCACCCTTCCCCCCTCCTCCTCCTTTTCCCTCTATCTCTGCCTCTCTTTCTTCTGAATACTGGAGGAACTTGTTAAGAAAGGATATCTGATTCTTCACTTCCAGATCTCTTCACAGTGCTTCTTGTCATTATAGTTCAAGCCAGCACCTGACCTAAATATCACTGTATACAAGGTGTGCTTCTTGGGGAGATTGGTGAGAGGTGCTTCCCAGGCCCCATGCACCCTAGGGACACTGACTGGATAGGTCTGAGTTGAGCCTCAGCATCAGATTTGTAGCTGGCTTCCTGGAGATACTGATGCAGGGTCAAGACCACATTTTACAGATATCCATAAGCAAAAGGGAGAGATTGAATTTGTGCAGGTCTACATCAATGCCAACAAACTGTGTCTGACTTGCTCAATGGTCCCCATTCTTACTGGGACCATGAGCGGCTTGAGGTTGACATACCTCATGTCTGAAGAGATGAAGACTGTTGACATTGAAGCAGCTTCCTCTTTTCATGGAAATATCCATTCATCATTTCATCCTTCTTGAAGGAAATTCTACTGTCATTGGCTCATAGAGGACTCATTCCCAGGCTTTGTCTCAGGTAACAGCGTTGTGGCACTGCCTTCAAACAAACTGTGCTGCTTGATTGTCCAGTAATTTTCCAGCAATTTGAAAAATCTCTTGTGAAATCAGAGCCCACAGACCACATGGTAGATTCTATCAAGAAAGTGGGATGCCAACACATGGGGGCTCTTCTCAGCCTTGGCCAGCCTTTGAGGTGGCACAACAGATGTTTTCTTGTTTCCTCTGCACACGAAGGTACATTCTGATAATAAAGCAGAGAACCAATGTGGAAAAATCATCTACCTATTTTTGGGCTTAGAGCTTAGCAGTGTGTGTGGCGGGGCTGGTTGAGATAATAGCTGGGGAGCACTCCCAGATCCTCAAATGAAAAGTGTTTCCCACATACCTTATACTGGTAATGGGATGAATATGTTACATCTGCTTCACTGGTTTATAGTCTTATTAGTGCCCTGGAATTCTCCACTTCTTTGATTTATGATTGCTTCCTTGTAGATATGTGTTACCCCTCAAAACACCAGGAAGTGAAGGGGGTCCAGCATTCCCAAGACTCGTCTTAAACCTCAGATAATGCAAACATATATCATTCACTATTAATATATGTCAGGAACCGTTGTCAGCAGATACACACATGTTGATTCATGTAATTCTCCCATAGCCCTACAACCAATACCGTTATTCTCCTTATTTTCGAGCTAAGGACATTGAGCACAATGAGGTCACGTGACTCACTCAGAGTCGCAGAACTTGTAGTCCTGGAGTTAGGGATTGAATCCAGGCAATCTGGCTGCAGAGTCTGTGCTAGTAACTACTGTGCCACATTTCCTCTTAAAAGAGTTTATAGTCTAGTTGGGAAAGAGGGGAGACTTTTCTCCACAGTAAATAAAGTAGCAAGTGTTTTGAATGGAGAAGGGGAAGTGGTAAATACATAACGTGGATGGAGCACGTCATTAACCAGTGTTAAGGCTTCCAAATTAGAATATGTGTAATTTATTCCAGTGGTTTTATAGTACCCTCCTGGTAAGGTGGTTAATAATAGATCATAGATATTTAGAAGTGTGTCAGCTTCTGTTCACATTTCTGATGGGTGGATCTTCTGGATTGGCTAGATTCAGTGAATCTCAGTAGAGTTTGCTCATATATTTGCATCCAATCAAAAGTTCGTTTGGTCCTAGCAGGTTGGCTGGAGGCTAGCTGGTACTGGGTGATAGTAGGTGGTGCTCAAATGTCTGGTGATTTGCTGGTTAGGAGCAATGGGGGTAACTGTGCCACAATCTATAATCATCCAGGGGGCTAGCTCAGGAATTTTCACGTGGCAGGCTAGCCCAGCTTATTCAATTGATGACTTATTCAAGAAGACCAAGATTGGGAAACCCCAGAGGTAAGCCTTTTGAAGAAGAATCTTGGGCTACCTTTCCAATCTACCATAGTCTGCCCTCTGCAAAATTGTTTACATTCCACTCACACACAAAACGTGCTTGTCCCATCTCTGGGTCCTCTACATGTCATCCAATTATAGAATCAGGATCTCCTGATCGCCATCAAGTCCAGATATGGATAAGGTTTCTTGGGTGTGGTTCTTTGAATGTGGTTCCCCTTCATCTTGAACCCTTGAACTAGTAAAGCTATCTGACCCCAACCCCCCCAAAATACCTTAGTAATACAGGGAAGGACAGCCATACAAGTGAAAATAATGGGATGCACATGGCAATCCTGACCCAGAGAAATTCTGAAAGCCCTCCAGGCAGATGCTGCCCTGTCTCTCTACTGTGGACAAAGGAAATGTTCCTTGATGAGGACTCAGGTCAGCTCCTTGATAGGGACTCTGAGTCTATTATTTTTAAAGGGTCCATTCTCTTGGTTCTCACCCTTACCTTTTGAGATATACTTCCTTTTCCATAAGAAATGGCCCATGTTGGCAGCTGAATAGTGTTCTCTGCTCACTTTATGCCCATGTAGAGCCCAGAGCCTAGAGGTCTTTTTGCAGTTTGAGCAATATCAGTCTTACCCAGTTAAAGCTGATGGCTCTTTTACTGATAAAAGTCCCTCAACACATTGTGGGTTTTCTAGGTATCAAATAATAACTCCACTCCATTTGACAAAAGCTTATCTCTACTATGGGACAATTGCCCTAAGACTCTGATAAGTCCCTTTCTCTAACTAAGAATGTCTGATAGGCAGCTCATCAAGTCTTTTCATGAGGTTTACAGTTTTTTGGAGCCACATCTTAATTTATCTTTACCTTGAGGCTGTTACTTACTTTGAGAATCTTTTGCCTGCTCAAGACTCGGATTGAGAAACACATTTATATTACCGTCAAGAAAATTCTGACCCTTCTATGCCTTCTAAATTCTGCTTCCAAAACTGGATAATTGTTCCTTTATCCTCTTTTTTTTTGTGTCTTTACACAGACTCTTAAATAAGCCAACTGATTCTTTCAACATTATGCCTGGAAGTGATTTTGCCAAAGTCCAAAAGCTTGAGACCCTTTGCTATATTTTACCATGGATGACAGTGTTGATGATTGCCCTGATTGCCCCACTGCTATATAATACAGGTCAACATTTTTTCCTGTTTCTCTTGCATTCCCATCACTGTTTCTCCAGTTTCCACTAACACTTTGCTCATCATTTTTATCCCTTTCATTAACATTTTCTTTGCTTCTTCTCCAGGCTCCATCCATTGGTCCCAAAGCCAATGCCACATGTGTAAGATTTTGCTAATGGCAGCAGCCAGCCTTTAGGTATCAATTCCTGTACCAGTTAGCTTTTGCTGTGTCACAATACACTCCAAAACTTACTGGCTTAAAATAACAATGATTTCCTCAGCTTCTGATTGTGGATCAGCTGGTTCTCTTGGTGTGGGTCATCGTGGCTGAGCTCTGCTAGGTTGCTCTTGAACGTGTTGTCAGCTGGCAGACTGGTGACTGAGTAATCTATGGCCTCACTTACACACCTGGAAGTTTATAGACTTTGAGTTGGGGCAAAAGAGGGGACTTGGCGAAGTGTCTGTCATCACCCAACTAGCTAGCCCAGGCTTCTTCTCATGGTAGCAGAGTTTTAAGGATAGAGCAAGCTCCAGTCCATAAGCACTTTTCAAGTCTCTGCCTGCATTGTATTTCATGTTGTCCCATTGGTCAGTCAAGTTATATAGCCAAACCCAAGGCAGCATGGGAGGAGATAACCAAGGCTGAGGTTACAGGGAGGATAACCACGGCAGCCAGTTTTGCAAACAATCCATCATAATATGGAGAGATGGAAAGATGGAAAGACTTGCTTAAAATCCTATCTGAAGGGGGTGCCTGGGTGGCTCAGTCAGTTAAGCATCCAACCTTAGCTCAGGTCATGATCTCACTGTCTATGAGTTCGAGCTCAGAGCCTGGAGCTGCTTCGGATTCTGTGTCTCCCTCTTTCTCTGCCCCTCCCCTGTTCATGCTCTGTCTTTCTCTCAAAAATAAACGAACATTTAAAAAATAAAATAAGATCCTATCTGAAGGACATTGTCACTGTCAAATTTATTTATTTTTTTATTAAAAAATTTTAAGCTTGTTTATTTTTATTGAGAGATAGAGAGAGAGGGGGAGAGGAAGCACACGCATGAGTGAGAGGGGTGGGGAGGGGCAGAGAGAGAGGAGAGAGACAATTCCATGCAGGCTGTCAGTGCAAAGCCTGATGCAGGGCTTAATCCCACGAACTGTGAGATCGTGACGTAAGCCAAAATCAAGAGTCGAACACTCAACTGACTGTGCCACCCAGGTGCCCCAATGTCAGAGATTTATCTCAGTGCCTAGATGGGACAACCAGTTGAAGAAACTCTTTAAAATCTTGTCCAGTGGCTCAGCAGATGGTTCCACTCATTGTCACTTACACTTGGAAGACAAGACATCCAAAGCAATGGAACTTTAGTAACCTGAGATTTAATACGACCTTTGGATGCAGAATATTTGAGTCAGTGTTCCACTTACGACACCTGGGAGAGTGACTGGCCCAGAGAGTTACTTTCTCTCATGCAAACACACACAGCTGACTTCAGTTACATGGAAGGGTTGAGAATTACAGCGACCTAGCTGGATCATGTAACCTATCTATCTATGAAGGAACACAACTGACAAGGACAGTGGAAGCAGAGGTCACATGTTTGCAGTGAAGGCAGATCATGCAACTTCTTGGCACCTAGAGCTGGATTCGGAAATGAAAATCCTTACGGATGCAGTATCAGAAGTGGCGGTATGGTATAAATGAAATCAAAGCCAGCGTGCTTCAAATATAATGCAAAGATAATAGACGTTGATGGGGGTGAAGGTCCTACTCTGGAAGGAAGCCTACAAATCTACAAATCATGGCAAACATTGTGTCTCTGGGTAAATGTGTTCTCTGTTCCAAACAAATAAATGGCTTGGAAGCTAACTTTTAGGTAGAATAGAGTCCTAAATTGGTGAAAGTCTGTCCTTAAATGTTCCTCTCCCAAGGAATGAGATATTAAATTGTTCCTCTCTGAAACAATGGGATGCGTAATTATTTCTCTTCCAAATAGTCTCATGCTCAATTGTTCCTCTCAAGCAATGAAACATTCAATCAGTCCTCTCCCAAACAATGGAGTGAGCTCAATTGTTCCTCTCCCGAGCAGTGAACCATTCAATTATTCAGGCGAATGCAGCGAAGCTTCCATTTCTAGCAGTACAAAGCAAAGCTGTGACCAGGGCAATGTTTTGGGCCCAACTTGCTTATTTGGAGTCAGGCAAGTTCATGATTATTATCACGATCCTTTGGATGATTTCAAAACTTTCTGAATAAGAGATTTCACTGTCTCCCCTCCACCACCCCCACCAGAAGAACCTCTTAGATTTTCACCTTCTCTTGCCAGCCATGCAGAGTAGGTAAGAATGGCCTCTCCATGTAACAGATGAGCTTGTGGCTCCCATTAGTGATATGTCACAGTCAAGGTAAAACTGAACAAAACATATCTGAGCTGTATTAGCAGAGCTGAGTTAGTACCACCCAGGTCTATAGGAGACTCACATTCTAGTTGTCTGGGGAGGTGCATCACAAGAATCAGCTGGGTAGTTTCCAGTTGCCCTCCGAGGCTGGAGAACTCCACTCTTCCTGGAGAATCGGAAAGGCTGTACATAGATGACAATGCCCTTGGGCCTTGAAAAATGGGAAATATTCTCACAAAGGCAGAAGACTAGGAAGAACTAGCCTAGTCTTCCAGGAAGAGAGAAAGCCCAGGAAGAGAGAAAATCACACACACGGTCTGAACATTCATAGCATGGGATGCCGCAAGCTGTAGCCTCATGTTCAGATATCGGACACCTGGAGCAGGGTGGGGGCACTTGAGTCTGGATTGTGAAGGACCTGCAGTGACATTCTCTGGAGCTTTGCTTTTCTTCTGAAGCCCTCCAATCACACAGAAGCCAAGAGAGGGGGAGTGATTGACACAGAGAGCCCAGAGAGGAGTACTGTCTTGGAGATGTTGAAATGAGCCCTGATTACACAGGATGTGGGGAACTTCCCTGAGGTCACCGGAACCGATTGTCACACACACAAAAGTGTCAAGTGTGTCCATAAGTGACAAGAGCCAACTCTCTTGCCTGACACCTCTTCCTTTGAACTTCCAGTCTCCAGGTCCCTGTTGCTTCTCAAAATTCTTCTGCATGCAGGGAGTGAGACAGAAGCTGCCAGGCGTGCCCATGCTAGAGGGACTGCTGATCTTTCTTGGACATGTGGATGGCATTTGTGGGGATGGAGAGGGCGGGCTGCCTCCTGGAAGGAGGAGGGCATATCCAGTTAATGAGGAAATGTAAACAGGTCACGGGATGCAGACATGCTCCCCTTAAACACCTAAAATCATCATTTAGGGGTGACACATAAAAAATAACACATATCCTTAGTCAAAATGGGGACAAGCAGAAACATATCAAGACAAGTGAACATATAGTATCCTATATCATCACTCAGAACTCACTAGTTTAACATGTGCTTGGTCTTGATTGTATTCTTTTCTATGCATAGACAGCTATATGTACATCATTTTTTAATTTTAATTTTTTTTAATGTTTACTTATTTTTGAGAGAGACAGAGCATGAGGGGGGGAGGGGCAGAGAGAGAGGGAGACACAGAATCTGAAGCAGGCTCCAGGCTCTGAGCTGTCAGCACAGAGCCAGACGCGGGGCTCAAACTCATGAACCGCAAGATCATGACAGGAGCCGACATCAGGCGCTTAACTGACTGAGCCACCCAGGCGCCCCAGGTCTTCGTAGATCTCAAAAAAATATTTCAAGCCAAATTCAGATTATACTGGTAGTACCTGGTTTTGTATTCTGTGTTTTCATTTCACCTTCTCCCATGAGTATTTTCATATGTAAATATACCTTGGAAATATGTAGGATCTTCATTCAAATATTACTGATATCATGCCTATTTTGGACCATTTGACACATATTAACTCATTTACCTCTCACAGATATCCTATGAGGTACATACTTTTTTCCCCCATTTCTTTAATCGTGGTAAAATATACATAACATTTACCGTTTTAAGTGTTCGTTTCCGTAGGACAAGGTACATTCGCATTGTTGTGTGATCAGCACTATCATCCAACCATCCCTAGACTTTTCCTTTTTTAAAATTTTTTAATAAAATTTTTAAAGTTTATTTATTTACTTTTTTGAGGGGAGAGAGAGTGAGTGGAGGAGGGGCAGAGAGAGAGAGGGAGACAGAGAATCCCAAGTAGGCTCTGTGCTGTCAGCTCAGAGCCCAATGTGGGGCTCGAACTCATGAACCATGAGATCATGACCTGAGCTGAAACCAAGAGTTGGACGCTTCACTGACTGAACTACCCAGGTGCCCCTCTAGGCTTTTCTGTCTTCCAAGCCAAAACTGCACCCATTAAACACTAAGCCCCCATTTCACTGCACACTGCAGCCCCTAGTAACCTCCATTCTACTTCCTGTCTATGAATCTGATAATTCTAGGTATGGAATCACACAGTATTTGTCCTTTTGTGACTGGCTTATTTCTCTGAGCATGATGTCTTCAAGGGTCATCCACATTGTAGCACATGTCAGCATCTCCTTTATTTAAAGCCTGAATGGATATACCCCATTAAAAACATGTTTTAAGTTTATTTATTTATTTTGAGGGAGAGAGAGAGAGAGAAAGTAAGAAAGAGGGAGACAGAAAGAGAATCCCAAGCAGGCTGCATGCTGTCAGTGCAGAACCCAATGCAGGGCTTGAACTCACAAACTGTGAGATCATGACCTGAGCTGAAATCAAGAGTGGGAAGCTTAACCAAATGACCCACGTGGACACCCCTGGATATATCCCATTTTTTAAATCAATTCATAGATAAATGGACACTTGAGTTGCTTCTGCCTTTTGGCTATTGTGAATAATGCTGCTGTGAACACAGATGTACAAATACCTGTTTGAGTTCCTGCCTTCAATTCTTCTGGTATATACTCAGAAGTGGATTGCTGAGTCATTTGATAATTATATTTTTAATTTTCAGAACAAATTTAAAATTTATTTTTAACATTTTATTCCCAGTTATTGGACATATTGCTATTTTGTATCAGAGTTCTCTAGAGAAACAGAACCAATAGGTGATCAATCGATCAATCAATTGATATGAGACAGAGAGAGAGAGGGGGAATAAAGATTCATTATAAGGAATTGGTTCACACAATTGTGGAGGCCGACAAGTCCCAAGATCTGTAGGCAGCAAGCTGGGGACCCAGGAAAGCCAATATTTCAGTTGAGTCTAAAGGCAGGAAAAACTCAATATCTCAGCTCAAAAGCAGTCTGGTAGTAGGAATTCTCTCTTATCTGGGGAGATGTCAGCCCTTTTTTTTTTTTTTTTTTTTTTTGTTCTATTCATGCCTAATTTAGTTGACTGGATGAAGCTCACATTAGAAGGACACTTTACTCAGTCTAAACTCACCCAAACACGCCCTCACAGATACACCCAGGATAATATTTGACCAAGTGTCTGTGACCTGTGACCCAATCAAGCTGACATACAAAAATAATCATCACACATTTTGAGGTAGGTAATATAATTATTGCCATTTTACAGATGGAGAAGCTGAGGCAGAGAGAGATTAAGTGATCTGCCCATTGTTGTGCGGTCAGCAATCAGCACAGCGGGGATCTCAACTCCTCTGGGTTAGACTCATTACTGCTCTTGGCCTCTGACCATTTTTAATGCATTAAAATGCATTAAAATATGTATAGCCCCTCTCTCTACTGTGTTGGACATTAAAACATGAAGACAACACAGCCTCAGACAACATTGTATATATACATGTGTTTCTATTTTGTTAGGATTAATTTCAAAAAGCAGAATTAAGAAGAGAAAGGGGCGTGAACATTTTAAGGATCTCAATGCGGACAGTATTGCCATCCCAAATAGTTTTATTAACTAATCTTCCGCCAGCTATAAATGGTGGCACTGATTTCGCTATGCCTTTATCCACCCTGATTATTTGATATTTAAATGTATCATTGGCAGTTTAATCGGTTAATATGATTTCACTTTTTATCCTTCGAACTATTAGTGAAGTTAAACATTTTCTTCCCCGTTGTTGGACAAATGTACTGCTCCCATGTGTTGATGACCTGATTATTCTTTATTTTTCTAACTGGCTTCTCTGAGCTTTTGTCAGGGACCTGTGTGCAGTGACATCTTTGCTGGTAAATGACAAGGTAAAAGTAAAAGGCCACTTCTGATGATAAACCTTCTCAGGATGAATCCGTGTGCCCAGGGCACATTCCTAATGAGGTTTTGTAACTTGGCAGGGAATGGTAACTTGTAGGCTGGTGTGTTAGTTTTAGGTGGTCTTGGTTTGGCATTTTCTGGACCAGTGATACTCAGGTGTGGTCTGTAGACCAGCAGCACCAGCAAGACCTGAGAGCATGTTAAAAAATGCAAATCCCACTGAATAAGAATCTCCGAGGCAGAGCCCAGGATAAGGTCTGGATTTTATTTTATTATTTTAAGTATTTATTTATTTTTGAGAGAGAAAGCATGAGCAGGGGAGGGGCAGAGAGAGAGAGGGAGACACAGAATCTGAAGCAGGCTCCAGGCTCCAAGCTGTCAGCATGGAGCCCAATGCAGGGCTCAAACTCATGAACCGTGAGATCATGACCTGAGCCGAAGTCAGACGCTCAACTGACTGAGCCACCCGGGTGCCCGACAAGGTCTGGATTTTAACAAACTCTCCACATACTACTCGGCAACAGGGAACAAACTACTGGCAAGTGCTGTCATGGATGAACTTCAAAAACATGATGTTTGGTGAAAGAAGCCAGACACATGGGACAAGTATTGTGTGATTCCATTTCTATGCATGTCCAGAGAAGGCAAATTTATACAGACAGAAAGGATATTAGTGGTTGCCTGGGGCAGAGGGTGGGAATAGGAATTAATTGTCCATGGGCATGAGGGGGCGGGGGGATGAAAATGTTCTAAAATTGGATGAAAATGCATCTAAAATTACGATGCCATTTAGTAAAGTTACTAAAAATCATTGAATTGTACACTGGAAATGGGTGAATTTTATGATATGTAAAATATACCTCAGTAAAGCTGTTAAAAAGCCAAACAAGCTCTCCAAGTGATCCTGATGCTTTACTCTGATTTAGATGCACTGATATGGGCTCACTGATCTACCCAGTGTTTCCCAAACTTGGTTGAAGATAAGCTTCACCTGGAGTGCTTGGTAAAAAAAAGAAACCAAACCAAAACCAAACAGATTCCTGGGCCCCCACCTAAGCCCTACTGAATTATAATTTCCATTGGATGGGCACGTATGGGCATAAGGACTCTTGTCATTCTTCGGTCACCATTGGGAAAACACTGAAGAGAATTTAAAACAATCTTTCTCAACCTTGGCCATACAAGGCAACCCTAGCTATTAAAAATACAGATGCCCACAGAGGTTCTAATTTGGGGGGACATTAGGAGTTTTAAATTCTACCCAGCTGATTCAAATATGCAGTCAAGTTGGGGACCACTGCTAATGGTGATTACTTCTGGAACTTTCCAGCTCTTGTGTCTGTTACTCCTGGGATAGACTCAATCCTCATGGCTAATCCTCATATTCTAAGGTGGCTGCTCAAATTCCAGGCATCACATCTGTGCTTGAGGAAATAAGGTGGAAGAAAAGAGACAAAGGATGAGCATATCCTCTTCCTTTCAAGAAGCTGTTACCAAGGGCGCCTAGATGGCTCAGTTGGTTAAGTGTCCAACTTTGGCTCAAGTCATGATCTCAGTTTGTGGGTTCAAGCCCCGTGTCAAGCTCTGTGCTGACAGCTCAGAGCCTGGATCTTGCTTTGGACTCAGTGTCTCCCTCTCTGTCTACCCCTTCTCGGCTTGCACTCTGTCTTCGTCTCTCTCTCTCTCTCTCTCTCTCTCTCTCAAAAATAAATAAACAAACAAAAAAATTAAAAAAAAAAAGAAGCGGTTACCAACTACCTTTATATATTCTTTGGACAGAACTTAGTCACATGGCCACACCTTTCTACAAGGAAGGTTAGGAAATAGAGTCATTTAGTTGCATAGTATTTGCTGCATTTTCTTGCTTTTCTCACTCAGTGATGCCTTTTGGAAAGCTTTCCAAGTCCTTAGGTAACTTTAACTCATTTTCTGTAGTTAATGGTAGGAATGCTCCACAGTTTACTCAGCCATTTCTCTATTGACGGACATTCACTTTTATTTCCAGTACACTGCCTCTTAGAACACTACTGAAATGGACACCCTAGAATTCATGTCTTCACGTACTTAAGCTTTTATTTCCATAGGCATATACCCTGAATTGAAATGGCTGCATTGAAGGAAATATGTATTATGAAATTTAATAGATGCTGAACACATCGTTTTCTACAAATGCTATGGCCTTCACATTTCCACCAACAATACATAAACGTACGCTTCTCAGTTGATGCCCACTGGCAACTCCCATATTAATCAGACAGGAGCCATAATACTTAGTTTGATACTTAGGATTCTTCTTCCTTTTTCGTGGCTGTTCCTGGGCATTTTTCATTCATATGGTATTGAAATTCATGTGGAAATGGAAAACTTTTCAATGGAATAGAATAGAGAATCCACATGTTGATCCCAAAATACTTGAGAAGTTCCATCAGTAGATGAAAGAAAGGTAATTTAAAAGGGATTGATTATGGGGCGCCTGGGTGGCTCAGTCGGTTGGGCGGCTGACTACAGATCAGGTCATGATCTCACAGTCTGTGAGTTTGAGCCCTGCATCGGGCTCTGTGCTGACAGCTCAGAGCCTGGAGCCTGCTTCAGATTCTGTGTCTCCCTCTCTCTCTGCCCCTCTCCTGCTCATACTCTGTCTCTCTCTGTCTCAAAAATAAATAAAAACATTAAAAAATAAATAAATAAGAGGGATTGAGTATGTACCTGGGAGAAGAGAAGAATGGATTCGCATAACAGGCTGTTTTAGTCTCCTCAGGCTGCCGTAAAAATATACCATAGATTGGGTGGCTTACACAACAGAGATTTATTTCTTCCCAGTACTGGAGGCTAAAATGTCCAAGATGAAGGTTCTGGAAGGGCTTGGTTTCTGGTGGGGATTCTCTTCCTGTCTTGTAGACAACCACCTTCTCATTGGGTCCTCACACAGTGGAGAGGCAGATCATTTCTCTCATGTTTCTTATAAGGGCACTAATCCTTTAGTGTCAGGACCCCATTCTTAGGACCTCATTTAACCTGAACTACTCCATTTGGCCCTACTTTCAAATATGTTACATTGGGGTTTAGAGCTTCAACATGTGAATTTGGGGAGGCACCATTCAGTCCATAGAAAACACTATGTACAATAATAAATTCCATATAGATTAAAGTTTTAAATATAATTAGTATATTTAAATACATATATATGAATGAATAAAAATCTTATAAAGTGTCCAGGGAGCTACATGTACAATCTGATCTTGAGAACTTCCTAACCATAGTTACAGATCCAGATGCTTTAAAAGATAGAAATGTTTGACTATATAAAAATTAAAACTCAACTGATGAATGGATAAAGAAATTGTGGTTTATATACACAATGGAATATTACGTGGCAATGAGAAAAAATGAAATATGGCCTTTTGTAGCAACGTGGATGGAACTGGAGAGTGTGATGCTAAGTGAAATAAGCCATACAGAGAAAGACAGATACCATATGGTTTCACTCTTATGTGGATCCTGAGAAACTTAACAGGAACCCATGGGGGAGGGGAAGGAAAAAAAAAAAGAGGTTAGAATGGGAGAGAGCCAAAGCATAAGAGACTTAAAAACTGAGAACAAACTGAGGGTTGATGGGGGGTGGGAGGGAGGAGAGGGTGGGTGATGGGTATTGAGGAGGGCACCTTTTGGGATGAGCACTGGGTGTTGTATGGAAACCAATTTGTCAATAAATTTCATTAAAAATAAATAAATAAATAAATAAATAAATAAATAAAATTTAAAACTCTGTATGATGAAAGATACCATAACATAATCAGTGGACAGAATTAATAACTAGTAGATCTGAAAAAGTTTAATATTGCTAATAGATCAAGACATGACATCTATAAAATAAAAATCTGCTTAAAATTTGACAAGGAAAAGATAACACAACAGGAAAATTGATTTGAAAGGGCAGTTCAATACTTCACTCTTTTTTTTTTATTTTTAAAAAATGTTTTTTTATTTATTTTTGAGAAAGAGAGACAGAGCATGAGCATGGGAGGGGCAGAGAGAGAGGAAGACACAGAATCTGAAGCAGGCTTCAAGCTCTGAGCTATCAGCACAGAGCCTGATGCAGGGCTTGAACCAGTGAACCATGAGATCATGACCTGAGCCGAAGTCAGACGCTTAACCCACTGAGCCACCCAGGTTCCCCTTTTGCTCTCTTTTTTATTGAGACCTATATATATGTATACAACTGTGTAGTTCCCATACTGATCAAAACAGAATACCATCAACACCCCAGAAAATTCCTTCCTACCTTTTTCTAGTCAATACCACCACCCCAGAGGTAATTTCTGTTCTGATTTCTATCAACCATAGAATAATTTGGTCTGGGGGCACCTGGGTGGTTCAGTCAGTTGAGCATCTGACTCTTGGTTTCGGCTCAGGTTGTGATCTCATAGTTCATGGGTTCGAGTCCTGCATTGGGCTGTGCTGACAGTGCAGAGCTTGCTTGGGATTCTCTCTCTCTCCGTCTCTCTCTGCCTCTCCTCCACTGTGTGTGCTCTCTCTCTCAAAATACATAAATTTTTAAAAAACGTAAAAAAAAAGAATAATTTGATCTGTTCTTGAAGGTCTATGAATGGAATCATATAGTATGTGCTTGTATCCATCAGAGTCCAACCAGAAGATGGAAACTACTGGCTTCTTTCATTTAACCTAATACAGATAATGTGAGATTCATTCATGTTATTGTATGTTTGGATGTTGTGTTCCTTTTTGTTGTTTATTTTATTGTTCCAGACCAAATATACCAAATTTTATCACTTTCTCTGTTGTTAGACATTTTGATCATTTCTAAGATTTGACTATTATGAATAAACTGCTCTAAAAATTTTGTACATATTTTTTGGTGGGCATATACACTCATTTGTCTTGCGTATCCATACATAACAGTGAGATTTCTTGGTCACTTATGACCCTTGCCAAAATCTGGAATTGTCTTTTTAGTTTTAGCTGTTCTCATGGGGGTGAGTCACTGTCCTATTGTGATTTTGATTTGCATTTGCCCAGTGTTGAATACCTTTACATGGGCTTATTGGCCAGTTGAATATTGTCATTTGTGAACTGCCTATTCAATTTTTTTTGCCCATTTTTAAATTGGGTTGACATTTAAAAAAATACACTTTCTGGTGATGAGTCCTCATCAGATACATATATTGAGAATTTCTTCTAGTCTGTGGCTTGGCTATTTACTTTCTTATCATTTCTTTTGATGAATAGTAGTTCTTAATTTTAATGAGGTACAAATTATCTATTTTTCATTTATGATTATTGTTTTCTGTCCTATTTTTAAAATTTCACATTCCCCAGGGTCATAAAAATATTCTCCCACATTTTCATCCAGAAACTTTCTATTTTTGCCTTTGATGCTTAGGAATGTGATCACCTCAAATGAACTTTTGATGTGGGATAGGAGTCAAGGTCCTTTTTTTTTTTCTTTCATATGAATATCCAGTTGTTTCAGAATCATGTATTAAAAGACCATTCTTCCCCCTGCCCCCAAATGAGTTGCATCGGAGTGCACGCCACAAATTAAGTGCAATGTATGTGAGGATTTATGTCTCACATACATTTCTATTGTCTTTCATTGTTCTATTTATCATTGAGCCAATATCACACAGTCATAATTACTATAACTTAATAGTGATAGTTGAAGCCCTCCAAATTTGATCTTCACGATTTTCTTGACTACTCTATGTTCTTTCCACTTTCATGTAATTTTAGTATTAGCTTGTTAATTTACACACACACATGCATGTGCGCACATACCACTTCTGGTATTTTGATGGGAATTATTTTGCATTAATCTATACATTCATTCAAGGAAGATTGACATCTTTATCATAGGAAGTCTTCTAAATTATAAATATGGATTATCTATTTATTTAAACACACCAATGTCCCTTAGCAATGTTTTAATTTGTTTTGTTTCGTTTTGTTTTGTTTTTTTGGTATGGAAGTGTAGCACTTCCAGGATTTGATATTTTTGATGCTGTTGTAAATATTTTCCTTTTTAAAAATTTTATTTTTTAATTGTTTGCTTTGGCATATATAAATGGACCTGTTTTTTGTATACTTATATTGTTTTCATTGACTTTATTAAATTCACTTATAACTCTAATAATTTCCATGTTGGATCCTTTGGATTTTCTCCTTACACAATTTTATGAATCATTTTCTGGGAATAAAGATAGTTTTAGTCCTTCTTTTTGAATCTTTATGACTCTTATTTCTATTTTTTTTGTCCTATTGCTTTAAGAATTCCAATACAATTGAATAAATGTCACCCTAGTAGAAATCTTTAATCTTGTCCCCAATGTCGCATTTCACCAGTAAGTATGTTAGTGGTAGGTATTTGTTGAAGACATCCCTTATCAGATTGAAAAACTTTTTCAATTGAATTTTTCTTTAAGATCATGAATGGGTATTGAATTTTATCAAATGCTTTTTCTTCATCTTTTGAAATAACCATATAGTTTTTGTCTTTCTTCTGTTTATGGTGAATTATAGGACTGATTTTTTATATAAAATCAACTTTGCCTTCCCAGAATAAATCTTACTACATGATTTTCTCCTCCCCCTCCCCCCTTTTCTTGCTATTTATGATTTTTACTTCTATGTTCACAAGAGAGATTGACATGCAGTTTTTCAATAATGTTTCTTGTAATCTTTATTTTTTCAATGTGTTCCTGGAACAAATAAAAATAGCCACTGAATTAGACTGAGAATATTCTGTTTTGGATTGTTGCTTCTGTGTTCATGAAGGATATTGACCTTAATTTTTATTTCTTAGAATGTTGTTGTCAGGCTTCAGGACAAGATTATAAAGAATTCATAATACAAGTTAGTGAGCGTCCTCTGTTTTTCCATTATCTGGAAGAGTTTTAAAAAGATTTGTATTATTTATTCCCCAACTGTCTGATAGCACCCACCAGTGAAACCATTTAGCTATAGGATAGCTCACATTTTCCATTTCTTCTAGCAAGAGTTTTGGTAAATCATGATTTTCAAGAATTTGTCCATTTCATCTGTTTAAAAGATTTACTGGCCTAAAGTTATTCATAGTATACTCTTACCTTTAAATGTCAGCAAATTCTATAATGATGTACCTGATTATTCCTGATATGTGTAGTTGTATATTTCATATTTTCTCTTTGTCTTGCTCCATTTTTATTTATGTGATTAATGTTTTCAGGAGTTAACTTTTGACTGTGTTACTTTCTCTATCACAGGTCTTATATTTTACACTGTCTTATAGTTTTTTCTGCTCTACTTTTGTTCCCTTTCACTTTCTTTAGGCTTAATTTATTTTTTTATTTTTCAAGTGTATCGAGTTAGAAGCTTAGATAATTGATTTTCAACTTTTCTTCTTTCCCTAATATATGCACATAAATACACACTTTCCCTCCAGGTTCTGCTTTAGCTTCATTTCACAAATATAGATATTTAGTGTTTGAGATATTCAATATTCAGATGAAACTATCTCCTAAATTCCATTCTAATTTCCATTTTGCACATGGGCTGTCTGAGATGTGTTATCTAATTTTCAATCATTTGAAGATTTTCTAGTTATCTTTCTGTGATTGAGTTTTAATTTAATTCCACAGTCATCAGAGTATACACATTAAGTTATTGCCTTCTTTGGAAATTTTTTGAGATGGGATTCCTAGCAAATAGTCTGACCTGTTTTGGTGAATGTTACACGTACACTTGCAACAGATACTTATTTGGCGTGGTTGAATGTATTCAGTTTGGTCCGACTGGTCAGGTTGGCCACATGGTTCTAATCTTCTGTAGCCTCACTAATATTTTCTGATTGGTCTGTGATTATTGACATGCATGTGTGACAACTTACAACCCTTGTGTGGTTTTGTGTCTCTCTCTCCTATTGGCTCTGCCTACTTCAAGTTTATATAAACAGTATATTATGAAGTACTTTCAACTTGAGGATAGCTGTATATTCCAATTAAATTTACTCTCTTGTTATAATATGTTCCTCATTTTCACTCATAACTCTCTCCTTGCAGTTGCCATTCCTTCGTATTAATGGAGCTACGCCTGCTTTCTCTTGCGTAATGTTTGCTTAGTATTTGCATATTGTATGACATATACTTTTCCATCCTGGCAACCTGTCCTTTATGTTTAAAATGTGTTTCTTGGGGCACCTGAGTGGTTCAGTTGAACCTCTAACTCTTGATTTCGGCTCAGGTCATGATCTCACGGTTGTGAATTGAGCCCCAGGTCAGGCTCCACGCAGAGCATGGAACCTACTTAAGATTCTCTCCCTTTCTGTCTGCCCCTCTCCTCCACTCTCTCTCTCTCTCTAAAATAAAAAAAAATAATTAAAAATAAAGAAATAATTAAAATGTGTTTCTTGGGGTGCCCGGCTGGCTTAGTCGGTAGAGCATGTGACTCGTAATTTCAGGGTTGTGAGTTCGAGCCCCACATTGGGAATGGAGCCTACTTTAAAATAAAATAAAATAAAATAAAATAAAATAAAATAAAATAAAATAAAATAAAATAAAATAAAATAAAATATGTTTCTTGTAATCAGCACATAGGCACATCTTGTGTTTTGTTTTTGTTTTTTACTTCAGTCTGACACCCTTTTAATTGGAGTATTTATTTATTTAAATTTAATACCGCTACTGATATAATTGAGGTTAAATTGATCAAATTTATCATCTTGCTGTTTTTTATGGGTCCTTTATGTTCTTTGCTTTATTACTCCCTGTTTACTAGTTTTGGTATTTATCATGTGCGTATTTTCCTTCGTCTGTTTTATCTCCTCTAATTTTTTTTATTGTTTATCACCTTCAGAACACTGCTACATCTTTTCTGTAGTTTAACTCCACTTAGCCTCATCCTGATTTTTGTTGTTGTATGTTTCCCTCAACACATGCCTGCTTTCTAAGAGGCATTGTTACTATTGTTGCGTTAAGCCGTAAATATATTTGTTAATGTGACCCATATATTTATCCTCTCCAATGCTTGTTTATTCTTTCTTGAACTTGCATGCATCTGTCTGGAATATTTCTCTTCATTCTGGAAAGCCTCATTCCTGGTGGTGTAAGCCTACTGGTCACAGATGTTCTCAGTATGTGTTTGTCTGGGGATGTCTTTATTTTATCTTCGTTTTTGAAGCACAGTTTTTCTGAGTAGAATTCTAGCCTGGCCATTGTTTGGTTTGGTTGGTTGGTTGGTTGGTTGGTTGGTTTTCCCCAGAGCTTTAAAGCGGCCATTCTTTTGTTTCTGGCATTCCTTGTATCTGCTGATGAGTGAGTCACCTTATCCTTTTTATTTCTCTGAAGGCGATTTCTCCTTTTTGTTTGCAAGTTCGCGATTTTCGCTTCCGCAGTCGTGGTCAGTGTGAAGTTCCAAGGCGGCTTGAGGCGAGTGAGGAAGACGCTGGGTAGCAATGTGGTTGTGCTTGTCCGCATGGAGACTGCCTCCCTTTGTGGGAAAAGGGGTGAGCTCGGTGGTCTCTTCAGTTTCTGCAGGCCAAAGGTCAGTGAGTCTCTGGGTCAGCAGGATGGTAGAGGGAGCATTGGATTGGGAGCCCAGGAACTTGGCTTAACGTCTGAGCTCCTTCCCTAACTCCACCTGTGAAGTGGAGGACTTCAGAAAGGGGCACTGCGGTTGCCCGTTCCCCTCACTCCAACAATCTGTGGTCTGAGGTCAGGGTCATTAGAGTCATCCTGTTGACAGGGGACTTCAGCACTGGACCAGTGATCATGGAGGCTGGATTCTGATCCTAAAGTGCAGTAACTGGAAGTTAGTAGTGAAGATACGGATGCCAGCTATTCATTGCACGTCGGTGTCATTCTAGCCTCTGTGCCGTGGACTTTGCCTGTGCTGTCTAACTTAATCCTCAAAATAAACCTCCACGTAGCTTTTATTACTTTCCGTTTTATAGATGCAATCACGGAGCCACAAGGAAGCCGAGGAACATGCCCCAGGCCACAGAGTGAGGAGGAGGAGGAGGAGGAAGAGCAGAGACTGGAGCCCAGGGAGTCTGGCCCCAGGGCACCCCCTCCTCTTCCTGCCTTTGCTGACACTTCATCATCTCAGAGTAGAATCATTATAATGGATCGATGGGTGTAGTCTCTTAAAATTTACAAAGCATTTTAAAATTCTGTTCGTTTGATCGAGTGCTCTTAACATTGGTTTTATTGCTTTGATTTTGGAACCGAGAAAACGGAGGATCGAAACAGCTAGGGGACTTCGCACAGATTCACAAATTGGTCAGGAGCAGAGACATTACTGCAACGGGTGCCCCTGACTCAGAGTTCAGGGATTTTTCTGCAGCTTGGCAACTAGCTCTGTGAAAGGAGAAATAATCACCTCCCCGTGGCATGCTTCACATATGAGAATGTGAGAAGCTGTTCCGGAAGGTGTAAAATGTCTTATGAACATGTGTCCTATGGCCTTGGGTTCAAAAGCAGGTCCCCATCCTGCTTGTATGTGGATCTGTCCACAGCACCTTCCAGCGCACTCCTTAACGTGCTGCAGATGGGGAGTGACTCAGGCGGCCAATCTTCGTTCCCGCTGGCGCTTCAGCTGCTCAAGGCTGTGACACCCTGTGGGTCCCCAGTGGTGGGGCGGACATGACAAGTTAATTCTGCAGCAGGCTGGGCTGGAGCAGGCCTGGCAGCCATGTAATGAGAGGGGCCCTTGTTGCTGCTGCTAGCGAGGGTGAAAGTCACATATGACAAGTAGATTATCAGAGACCAATTGTATTAGGAAGGAAGGAAGTGAGAGTTCCTGGTTTCCCTGGAGAACTGTTCTGTCCACCTGGTGTGATTTGGTAGCAGGGGGAGGGACTGATCCAGGAGGAACCAGACAGGCTGGTGATTGCTTTCTCAGAGGAAGATTTCAGGAAGCTTTGATGTTGCCAGTTGCACAAAGTAAATCTCAGCGATAATGGCCCCTATGTTTTTAGGGTTCACAGAATCACGTAACCCATAGAAGCTTCTCAATGACTGACACCGAATCCTCAGTACCTCTTGTCCCTTTGGACCTTGATTCTTGAATCCAGTCCTCACCCACCCCAACCCTGTGACCCACACAGCCAGTGGCCAGTAAGAGGGAGTGGAGAATATGGCATCTCCCTTGGTAACAATAGTATCTAGAGGATGTGGTCCAGTTCACCAAAGGCTTCACGGCTGAATAGCAATCTCCTTAGAATTGTTCTTTCCTCCTGCCCCACTCCAGTTCTGTTCTGATTTGTACCTGAATTGTGACTCAGCTCTTCACATTTGGGCTTGCTGGTTGACTTCAGTTTGCCTAGGTTGGCTAACCATGAGCAGTAAGGGTTTTGCTTTGACTTGCCTGGTCAGCTGTTTTCTTTCCCAAGTCGTCGATAAGAAACCTCAGTCCGGCTCTCACCCCTTGTCACCCAGATAACACCACAGTCCACTGAACTGATGCTTGACTAGGTGTCCCGCCCAGGCACCTCACAGATCCTGGGCTCTTCCCCAGACCTGGGGGATATTTGTTACAGAGTTAACTGATCTTTACCCAGTGACTTACCCAGGCTACAGAAAAAGGAAGCGAATGAGGATTCGCCCAGAATCAGAGTTGAGGGTAGTAATACCCACACTAATACTATTTCTACCACTGCTTCTACGACTACTTATAATAACAACTCCCAATATATACTGAGCACTCGTGTGCTGGCATAAGCACATTACATATGGTGGATCTGTTATTGTCCCATTTTACTGATAAAGAACCAGAGGTGTAGAGGCTAAGTAATTTATCCAGGGTCAAAAGGTAGTCCTCCCTCCAAACAGAGGGAGTGAGGAGTGTGGCAACATGGCCCCTTGTTTGAGGCCCGTGTTGATCCAAAGTGGGAGGAGAAGAGAAGGAGTCTCTAAAAGTAATAAGTCAGGAAGGAGTGCTGATGTTTCCAAGTAATGAAAATCTGCCTCAAGCTGGCTTACTGGCACTGACCCAGAAGTGGAGAAGGTTTCAGGGTCTGTTTGATTTAGGGGCTCACAATGGATGTGGGGCCACAGCTCCAGGTCCCCCCCCCCCCCACCTCCCTTGGTTCTTCTCTCCTTTGTAGTTTGCCTTTCATCTCAAGCTGACTTCTTATGTTAATGATACAGATGCTGACAGCTCCTGGGGCTACTTGGTTCTTCGCTCACATCTAGGAGCAGGGAAATGGCCTTTCATCCAGCAACCAGTGAATAAAAGTCTTGCACCTTGTTCTCTTTTGACAGCATAAGTCCTGTTCCCACAAGAGGATGCCATGGCTGGTGGTATAGGCCTAGGGACAAGGGCACAGGATTGGGGTGACTGTTTGAGTTCGCAACCCCTGGATTTTGTGATCTAATGAATGCTTCCGGCTCTGGCATTAAAAATATCTAGAAAAATCCATGCCAGGGTACCTCCTTCCCAGCCATCTGGTCATCTCTGCAGTTCTAATTCCCAGGAAGTGACTGCTCTCTGTCTGCCTCCTCCCATGGGAGGTGGGGAGAAGAATGGAGACAACGGTAAAGGGAGGAAGCAGACTGGAGAACATGGGTTGCTCTTGTAGTCACTCACCCAGCCTTTAAAAGGTGACCAGTATGGGATGCAACTGAGGTCTTTTTCTGCTTGGTGTCTTGGGGATTGAAGGAAAGAGTAGATGGAGGAAGTAGATAGAGCTTATGGGCTGCACCTAAAGCCACTGGTGAGCTGTAGGGGCTCAGTGCGAATGGGTCTATAGAGAACTTCATCCCAGGAAGAACCTCAGAATGCCCTCTTCAGTTCTGACTATATGCTCCCTCTGGCCACTGGACCAACCTCAGATCACAGGGAAGTGGAGCTGAGGGCCAGGCTGCCATCCCAGCAGGAAAAATGCAAGAATGGAAGAGCGGGGGCATAACTTAGTCTCAAGTTGACATCTTTCGAAGGCTGGGGCCTCTTAATGTCCTCTCTGTTCTCTGCTTCTGCTTCCTAAAAGCCTCCTGTTTCTGATCAGGTGCTGGGTTTGAATCCGAACCTGGCTTTGGCCCCACCCCCATTGTTGACCTAATTTTGTCTTTAAGTTCCCTAGGTTCGTTCCCTTTAGGCTCATCTTTGACTTCTGATTTTGAATTCTCTGCTGTTTTCACTACTTGTGGCTACCCCTGATAGGGATCATAATAACAACAGGCACCATTTACTGAGTTCCTACTCTAAGCCTGGAGCTTTACAGACATCATTTTCACAACCCTGCAGGTTGGTTATTATTACTTCCATTTTACTGTGAGAACACAGAGGCTCAGAATGCTTACATAATTTGCCCAAGGTTTCTCAGCTTGTTAAGTGGCAGCATTAGGGGTCAAAACCATTTCTGTCTGACTCCCACATTCTTTTTCTTTTCAAAGCACTCTGCTATATCTCACAGAGCAAGCGAGAGTAGAGAACCAGGTTGGAAGACTGTATCTTCAGGTTGGAGGGGGCAGATGTACAAATGGCCCCGACTCCACTCCTTAGGGTTTTACCTTCCATTTGGGTCTCTTTCTGTCTGGTTCCTCCTGGGACACCATGCCAAGCCTCCAAGGGCCACAGCGTCCCTTTCAACAGTTGAGCCCAAGCTTGACAAGACTCTCTTTTCCTCCATCCCTTTAACACAACTGAGACAGGCTGATATTTTCAGAAAGATTTTTTACTAAACACTAAGGGAAACTGAAAGGAAATAATTGCAGCAAATACAGGCAGTATAAAAATAGCCAACTTTCCAAATACACATTTCTGGCTCTAAGGATCACAGTGGAAACAGCAGAAAGCTTTTCTGCTGCCCAAACCTGATGCTAAGGAAGCTGTCTTCCCCTCCCCCCCCCCCAAAAAAAGCTGCTACAAAGTCCATTTTAGGGGAGCTCAGCTACATGCATACCTCTGGTCAGGGATCTGACAGGTCTGTTAAGAGTCTGGCAGGAGAAGAATGAATAGGGCAGGGCGTGGCTGCAGGACCCACATCTGCCTGTGTAATCTCATCTGGTCCTTTGGCCTTGATTAGCACCTATATGCGGGTGCTGCTAGCCCAGACTGCTCCCAGGAAGCCTCTGGACATCTCTCTGCTTTGATGTCCCATGGACTCCTCTACACTTGAACCCCTCATTTGTCTTCTCTCGAAACACCTTCCTACTCTTCCACTAAATGGCACCACCATCCAGCCAGTTTGGGCAACATAGATACCAGGAGGAAAGTCACTGATGATTATTCCTCCACGTCCAATCGGCCACTAAGCTCTGTTAGATTCCACCCCCCGCCCAATCTCTTCACTTCTTCCCGGCATCCGTACTACCTCTCACATTCAAGCCACCTTCATCTCTCACCTGGTCCATTACTCCCTTCCATTTTTGTCTCCTTTTGTCTAGTTTTGTGCTAAACACAAATTGAATTATGCCATTTTTCCTGCCTAAAACCCTCCAGGTGGTCTCTATTGCCTCAGAACAGAATATCCCATTTTATCTGACCCTGCTTATTCCTCCAGTCTTGTATCTCGGATGCTCCTGCACTTCTTGTACTTGGGGACTTGGACCTGGTCCTGCCTACGTCATTCCAAACCATGTTGGTTTCCTCTAGTGTGCTGTGCTAACACCAGGGCTTGGAACACATTCTTCTCTCTGACCGGAAGACCCCTGTCCCAAGCTCTCTTGCCTGCTGTCACCTGTTAGTCTTAACTTGGATGTAACTAGCTCCAGAAGGTTTTCTATACCCCATAAAAACTGGGGTTAAGTGCCTCTCCTATAGGTACTGACTTATACTTATTACTTATACTGTCTTCTAGCTTTTAGGATTTCTGCCCAAGAGCAGGAATGTGTGGGGAAAGCAACCATGTCCCTGACTCACTGTGATAACACCATGTATGATCATAGTGCCCGGCACAGACTGGTAGCACTCAGGAAATATCTAATGAATAGATGAATCGATGGAAGCATGAATGAAGATGGGGTGACCAGGACCCTGGCGGGGGGAATGATGTGGCTGCTGTAGGAAACAAAAGACCAATCCATTCAGCAATCATTTCCAGAATACCTCTTCCATATTCAGCTGTGTGATTGGCAGTGTGGACCCAAGAGACAGGGCCGGTCGTCTCTCAATCATCATGAACTTGACCTCAGACCACTTGGCTCTTGTTACACTTTCACTGCTGTGAATCTTCCCTTTGAGCAGGCGTGAGAGGCTCGTCTGGCCCACTTTATAGCCACAGAATTAAGTTTTAAAAGAAAAAAATATTCGTCCCTTCCTTTCCTCTCCTCTTTTTTCCCTTCATTTTTCTTACCTTTTATGTCCCGTCTACTCCTTTCCTATTTAAATGAAACCCCCATGCCATGCCTGTGTTTCTCTCTACTTTCATCTTCCTCTTTTAATTCATTTGTGATGCTCCAGATCTCACTTTTATTGTGATTTATTTAAGAATGTGCTGGTGGGACCAGGGCTAATGCATTTCTGAAGGTGGTGTGTTAGCATCCTAATTGATTACCCAGAATCCTCTGTGACTAACCCACTCCTGTGGTTGTCCAGGCAAGGAGGGGCTGGTGAGCAAAGCCGCCCAAGAGTTGGAAAGGGATTAGTGTTAATTCCTCCCAGACACCTCCCTGTGATGCTTCTCGGTCAATAAGAGATTATGTGGGGAGAAGGTTTAAACACACCCATGCTTCTTCTCATCAGCTGCTAATCCCCTCCTCTCGATTCCCACAGCAGGTGCAGGTGTGGGGCCTGAGGTGTGGACCCGCCAACGCAAGCAGGGCCCTCCAGGGCCTTCCTCCTTGTCCCAGACCCGTTGTCAGGAGAGCCCTGAGCAGCAGAGGCTTCTGGTGGTGTTTTCAGACAAATGGGCCCCTGGGATGTGTGATCAGGAGCTGCTGAGTGGTCTCGTAGGAGGGAAGGTGGACAAGGAGAGGGTGTATATAGGTACAAGATGGGAAGAGAAAGTAGGAAGGCAGGCGAGTTCTCAGCAGCATGGCATCACTGTCATGTTTGGCAGCCTCAGGGGTTGTGGCCGACAGACTCTAGGGTGTTCCCTGTGAGCCTCACCTCTGGGTGTTCTCACCCTTGTATGATCCCCTCCTTCGGTGTGGCTGGGCCCTGTCACTTTCTTCTAACCAATAATACATAGAAGGTGATTGGGCATCACTGCTGGGATCATATTATGGTATGGAAGTCTCATTTTGCCAGCTGACTCACCCCACATTCTCTTTCTCCTTCATCGTGTGTGTGTGTGTGTGTGTGTGTGTGTGTGTATCTGGCTTTGAAGAAGCAAGGCTCCTTGAGTCCTTACAGCTGCAGGGAACTGAGTACTGCTGACACCTGAATGAGCTGGGAAGAGGATCTCTGGCCTCAGATGGGAACTCCACTCTGGCTGACACCTTGTTGCAGCCTTGTGACCCTTAACTACAGGACCTTAAGCCATGCTGGGACTCCTGATAGAAAAGCATAGAAACTGTGTGCTCTCTTAGGCTCTGCTAAGTCTGTTGTAATCCGTTCTGGTGATGGAAATCAATAGTGATAGAAAACAAATAGAGTGGCCCCTTCTCCTTCTTGCCTTGAGCACCAGTGGATACTTTTATCTTTTTCCATCATCAGAAAAGTCTCTTGGAAAAAGACAGTGAACCCATTCATACAGGCATGAACTTGACTGACCGCAGCTTGGGTTGCTTCTCTCTCAATGGAGGCACCCACACACAGATGAACCTTAACACCTGTGGCTTCTTGTAAAAAAAAAAGTCTATTAGCAGTGCCTGGGTGGCTCAGTCGGTTAAGTGACGGACTTTTGATCTCAGCTCAGATCATGACTGCACAGTTTGTGGGTTCGAGTCCTGCATCAGGCTCTGCACTGATGGTGTGGAGCCTGCTTGGAATTTTCTCTCCCTCTCTCTCTGCTTCAATCCCACTCATTCTCTCTCTCTCTCTCTCTCTCTCTCTTTCTCTCTCTCTCAAAATAAATAAATAAACTTAAAATTAAAAAAAAACCTCTATTGGGCATTAACACCTTATCAAATATATAAGGAACTCATGCTAATCAATAGCAAAAAACAAAACAAAACAAAACAAAAACAAAAAAACCAAAAAACGAATAAATCCGATTTAAAAGTGGGCAAAGGATTTGAATAGATATTTTTCCAAAGAGGTTATACAGATGGCCCACAAATACATGAAGAGGCACTCAACATCACTAATCATCAGGGACATGCAAATCAAAACTGCAATGAGATATACCACCTCACACCTGATGGATGGCTATTATCGAAGAAGAAAGGAAATAACAAGTGTTGACGAGGGTGTGGAGAAATGAAAAGCCCTGTGCACTGTTGGTGAAAATATAAATCGGTGGAACTATGATGGAAAAACAGTATAGAGGTTCCTTAAAATATTAAAAATAGAACTACCACGTGGTCCAGTAATCTCACTTCTGGGAATATTTCCAAAGAAATTGACATCACTGTCTCAAAGAGACATCTACACTCCCATGCACTGCGGCATGGGACTCCTATTATTCATAGGAGTCAAGACATGAAAACAGTCTAAGTATCCATTGGTGGCTGAATGGACAAAGAACCTGTGATATATACACAATGGAATATTATTCAGCCACACAAAAGGAAATTCTGCCATTTGCAACATTGATGGACCTGAGGGCATGATGCTAAAGGAAGTAAGTCAGACAGAGAACAACAAATACTGTATGTAGGCTGTCACTTACACGTGGAATCTGAAAAAGCCAAATTCATACAGAGTGGAAGGGTAGTTACCAGGGGCAAGGGTTGGGGAGATGAGATGTTAGTCAAAGGGTAGGAAATTTAGCTATAGGATGAATACATTCTGGGGATCACTAGTACACAGTAGAAAGACTATATTGTCAGGACTGTGCTATTTACTTGAAAGCTGTCCAGCGAGTAAATTGACACACACACAAAGGTCATTATGTAAGGAGGTGGAGGTGCTAACTAACTTTATTGTGATAATCATGTCACAATGTATACTTGTATCAAAATATCACATCGTACACTTTAAACTGACAGGCGCTGCATTTCAATGATACCTCAGTAAAGCTGGGGACAAAAAAGGGTTATTGGTCCTTTCTGTTAGTTTAGATAGTTCAGTGTGTTTGAATCCTGTCCCCTTTTTGGGGGTGGGCAGTTGGTGGCAGTACTTTGAATTTTTCATTCTTTCTTTTAAACTATTCTTTACTTGGCTGGGCTTTCAAGATCTGCTATTTAGGCTCCATTAGGAGGGAAATTACTTTCATTGTCAACTTCAAAACCCCTTTCTCAAAGCAAATCCCCTTTAGGCCAGAGTGGCTAGCCTCAGGCCAGAGGCTCCGTGCTCCCTCAGTAGATTCCCAGTTAAAAGACAGCCCTGAAGCCAGAACCTCTCTGGAAATGAAGGCAGCTTTCTGAGAGGGAGCAGGTAGGAGCGTTGGTTTTGGACATCTGGGTGAGAACAGCTTTCACTCTTTCTACTTAATTTGAAGGAGCATGGGCTCTGAAATCAGACAGAACTAAATTTTGCCATCTGTGAGCTATTTACTGGCTGTGAGTGACTTACTTAACGTCTCTTGTCCTGTTTCTCTTTTCAACATACGATTTTTGTGAAAATTGAATAAGGTAATGCGATAAAGAGTTCTCAGCACCATGGCCAGCCCCCAGCTGTCAGCCAATACTTGTTCATTGTGTGTGTGTGTTTCTCCTCTGTCTGTGTGTGTAAGGGGAGGGGTGTGAGAGGGGACAAGGAGAGAAGTTTCTCAGCGATGAAATCCTCAATCTCAGAGCAGGAGGGGCTACTTCTCCTTCACTCTGTTTCCCTCTGATTCCTCTCCTCTTCCTTCTTGCTCCTGAGTAAATCCATGAAGTTCCTAGGACAGTGCCTGGCCATAAATGCTGGTTTTGCTGCTGTTGATGTATTTCTATTGGATTTGTTGTCATCACCACCACTGTCTTTACTGTCCTTGTCATCGTCAACATCATCACCATCATCATCTCCTCCCTCCCAGCTTACCCTCCCTTCTGCAGAAGAGGTAATAGACTTGTACTTTTCTTTGTAATGCTGAGGCTGGGAGCCTGTGTAAATTACATTTCCTGAACTCCCCTGCCATCTGGCTCCTTGTTCAATTTTATCAATAAGGAGACACTGTCAGAAAGGGAAGGCTTTGCATTGGCTTCTTCTTTTTCTGCTCTTGGCAGCATCTCTGGAGAGGGCTGCTTCGCACTGGAATGATCCCGGTGTCAGACACAGCACCCGATTCTTGGCGATCAAAGCCTCAGAAGGGGACGTCCTTCCATGTGTCTGCCATCATCAGCCCTTCTGCATGGGTTGAGCATGGACTGGGGCCCGCTCTCCTGGGCAGTTTCTGCGCTGACCAGGCGGCATGGCTACAGCACTGGTGTGAATGCATCCTGGTCTCTGCCTGTGCCATTCCCCCACCCTTCCTCCTGCCCTAGGGTGCTTGCTGCTTCCTGCAGTTTTTCAGTCCCAGGTCATCACACCTTCTGCTCTTTGCTTTCTCAGCCTCAGCAACACTTTATAATTCATTCTTTGGATTGCATCTTCCCTTTTCAAGTCTCCTATTTGGATTTCTGTTTTCCTGCATGGACATTGACTCTTAAAGGCAGTGACTTCTATCTATTCACCCCACAGGAAGAGAGATTACAAGTAGTTTAGTATCAGAGCTCTTAGGGTTAACTGCTTTCCAATGCCTTCCCGTCTTAGAGCACCAGCAGATGGAAATTAAAGCCACTTCTTAACTCACTTTCTCAAGGTTGTAGAAGGAGAAAGGGAGTATATGCATCTCCCTTTTGCCCTCCCCTCTGGATGTCCATGGAGATCCCTGAAGCTGATTGTTTCATCCACTTTTATCAGTGTGGGTCTTCAGAATGCCAAGAATCATTTCACCCATTCTTGAATTCTAAATTCTTTTAAACTTTTCCTCCTCCCTCCTTACTTCAGCATCTGATATCTGTCTTTCTCCTCGTCCATCATTGTCAAAACAATCTTGAAGGAGCGTCCTTCACTATCCACTAAACTAGTTCCTATAATGATTTTTGAAAAGCTAATATTACTGAAAATTCTACTCCGTGATGTAGGCAATATTTTTCAGATGAGAAGACTGTGGCGTGGAAAAATTTATCATCTGCCCACAGTCACTGAGATAGTAAGTGATGGAGCTGTATTCCAAACCAACTCTGCCTGATTCCAGGGCTCATACATTTAGTAACTATACTATTCTACCCTCCACCCACCCACCCATCCATCTACCCATCTGATGGTTAATGAGAGTTTAGTACATGCTGAGCACTGTGACAAGCACAGTAATGGAGAGTTGGAAGGCTCAGCCCATATTACCTAAAACACCACAGAGGCAGTTACGTCCAGAGCCAGCCCTGAGAGAATGGGCAGGAGGCCTGGGGATGGAGTGATGAGTAAGGGGTGAGAAGGTGAGAAGGTGAGAAGCAGAGAAAAGAGACAGGGTGAAGATCAGCTGTGAGGTGAGAAGCAGGTCCAGGTCAGCTGCAGGGAAGCCATAGGAGGCCTTGGTCTTCTCTTTCTGCTCTCCAGAGAGCTGGGGTGAGAGCCTCCATCGATGTTCTAGAACCCCAAAACTGAGAGCATGTTCTCTTTGATATGGCATCAAAGTTCTCTCAATATCTCATTTCTCTTTTTTTCCTCAGGCTCTTTTGTTACTTTTACAACAACAATTAAATAAACTGACTAATGAAATAACTAACTTAACTACTATACCTTTAATCAAATTTTAATTTTTCTGGGAGAAATAGTTAAATGGGCCCATATTGATTCAGTGTAATGTCACTTGAGGGAATCATAAGTGTCACACCATTGGGGAAGTGATTAAGGAGTCATTTTTTAAAAATCTAGATAATATTCCAAAGGGTATGAACTTTCTGAGAGAAGAAACTCTAACTCACCTTCATGAATCTTGGTAAAATCTCTGACACATTGGGGAATCTGTCTGATTCCAAAGCCCTGAAGTACCTTCTGCCTGAGTCATTCTTTTCCTATATCTGTATATGTTTATTCTGCTCTGTGCCAGTTAGCATAGGCTAAGTTGTACTATAGTAACAATTGTGCCCCCAAATCTTTAGTGAATTAGAACAGTGATTCTCAACATGTGGTTCCTGAACAGCAGCATCAGAATCACCTAGGAAATTGTTAGACATGCAGATTCTTTTTTATCTTTTTTCCCTTTCCTTCCCCTATGTTATCTGTTGTGTTTCTCAAATTCCACATGAGTTAAATCATACATCTGTCTTTCTCTGACCTATTTCTCTCAGCATAAAAACAGAGAGGGAGGCAAACCATGAGAGACTCTTCAATACAGAAGACAAACTGGAGGTTGCTGGAGGGGAGGTGGGTGGGTTATGGGCATTAAGAGGGGACACTTTTTGGGATGAACACTGAGTGTCATATGTAAGAGATGAATCACTGGATTCTACTCCTGAAGCCAAGACTACACTGTAACGTTGACTAATTTGAATTAAGAAAAAAAAAGAAATGCAGATTCTTGTCTCTCCCTTAGACCTACTGAGACCATCTTAGGATGGGGCTGATCAGTCTTTGCTTTACCAAGCCCTCTGGGTGTTTTTGTGCACACTAAAGTTTAAGAACCACTGGCTTAGAACAGTAAAGACTTGTTCCTTACTTACCTTACAAGAGCACTGGGGGTTGTCTGTAGCTCTGTTCTGCATCATCTTATTTTGCCAGCATATGGAGAAGGCCCTGTTGGGACTGAAAAGAGAGACATGATGAACCAAGAGCTAGTTCTTAAGACTCTGCTCTGAAGTTAGGTATCACCTGCTCTCATGTTCCATTGTCCTTGGCAAGTGGGAAGGGAAATGACGTCAAGACATATAACCTTGTCACAGAGAGGGGACACAAAGAAGGGAAATAGGACTATGGTATTAGTTTTATTTTATCATTTCTCTCTGGATTTACAAATGGTAGTAAGAGTACTGTCTTGACAAACATTTTTCAAGGTCATGGATCAATCATAATTTTTCCCATTGTTGCGATTGCATTGTTCATGAGACGAATGGTCATTTTTATGGTTCTGCACTACTGTGCACCCCACAGTTAACAAATTAATCTGTAGTATGTCAAGTGGTAAGAAGCAAAATGAAAAGAAATTAAGCAGGGTAGGATGGATGGAGCTATTTTATATAATGTGACCAGAGAAGACTTCTCTCATCAGGTGAACCTTGAGGAAAGATTGCTAAGAAGTGAGGGGATAGGTGAGTGGTGCAAGAGAATTCCAGGAAGAGGGTAAAGTCCTTCAGGTGGTGATATGGTTGCCATGTTGGGGAAACTAAAGAGACATCTGAGTGATTGGAGCAGAGTGAGCTAAGGCTTAAATTGTTGGGCCATGACTTGTAGTGAGACATAAATTTTATATGGGGACCCAGTACACACACACACACACACACACACACACACACACGCATGCACACACACTCTCACCAAATTCAGAGTCTTACAAAAGAATACTCGCCTTTACTATATGCAGTGTTCTGTAATATTGTCTATTCTATTTTATTAAAAAATTCCGGTCATGACTACGTAAACTGATTACATAATCTGCCAGTAGTCAGAACCTACAATTACACTGGGATAGGCTGAGAGTGTTAGGAATTAAAATCAGAGAGGTAGTGGGGGGGTGGTGGCCAGAAGATGGGCTTTTCACATTCTTGAAGGGGGCTGAGTAGGAAGGCTAAGAGAACACTTATTGTTGAGGAATGAGTTATGTTTCTAAAACATGACCCCGGCTGCTCTTTGGAGAATGGGATATGATAAACCAAAGGTGGAAGGACAGAGAAGAGTAAGAGACCATTGCAACAGCCCAGGTGAGAGGTGAAGGTGGCTTGGGTCAGAAGATTGGTAGAAGAGATGGTGAGAAGTAGTCTGATTACAGACTTACTTCAAAGCTAGACCAGACAAGACTTTCTGATGGTTTGGATGTAGAGTGATAAAGAAAGGTGGAAATCAAGGATCATTCCAGTGGTTTGGACTGAGCAACTGGAAGAATAGAGTTACCATTTATTGAGAAGGGTCATCTGAGGAAGAATTCGATTCAGAGAAAAGAGTGGGATCAAAAGTTCAGGTTGGGGGCATGTAAACTCTGGAGACAACTAGGTAGAGAGGTCAAAAAGCCAACCTTATATTTCAGTGTGAAATTTAGTGCTGGAGACATACTCTTTGACTGATTAAGTTTATGAGTGGTGTTTAAAGCCCTACCAGGTAGTATTACCCATGGATGTTAAAGACGTATAGAAGAAGGAGCCCCGAAACACACCAAGAGTTGGGAGCTGGCAAAGATGAAGGGAAGCCATCAGAAGAGTGAGACAGAAAATTAAAAGGAGGACCAAGAGTGGGCAGAGTCCTTCACAAAGGTTGGAGTCGTCATGTGTATCAAAGGCCACTGATGGGTTAAGAGTTTAGGACCTAGAATTGACTGTTGGATCAGGTGGTGTGGAGGTAGTTTGGTGACCTTCAAAGGAGCCGATTTAATGGGGTTGGTGCAAAACATAGCCTGATTGGATTGGGTTCCTGAGAGAATGGCAGGAGGTGAAGGAGAAACAGAGGGTAAGGAAAATTCTTTTGAAGAGTCTCCCTTTAAAGGGGAGCAGGGAGAGGGATGGTAGCTCTTAGGTAAGATGTCACATTTGGAACTGTGACAGTATCTTTCAGCCACCAGGAAAAGACCAAGGAAACTTCAGAGACTTTGGCCAGAGACCTTACATTGGTGAGGTGCTGAATTTATTAAGCAAGTACTAACAATTCTAATACTAACTTCTGGCAAGCAATCTGTTTCCTGTAACCGCATGCATCCTAGAGGAAATGGCACCAAGTATATGCTTCCATCAGGCTCTTGTTCCTGGAAGCAAGGCCATGGAGTTTGGGGGTGTGGGCATGGGAATGAGGTCCTGGCTGGCTGACCAGCTGCATATTTGTGGGCAATTATTCAACACACATGAGCCTCAGTTTCTTCATTGGAGCAATTGCTTTTATAACTGTTGTGAAGCCGTACGTTTATTTAGAGAATGAGATGAGGTAATTCTTAAAATGCACTTACACTGTGCTTTCAAATTATAAATGTTCAGGGGCGCCTGGGTGGCTCAGTCAGTTGAGTGTCTGACTTTGGCTCAGGCCATGATCTCATAGTTTATGAGTTCAAGCCCCGTGTCGGGCTCTGTGCTGACAGCTCAGAGTCTGGAGCCAGCTTCAGATTCTGTGTCTCCCTCTGCCCCTCCCCTGCTCATGCTGTCTCTTTCTCTCAAAAATAAATAAACATTAAAAAAATTTTAAAAAGAAATTATAAATGTTCAATAAATATAGGTCATTATAACCTTCATTGAACAGTGCTGGTTAAGGAAAACGCTTTGTACTTGCCCAGTCGTTGGAAGACCTACAAAAGCCAGCTCTCCCTGGCCTCCCCGGTAGGGCAGGGAGGACTGAACAAGGATGACCTTGAATAAACTTCTAGATCAGGGAACAGGGCCCAGAAGAGGAGCTGCTGAGCTCTGACTCCTGGACATTTTCCTGCCAGAACAATAGAGCAGCACAGCATCCTTCACGGCCATCTCCACCCCTCCCCCGGCCCGCCCCCTTTGATGGAGTTATTCAGTTGTTCATCACGCCACAGTGGCCACCAGAACCTCCGAGTTCTCTTGAACCTCCACAGTGTATTTACTGCTGAGCAATGCTGCCTCGGAACAATTAAATCAAATGACAGTTGTCAAAAAGCATTGGCACTTCTTTGGCCTGTGATCGCCAGACTCTACTTCCTTTGTATGCTGGCACCTGGAATCTGTAATAACCTGCCTGGCTCCCTGCCTCCATCTTTCTCCGATCCTCTGCAGCCCAGGCCATTTATCCCCACAGCAGGCCGGGGCTGCCTCGGGTTCTGGAACCAACCAGCTTATTCATCCAAGGAAGAATAAAAAATCCTAGATACTCAGACTAGCTGAGGATCTCATTGTGACCTGTACTCCAGCCCTAGAGCAAGGCTGCCTCTTGTTTCTTGTTCCAGGTTTTGCCTTGTCAAAGATGAAAGCGCTTCTCCCAAAGCCCTCTCAGACCAGCACCTTCTAATTTTGCCTTCCTCCTTTCTGCCACTGAGGCCACCTTACCTCCAGCTTATGCTCAGACTTCCCCCTAATCTCTAGGGCCTGTTTTGATCTGAGCTAGGAAAGGCGCCACCTCGGTAGAGTTCAGGCATTGCTTTAGAAACTTTATGTATTTTATTCCTTTTATTATTTGCATCAGTCATCTGGACAAGGTTAAAGCAAGACTGATGTCTTTCCCAGGGGCACAAAATGTGGTAAGAGAGAGAGGATTGTGTTTTGAGGGAAGGTAAGTATTTGGGTGTGAATTGCATCCAAATGATTCACCTCCCACCCTCCAAACTTTGCTTTCCTTTTGCCCTCTACTCAGGAGTTCCTCATCTGATAAGTAAGTTCTAGAAATATGACTAGGCTTGGTATTTTATAAGGTGGTTGACTGCCTAGCAAAGGGATGATAATGGCTTCTCTCTCTCTCTCTCTCTCTCTCTCTCTCTCTATTTCTGTCTCTCTCTCTCTCAGACTTGAATGTTATCACTTGGTAAATGTGGGGTTTTGCCCTATTGGGTCAGACTAGATCCATCCCTGACAGGCATCAGGTGAACATCTCTACATTCTCCAGGTAAATCTGCCAGAGGGCAATGCCTGTGGCTTTGGGTACAAGCCCAACAACAATAAAATTTTACTGACTTTTCCCATTTGTCATTGTCCCTTGTGAGTGTCTCTCCCTTGGGATGAAGCCAGGATGGCTAGATCTGAATATTGTTTTGGGTTCTAAGGACCAAAACTTTATAATGAATTCCTGAACATCATGTCTGTCAGACTTCAAATCCAGGGCTCTGAATGTATAAAACTATCTATAACACAAGGCATTAAATGCAGCAGTAAAGGCCTTTCTGCCACCAAACAAAGCCCCAGCTCTGATGGGATCTCCTATGTACAATAAAATGCTAAGCGTTTGCTCAAACATGCCTTTAATCCCAGGCAGAAAATTCCATCCACAAATTTCCTCTGGATATTCTACAATGGCTTCAAATTTCTTATGTTTGGCTGAATGAAACACCATCACTTCAATACTGGGAAATACAAAGGCTTTTTCAAAGGAATGTACTCTACAAGAAGTGTTCTTTTTATTTTATTTTTTTAAACTCCAACAGTTGAGTTTCAATATCTGATGTTCGCAATTGTAGTTACCAATTTCTTTATGTCAGGCCCATACATTTCTGTGGCAGGAGAGAGAAGAGAGGGCTTAGGTTTATTAAAAAACAGTAAAACTGTCTCTGAGACATTGTCCTGTGCTGGGCTGGTTGTGTGGAAAATGAAGACGCGGTTAAGTCTGAAAGAGGTCACTCCGGGTTTCAAAGATCTCTCCCTTTGTAGAAACCGAGGAATTGCTCATCCGTGTGGAGATTTCCCTCCAAATCTGCACTGAGCTCACCCTCAATCTTCATGCTGATAGGCTTAGTCCACTTTTCTAGCATTCCTCTGCGGCCCCCCTTAGCACTGATTTTCTGCACCACATCCATTGAATGCCATTTCCTGAGAGATTCAGGATAAGCTCTTTTTGGGCCAAATGCTCATCTTGCTTCTGCGATGGAGATTCTGGCCTGAGCCCAGATCCCACTCCCTTTCGTATCTGAGAATGGAAAGCATGGTGGGAAGGGTGTGGGGCTCAGAGGAAGAGTGTAGTTGTATCTCAGTTTTCCTGTCCCATGACTTTGGGTAGGGTATCGTCTGGCTGATGTTATGTGCTATCACAAATAAGGCCCCAACTCGAAGAGACAGTGTAGCAGATGCTTCTTTTTGGTTCATTTACCAGTTTCACATCTTTGCTCCTTGTTACTGGCTAGTCTTCCCTGTGGTGGTGACTCAGGGACTCTGATTCTGCCCGCCTTGGGACTGCATCCCCCCCCTGGGCCCTCAGCGTCCCTTTCATTCCATCTAAATATGGGGAAATGGAGGGTGGAGAAGGTATAGCTACTCCTTAGCCAACACAGGCTGGAGGTGACGCACATACCATCAGTATGTGCCGTGGGGCCCCAAGGGGATGAAAAGTGAACTTGATATGTGATTTTTGGTAGGTGAGCTGCTTTCAAGCAATAATCTCTAGTGTTGAAGAGATAACAAAAATCTTTGGTGGGCAGTTCGCTATTTCTAAACCTCTAGAAATTTCCATTCCTTATCTGAGAAATGGAGCTTCTGGAGAGGTTAAATAAATTGTCCAAGGTCACACAGTTGGCAAATGATGAGGTTAATACCACAAGCCATATCTCATAGCTCGTATTCCATATTGTTAGTACCTTACCTGATGGTATCATAAAAACGTTTCAGGTCATTCTAGACCCTGTCCCCTCCACTTTTGCCTCATAGCTTAATAATAAACTTAGGAAAGACTATTTTGAGTTGACCAACATCTGTCTTTATAAAACAAAGAGATAGAGGGGCACCTGGGTGACTCAGTTGGTTAAGCGCCTGACTCTTGACCAGCTTAGGTCATGATCTCACAGTTCGTGGGTTCAAACCCCACATTGGGCTCTGCACTGGCAGTGTGGAGCCTGCTTGGGATCCTGTCTCCCTCTCTCTCTCTCTCTCGAAGTAAATAAATAAACTTAAAAACCCACAAACAAATAAACAAAGCCAAAGAAATAGATGATAGGGTCCAGTGGTGGATTGAAGAATATCTCCCCAAAACTCAGGTCCACCCACAACCTCAGAATGTGACCCTATTTAGAAATAAGATCTCTTCAGATATATTTAGTTAAAGATATCAAGGTGAGATCATCCTGGATTTAGGGTAGACCCAACATCCAGTGACTGGTGTCCCTGTGAGAATACACGGAGACACAGGGAAAAAGGCCATGTGAAGACAGGAGCAGAGATTGGAGGGACGCAGCCACAAGGTAGGAAATACGAAAAGTCAACACAAGTTGGAAGAGGCAAGGAAAGATTCTCCCCTAGAAACTTCAGAGGGAGCATGGCCCTGCTGACACCTTGATTTGGGGTTTTTGGCCTCCAGAATTGGGAGACAAAACATTTCTGTTGTTGAAAGCTACCATGTTAGTGGTTCTTTGTTATGGCAGCCCTAGGAAATGAAGGCTGGCTCTTCACAGAGGAACAAACAGGGGAACCTTCCATTTCACCCAAAGGGGAGCTGCGAGCAGGAATTCCCCAGAGCAAGAGGCTTTGGCCCGAGGCAAGGAAAGAACAACACATGTGTTTAACCTGTGGTAAATCATGTCCATTTCTGCGAACCTCAGTATCAGATGAGGAATTTGCTTTAGCAGGCACCAGAAATTCGGGAGCCAGTCAGTTCTTTGGGCTCTGGATTCAGCATCTCAGGCAAATCTTCACACTGTAGCACTTTTCCTACTGCTGAAAGAACACACACTTGAGTTTCAAACCTCAGCTCTGCCACCGTTCTGTTTGTGTGACTGTGGGCCAGTCAGTTAATGCCCTCACAAAGCAGAACATCTCTGCCCCTTCCTTGTAGAGCTCAATCCTATCCTACCTGCAGAGTGTCCTTTATAATGTTGTCACACAGTAGGAACTCAAATTAGTCTGGCCCCCACTACCAATCTGTGCCCCTGATTTTAGCTGGGCATTTGTTCATTACTTATTTTCAATAGTTTTTTAGATTTTAACCTCCATATCCTGTTTTTGTAAACGACGTTTTCTTTTCTTTTTAAATACTTATTTTTGGGAGAGCAGAAGTAGGGGAGGGGCAGAGAGAGGGAGACAGAGGATCCAAAGCAGACTCTGCATGGACAGACTGGGAGCAGTGAGCCCGATGCGGGGCTCGAACTCGTTAACCATGAGATCATGACCTGAGCCGAAGTCAGATGCTCAGCCAACTGAGCCACCCAGGTGCCCCTTACCCCCATATCTTTAAGGACCATGCCTGTCTGGGTCACTGTTTTGTCTCTAGCACCCACCTGACAATATTGGTGGGATAAAGAATTGAATTTGCCTTGCACCTGATCTAAGTTCTTAGAGAATATGGGCTCCCATTCTCTTATTTACTTTGTATTCTCTCCAGGGCTCCCTTGGAACTGAGAGAGAAAATATGCTCAGGGGTATTGTTTTTATTGAATTATTATGAGAAGGAGTGAGAAGGCAAGGAAAGTTCTTTGGGTTCAGAAAGAGAAGAGTTTGAGGTGAATGCATTTTGGGACTTTTAATTGTTGAGGACGGATGGCTCTCAGAATCAGAGAGCTTCATTATCTTTTTAACTTGTACATATAGAGATTTATGAGAGTCGGCTTCGATGAATGTATTCAGGATCATTGACTCCAAAGAAATTGTGAAGCACAAACCATTTTCTCCCCGGAAGGACAGATTAAAAGGTCAGTGCTTTTAAAGTCAGTAAAAGAATGTGTTCTCTCTCTCTCTCTCTCTCTCTCTCTCTCTCTTTAAAAACTTTCTGGGAGGGGGGGCATCTGGGTGGCTCAGTTGGTTAAGTGTCTGACTTTGGCTCAGGTCATGATCTCATGGTTAGTGGGTTGGAGCCCCACGTCGAGCTCTGTGCTGACAGCTCAGAGCCTGGAGCCTGCTTCCAGATTCTGTGTGTCCCTGTCTCTCTCTGCCCCTCCACTGCTCACGCTTTGTCTGCTTTCAAAAATAATAAGTAAACATTACACAAATTTAAAAAAATAATAAAAAATAAAAACTTTCTGGGAAGAAGAGTATCGGAATTCACAGGGACAGAGTGAGTGTTGGCACTCTGCTCTGTTCCCAGAATCTCGGGTTCTGACGTCATGTCCCCAGTAGTGTTCTGCCGGTCATGTCCACGTCTGTTCTTCCTTCTGAGAAGAACATGGTATCAGTGCGATGGGGAGCTGACCACTCAGCAGTCACTGGGGGAAGGCAGGGGCGTGGGGAGCCCTCAATGGCTAACTGGGCAAATCTGAGGGTGGTGGCAGTCCCTGAGTGGGTGCCAACTAGGATTTGTTTCAACAGTGTGCTCTAGCCTTCAAAATAATGGATATGCTAATCATTTCACACTGTATATGAATATCAAAACAACACCTTGTACACCTTAAATATATACAATTTTTATGTGTCAATCATACCTCAAGAAAGGTAGAAAAAATAATGCATTAGCACACATCTACTGAGGTCTTGTAATGTGTGATATTAAGCACTTACAAATTTTTTAATGTTTATTTATTTATTTTGAGAGAGAGAGAGAGAGAGAATGAGTGGGGAGAGGCAGAGAGAGGGAGACAGAGGGAGAGGGAATCCCAAACAGGCTCCGCATTGTCAGCACAGAGCCCGATGTGGGGCTCGAACTCACAAGCTATGAGATCATGACCTGAGCCGAAATCAAGAGGTGGATGCTTAAATGAGCTGCTCAGATGCCCTGATGCTAAGTATTTTAAACCACCACTTTCATTTAATCCTCATAATTATGCAGCAAATTAGGTCCCATCACTATCAGCTCTCTTAATTTGACAGGTGGGAATCTGGGACTCAGAGAGGTTAAGTAACATGCCCAATGTTGCACAGCCCAGAAGGACAAAGGTAGACCTTGACCCTCAGTGTTTCTATGCTCCTGACACTGAGAGGAAGGATGGGGTAGCTCAGGGCCAGGAGCTAAACCCATTGTGCTAGAGGCCCCGTTCAAATGGTTTCACATCCCACAAAGTTCAGAGTCAAAGCTGAAAAGGCAGGAGACCCAGCAACATGTCTTGTCCCTTTTCTGTAATGCCTTAGAGTCCAAAGTCCAAGACACTGGCTGCTCACAGAGTCTGGAGAATGGGGTTTCTAGAGCACTGCCCATGGTGTGATCCAAAACCACACTGGGATGGGATCCTCTCGCACCTGATTTTCACCTTCTTCACTGATGTGTTTTCCCCAAGTCCAAACTCCTGCCTGGCCAAATTTAAATTCCTTTGCAAGGTATCACTTCTACCTCCCTAAGTTCTGGACTGCAGATTAAGGACCCACCCATTTCATGACCAGGTGTCTTGGTCTGAGGCCAGGAAGATCCGGGGTACAGTTTTGGCATGAAAACAGAGCATCCTCGAGGCTTGTTGGGGTTAGAAGCATGTAAACTGATTTTAGGGGAAGGAGTGCTGTGCTGCCCTGTCCATCTTGGCAGAGGTCTCTGTATTGGACTCAGTCTGTCCCAGTGAATAAATCAAGGGTTACTTTGCTTTCTGGGTACAGCCTATGTATGTTTCCCCATCAAGGGCTTAATGAAGTGATTATTTACTGTGAGCAAAAAGTAGAAAGTCTAGAGGTGCATTGTCTAGATTTAAACCCACTAACTGGGTGACCTCAGGTTGTTTTCTTTTTTGTTTTTTGGTTTTTTTTTTTTGTTTTTTTTTGGTCATCTGTAAAATAGATGTACGAGTATCTCCTACTTTCTGGAAGTTCACATTGTACCCTTTCGCTTTTACAAAAGACCTATATTAGTCCAGTAATGACTTTTTCCATAAAAGCGAAAGCCCTCTTTAGATTGCTTTCAGATAGCAAAAACATGTAGTAATGTAGGTCGTTTGTAAAAGTGAGGGGGTTCTACTTTTGTATGGGGTACCTGAAGGGTCCGACTTCAACTCAGGTCATGATCTCGGGGTTGGTGAGTTCAAGCCCCACATCGGGCTCTGTGCTGACAGCTCAGAGCCTGGAGCCTACTTGGATTCTGTGTCTCCCTCTCTCTCTTTGCTCCTTCCCCACTCACACTGTCTGTCTCTCTCTCTCAAAAATAAATAAACATTAAAAAAATTATTTTAAAAAATACTTATTTCTTTTTGAAGGAGAGAGAGAGAGAGAGACAGAGCATGAGCTGGGGAGGGGCAGAGAGAGAGAGGGAGACATAGAATCTGAAGCAGGCTCCAGGCTCCGAGCTGTCAGCACAGAGCCCACCGCAGGGCTCGAACTCATGAACCATGAGATCATGACCTGAGCCAAAGTTAGTCGCTTAACCAACTGAGCCACCCACGCGCCCCAAACACTAATCTTTATCATGGTTTGTTGTGAGGATTAGGTGAGTGATTTCATGTAAAATGTGCTTAGAGCAGGGCATGACATGTGCTAAACATTCAACAGATATTAACTGGGATTATTCCGTGGACATGATGTAATTTCTGACTTGGACTGGGAATTCAAATCTGACTTGGGTTCACAGCTTAGTTCTGCCACTTCTGAGCTGTGTGATATTTTCTGAGTCCCTTAGCCTCTCTGTGCCCCAGTTTCTCCCGACTTGTAAGCTGAGCTGAATGCTGCCCTTTGATAAACTTTTTCCCACCCATCATGCCCTTGGGCATTTTCTTCATCATCCTCTCCCAGACCTCTCCTTTCCCATCCTGGTTCCCGCCATGGAGAATCAAGGCCTGGCAGAGAGCAGTGAGCAGTTCTGGGCTTATTTGGGGGTCAGGCCAGCCTACCACTGTGGGGGCGGTTGGTGTTGAGGTTAGGTCCTGTAAAGAAGGTTATATGTAGTAAGGGGAGGTAAGATATTTTGAAACAGAAGGAGTTGAAGAAAGAATGTGGAGGCTCAGAGGGCAAGGCTGTCTTGCTGTAAGAGGAGCATTTGCCTTTTATCCATGTATGTCTCAAAGTCTGTGACAGGGTTCCTTAAGATCCCCAACACTGGCCACTGGTTTCTCTCCTGCTTCTTTTACTCCATTTTGAAAGGGAAATGCTGCTATTTATGTAGAAACTGGTCAGTCAGGCTCACTTTGCTTTCTTGGCCATTCTGTCTTTCAGGGGGTCTTGGCCTGAGATCTGGTGTTCTGACCTCCAAGAAGAGTCTTGGTGAACAAGAGGTGGTGGAATTTGAGTTGGGGTATCCTGCCTTCTCTGAGGGTAAACACCAAAATGGTTACTGTGGCTCAGTTCCTACCACGGAGTCCTTAGGACTCTAACCCCACCTGAATCTTTCTGTCCTTCTCAAGAGTCCATGAGGAACCTCATAGGGGCTCACCACTGGCTGCACCCACTCACCATTTTCTTCCACCTCCTGGCACTTGCTAGTACTTCTTCCCTTGATGCAGACCACTAAGTGACCCTTCAGCTGCAGGGTCACCCTCTCTGTCTCAAAGCTATTGATATGAGATAATGTTCCACCTCCTTAACAATTTAAATTTCTTCTTCTCCAAAAGTCATCAAGTGAATACCCAGGGATTCATCATCTATTTCGCCCACATTGGCCTCCTCTCACATTGGGTTATAAAGTTTTGGTTCCTACCAGAGGACTCAGAGATGTGGCTATTTCATCAGATCTACCTTATTGTGGCATCAGCCTGCTACCCCATCATACTACTTGGTTTCTTAGGACTTTGACTCAAGTCCCTAGACTAAAGTCATTGGTTATATTCACATCTGGCTTGATTCTGGCTTTTCTTTGACCTTCGTCTATTCCTTCTACCAATTTCTATAAAATAAATTTCTCTCAAATTGCTTTGTCCATTAGGGATGCCAATCAGGGTTTTATAAGGTGTCTATGGTAAGTACTTGGGTGTGGTTTCCATGAAGCCAGGAACCATGTTTATTTCAGTCACTGGCTATGTCCCCATTCCCTAGTAGAGTACCTGGCACATATTATAGTCTCCGCAAAGACATGTTGAGTAAACTAGATATTTTCCCAGATGTTCTTCTCTCTCTTCCTAATCCAGTGGACTCATTCTTATCCTATAGTATTTGAGCTAAGCCTCATCTCTTCTTAGAAGCCTTCCTTCACTCTCTCAAGTCTGATTAAGACACTTCTCCTCTAAGCCCTCATAGGAATGGGCTTGCCTGTGCATGGCCCTTTGCTCAAAGAACATAATAATTTATTTACATGTCTGTCTTATGCAAGCACCTTAAAGTCAGGAACAATCTTTAATTTGTCAAGTCTGATAAATGAAAAAAAAAAAAAGAATGAATTAACGTGTGCCTTGGTTCCTAATCACATCACATGTTCAAGCATTGACCCTCTCAGGTGCTTCTTGATATCCCATCAGTTATTAAAGCAGAGATATAACTTGCTGTGAATCCAGATGGCACAAGGTCCTGAGTTTTTGTGGGGCAGGGGCCGAGATAGGACTCAGGAGATGGAAACTCCTGACTTCCACCTAGAAGAACAGCCTGGCCCATCCTGAAGCAAGTATGGCTTCTAGTCAGGGGCTCCAGCAATACAGCATCAGAGAAACTTTGCTCCTAGACATGCTCTGGCCCTGGCGCTCCATTTGAGTGATGTGACCAAGAAATTTCCTGTGGCCACTTCCTGGCTCATGGTGTTGCATTGTGTTTTACCTGGGGGAAAGGATGCCCATCCTTTTTTTTTTCTGCACAAAATTTGTGTGTTTCAAAAAATGGAGTTCTGATCGTCAAACATATTCTTGTGAATTGGGTCCTAGCTGCCTTTGCTTAGGGTGCCCAAATGCCAACCATCAGCTGTGGCCTCCAGCCTAGATCCCCAGTGTCACCCCCACAGGGACTCCCACATCTTGTTGACCTGCCAGAAACATGACCGATGCTTGCCTGGGGGACCCAGTTCCTTCCAGGTTGACCTGAGCCCGGCAGGTCTGGTCCTCATTTTCTGTTCTGACATATCTCAGCCCCATGGAGAGAAGGAGAATCGGACACAGCCATGGCTAGGAGGAGGAGGAGAAATGACTCTTTGCCCCCAGTATTTTTTTTTAAGTTTATTTATTTATTTTGAGAGAGAGCAAGCAGGGGAGGGACAAAGAGAGAGGGAATCCCAAGCAGACTCTGCACCATCAGCATGGAGCCCATGGGGCTAGAACCCACGAACTGTGAGATCATGACCTGAGCCAAAACCAAGAGTGGGGGACACTTAAGTGACTGAGGCACCCAGTGTCCCTCCCCCAGTAGTTTTGATGTCAGCATGGACAGGCCAGGATATTCTGACTGGGAGAGCACCCTGAGGCCCAGTCATCTCCATTGTCACTGGGATAACATTAACAATCCTTTGTTTCTGGGGAGCACTGGGTTTTTCCTTCAACATTTTCTAGTTTTGGGTTTTTTTTTTCATGTTCACAAAAGCCTTGAAGAAAAGGAAAGGACAGATGGTTTTATTGTGGAAATGTGGTCCACTGGTCAAGTTGTACTGTTCTTTTCTACCCTAGGACTCAGACAGTGCATGCTGTTCTCCCTGCATGCACTGTCCTCTCCTTACCTCTCCTCATTGTGTTTTATGTCTCCATTCTACTCCACCTCTCCATGCTTCCATTCCATCCCAAAGCTTCTTACCGATGTGACAGTAGTGTCTTAGAACAGCCAGAAGCTTTTCAGTTGAGACACTGGCTCTACCTCTTACAAGGTGCATGACATCACATCTCTCAGCTTCTATTTCATTATCGTAGGATGTGGAGAGCAGTATCTAGTCCATATGGGGAGGGTTAGAACTGCATCATGGGACACAAATGAAAGATTGTTCCACATACACAGGTTATGATTATTATTATCATGTGCAAGGCCACAATGCTAGCCACTGGGGGTCTCTGTGGAGTCTTGCAATTCATAACAAGGGACACTGGGGCCCCTGGGTGGCTCCTCTGGTTGAGCGGCCAACTCTTGGTTTCGGCTCAGGTCATGAACTCATGGTTCCTGAGATTGAGCCCTATGTTGGGCTCTGTACTGACAGTGCTGAGCCTGTTTGGGATTCTCTCTTCCTCTCTCTCTGCCTCTCCCCGGCATATGCACGCATGGACTCTCTCTTACAATAAATAAACATTAAAATATATACATTCATAGCAAGGGACACTATTAGTGCCCTTGTTGACTTTATATGGCACAAATGTGTTAAGTCTTATGAAAAGTATAATGTACAATGAGAAGAAATATTACGCCTAACCTGGAGAGTGTATGTGTGTGTGTGGGGGGGGGGTGGGGGGGAGCTGAGTCTGTATGTATGACTGAGAGCTTCACGGAGAAGGGAGCATTTGAACTGGGGCAGGAAGCAAGATGACATTTTGTCAGATAGACAGGAAGTGACAGCAGAAGCTTGAGGTAAGCTACTGCATTTCTCTGAGCCTCCCATCCCTCAAATGTAAAATGTAATGTAAAATGTATAAATCATGTGAAAAATACTAATGGTGAAAATGCTTAGATAGAACTCAATTTTGCTTGGACCTGTTTTAAGTGAAGCATACACATTATTTCCTTTAATTTCCACAACAATTTTCTGGAATCATGTACTATTATAATTTCGACTAATCTTATAGTCAAGGCTCAGATAACACCAAATGGTTAAATAAATGTCCACGGGTGCACAGTATTATGAAGCACTGGGATGGATGTGAAATGCTCACACAAGGCCTGGGGACTCCAGGGCCCCATGTTGCCTTCCATCAGGGAGGCAATGGAAGTGGGACTCCAATCCCAGAACATGCTCCTTACTCTGGTCACACAAATGCTTAGTTTTCCCCCACATGAGTTCTGGAGCCCGTTCCAGAGCCTGGTGTGGCACATCAGCCTAAGGAATATCTAATGAAACATTTTTGTTAAACTCTGTGTAAATGTGCAAGGGCTTCCTAAATGCTGATTTATAATTAGAGGGCATCCAAGAAAGAAGATTCATCACTGCTTCCTAAATATATATGTTCTGTGAGCAATTCTGCAAGAATGTGGAAAAGGAAGAATAGGAATCAACAGTCCCAAACTCGCTCCAGTCATAGCTATCCCAAGGTAAGAACGTGGAACCCACTGGCAGAAGAAATGAAAGTGAACCCCCCCATGGAAGAGTTCTGCTCTGTGTTCAGATACTCACATTGGCTATTTCCCTCCCTTCCTTTCCTAACCTGAATGAGGTTTGGAGCTGACCTGACTGGGAATCGGATGCAGGTAACAGAGACTATGGTAGATAATTTCAGCAGGAATTATTTCAAACAGAGTAGTAGAATGTTTCCATATCTTTGGGAAGGTTGGAGCAGCAGCCATTGGGCTTGGGGCTATGCAGAACAACATGGAGGAACCAATGTGCCCGTGGAGCTGCTTCCTCAGCAGCGTCAGGAATTTGGGGAATCAAGAAGTTCCAGGGCAGAAACTATTGGCTCCAGCGACAATACAACTGAGTTACCGTGCAGGGCTCAGTGAACTGGCTGTGGCTGCTTCTTCCGAGCTTGTTCAGAGGGGCTCTCCTGGTGCTGGGCATGCATGCCTTTAAAGTTCTGAAGCCCTGCCCTGTGACCTTGACTATACTGCTGTCTTATGGGTGACTTTGTGGAAATGACTATACCCTCTCCATGCCTCAGTTTTCCCCATCTGTAAAGTGTGCATAATAATCCAACCTGTCAGGTTTTTGTGAGACTTCAGTGAGAAAACTCATGGAAAGAGCCCAGCAGAGTGCTAACCTCTGCTTAGTTATTCCTTCCTTTGCTTGATGACACAGTATGGTTTCCTGATTGTTGAGCTTTGCTCCCAAATCCTCAAATACTCCCTTCTGCCTGTCAGAGGCTTACAGTTTCCACATGATGCTCATAGATTGTTAGAGCCAGAAGGGAATTAGTTAGGATTTCATCATTTTTAACACCCAAGCAGCCCGGTAGCTATTTCCCCCTGGGATCTAATGTTTCAGAAGGCTATGTCTAAAACAGTGCATCTGTTAAGCAATAATTAATTTGTACTCATGCTTTTAAAAAACCAAAGGCATTCCACAAAAAGACCTTCTGACAGGCATGAATTAATCAGTTTTCCTACATTGAATGAATATAGTTTGAGTCTTAAAAAAAAAAAGAAAACTTGACATTTCAGTTTGCTTGAGTGGCCTCACTTTGGGTTCATGTACAATTTCTATTTGGCTTTTGTAACTGAATGTGCACACGCACTCTTCCTGTGAGAACCAGCGGGCCAGGGACCTGTGTACATGATTGGCTTCTGGCCACTTGAGCCACGTGAGGGGTGCTCACTGAGGCATGTGAACAGAGTGGGGGAGGGGAAAGTTCTTCAGTCGGAAGTTGAACTGTAGTTACTCAAGGAAGGTAGGAAGAGTGATGGAAGGCCATAATCCAACAAAGGCCCTCTGTTCTAGAACCTTCCATTCAATCTTCACAACAAGCCTGTGAGGTTGGCATGTTATTGTCATTTTACAGATGAGAAAACTGAGGCTTAATGGGGACGGGGGCGTCTACATTTGCAACAGCAAGGGCTGAAACAGGTCCACATTTGGTAGCTACATTTGTAGTGAGCTTAGCATAACATGTAGAGATGACAGATGTCAGATGTCAGATCACTAAGCCGTACACCTGAAGTTAATGTAAGAGCGCATGTCAACTATACTCAAATAAAAAAGAAATTAAAGAAAAGGAGGTCCACATTTGCACAGAGGTCCAAGTTAGCCACAGGGCTGGGTCTCCTGGCCCTGTGGCGGGTGTTCTTTCCACAGGCTAATGTTCTCCTGCTGATACTCTGGCCACCAGCCTAGCCTCCTTTGGCGCTTTCCCTCCTGCCTGGAATTCTTCCTCCCTCTCTCCCCCTTAATCTCTAGGCTCGGCCTTTCTTACCAGAGAACCTCTGGGGTCCAGACTGCTTCACAACAGAGGCACAGCCCAAGTAGAGGCCTTTGGAATTTGCCATAGCTACAAGCCCAACAGCTTCCCACTGTGGGTTGGGAAATAATTATTGTCAGTAATTAGAACTAAATTACTCTCGTGAAAACACACAGAACTGCAGAACCAGCACCGTGGCGTCTTAGATCCCTCTGTCCCAGTTGTCTTTCTCTCTCTCTCCTCTTGGCTAAGACTACTATGACCCCCAGAAGTTCCCCCTCCATTCCAGACTCCAGGCACGGGTCCCAGTCATCCCAACCTTAGACCTACTGTGTGTGAGGTGAGGAGGCTGGATTTCTGAGCTCCTGTCTCTCTAGATGGTGAAGCAGGAGGAAAGCTGGTAATAATAACAGCGGCCGCTCATGGCAGTCAGACAGAAGGGAACAAAATGCAGCTTCATATGCAGTGGAACTCTAAGGGCTTACAGTCAATGGAGGCGTCCTGAAAGTTCACAGGCCTGAGTGAAGACAGGAGTGGAAGAAAGGAAGGGAGGAAGGAAGGAAGGAGGAAAGGAAGGAAGGGGGGAGGAAGAGAGGAAGGAGGGAAGGAAGGAAGGAGGGAAGTAAGAAGGGAAGGAAGGAGAGAAGGAAGGAAGGAGGGAAAGAAAGAAGGAGGGGGAGAAAGGAAGGGAGGAGGAAGGAAGAAGGGAGGGAAGGAAGGGAGAAAGGAGGGGTGAAGGAAGGAAGGAGGAAGGAAGGAGGGAGGAAGGAAGGAGGGAAGGAAAAGAGGAAGGAGGGGGGAAGGAAGGAAGGAGGGAAGGAAGTGGGGAGGAAGGGAGGAAGGAAGGAGGGAGGAACGAAAGAGGGGAGGAAGGAGGGGGGAAGCAAGGAACGAAGGAAGGAAGGAGGTGGGGAGGAAGGGAGGAAGGAATGAGGGAGGAAGGAAAGAGGGGAGGAAAGAGAGAAGGAAGGAGAGAAGGAAGGAGGGGGGAGAAAGGAAAGAGGGAAGGAAGGAAGGAGGGAAGGAAAGAATGGGGGAGGCAGGATGGAGGGGAGGAAGAGAGGAAGGAGGGAAAGAAGGAAGGAAGGAGGGAGGAAGGAAGGGCTTCTATGGCTTCCTTTCTGATTATGGCAGGACTACAAGGCAGTTTCAGAAAATTTAGAAAATAGGGAAAAGTACAAAGAAAGAAATAAAAATCATCCCAAATCCCAATATGCTGAGGTGATTGGTATGCGTATTTGGAGTATTTTCTTGAGTTAGATTTTTGTCTTCTCTCTGCCTCTCTCTGTCTCTGTGTGTCTGTCTGTCTGTCTGTCTGTCTCTCTCTCTCTCTCTCTCACACACACACACACACACACACACGCAAGCACACGCACGCATGCATGCACAGAGGATAATTTGGTTCTTCCCTAGGCTCATCAGGAAGTACCAAGTGGCATATCAATTTGCTTCCACCACCAGCATACGGAGGGTTGACTTGCACTTGCAATGACAGGGAACGAATGAGCATTTTCCCTCCCAGGGGTGGTCTTTAGGGCTGGAATTTTCGCCATGGAGAGAGGAGCCGTCCTCTGTAGAGGGAGCTGGGGAGACTGCCTGGAGGGAAGAAAGAACAGTGCTACCCATAATGTTTTCTGTACTGATTCTGTCGCTTTGAGTTCTCCGGCGACCTTACGGAGAGGAACCAATACTCACTAATGGCCCTAGAAGCCAGATTCCATTTGGTTCAGAAAGAGAATGCCTTCCGAAAGAATGTATTTTTTAAACCTGAAATTTAGGGAGTAAGTTCATGCTTGCTACCCTGATGTTCTCACTGGGTGACGTCATCCTGAGTGTGCAGGGCTGTGTGCAGCCTGTGTGCGGGGCTTCCTCTGACCTGTTACAGTGCACTTCCTCATGCCCTTCCTGGACTTCCCCGGTCCTTCCCCAGGAGCCTGTCTCTGAAGGTCGGCTGGGCAAAGTTGGGACTGACACCCGTGGCCTCAGGAAAGAAGGGGCTCCTGGGAAGCCTGCTGGCTCCATTAAGTTCTCACAGGAACTCCCGGGGCTGACAGAAGATTTGTTGCTAGAGAGAAGGCTGAAGATGGATGATGGCTATCACTGCTTCTGCAAAACACAGGAATCTTATGTGTCCTTGGCTCCCCTTAAAAAGAGACTACAGGTGGGGCGCCTGGGTGGCGCAGTCAGTTAAGCATCCGACTTCAGCCAGGTCACGATCTCGCGGTCCATGAGTTCGAGCCCCGCGTCAGGCTCTGGGCTGTTGGCTCAGAGCCTGGAGCCTGTTTCCGATTCTGTGTCTCCCTCTCTCTCTGCCCCACCCCCGTTCATGCTCTGTCTCTCTCTGTCCCAAAAATAAATAAACGTTGAAAAAAAAAATTTAAAAAAAAAAGTGACTACAGGCCCCAAATGGAGTCACTAGTGTTAAGCCTTTGTCACCAAATGAACACTCAAGACCTAATTTAATTACAGTTTCAACCTGTTCCGTGAGTGACATCTTAAACGGGTCAATCTGGGCTCACCTGATCAGAACCAGTGAGGTCATCTGCCTGATAGACACCTGCCATCCCCTAAGGGAAGGTGACTTTGCCTGGAACAATCCAGTCTTTGCTAGTAATTTCCTTCCCCCACCCTCTCTTCCTTATAAAAGTCTTTCATTTTGTGCAGCTCTTTGGAGCTCTTTTCAGTTTGCTAGATGGGTTGCTGTCCAATTCACGAATGGTTGAATAAAGACAATAAGAACTTTAAATTTTACTCGGTTGAATTTTGTTTTTTAGCACTCCGCAATTAGGAGTAGGGGGACCTTGTAAAATTTACTTAACTGCTCTGTACCTCAGTTTCCACTTCTGTACAATCAGGGTGATAGGAGGGCCAACCTCAAAAGAGGAGTCTAAAGATTAAATGAGAAAATACTTCTCATGCATGAGACATAGTAAGTGCTCAAAAAATACTAGCTGCTAGATGATGTTTCTCTTTGTTTTCTTCTGCCTCAGTAAATGAGACTAGTATAAACCATCATATGCCTATGATACTTTCATGGGAGCCACCAGGGAGGTTAGTAATTTTGGGTGCCCTCTTGGAACTCTGGCCCTTTCTCTCCCACCACAAAAACAGCCTCATTGTAGGCTATTTGGTGGCTTGCCCTCCAACCGCCCAACCCCCATTCATCCTGGAGATCATCCTAAGGGATGCCTTTCCTGCCCCTCCCACCCCCTTCAAGACCCTTGTAATAAGCTCTCATATGCCTTCATGCTCTCTGCATTCCTTCCCAACATGAAACAGCCACTAGGGAAATGGCTGAGCGATTACTTGATTAATATATCACTAGACCATAGAACCACTATATCAGGGACCACTTCTGTTTTTCTCACAATTGGTACCCATTGCTGGGCACAAGTAGGTACTGGAAAGAGAGTTTAATACGTGGTGTTGGAACTGTAAATGAGAGGAGTGTTCCTGTGAGGAAAGACTTGCCTCTCCTCTCTGTTGGAAAAGAGACTCCCTTGGACAGTGGTCCTTTAATTATTAGGAACTAATTTTGTTACATGCCTCAGTGTTCTCATGTTTAAGAATCTATGCCCCCCTGCCACATTTTCTTCCTGTTCTCCCACTTAAATAATACATACTGGACAGAGACCCAGCTCCAGAAGTAGGAACTAAATTCCCTTCCTTGGGCGAGAGAGAAATGTAACAGGAGATAGGAGCTGTCAGGGGGTAAGTCATGGATGGTCCACTTAATGAGAGTTTCTGCTGGCTCCCTGCTTTCACATTCCAGCTCCAGAGGAACCTGGGGCAGGGGTTTTCTCATCACTCTTGATACAGATGTTCTCTCCCTTCTGTTAACTGGAAGCTGAAGGTAATTACTACCAGAAGCACAGCTCCGCCAGGCACATTAGCCTGGTGGAGACTTCACTGGGCTGCAAATCGTGACTCTAATTAGGCAGTTGCTGATGCAGGGAGCTCAGAATCTAGTTTAAAGGCTTGCTTAGGCCTGGAACATCTTCCAACTGTAAGTGGCCTGAAAAGGTTTGGGAAGAGGAAAGAAGGGAGGGGGATGCAGACGGGTTGAGCAGGGAGTTTGTGTGGATGGAAAAAAAAAAGGTTGACAGAGAGAGAGAGAAGACAGAAAGAAGACATAAGGAAGGGAGGAGCCTTCCACCTTCACCCTTAATGACTAGAAAGGGCACCGAACTTCATTTTAGAAGGTTTGAGCACCAATCCTTGGTACAATAACTTTGGGAAACCGTTTGGCATTATCTACTAAAGCTAAACATACACCTGTCTGATCTATGATCGAAGCAATCTACTGCAAGGTTTCTATCTAAGAGAAATGAGTATCTATTCCCACCTTGAGTCATGCACAAGAACATTCATGGAAGCTCTATTCAGACTAGACCCAGTGGCACAACCTTGATGTCCATCAACAGGAGAATGAAGAGATACTTTGAGGTGTTTCCTACAGTGGTGTACCACACAGCTAGTTTAAACAGAACACAAAGCAACTACTAACAATTACAAACCCTAGGGGATTTTGTTGAGCAAAATAAGGCAGGTACAGAAAAGGTACATTGTGTAAAATTTTGTTTTTATCAAGTTCAGCAACAGGCAAAACTAGACTTTGGAAATAGAAGAATGAGGATAGCAGGGCACCTAGATGGCTCATTCGGGTAAGTGTCTTACTCATGATTTTGGCTCAGGTCATGATTTCCCGGTTCATGAGACTGAGCCTCGCCTCAGGCTCTGTGACGATAGTGTGCAGTTTGCTTTGGATTCTGTGTCTCCCTCTCTCTCTCTCTCTGCCCTTCCCCTGCTTGTTCTCTCTCTCTAATAAATAAATAAATAAACAAACTTTTTTATTAAAACTTTTCTTAAATGTTTTTATTTATTTTTGAGAGAGAGAGAGACAGAGCATGAGCAGGAGAGGGACAGAGAGAGAAGGAGACACAGAATCCAAAGCAGCCTCCAGGCTCTGAGCTGTCAGCACAGAGCCTGACATGGGGCTCAAACTCACAAACTGAGAGATCATGACCTGAGCCGAAGTCTATGCTTAATTGACTGAGCCACCCAGGCGCCCCAATAAACAAACTTTTTAAAAAAAAGAGTAAGAGTTGCTTCTTATGAGGGGAGAACTTACTAGGGAGGAGCACAAGGGAGTTCCCAGAGGGCTGTAAATGTTGTATATTTTGACCTGGGTGTGGCTACACAGATGTAAAAACTATGTAAAAAGTAAGCCTACTATATGCCAAACATTGGTGTCCTTTATGTAAATTGTTGCTCAATGAAAAGCTTTCTAAAAGGAGAACACCAAAGCAATGGGTGAAGAATGCTGTCTTGTGGTTCAAACTTGCCTCTCTTTGACTGAATGAGGAAGAAAATCTTTTACACGCTTATCTATCTTAAGCATTTATTTGGTGAATTGCCTGTGCCTGTTCAAGACCTGGTCCCAACAGGAATCTGGGTTCTTATCTCCCTAACTTGAACAGCCTTGTTAAACAGCAGTGCCTCTGAATCCTTGTCTAGTTGTTTGTTGCAAATCCTTCCTCCCTGTTCATTTTCTGTCATCAGCTTTTTTTTTTTCCAATGATGGTTTTTATGTAGAGAGTTTAAAGTTTTAAGTAATGTGATCTATCATTCTTTTCTCTTGGCTCTTCCTTTCATTGCCTGTTTTTGTGTTCTTCCCAAGCTTCTTACTTAAAATTTTTTTTCTTAATGTTTATTTACTTTTGAGAAAGAGAGAGAGAGAGACAGAGAGAGATAGAATGTGAGCGTGGGAGAGAGGGAGACAAGATTCCGAAGCAGGCTGAAGGCTCTGAGCTGTCAGCACAGAGCCTGATGTGGGGCTCGAACTCACAAACCACAAGATTTGATTGAGTTGGATGCTCAACCAACGGGGCCACCCAGGTGTCCCCCAAGCTTCTTACTTTTGAGAAGCTGATGAAGCCAAGGTAGCTAGAGCCGCAGAGGGAGTAAAGGGACACCAGCAAAACTGGGGTGAGACAGGTAGTGAGGGGATCAGATAACACACGTTTTTTGACTTCAGAATGTATACCAACTGCAATGGATCGTCAAGAAGGGAAGTCAGCAGAGCAGGAATGCAAATTAATTTGTGTGTGATGAAGGTCACTTTGGCAGCCGGGTAGGGGATGGATGGGAGGCATGTGAAACCAGAAGAGCTGTGGTGACTATGGTAGTGGTCCTGGGGAGAGTGGCACAGAGATGGAGAGATGGGGACGCGTCAGAGACGTGCATTAGAACTCAGTTCCGTGGGATGCAATCTGGCGGGTGAGGAGGGAGGCAGGTCTTGGTGAAGAAGCCCAGGCTAACCAAAGACAGATGAACGCTCACCCATATGTGTTTCCCTGGATTTCTGATTTCTGGGTGTGTGTATTTGCTTATTTGTGCTCTTATCTCTTTGTCAGCACAGAATGAGTTTTTAGTGGTTCAGTGGAGGCTGCCATTTGTACGCCCCCACCCAAAAGTGAATCTCTCCATTGCAGAGTCCTGGGTAACCTCTCACTGCCTTGTCGATTTGTGAGGTCTCCCTTCCTGGTGAGGAACCAGTCCTATTTCTCAACCTCCTCGAACAGTGCTTCTTCTCCCTCTTCCTCCTCCTCCTCCTCCTTCCCCCCTTCTTTTTCTTCTTCTTCTTCTTCTTCTTCTTCTCCTTCTCTAATGTTTATTTACTTTGGGAGAGAGAAAGTGCACACAAGCAGGAGAGGGGCAAAGAGAAAGTGGGACAGAGGATCTGAACTGGGCTCTGGGCTCTGCCCTGACAGCAGAGAGTCTGATGCGGGGCTTGAACTCACGAACCACAAAATCACAACCTGAGCCGAAGTTGGATGCTTAACCCACTGAACCACCCAGGTGCCCCTCTTCTTTTGCTTTTATCACACAATTCTGATGTTTGTATGTTTTGATTCATTTGTGTTCTTTTGGAGGAAAATTCTCTCTTTGATCACTCTTTTTAGAAAGTTCACAGCTGTTTTCTCATTAATCTGTTTTGTTTGTATTATTATCACTCCCCCCCCAGGTGAACTTAAGAATCCAATAATTAATTTCCAAACAAATTCCATTAGGAATGTAACTGGAATTTTATTAAGCCCATAAATTAATTTCAGAAGCATTAATGTATGAATTTCTCATACACAAATATTTTTGCCTATATGTTAAAAATGTTTATTGTTATTTTTCAGCAAATTTGGGGGCATACACTGCAGATCTTACTTATTCTTCAAAACGTTTTTCCCCCCTCAGAATTATATGTTTTGGATACCACTGTAAAGTCATTTTTTGGGGTCATTTTTCATGGATTATTATTGATACATATAGGAAATATACAGACTTAAAAAATACCTTCTGTGAAGTTACTTTATAAAACTAACTTAAGGGGCCCCTGGGTGGCTCAGTCAGTTAAGCGCCCAGCTCTTCACTTCAGCTGAGGTCATGATCTCATGGTTCGTGAGTTCAAGCCCCACATCGAGCTCCATGCTGACAGTGGGGAGCCTGCGTGGGATTGTCTCTCTCTCCCTCTGTCTCTTCCCCTCCTCCACTCGTGCCCTCTTTCTCTCTCAAAATAAATAAATAAACTTAAAAAAACACTAACTTAAAAGATATGTTTTAAACATAGGTTCTCCGGAGTTTTATAAAGGTACCATTGCATTATGCTACAAAGTGATAATTTCGTTATCTTTTCAACAAGCATATCTCCTCCTGTTTTATGCTAATTGAATTGCTGAGAATTTTCGGAAAATGCTAAACTGTAATAATGACGAGTATCTTCTTTACTTGCTTTTGCCACTGGTTTTAATAAGAATTCTCTTTAGTTTTCCACTCTTAAGGGTAATGTTGATAGTTAGCTTAAGATATAAAGTCTTACTATGTTAAAAAAAAAAAAAACTTCTATTTCTCATTTCTTCCCAAAACAAATTTGGGGATTATTGAATGTATTTGAATGTCATTGAGCACTTTTTCTTCCTCTATTAAAATGATTATTCCTGTTTCTCCTTAAATATATTCATATGGGATGTTGCATTAATAGATCTTATAATAATTATCTTTGCATTTCTTAGATAATTCCTACCTGGCCATTGTGAATAATTCTCTTAATTCTGCCACTGGTTTGGTCCAATAATGTATTATTTAGGATTTTACATGACTTCCCAATTTTACTACAGTTTTTATCCTCACTTCTTGCGTTTCGGAATCAGGGTTATGTTGGCTTTACAAAATGAAAAATGTATTCATATTTTTCTAAGCCTGGAACAATTTTAATAGCATAGGGATTTTAGTCCCCCGAAAGTTTGAAAGTACTAAATCTCAGAACTGTCTGGTATAGGAGTTTTTGCAAAGTAATTCTTTGATGAATTTTTTAGTCTTCTCCAGTAATTTGTCTGTTCAAATTTTCTACCTTTTCATGAGTGAAATTTTAAAGTGTCTGTTTCCCCAGAATCTTTCCATTTCAATGAGATTCTGAAGTTTAAGTTTTTTATAGTCTTTCACTATTTTATTTTTTTCCTCCTCATCAGTAGCAAGATTTCTTTCCTCATATAATTATTCTTCCTGATTTAATATGTCAGAGGTATCCACTTTACTAATCTTTGAAAGAATTATTATTTTACCTTTAAAAAACAATAAAATATATCCTACACACACAAAAAAACTACATTTAAATAGAGATACACTTAAGTGCTAAAACTAAAATAAACATTTTATTCTAGTTTTGAGGTAAATAGAGATAATACCGGTTACCCAGATTCACGCACTCCAAATGGCCCTTTCCTCCCTTGCTGAGAAGTAACCACATCCTGAGATAGCATATGAGTCAGTGGCATATTTGTAACATAGGTGCTTTTTCTAAATAAGATCTAATTTAGTTTTGCCATTTTTGAACTTTTTGTGAGATGACCCATGCCATATGATTTTTTGTTCAGTTGCAAGTGTTTGAGGTTTGCTGTAGTTTATGCATGTAGTGGGGCTGATCCGTTTTCACTGCAGTATGGTATTCCCACAAATGAATTATAATACAGTTCCTCCATCCTGTTTTGAAAGGACTTCTAGATAAAGTGTTTTATTATTTTTTAGATTTTTTTACTTATTTATTTTTTTTTGAGAGAGAGAGAGAGAGAGAGAGAGAGAGAGAGAGAGCATGTGAGCAGGAGAGAGGCAGAGAGAGAGGGAGAGAGAGAATTCCCAAGCAGGCTCCATGCTCCGTGTGGAGCCCAACATAGAGCTCAGTCGTACAACCCTGGGATTGTGACCTGAGCTGAAATCAAGAGTTGGGTGCTCAACTGACTGAGCCACCTAGGTGCCCCCCAGATAAAATGTTTTTTATCACAACTTCTGCTGCCATGAATATTCCTGCACATATTTTCTAGTACCCCTGTGTCCTTTCTCAGATATATAAGAAGGAGAGAAATTTCCAGATCATAGGATATTTGGAGTTTAACCTTACTAGGTTATATTCTTTTCTGATGGGGTTGAGCAAGTTCACGCAGACACTGGAAATGCTTTGGAACACCTCACACCCTCACCACACTTAGCATTGCCAGGCTTTTTAATTTTTGCCAAACTGTGGGTATGAAATAGTATTCTAGTCAGTGTGAAATCCCAGTGGTATTTTAAAGATAAAGTTGTGCGATTATTGGGAACAGGTAATTTATACGCATGGTTCAAAGACAAAGTCTTGTTTTCTACTTTGTTCTCACTATATATAGTCCCCATTATCCTGAGTCAGAGTTAACCATTTGTTAGTTTCCATAACTTCCAGACCTTCTTTATGCAAATGCACACAGATACCATTATATATTTTTATTTTATTCTTTTTATACACAAAGTGTCGCATATGTTTTTTCAAAGTGTAGCATGTTATATACACTCTTATCTACTTTGCTCTTTTCACTTAACAGTGTGACTTGTAGATCTTTGCAAATCAGTGGTAGATAGCTTCGGTTTTCTTTTCTTTCTTTTTTTTTTTCTTTTGAGCAGGATAGCAAATTCTATGGTATGGATTCACCACATTCTATTTAACCAGTCCACTACTGAGAGGTATTTCATTGTTTCCAGTCTTTAGCAATCATAAACAAGGCTACAATAACTTACCATTTGTAGAGGTCATTTCCCCAAGTTGGGACTGCAGGGCCAAATGGTCTGTCTAGGCATTTGAATTTTTTCCATACAAACTTGACCATCAACACTTCTATTTTGTTAAACAAAGCCCATTAATATTTTGATGGGGATTGTGTGAAAGCTCTAAACTGTATAAGAAGAATTAAAGTCTTTATGACATTGAATTTACATATCCCAAAACACAGTAATTCTGTTTGTTTCCACAAGTCTTTTCTAAACATACATTTTGAATACTTTTTGTTATTCTATTTTCTAGGTAGTTCATCTTTTTTATTGTGATTGTATATGGGGTCTGCTCTTGATTGCTGATGGGTGTTGAAGGATACAAAGAGCTTGTTGGATGAGTATATGACAGATATGTTAATTTTCTGTTACGTATGTTAACTCCAAGAAGCAGATGCCAAGATGGGAGTTAGACATGCCAGAGACTGATTAACAGAAATGCTCTGAGAGTGAGGGAGGCTGGGAGATGTAGGTGTGACACTGAGTGAGGAGAGAAAGGCTGGGTGGAAGCATGTCAGAGTGTAGTCCAGTTCTGAGGAAAGTTCAGCAAGTCCACTGGAGGTGGTGGTGGGTGGGGGGTGGTCCTGAAGCCAAGGTCGCCTGTTAGGGGAGCCATTCATCTTCCCTGAAATGCTCAGCCCTGGTGAGAGCAGCCAGTGGGCAACATGGTCTCTGTAGGCATGTGGTGATGGATTTCAAGCAGTGGGGCTAGCTGGTCAATTATGCACCCTGAGGTCTGAGAGCACATCATTTGGCTACCACAGTCCACCCCTGGCATTGCACTTCTCCACATGGACTTGGGAGCAGCTCTGCCATGGTTCCAGTGGGTCTTTCCTCCTGAGGGAAAACACAGCAGATAGAAGGGAGTGGAGCCCTTGTCACCGTAGTGATCTTAGGGCTGTAAGTACACTCATCTGCTCCCTCCTCCATCCATTCTGGATTCCCTCCACTCCCCTCAGCAAGTTGGTGGCTTTTCTGGTAGTATGCCCCAAACCCTCATTGACGAGAACATGAACTCTTCATAATTGTATCCTTCTTGGTCAGTTATAGTGGTGCCCGCATTCCACACTATTCCACCCTGACCTCCTGTGTAAAAACCCTACCTCCTCATGCTGATTACCCCTGCCAGTGGCAATTCTCCTCACCCCTGGTCCCTTGTCCCAGGAGTCCCAAGTATGGTGGTAGCCACACGTTGTAGCTCAATGGAACCCTTGCTACGTTTCCTGCCAAGGTTCCTCCTTGGGAGATAAGACCTTCAAACCCTGCAGAGTCCAGAGAGAATGGGAGGCACAGAATAACCCAGCAGGTCATTGGGAGCGTCCGTAAACACAGCCACTCCTACTTCTACCCCTTCATCCATTCTGGACCCATCCTTCTATTTGGGGATCTAGTATCAGGCAAAGCTCTCTAATTTAACACATACATTTCATCCTGAAGAATGGTACCCCATTGTCTTCAGTGTTACCCTAAGTCTGGCATTCCATCTAAGCTTTAGAAGGCCATTGCAGTGTCCCATGAGGAAGACTGCCTCTGGGTGGTTCAGTATGTGAGCCCACCAGTGGAACCCATGAGTATGGGCCCACCAACACCTCTGTCACCTTGATGTGGTCACCCCAGCCCGATGTCATTCCATATAGGATTCTATTCCTATGGATCAGGTATTCCAGAAGCCTCCATCTCCTAGGAATGGCCCTGTCTTTGTATGCCAGCCCTCAGCACAAATGAGATGCATTCCAGTGCCCAGCAGCTGGGTCTGTAGTTGTATTTTCAGAGTCGATGATGCAGTCACAGATCTGAGAGGTGCCCACTCATGACCACCATATTGAGCTACCTTCCTGCACTTTCTTGTTATTTTCAGTTTTTTTATTTGATTTTTTTCCCTGGATTACAATAACATAATCTGAAACTAATGATTGTTTTACTTCTCCCATTTTTCATTGCTTTTTGTTAAATTGTGGCATCTGAAACGTCCAGTGCAGTGTAAAGTAAAAGTGATGATTATGAGCAGACTGGTCTTGTTTCTAACTTTTGCCAGCCCAAACACCCTCTGTTTACCCTTTCCAAGTTTTAAACTCCCGGTCTCCTTCTAGGGTAAGATCATTAAAGGGAAATTGGGGCAGCTGCCCAGTCCTTCATGTCTAGGTTGGATACCAGTCATTTAAAAGCTAGAAATTCCAATAGGACTCAGAGGCACACATGGAAAAAAGCTGTTGCACAGTATAAACGCAGCAAATATTTCTCCTCTCCCAAATGCCTCAAAGTCTGATAGAGATGCTGTTTTCTCTATCATGGATTATTTGCTACAGACACAGATGCCTAGGAAAAGCTGTGCTGTGGAAGAGGCTGTAGCAGTCTGCATCTTGAATCCACCATAGTGCTAAGAGCCCATGAGTTCCAGAAACTTCCCTTGTTGCTGTAGACCAGTGGTTCTCAGGCTTCGGTATGCATCCGAATCTGCTGCTGGGCTTGTTAAAACCCAGATTGCTGGCCCTACCTACTACTACTGGAGATTCTGATTCAGAAGTTCAAGCGTGCAGCCCAAGAATTTACATTTCTAGCAGACTTCCAGGCCAGGCTGATTCTGCTGGTCTCGTAGCCCCATGTAGAGCACATCTACTGGTGACCCACACCTGCTGAGAACAGAAGGTCAGTGCCTCTGCTTACCAGGCCGTCTGAACAGCAGACATTATCCTTGAAGAGGTCCTTGTGGTCCCTTGGCTTTTACTTATGACCCAATGTAAGGAAGGTAGCTTAGTATGGCAGTCTCGGATGGGTGCCCCTCAGATCTCTGACTGTGTCGCTGACTTTGATAATGTGCCTATTATCAAAGCCCAGCTGCTGGGCTCTGGAATTCGTCTCCTTATCTGTGCTGCCTTTATAGAAAGAGCCACTTGCCTGCAGATAAAGGTACCATCAGCTGAATTCACTAGCCAACATCAAAGAACACGTGCTCTAAGGCTTGAAGGCCCAGGTCTCATCAGTCAGAAGCTGGCCTTATACAAGCCTCTAATGAACTGCCAGGTCAGAATGCCCTGCTCAGACAGTAAAGTTCAGTGTCCAATGTCACATGTTCTGGTTGCACCAAAAGCCTCTAAGGCATGTCTTTATACTTTAATCTGACAACTCTGTCCTATATTGTGAGGGGTTAGTTGAGTTTTGTAGGTGGTGATTCCTACATATTTGATTTATTGCTATCATACCTTTTCTGTACACCTCTTCCTCCTTTGGATTCATTGTGCTCTTCCCCCATTTCCACGTTTCCCTTCTAATAATCTGGAAAATTCTGTGTTCTGTTTCAATTCTGGAGTGATTACTCTAGAACTTTTAACATACTTACAACAAAGTCAGAAGTTCATCAGTATCATTATTCTCCTTCTGAACAATGCATTCTAACCCCTCCCCACCCTCTTCTCTTGAGGTTTGTTTGCTTGCTAGCCACCACATTAGTCTACCTTCTTTTAAAGTCTAACATTGAGACATTGTTTTTGTTTAATCAGTGTTTGTTTCGATGTGTACATTTACGCATATGCTGTGAGATGTTTTACTCCTTCCTAAAATGAACCCTCTAAAGTCATTCTTTATAAGAAGTTTAGCAAGAGTCTATGCATAAAAGATTGTTTGTTTTTTTCCATGAAAATGTCTTAATTGTGCCAGATTGTTTGTTTTTTTTCCATGAAAATGTCTTCATTGTGCCATAGTGTTGACATGATATTTTTACTGGGTATACATCCTAAGTCAACAGTAATTTTCTGTCCTAAATTTGAAAATGTTATTCCACCCCTATCAGCCCTATCAGGGTTCCATTTTTTTTTTTGCTGGGAGATGTCAGCTGACATCTTAATTGTTTTCTGTACAATTTATTATTTTTCTCCATCAGCCTTTAAGATATTTTTCTTCTAGGAGTGCCTGAGTGGCTCAGTCAGTTAAGCGTCCGACTTCAGCTCAGGTCATGATCTCATGGTTCGGGAGTTTGATCCCCGCATCGGGCTCTGCGCTGACAGCTCAGAGCCTGGAGCCTGCTTCAGATTCTGTGTCTCCCTCTCTCTGACCCACCCCCATTTATGCTCTGTCTCTCTCTCTGTCTCAAAAATAAATAAAAATATTTTTAAAAATTGAAAAAAAAGATATTTTCCTTCTGCCATGTTGTGCAGTTTGGTTGTGACCAGTTTAGGTTGTAAGTTTTATTATTATTTTTCATCCTGCTCATGTTCCGCTGGGGTTTTCAAGCCTGAAGCAGTGCAATTTTGCGTGTATTCAGCAAAGTTTCAGCCACTACCTTGTCAAATGTTGTATCTTCCCCTCTGTCTTTATTATCTCCCCATGGAACTCTGATTAGACACATAATAAACTTTCTCCCTTTCCTCTATTCTTATAACCTCTTTTTCACACTTTTTTCTTTTTGTCCCTCCGTGCTACATTTTCCATAATTTTACATAATTTCTTCAGCTCTATCTTTATTTACTAGCCATCTGTTCAGATGTGTTAATCTGCTCTTTAACTTGTGGGAGTCTATACTTGTTATTATTATATAGACATTTCTTTCTAGAAGCTCTTTTTGGTACTTTTTCAAGTCCGCGTGGGTATTAGTGGTAGCGATCTTACCTTCCTGTATCATACTTTCAGTAACTTGGTTTCGTTTGGTTTGATATTCATAACATTTTTAGTTAGCCCCCCACCCCCAATGGGATGATATCTGTGTAGAACTAATCAATATTTTTTGTACTGTGGGAAATTATAAATAGTATAAAATTGGAGTGTGTAGTTCGGTGGCATGAAGCACATTCACATTGTTGGGTGACCATCACCCCCATCCAGCTCTAGAACTTGCTCATCATTCCCAAACTGAAACTCTGCACCCGTTAAACAATAACTTCCCCCTCCCTCTTGCCCCCTCTCCCTGGTCCTTGGCAACCACAGTTCTACTCTATGAATTTGACTACTGTAGTACCTATGTAAGTGGAATCATACAATATTTGCCCTTTTGTGTCTGGTTTATTTTCCTCAGCATAATGTCTTCAAGATCTATTCATGTGAGGCTTCTATCAGAATTTCATTCCTTTTTAAGGCTGAATAATATTCCATCATATGTATATACCACATTTTATTTATCCATTCATCTCGTCATGAACATTTGTGTGGTTTTCCACCTTTGGCTATTGTGAATAATGCTGCTATGAACATTGTTACAAAAATATATATGTTCAGGTCTCTCTTTCAATTCTTTTGGGCGTAATATTCAGAAGTGGAATTGAGGGATCATATGGTAATTTTATGTTTTATTGTTTGAGGAATCACTGTATTGTTTTCCGAAGCGACTATACCATTTTATATTCTCATCAGCAATGCACAAGCATTCCAATTTCTCCACATGCTCACCAACACTTGTTATTTTCTGATGTTTGTTTATTTGTTTAATATCTGACCTAATGGGTATGAAGTGATATTTCATTGTGGTTTTGATTTGCATTTTTTTTCTTTTTTTTTTTTAACGTTTATTCATTTTCGAGACAGAGAGAGACAGAGCATGAATGGGGGAAGGTCAGAGAGAGAGGGAGACACAGAATCTGAAACAGGATCCAGGATCTGAGCTATCAGCACAGAGCCTGACGCGGGGCTCGAACCCACGGCCCGCGAGATCATGACCTGAGCCAAAGTCAGACGCCCAACCGACTGAGCCACCCAGGTGCCCCATTGATTTGCATTTTCTTAATGAAGAAATGATGTTGAGCATATTTTTATATGTTTATTGACCATCCACATATCTTCTTTGGAGAAATGGCTATTCAAGTCCTTTGCCCACCTTTTGATTTGTTGTTGTTGAGCTGCAGGAGTTCTTTATATATAGTGGATATTAATCCTTTATCAGATATATGATTTGTAAATATTTTCTCCCATTCTGTGGGTTCCTTTTTACTCTGTCAATAGCATCCTTTATTTATAAAATTTTTTTTAATGTTTATTTATTTTTGAGAAAGAGAGCATGCAAGCTGGGGAGGGGTAGAGAGAGGGAGACACAGAATCTGAAGCAGGCTCCAGGCTCTGAGCTGTCAGCACAGAGCCCAACGGAGGGCTCGAACTCACAAACCATGAGATCATGACCTGAGCTGAAGTCGGATGTTTAACCAACTGAGCCACCCAGGTGCCCCACTAGCATCCTTTAATGTACAAAAGTTTTAAATTTTGATGAAGTCCATTTCACCAGTTTTCCTTCTGTTGCCTGTACTTTTGATGTCATTGCCAAACCAGTGTCACAAGGTTGCCCCCCTACGGTTTCTTCTAAGAGTTTTCGAGTTTTAGCTTTTACATTTTAAATCTTTGACCCATTTTGAGTTAGTTTTCATATATGGTGTAATGTAGGGTCCAACCTCATTATTTTGCATGTGGATATCCAGTTTTCCCAGCGGCATTTATTGAAAAGACTGTATTTTCCCCATTGAATGATCTCAACACCCTTGAGGAAGATCATTGTCACATCTTTGCAAGCGTTTATCTCTGGGTTCTCCATACCATTGGTCTATGTCTGCCATTATGCCAGTACCACACTCTTTTGATTACTGTAGCTTTGCATTAAGTTTTGAAATCAGGACATGTAAATAAATCCTCCAACTTTGTTCTTTCTTCTCAGGATTCTTTTGGCTGTTCAGAGTTTCCATGTGAATTTGAGGAAGGAATTTTTCTATTTTTGCAAAAAAAAAAAGCCATTGGCATTTTGATAGGGATTACATTGAACTATAGATCACTTTGACTTTATTTTAAATAAATTACATATCTGATTATATATTCCTGTATCTTCAGTCATTGTGGGTATGGTTAGTTGTTTCTGCTGCCTTGCATTATGATGCCTAATTCCCACATAAGTCCTGTGATTTATGATTATGAGATGATGTTTTGAGAAGTGTTATCAGTGGGAATTTTGGGTGTGTGAATTCCAGAGAGGAATACATTTGCTATTGCCAGTGGCTTAGGGAAAATTATCATTCCAGAACACTTTATAGTTTTATTTTATTTTTGAGGACAATGGTCTAGGTAGTTAAAACTCATGCAAGTGTAAACTTGGCATTAAGGATTCATGGGATTAAATCTTGAATCTTTTTTTAAAATAATTTTTTAATGTTGTATTATTGATTTGAGAGAGAGAGAGAGAGAGAGAGAGAGAGGGCAGGGGATGGGCAGAGAGAGAGGGAGACACAGAATCAGAATCTGAAGTAGGCTCCAGGCTCTGAGCTGTCAGTGCAGAGCCCAATGTGGGGCTTGAACTCATGAGCTGTGAGATCATGACCTGGACTGAAGTCGGGCGCTTAACCAAGTGACCTACCCAGGCACCCTTTTGTTTTGTTGTTTTTCATTATTGGTTTTCACAGAAACCTGAGCCAGTATGGACCAGAATCCATATTGTTTATCTCTGAAGGGGTGTGTGTGTGTGTGTGTGTGTGTGTGTGTGCGTGTGTGTCTCTGTGTCTGTGTGTAATTTTAATTCGCTGAGGATGGTGTTGCCCTTAGAGGGGTTGGCTTTATGCAAGGGTCTCCCAACTGTGTATCTCAGGTTTTGTCCTTTGATTATGTGTCTTGTCCCCATGATACATGGAATCCTTTAGAACCTACGGTCTAGGTCAGCAGCAGATGACCTAAGTCCTGAGGGCAAATGGTGCTACGAGGCTCACTTATCTCTTTGTATCTGTTCTTTTTATTTTGTTTTTGGCCTTTTATGATTTCTCTTGCTTCCTCTCCAGCTGAATGATGTATTCAAAAGCTCAAGCCCCATATTTCATCCAGCATTTTGTATGTTGTTCTGAGATGTCTCCCTGGACTTCTGTTGTCATAGTCTTAGTGTTGGAAAGTCCAGGAATTCCTTCCAGAGTTTAATTAAGAATTCCATTTTACTTACTTGTACTTCACAAATATCTGCCTTCAACATTATCATTTTCTCCTTTCCTGATGTTATTTTAGTTCGTTTTAAAAAATTAAATCCTTAGTTACTCTAATTACATGATTTTCTATTTAATAATGACAGCTTTTAAAGGGCTTGACTTTAGGTAAAGGGTAACCTTTTCCATTGGGTTTGATAAATATTGTTCTCATTTTTGCTATTTTCTAGATAGCATGTAATTATAATTTTTATTTCCTCTTTGAACCAATCCTTATTTAATAGAATGTTGTTTAATTTCCAAGAGGTTTTCTCACATTGTTTTGATTACACTTTGTGATTACACTAGCTTTAATGCAATGTTGCCAGAGAATATGGCCTCTACAATTTCTACCGTATAATTAAATTCTGTAAACACCACATGAATGCTTACAAAAGTATATTTTCTGTTTGATGTTAATATAATTGCATATATATTTTATTAATTTTATCACACTGTGTAAATTATTAAATCTTCTCCATCATGCTTTTCCTTTCACATCCACATCTTCTTCTGTCAAGGGCTGAGAGAGGTGCATTGAAGTCTTTCACAAGAGCTGTGTATTTGTAAATTTCTCATCTAATACAGAAAAGCTTCTTCATATTTTTGCCTTATTTTTTGACCTTTGAAATGTATGATTCTTTTATCTTAACTCTGGAATTAATATTTTATCAATTTAAGGTGACCTTTTTGAAATGATTTGTGCTTTGAATTATTTTTCTGATCCTATTATTGTCATAAATCTTGAAAGACTTTTGTTTACATGGGCTCAAGACTTCCTTTTTTTTTCTTTGAGATGTAGTTTACATACCATACAATTTACCCATTTAAATTGCACCATTTGGTTGTTGTTGTCTATTTACAGAGTCATACAATCATTTTCATAATCTATTTTAGAATATATTCATTAACCCAAAAAAGAAGCCCCCACACCCATTAGCAGTTACACTCCCTTCCATCCCCACCTTGCACCCCTAACCCTAGACAACCACTTATCTATATTTGTCTCTATAGAGGTACCTGTTCTGAACATTTCATGTAAATTGAATTATATAGTATGTGGTCTTGGGACTGATTTCTTTCTTTCACTTAGCACAGTGTTTTCAAGATTCGTCCGTGTAGTAGTAGAATATATCAACACTTCATTGCTTTTTATTGCTGAATAATATTCCATTATATGGATACCAAATCTTACTTATCCATTCATTGTTGGACATTTGAGTTGTTTTTACTTTTTTTACTATTATGAATAACGCTGCTATGAATATTTGTGTACAGATTTTTGCATGAACATATGATTTCACTTCTCACCGTGTATACCTATGTAACCATGCACCCCTCCCACATTGATTCAATCAAGAAGTTTTGCTTTGTGCTACCACAGATATGTGCTTCCTTTCCTTGCATTCTTGGTTACTGTTTATTGAAACAACATCAACTTTTATTACGTTACTTACCGTTAGTCCTATCTTTCTCTGGGTCATTTCCATTTCACAAAGGTTAAACACATGAGACCTTAAACATCCAAGAATATATTTTATGTGTTTGGTTTTTTTAATGCTTATTGTTTTTATTTTTGAGAGAGAGACAGAGTGCAAGCCGGGGAGGGGCAGAGAGAGGGAGATACAGAATCTGAAGCAGGCTCTAGGTTCCAAGATGACAGCATAGAGCCCAATGCAGGGCTCGAACTCACAGACAGTGAGATTGTGACCTGAGCTGAAGTCGGACACTTAACTGACTGAGCCACCCAGGTGCCCCTACTTTATATTAATTTTAAATTATAATTTAGTAGAATGTAAAATATAAGTTCAAAATTCCCATCATACACTAACACTTGAATATGTCCTGACTTCTCTTAGTATTTGATGCTATTTAAAAATTCTGATGTAGGGGCGCCTGGGTGGCGCAGTCGGTTAAGCGTCCGACTTCAGCCAGGTCACGATCTCGCGGTCCGTGAGTTCGAGCCCCGCGTCAGGCTCTGGGCTGATGGCTCAGAGCCTGGAGCCTGTTTCCGATTCTGTGTCTCCCTCTCTCTCTGCCCCTCCCCCGTTCATGCTCTGTCTCTCTCTGTCCCCCAAAAAATAAAAAAAAAATAAACGTTGAAATAAAAATTCTGATGTAAGCAATAGTAACAAACACATATCACTTCTGATGTGCCAGATTATTCTAAGTACACAATGTGTATCCATTTATTCATTGCTCCTTAAAAGCCCCATAAAAGTGGGTATTATTATTATTGGCCCTCTTTCTAGAAAAGGAAACTGAGGCATAGAGAAGTTAGGTTGCTAGTAATTGGCTTAGCTTTATTTGACTCTAGTGAGGGGCTAGACCATGACTGCTGCCCTAAAAGCATGTGCGCGCGCGCGCGCGCGCACACACACACACACACACACACACGCATACACTCCACACTCTATTATTTCCATTTCTGTGGAAAACCCTGAACCATTCATAACTTCTCCAAATATTTCCATTCCTCTGTATCTTTTAAAATATCATTTGGGATATCTGTTGTCCCTCTTGTATTAGTCAAGAATTCTTATGTTAATGCTGCATCACAGTCCACCCCCAAGTGCAATGGTTATGTTAATGCTGCACCCAAGCGCAATGGGCGTTTAATAATCGTGCATTTCTCACTCAAGTGCTCTCAGATCAGCTGGGATGGCTCCTCTTGGTCTGCATATCTGAGTGTTAGTCAGGTCAGCTTTGTTCCACATCCTCCTTCTTGGGACATGGTTAAGACATGTCCTCTCTAGAGCGATGCAGTTCAGAGAACAAGAGGAAGATCCAAACAGGCAGACCTATTTTAAATCTTGACATGTCGGGGCACCTGGGAGGCTCAGTCGGTTAAGCGTCTGACTTTGGTTCAGGTCATGATCTCACTGTTTGTGAGTTTGAGCCCTACATCGAGCTCTATGCTGTCAGCACAGGGCCTATTTGAGATTCTCTGTCTCTTTCCTTCCTTCTCTCTCTCTCTGCCCCTTCCCTGCTCGAGTCTCAAAAATTCTCTGTCTCAAAAATAAATAAATAAACATTAAAAAAATCCTGACCATGTCACATGTGCTGATACTCCATCGAGCAAGGTTAAGTCAAGGCATGGGGGGCCTTGAAGCCATTGATGCCATGGCAAAGTTGTGGATGCATAATTGCTGCAAGGGAATGAAGCATTGGGCTGGTGATTTCATCTGTCACAGCCAGTCTTCCTGGTCACATATGTGAAATGCACTCACTCTCACCCTGAGATCCCTAAAAGTTTCATCCAATCTAGCATCAAGCTCAAAGGTCAGAAAATTGTGTTCTTTTTCATTGGAACTTGAAGAGTACCTACAAATAACACCTTTGTCTGCCTCTTTTGAGTACAGATATGATGGAAAAATTGTACAAGGGATCAGAAATATTAGCTTCATTTAAAAAAGGGGTGAGACGCCTGGGTGGTTCAGTTGGTTGAGCATCAAACTCTTGATTTCAACTCAGATCACGATCTCGCAGTTCATGAGTTCGAGCCTGGCCAAGGGCTCTGTGCTGGCAGTGTGGAGGCTGCCTGGGATTCTGTCTCCTCTCTCTGCCCCTCCCCTGCTTGCTCTCTGTATCTTTCTCAAAAATAAATAAAAATTAAAAAAAAGAAAGATTAGTATCATTTCAAGCACAGTGGGATCGGGAAATAGGGCTTCAATCTTAGCAGTTTTGGGGTTCCTTTAAAAAAGTTGCACACCTCACTACAGAGAGTCTGAGTCCATTGCACAATTTACCACTGAGAGAGCAGTTGCCTGGAAAGAAATGTCCCTGCAGGCTGGTGGGGCTGAGAAGGGAGAGGCAAGACTGCACCCTACACTCCAATCCAGTGGTTCTCAAAGTGTGGTCCCTGAGCCAGCCATATCAATAAGAACCACCTGGCAACTTATTAAAAGTGAAAATTAACAGGCCCCACTGAGACCCATTGAATCAGAAATGCAAGTGGCGATGGGGAATGGCGGGGGCAGCCATCTGTGTTTCAACAAATTCTCCGGGTGATTCTGCTGCCAACATTTGAGAAACACTCTTTGACCCAGTGGTTCTCAACCTGGCTGTGCATTGGAATTGCCAGGGAAATATTTAAAAGTGTTTTCTACCATTCCATGATAATATGTTTGGGTCCAGCCTGAAAACTGTCCTTTGTAGGCATCCAGTCTCTTTGCTGTCTGTACAGGCAGGCAGGCTTATCGCTGCTGGTCTCCTTTGAAGGAGCCCAGAACTTGCTGCTCAGTCCCCAGTGTCCTTAAGTTTAGTGGGGATAGTGATGGTGGGCAGAGAGGGCCCTGGGCTTAGAATCAGGCGACCGGAGTTCGAGCCCCAGCTCTGCCCCTTACTGGCAACGTGGCCTCATGCAATTCACCTCAATTTTGTGCCTTGATTTCCTCTTCGGTAAAATCTCAGTTGCCTACTTTCTAGAGTATTTGAGAGAATCAAACATGAGACGGTATAAGGAAAGTGCTTTGCCGACTAAAAAGTGTTTGGGCCTTATGTAAGCACTTATTCTCTTTTATGCACGGAATTTGAGTAGTCAGCAGCTTCAGTGAGTGCACAGGAGGCTTGGCCCCAGAGGCCTGGCTCTCCAGATCACTGAAGGTTCCGCAGGGAGTTGTCTGTTTGTTCTCCTAATTTGAGACTAGCCTCAGGATGACGTCTGCCCATCGTGCCATGATTCACCTTGCCCCTTATCACAGAATTCTCACCAGGGCTTTTAATTACTCGGTCTCCTCTCCGCCCTGGGCGCCTCTTTAGCTCTGTCTTTGGCTGTTTATTTCTGCCAGTTTGAGCAACCAGCTGTAGGCTCAAGGCCTCTTGGAGCCATTTTTGCATGGCGGTGCTCTGTGGAGTCACACAGAACTTTCTCGTCTCTCCCATGGTATGAGCAGATACGAGGGGAGGCAGTGAGAGTGTTGTTCTCTAGAACTGCCCCATCCTCTGAGTGACTGCAGGGACATCCCCATGGGCACACAGCACAAAGGGTTTCTGGACATCGGTGAGTTGAGAGCACCTTCTCATACCAAGAGGAATATTTCATGGAGGGAGTACTAAGTGACAAGCCAAAGGCCCAGAGTGTGCAGCCAAGGACTGAACTCAGGTATTTGGACCTCCAAAGTCCGCATTCTCTATTTCACATCTTCTTCTTGAAGGTACTCTCCAGGTCTTTGATTTGGTGTGGAGACCGCGGTCCGTACATCCTCAGGCACGGTGTCCTGACAATGGGCAAACCCAGGATAAGCAGTTGTCTTTCCTGTGGGATTGATTGGTATCATCCCAGCAGGGTTGCCTCAATATATGTTCTATGGTTATAAATAGGTGCTTGATAACTCGCATCTGTTAGGGAAAGTGAGATGGCCAACATTTTTTCACTCAGCAGACATTTATTGACTCAATTTTTAAAATTATTTTAGAGAGAGAAAGGACATGCGAGTGGGGGAGTGGGGCAGAAGGAGACAGAGAGAGACTCTCAAGCAGGCTGCATGCTCAGTGCAGAGCCTGATGTGGGGCTTGAACCCACGATCATGACCTGAGCCCAAATCAAGAGCTGACGTGCAACCCACTGAGCCACGCAGGTGCCCCTTTTTACTCAATATTAAGAATGAAGCAGCGTAGTGGTGAGGAAAGAGGTCAGAAATATGTAAGAAATTGCTCCTGTTCTCCAACACGTTGTTGGAAAATATTTACGATAAATCTCTTTCTCTCTCTCTCTCTCACATACACACATATGTCTATGTCTATGTAGTGTGTATATGTATATACAGTTAGTGTATATACAATATACACAATACCACTAATTGTGTGTGTAAACACACACACACACACACACCTATATATGTGTGTGTATACACACATACACACATAGGTATATATAGTATATACTATGTATACAGATGATTCTTATTATTCACAGTAATATTCTATAAAGTCATTGCAAACACTCAGCCATTGCTCCAAGGGGAAATACAGGTTTAGGTTCTTACAAGCCTCTGATCACAACATTTTCATCAAGTCATCAATGCATAACCTTTGTTTTTTTGTATGTGTGTCTGCCTAAAGACATCTAATTTGATGTATATTGTTGATTCATTAACATCGAACTCGTGGCCCAACAGCACTGTAACTGATGCCTGAATGAAGCTTATCTAACACACCTATTTTTTTCCCTAAGGTACATCCCCGCCGGGAACACCGGATGGCACTTCAGTGCTAGGCTAAGGGTCATTTTAAATGGTGAAGTTGTCAACAAAAAATAAAAAGTAAAAAACGTAGTGCTACGTAGCCTGTGAGAAGGACACTTGTTTGTTTATACTATGAGAGCAGACACAAGAAGGCAGAGTGTTGCTGTCTGGTTCGACCTTAGCTGGGAACATGCGTGTCAGGAGACCCATTTTTCATCTCTCTGCACATCTGCACATGTCTGTTAATTACTGCAGAGGTGCTGTGAGTATTGATTTGGGGTTACAAATACATTGTAACAAGTAGGCAAATTTGCAAATATGGAATCCATGAATAGCGAGGATTGAAGGGACGTGTGCCCCAAGATGGATGGGTAGATATTATGTGAAGATATGTTAGTTCCCAGTAAGTGAGCGTAGGCAGGCAGAACATGATTTGTTTCAAGGGTACCCTGGTGGCAGCTGAACCACAAGATGGCAGGCAGCGTAGGGGTGCAGCGAAGCTGATATGGAGGATTTGAGCACTGCCTGGATTTTCTTTGACTCGGTTTCCCATCTGTGCTGCCGTCTGTTCCAGTGCACACTGCTACCCCCCACGGCACAGGACACAGCCACCAATGGGCTCTGCACTTTGCATCTAGTTGCTTCCACTTGCAGACACCCTGTTGTGCTTATTTCACCATTGGGCCAATCACTGGAGAATGGATACAGGATGGGAGATGTGGCCTCATCATTGGCTGGCTTGAACTTGATGTAATCAAGGACACTGGGTTTGTAAGAAGATAGCAGTGCCCCCTTGAGGGTCACAGCTGAAATTACAGGAGGAGAAACTCCAGGAAAAGAAGATGCTTTTCCCAGTGGAACAGAGGGATTCTGGGAAGACCTACTAATGTATATCCATTATAGGCACAAACAAAATGGCTCTTTAAAAAGAGCTGGTATATTTGAGGCAGGGGGCTGACAAGATTCCTCTCACTGATTACAACCCTGACTTGTAAAGAGCTAAGAGATGTCACATCTAGCTGGGGTCAGAGGCAGCATCTTAGAGGAGGTAGCGTGGGAATATACGGGATTGTGGTGTGGAGGCAGCTCCTCTCCTTGTAGTTTAGGAGCGTGATCCCTTGGAGACAGAAGGATGTGGTGCAATGAGCCGGTCTGCAGAGTTTGAATCTCATATCTGCCATTTTCTAGCTGTGTGCCCTCGAGTAAGTATTCACTAGTCTGAGCTTAATTTTTACTCCTTGTAAATCGGTGGGGGGGGGGGGGGGGGACAATGTCTCTCTCTCTCTCGTGGTGGCATTAAAGAGGTGAAATAAAATCATGCCATTAGGAGCCTGGAGGAGTAACAGTTGGTAATGTTAGTTCCTTTCTGCTGCCAGAGTTTATGCAGCGAGTTAGTGGCAAGTACGTGACTTGAACCCAGAACCCCCAACTTAGAGGCTAAGACCCTTACCACTACAGTATCTGGCTCTAAACTATTATTCTCTTAAAGTCATTGCCTCCTCCTTATCTGATCTGCTCCCAGTGCCCAGTGGGTCCCCCAGGCCTCCAGAGAGTGGAACTGCCTTGAAGGGCATGCCAGGCCCTTCCCTCGTTCCTTGCCTCCCTCACCTTAGACACATTAGTGATGACGCTGGAGATAACAGAAATACTGACTTTGAAGGTGGCATAATTATTTATAGGCTGGTACCATTAACAGCTTCACCAATCAATGTGGGACTGAGTGAGGACTCTTGGCACATGGAAGTCCTGTCTCTCTTAATTAAAGGTGATCACTTAAAAAAATGATTAGGGCTCTCACAACATTCCATAAAAGGGAGATCTGTCCACCTAGGCTAATTTGCCATCACGCTGGCAACCAAGGAAAGATGGGCAAGACGTCAAAGCCAACAGATGGCAGATAGTGAAATGAATGTTTGCACGAGATACATAACCTACTGGGACTCAGTGTCATTGTTACAGCAACACAGTAACAATATGAAATAAAAACAAAACTGAAGAAGTAGCAAACCTAGAGAAACTTCACTGAGATCTTTTGAATGCCAGAAACTAAGTACTTTGCATCTTTTACCTCATTCTGTCCTCCATAAGCCTATGAGGTGAGAGGCACCTCTATCTGCATAGGTGAGGGAGGTGCAGCCCAGACAGGTGCCTAATCTGTAAAGGGGTCAGTAAAGAACACTTATGCTCATGAGGGGAGTGTGGAAGGGTCTTCATTCCTGTTTGACAGTTGTTTTATGGTGCTGGTTTGATGACTGGGTCCAGAAAGGAAGCCAGGATTCCCTTCCTGCCCCCAACATTAAAAGGAAGAGACTTTTGGTAGCTGGTATCTACAGGTGCCCTTCATGTTCCACCCAGATAGCTGAGTTTGCTCCCTTCCTTTAGCCACTGCTTACAGGTTAGGAAATGGAAGAGGGTGGGGTGCCCACGTGGTTGAGTTAAGTGTCTGACTGGCTCAGGTCATGGTCTCATGATTCTTGGGTTTGAGCCCCGCATCGGGCTCTGCACTGACAGCTCGGAGCCTGGAGCCTGCTTTGGATTCTGTGTCTCCCTCTCTCTCCCCTCCCCACTCATGCCTTCTCTTGCTGTCTCGCTCTCTCTGTCTCTCTCTCTCTCTCTCAAAAAAAAAAAAATGAATACACATTCCAAAGGAAAAGGAAAATGGAAGTGGTTGCAGTTCTTGAGGACTGTTGGCATAAATCCATATGCAAATCCTCTTTTTCCCATGCCCGTGTTCTGAACCAACTGAGAAAAAAACAGGAATCCAGTGAATGGCAAAATGAGGTATTATCATTGTTAAAGCTAGAGTATGCAGCTCAGATGAGTTTCACATGGGCTTTGTGATACTAAACTTCAGGATGAGACAGGATTCTCCACCTCAGACACGGGTAAGGTTGGGAAAGGTCCTACCAACAGGACAGGGGACTTTAAAGATAAACTTACTTGGGCGCCTGGGTGGCGCAGTCGGTTAAGCGTCCGATTTCAGCCAGGCCACGATCTCGCGGTCCGTGAGTTCGAGTCCTGCGTCAGGCTCTGGGCTGATGGCTCAGAGCCTGGAGGCTGTTTCTGATTCTGTGTCTCCCTCTCTCTGCCCCTCCCCCATTCATGCTCTGTCTCTCTCTGTCTCAAGAATAAATAAACGTTAAAAAAAAATTAAAAAAAAAATCAATGGGGATGTGAGCATTGAGTGATGTACAGAATTGTCCAATCAATAATCAATATGTTGTATACCTGAAGCTAATATGGCATTGTGTGTCAATTATACTTCAATAATAAATAATAAAAGAATCAACGGGGGTGTGGAAAGTTAAACTATAAGTGGAATAGATTTAGTTATAGTGACAGAGATAGGCAAGGCAAAAGGCAAACACTGTTGTCCTCTCCCCCATCATCACACCCCAGAAAGAAGGCTGTTTGTCCCTATTCTTTGGAATGAAAAAGAATAACTAAATGTGCCTGATAGCACCTCCAGCATCTTAAGACAGATTCTTAGGAGGAGGGAGTCTAGCTGAAAAACTCATTCATTTCAATTAAGTAAAAAAAAAAAAAAATCCATAGTAATGCAATGTTAGCCTTGTGGTAAAGTCATCATTTCTGGAAATGGGGAAAGGGATACTCCTTAAAGAAACACAATCTCCCTCTTGACATGGCGTCTAAGAGGCATATATCGAACAGGCAAACAGAAAAGCAAAGTTCCTCCTTTCTCAGCAAGCTGGAGGAAAGGAAGATGTTAAAATGTGAGTCTATTTTTCTCGGACTTTGTTCACATTTCTCTCTAGCGATGCAAGGTGAGTGGAGAAAGTACCAGCTTGGAAGTGAGGCAGAACAAGACTTGCTCCCTGGCTCCCCTCATAATCTGTGACTTGGCAATCAGTAGTACCTGGAGCTCTAAAACTCTCTTTCCTCAATGATAGGATAAATGTGATGATAATAGTATGTTTTAAATCAACAAGCTTCTAAAACAAAAATAAAAATGAAATGAACAGAGACCCAGAGCACAAGTAGTTGCAAGGAAGGAAGGAAGGAAGGAAGGAAAGTAGGAAGGAAGGAAAGAAGGAAATATTTGGTCAAATATTTATGATGCCTTGAATTGGATTTTGTTATTAAAGTATTGTTGAGAGGAACATTACAATGTTAATGTATTTGTTCCTCACTTGACAGTTATTGATTGTATACCTACTGTTTATTTGGCACTGGACCATTGTGGCACAATTTCACTTCTGAAAGCAGTCTGGAGCTGTGATCTTGGCAGGGGGTGGGGGAAAGGATGGTGGTGATGGTGGTGGTACAGAATATTTGGATGGAAAATCAACTTTTTACTGTATTTGGGTACCTTTCCATTCTGGGATTTCTTGTTTCAAATGTGAGGGATTTATGGTGTCCTTTCCTTCGTTTTGTCTCGGACTCTTCTCTCTCTCTGTCTTATCTGGATTTTTCTTTTTTCTTTCCTATGTGGCTGACTTGATAGGACAAGTCAGGAATACCTCTTTTGGGGAGAAGCCTTCCTCTTGAGGGACCTAGGCAGGAATGAGAGTGTGGTTCATGGAAAAGGAAGCTTTGTTCAGGTCATTTAGACCTTCCCTCTGGTCTAGGATAGAGGTATGAATGGACTCACCTTGAAATTAGGGTGGAGACCTGATGACCTCAGTGAGCTAATTTCCTAGGGCTCCTGACCTTGTAGGGAACAAAGTTCACAGGTACCTCAAGCTCTGTCTGGCTTCATAACTTACATAGGATGGGAAGAGGATTAATAAGCATGGAGGTGATGGGACAGAAGGCAAAGAATGACAGGATGTTTTAACTAAGAGGAGACCTAGAAATAATTTAGTCCACCAACTTCTGTTCTTTCCTGTTTCACCCACCATTTTACAGAAGGGGCATTTGAAGTCCAGGAAGATGAATTCATTTTGCACAAGTTAGGGAGCACCAAGTCTAAGAAACCGTCTCTTGAATTGTTCCCCCGTGTGCTTGCTCTCCATGAATTGACTTTGTGGTATTTCCCACAGAGACTTTCTCAGAGACTCCCCTTTGTGTTCCTCAGGCCAAGCCCTCCTGTTAAATTGGCTTATTCTCAAGAGAAGACTGTGGAGGACAGGATAATTATTGGCGAGAGATTGAGGGGGTGAAATCAAAGCCTATTCTAAGTTGGGTGAGTGAAGGGGCCACCATCAGAGGCAGAATGGAAGAAAAGCAGGCTTGGAAGGAAGGGAAGAGTTTCAGACATGTTGAAGTCCCACTGGTTGGGCAAGTTGGAGGGTTTCACAGAATCAAGAGAAGGAACCATCTAAAAGGCTCTCCTCTTATCTATAACCTTTCAAAATCTGACCGAGTTCTCAAGACCTTGTCCAAAGCTTCCTAATCTGTGAAGGGATCCCTACCTTCCCACTCTCTCTCACTTCACCCTGTGTGCACCCACAGTGTGTAGCTTGTGCCTTTGTTAAGCATTCCTCCATCCAGCTGTGTGAGAATTTGTCCTCATGAATGTCCCAGAAAGCACACCCAGCACCAAGAGGCTGTATGGTGTTGTGGTTAGGAGCACAGCCTCTAGGTCCAAACTGCTTAGATCCAACCAGAGCCCTACTCCCAGTGTTTTTGACTTTGGGTGACTTGCTTGCTTAACCTCTTTAATGATTCCATTTCCTCCTCTGCAAAGTGAGGATGAAAATCGGTTATTTTCCCAACTGGACTGTTGTGATGTTTAAATGAACGAATAACATATGATGTCGTATGTTTTCACTCATATATGGAACTTGGGAAACTTAACAGAAGACCATAGGGGAAGGGAAGGGAAGGAAACTAGTTTCAAACAGAGAAGGAGGCAAACCATAAGAGATTCTTAAATACAGAGGACAAACAGGGTTGATGGGAGGGCCAGGTGAGAGGGGAAAATGGATGATGGGCATTGAGGAGGGCACTGGTTAGGGATGAGCACTGGGCATTGTATGTAAGCGAGGAATCATGGGAATCTACCCCCGAAACCAAGAGCACACTGTATACACTGTATGTTAGCCAACTTGACAATAAATTATATTTTTTAAAAAACGATAAAACAATAGAAAAAAAATAAGTGAACGAATAAGTCTAAGTGTCTTAGAACAGCACTGGACACAGCACATGCAGGAGGGCTCCCTTCCTTTTCTCACCTTCTTACAATGAATCTCTTGGTTCTCTAACTATACATCCATCTGCTGGTCCCCATGTAGCATCTCTTCAAGTGAGGAAGTACCTTAATTCAAAATCATCTCTTTTTTTCTTTTGGCTCAGCAAGGATCCTATGCCCTCAACCAGGATTTTCTGGAGGCTGTTTGACGTTTGAAATTCAAAACAATTTCAGAGGAAAAAAAATTCTGTTTCAAAAGAGCTATCTGTTAAGGACCAGGGGGTGGCAATACGGCAAAATGCCCTCCTTGCTGAACTGAGAGAGCCCTCTGGGGAACTCCCTGACCATCTTCACGCCCGAGTCACAGTGACTTCAGATGCACTTGGAGAACAATGCTCGGAAGGTATGTTTTTTTTCTTTTTTTAAAATCCTTCCCTGCTAGTCCTGACTGAGTGAGTTGAGGCTGAAACAGAAATGGTTTTGAACTATAAGTGGCATGTCCGTAGCTGCAAATTCGACAGTAATACACTTGTTAAGCTGAAGGAGAGGTGCGAGCTGGCAGCTTAGAATAGATTTTATTTTCACTCTCGTCTGCTGCCAGGAACACCGTTCACCTGTCTCCCGTGCTTTAGTTCCTGTGGGATTCAAAGCCAACGGCAGTCCACTCCGTCTGTCTCTGCTCTTCCAGCCCAGGCGCTGACTTTCTTAACCCCCCTGTGGCTGCAAGGAGGTTTCAGGGGTGTTTTCGGTCCTGGTGTGGTTGACTAGGAACCAGCTGGCCAGCTTCCCTCTGGCACTGGCAGGTTAGCCGCCTAGTGTCAAAAGGTTGAAGTTTTGGGTCAGTTTGCATGTGGAAGGGGTAGGGCGGGAGCAGTGAACTGTCACCGGTTTTGGTGTCCGACCTGGATTTGAATGTTGGCCCTGCTGCCTTGAGTGAGTGACATAGCTTCTCTTGGCGTTTAGTCTTTTTCTGTAATGGGATGTTATAACCTGCCTTGCTGGGTCGTGTAAGCATTAGGATAGTCATGGGGTGCCTGGGTGGCTCAGTCGATTAAGCATCCAACTTTGGCTCCGGTCATGATCTTGCAGTTCGTGAGTTTGAGCCCCGCGTCGGGTTCTGTGCCGACAGCTCAGAGCCTGGAGCCTGCTTCGGGTTCTGTGTCTCCCTCTCTGCTTCTCCCTTGCTCACACTTTGTCCCTCTTTTTCTCTCAAAAATAAATAAACATTAACCAAATTTAGAAAAGAAGATTAGGATAGTCAGAGCATTTAAACATCCAGTTCATTGCCTGAAACGGAGGATGCTCTCAGTAATAGTTTCTGGAAAGGTCTCTCAGTTTCTTACTAGCAAACAACCTTGCAGAGAAGATGGGTGGGTTGCTGCTAGCTAGTATAGGACTTTGCGCAAATTTTAAAAAGTGGACTCTCTTAAGGTACCTGGGCGGCGCAGTGGGTTAAGTGTCTGACTCTTGATCTCAGCTCAGGTCATGGTCCTGTGGTTTGTGAGTTCAAGCCCCACATGGAGCTCTTTGTTGATGGCGTGGAGCCTGCTTGAGATTCTGTATCTCCTGCTCTCTGCCTCTCACCTGCTTGTGTGGACTCTCTCTCTCTCCCCACTCCCCCTCTCTCCAAATAAATACACTTTAAAAAATTAAAAAATAAATAAATAAAAGGGTGGACTCTCCAAGTAGATGTCCATTGTGCCAGGGCCCCTGGTTTGGACAGATGTGTAGGCTAGATGCCAGGCCCCACCTGTCTGTGCAGCTAGGTTCCTGTGTGCAGTGCACAACTTCAACAGTTTTTCCCCGGTGACTCAGAAGACTGATATCAGCATTGTGACCTGACCATGGTTTAGCAGCATTGATCTCAGGCCGACACAAGCAAGTTCAAACTCACATGGCATTGAAAGGCTTTTAGCATGTGACCTACCAGCTGGTTTTTGACTTTCTCTTCTGTTTCTTTTAAAGAAGAACATTTAGTCCACACAAATGGGAATTCTAGTTAACATGACCTTGCACGTGATCATGGTTTTGCCATATGGCGTGCTTCATCTGCAATGCCTGATTGACCATCAGGGGGCAGTATAGTGTAGTGGCTAAGGGACTAGCCAGGCTGCCTGTGTTTGGAGCTCTGCCTTGGTGCTGATCACCTGTGCCATCCTGGCCATTACTTAATCCCTTGGTGCCTCAGTTTCTCATCTGTCTAATGGAGAGTAGAATAACACCTACCTCACAGGACTACTGTAAGAATTAAATAGTTAATACACACGACACTAAGAACCGTGCCAGGCACATGGTGTGTGCTCAGTTGACGTGAGCTATCACTTTTCTCCGTCCATGGCTGCCTCCCTTGATTCTGTTTCTTTCTGTCTTCCATGAAGCCGGCATAGATGACCCCATGCAGAAGGGCACTTCCCTTTCTGGCACATGCAATAATGATGGTTGGTGACGCTCACAAGAGGGTCATTTTAAGTGTGTGCCTTACTTCTCTGTCCCCCATTTAACAGTGAGATGCTAGGAATATTCTCCACTTTAACGCCTTAGCCATTAGCTTCGTGCACCACTCCAAGCCCAATAAGGATGTGCTGAGTCACCTCTCAGGTCAGAGCTCTGTTGGTTGTATGTGACAGAAAACCTGACTTGTACTAGCTGAGGCCATAGAGATTCCCAGCCTAGAGCTGGAGCAATGTACACAAATGCTAGGATCCCCTCTCTTCGCTGCCCCCTCATCTTTGCCACTCTCTTCATGTCTGTATTACCCGCTCAGCTCTGCTTTCTCCATCGCATTGGAACCATTGTCCCAAATAGCTACAGGCGCACATCTTTCCAGAGAGGAAAGACCTTCTTATTCTGGGTCTAGACATGAAATGTCCACAGAAGATTCCAATCGGCTCATCTTGAGTCCGGTTTTTATCCATTGTCTTTGTGACAAATATAAGGTAAACAGATAATAAATCACATTAGGACTGTTTGGTATAGAAAGTGTTTATAGAGACAGCCTGGATGACTGGAGACACGGAGGCGCCCCCAGCTGAGGCCAGGAGCACGAGAGGATTGAGCAGGAAGGAGAAGCAGTACACGAGGAGTTCGATTTTGGATACTCTTGAGTTAGAACCATAAGTAGGACATTCAGGTCGATGGGTCTCAGGGCAGTTGAATATATGAATTCAAAGCTCAGGGGAAAGCTCAGAACTAGAGATAACAAATTTATGAGTCATGAGGACATAAGAAATTTTTCCAAAGAGGACTTTTACTTCTAAGTAATATGTGGTAGGTTATAGTAGGCTCACATTCCCATTGCATCAACTAGGGAGAAAACATTGCAAAAACTCACATTTTCAAAAACATTTGGGAGCTGTGAAAGCAAAGAGCAATAGATGAATGAGAATTACAGAGAGAGAAGAGCCTTTTCTGGGTGAGCTGATGCATTTGTTCCCCAAGGATCCTGCCTCTCCAGGTACAGGCGGAAGATCAGGCATGGCACTCACGGATGGGCTCTCCTGGGGGAGAGACTGACAGAGCGTGCGCCGGTTGTGTGGGGCTAGGAGAATGGACTAGAAACTGGAGAAGCCTCAAAAGAAAGGGTTATTATCCTTCATGGAATAGAGAATTAAAAATACACAACTAATAGAAATGTAAAAGTCTATCCTAAGAATTCTTAACTACAAACCTACAGTCTTTTTTTTTTTAATTTTTTTAATGTTTGTTCTTGAGCGAGACAGACAGAGCGCAAGTAGGGGGAGGGGCAGAAAGAGAGAGGGAGACACAGAATCCAAAGCAGGCTTCAAGCTCGGAGCTGTCAGCACAGAGCCCGACATGGGGCTTGAACTCATGAACCGCAAGATCATGACCTGAGCCGAAGTCGGATGCTCAACCAACTGAGCCAACCAGGCGCCCCAAACCTGCAATCTTATGGAAAAAAAACTAAAATATTACACAGAAGGGAAGCATTGTTTATAATGCTTATAATGCATCGCTTCTCGGCCTTTTGGTTAAGATCAAGGGTATAATGCTTATAGTGCAGAATCAAGGGACACAAATGCAATAATCATCCAACTAAAGAAGTTTCAAATAGAATAAGTGCTCAAACCCAAAGAAAGTAGAAGGAAGGAAATAATAACGAAGAGCACAGGAAGGGATGAAGTGGAATAAAATGCAAATATACATTTAAAACAGAAAAGAAAGTCAGTCTCTACAAACAGTTAAGGAATTGTCAATCTCTGGCAAGGCTGATATGTCCCTCCCAGAAAAGGGGAGGCAAAGGGAAAGAATACTGTGACAAAAGAGACTGTGACAAAACTAACTGAAGGACAGAGAGAAAAATCAAATGATTTTATGACCGCTTCAAAACACACGAGCAGTTACCACCTACCCACAAACGTTCACACAATCTTATGTGTGACTTCTACAGAACGTAAAGGGACCGATCATCCCAAATTTCGAGAAAAATATTTTAAGAATAAAAACTGACTGATTTTTGGTGCAGGCTGAGGTGGAATTAGTTCTTTTTTTTTTTTTAAAGTAGTTTCCACGCCCAGCATGGAGCCCAATGTGGGGCTCGAACTTACGACCCTGAGATCAAGACCTAAGCTGAGATCAAGAGTCAGATGCTTAACTGACTGAGCCACCCAGGTGCCCCTGGAATTCTTCATAGACTATCTCTCCCACTAATTACAACTAAAAACCCTAGACCCAAAAAAAAATCAACTACCTGGAGATTCTGAAAAAATAATTAATAGGCCATTTGGGGCAGGAAGTCAACCCCTGAAGAATGACCAGTCCTGTAAGGGCAAGGGAATGTTTGTAAATCATATATCCTGATAAAGGACTTATGTCAAGATTATACAAAGAATTTTTAAAATCTGACAATAGACAACAAAAATTTTTTTCAATTAAAAACATGATTAAAAGATGTGAACACTTTCCCAAGAGGATATATGAATGGCACATGGAAAGACAGGCAATACAGTTACTGGTCACTGGGTGAGATGCCACCACGGGCCTAGTAGGATGGCAGCTGAAGTAGAAAAAATAAGCTCATACCAAATGTGCATCAAAAGGAATGAATTTTACGGTTGTAAATTTAAAGTAATTGTTTAAAAAGTAAGTTGAATGATGAAAAGTTTCCCAACTCACTCTTTATATCTTTCTTGAAACGTAGACATCAAAACTGTACCTTGCTATTGTAATAACAGAAAATTATAGCCCACTCTTCTTCCTGAATGTACACATATACTCTGAATATAGCCGTATGTGAAATAGTAATATAACGTGACCAAGCTGAGTTTCCTCTTGAGGATGTTTGGTTTGTTCGAAATTAGAAAATTTTATTATTATAATCACTACATTCCAAGTTCAAGGAAAATTACTAATGAATGATCACCTCCATGGGTACAAAACTCAGTTTATCAAAGTTCCACCCTTATTCATGATAACATGAAAACTCTTCTCAGACTTGAAATTGAGAAAAAAAAAATTATTCCTACATAGACACAAAAATCCTGAAGCAAACATTATACTCATAAAATATTTAATGCATTCCCTTTATGGTCAGAAAAACAGATGAGAATGATATCTATCATTAGTTATTTCCAGTATTTCGTTGGAGATTTCTAGTTAGCAAAATAGAACAGGTAAAGGAAATAAAAGGTAAATGAACTGAAAACCAAGACTCAAAATGTCATTACTAGAAGATGAGATTTTCTATATTAAAATTTTCAAAGAACCTATAGTACATTATTATAATGTATAAGAAGTTGAGCAAAGTTTCCAGATGAAAAAAAAATCAACATACACAAGTCACTTGCATTTTTATACATTACTCACAGTCAAGTTGAAAATACAGTAACAGGGGCACCTGGGTGGCTCAGTCAGTTAAGCGTCTGACTTCAGCTCAGGTCATGATCTCAGTTTGTGAGTTTGAGCCCCACATCGGGCTCTGTGGTGACAGCTTGGAGCCTGGAGGCTGCTTCAGATTCTGTGTCTCTCTCTCTGCCCCTCACTGGCTCGCGCGTTCTCTCTCTCAATCTCTCTCAAAAATAGACAAACATTAAAAAGAAATTTTAAAGAGAAAATGCAATAACAAATAACGTTTCCAAAAAATGAAAATCATCAAAATATAAGAGAAGTTATCTGAGACTTTTATGGTGAGAAGTATAAAGTGTTACAGAAAAGTCGTTAAGGAAGATCCAATATACCAGGAAAGGGATACTAAGCTAGTGGGCGGGAAAACTCAATGCCATGAAATGTGTTAATTCCTTCCAAATTCATCTCTCAATTTCCCAAAACTTCAATCAATATGCCAAGAAGCACTTTTGTGGAATGTGATACACTGATTCCAATAAGCGCACAGGAGAACCAAAAGCCGGCTAATAGTCAAGATACTCCTAAAGATGGTGAACCAAGCAAGGAGACTCGCCCTTACAGACATCACAACTCACTATAAAGCTATGATAATCAGTAGTCTATCATTCTGTTGTAGAAAGAGACAGCTATTCCAAGGGAGCACAATAAAGTACCCTAGACGTACCCTCGTCCATATGCAGTCATGATATAGCATGAAGCTGGTGTTTCTGACCAGTGGAAGTGATAGTCCGTTTTTCAATATATGCTCATCAGCAGTTAGATGGATGAAAAAATAGTAATGGATCTTTTCTGCACATCACATGTAAAAATCCCTTCCAGATGGATCTAAAGATTTCAATGTGAAAGAAAGCTTTGAAAATTCCTAGAAGATAGTGTAAGAGAATGGCTTTCCGATCTCAGAAAGGGTAGGACTTTTTAACAGCGTCTAAAAATGTGCAATCCATGGGGAAAAGTTCGATGGTTTTGACCACATGAAATTTAAGAATTTTTACTCATCTTAACAGACATCACAAGCACATGCCACAAAGTTGGGAGTAGATATTTCATAGTATATATGGCCAACGAAGGATGTATCCATAATGTAAGATATAAAATGAGCAGGAGACAAAATCAGGCATTTCACAGAACAGGGAATATGATTGGCCAATAAACATATAGCAAAATGTTCTTAACCTCGTTATTAGTTAGGAAAAGGCAAGATAAACATATTGAATTGAAAAAAGTTAAAAATCTACCAAAGATGTGGTATTCACTCACAGAGGAAGTGGAAATCGGGGTAACTGCTTTGATAAACAACTTGGCCCCGCTTCAAAAGTGGAACATATGGGGAGCCTGGGTGGCGCAGTCGGTTAAGCGTCCGACTTTAGCCAGGTCACGATCTCGCGGTCCGGGAGTTCGAGCCCCGCATCAGGCTCTGGGCTGATGGCTCGGAGCCTGGAGCCTGTTTCCGATTCTGTGTCTCCCTCTCTCTCTGCCCCTCCCCCGTTCATGCTCTGTCTCTCTCTGTCCCAAAAAAAATAAATAAACATTGAAAAAAAAATTTAAAGTGGAACATGTGCCTGTTATGTGAAATGCCCCAGAATTCTGTACCAAGGAGCACACGCTGTAGAAATGGCGTATTTATGAATAATGAGCTGCATCTAAAGGATGCTCATTGTGGCATTGTTTTTAAAATTGCAGAAACAATCTCTAAAGTGTCTGTCTACTATGAAATGGTTAAATAAATTGTGCCTCATGCAGACATCACATAAATAAGCAGTGAAACCAAATACAGCCATAAGCATCAACATGGGTAAGTCTCAAAAACTATGTTGTTGAGGGAGGGAAAAAGAAAGAAACAAAACAAAACCAAGTTGCCGAAGAATGTATTCAGTTTGCTATCATTAATTCAGCTTTCAAAAGCAGGGAAAACCTAAAAATATGTAGTTTCAGAACACATGCCTTTGGGTAAAACTATCAAGAAAAGCAATCAACTTGATTTTTAAAAATTCAAAACACTGGGGACCTCTAGGAGAAAAGCAAGGGGATGAAATCAGATAAAAACACAGGAAGTACCAACGGTATTAGCAAAATTTTATTTTTCCATTTGGGGAGTGAGGGTGTGATGTGTGTTCATTTGCCCACTTTTCAGTTGTCTTTTACACATGAGTTCTGTACTCTACAAGTGCTTGTTTTTCAAGTGTTTTATTTGTGTTTTGTTAACTTGACACCTACATTGCATCCCTCCTTTGCACCTACGGCATATTTCTCAGTAGAAAGAGTTTCGAGAAGAGCTAATGAGGGGATCGGGAGTGTTGGGTAAGGAGTGTGGGATTCTTTATGAGGTGATGAAATGTTCCAAAATTTATTGTGGTAATATTTATATAACTGTGACTATACTAGAAGCCTTCACATTGTGGACTTTAAATAGGTGACGTGTGACATATGAATTATACCTCAATAAAACTGTTAAAGAAGAATTAATATAGTTGAGCAAGTAGGGAAATACAGGTAACACTTTTTGAGAATTTTTAATTTTTTCTAATGTTTCTTTTTGAAAGAGAGACAGAGCAAGAGGGGAGGAGGGGAAGATAGGGAGGGAGACACAGAATCTGAAGCAGGCTCCAGGCTCTGAGCTGTCAGGACCTGGGGCTTGAACTCACAAACTGGGAGATCATGACCTGAGCTGAAGTCAGACGCTTAACCGACTGAGCCACCCAGGCGCCCCTGGGAATTTTGGATGAGGACAGAAGGAGAGGATAGCGGTAGCTTGAGAGTAGCATGGAATCAAAAAGTGGTTTTTGTTTTTGTTTTTGTTTTGGAAGTTTGGCTATAGGCTGAATATATATGCTAGTTAATAACTCAGGAAAAGCAAATTTCACGTGATAGAGCAGATTTCAACACAGGCTTTGCTCTTCAAAGTATAGGAGTCTTTCTACTTAATGAGACTTCCTCCCATATGGTTCTTTCAAGTTTAAAGAGCAAAGTGATCCCTGATTCTGCGCTCAGCCCTGAGCAATCATAGGCGCCATTCAGACTTTTGGGACAGACTTTCAGAAACTTGGGGTCCTGGTGGTGCTGTCATTCTTGTAACCTGGGTGATGAGACATACCGAGCCACCTCCTGGAACTCTGCACATGTGAACTCCAACCTGCAATGATTTGGTGGGGTTAGGTATCATCTGGCTATCATGATAGGATGATGGGCTTTAGGACTGGGCAAATGTAGGGGCAGAAGCTGGACAGCACAAGATCTGTGTACTTCTTTCTAATTGCCCTGTCCTATAAGATTCACATGGTGACCCTAAAATTGTTCTGACCTCCGGGGTCCCCCAAACTCATTCTAACCCTTTGCAGACAATAGCATAGACCAGGTACACACCAGGTAGTGATGTGTTAGAAAGCACCCCTGTTGTCAGTGATTTGGCACCCACTCCCCACTCCCTTCACAGAGCAAAGATAGAATCAATAGTAAATTGACCCACCTCTCACAAAGTGAGCAAATAGAAGAAAAAACATGCTGGCATGAGAATCAAGCAAACCCTATTCTAAAAAGAGTTTCAACATGCCCAGCTTTTCCTTTAGTCTTACTCATTCATAACTAGGGTTCTTCATTTGAGCTCTTTCCCAATGTCAAACAGCCGTCTGATTTGGGTGGCATTTTCCCCATGCACAGCTCCATGGGTGGGCCTTGTTGGGTCCAAGCGAATCCGGTTAATTCCACCTTGCTTTCCACAGTGACTGGTTGAGAATATCATTTAGGTCTGGGCCAATTGGCATACGGGATTTCCCTGGTCAACTGTATTGGTTCAGAGGTGGTCTAGTCCCCACAGAGTTTGAGACATTGATGACTGTAAGATGGAACTGGCAGCTTTTCACTGGACGTGAGATTGGTGCTTTCTGCCATTCTGTGACCATGATGGGGCCATCCCCAGGATGCCGCTGACTCTGGAGAGCAGAGCTGAATCAGAAACAAGCATATCTTTAATTTTGTATCACTGAGCTACGGGGTTAGCTCACACTAACGTCTGCCAGTTTTCACTCTTTCCTGTCACATGAGCCAAGCCATCTTCTCTATTGGCTAATCTACTTTATGTTGGGTCTTCTACTCCTTGCAGTTTAAAAAACCCTTCCTGCTTCATGGAGAGGATAATATTTGCCACAGTTTTTTCATAGGGTCTGCAGGGCTCCAAGGTAGCATCAGTAATACACATGGAAGAACATATAAAATTATATCCTTCGAATAAGTGTAGCGTCTATTTCTTTTCAACAAACATTGGATGGACGCTGAGAGAGTAAAATAGATTCAGAAAAGGGCCAGAAACAACAGACAGACTAGGATTTAGAAAACTCTTCATGGTGCTGTATCTTATTTAACTGATTTTGTTAAATCTGCCCTGAACAAATCATTCTAAATCTCTGAGCATCTCCCCAATCTGTAAAACACTTAAATGATACCTAGAAGTCAGTTAGATCTATCAATATATAAATTGGGGGCAAGGCAAATGTCTTATCCATATACTTTCAATAATAGATAATAAAATAACAAATTAATAATACAAACAACCAACATTTATTGAATACATGTACCATGCACTGTGTTGTTTCACACACATTATCTCATTCGTTTGTCACAACTATTGTTCCCATTACACATATAAGGAATTGGGGCTGGTGGGATTAAATAGCAGGTCTAAGTCTGTGGTGGAACAGGGATTCAAATTTGGCTCTTCTGGATCCAGACCATGTGCTTTGCACTGCTGAATAAGTTCAAATTGTATTCATTCACTGAGCAGGATTTGTGGGGGCCTGTTGTATGCCTGGCCATGACATAGACCACGCAGATAGGGAGATGAGCCTTGGATTTAAACGATTTCAAACATCTAGAGAGGGAGATTGCCTAGAAAACAAATATATATTAATATATATTCATGCCTTGTATCCTCCACTTAAACACAGCAGCCACTTAATATATATTTAATAAAAAGATGAATAAGTGAAAAGCTATAAAAATGAATATATGACAATGAAAAGTTTCTGAAACTATGATTAAATTTCTGTGACAAAACTCGATCCTGAAAGAGTAACAGAACAGTTAAGAAGCAGGGGCTCGGACAAGAGACTTTTCACAACATTCAAGGCTTCTCTGGCTTTCTTCCCAAGATCGCTGCATCTCTGTTGCCAAGGATGTTCCCTGGGGTAAGCAGGGCCCCGGATGGGCGATTTGGTGGGTCCTGAGATACCCAGAAGTGTCCATCTTGCCCTTCAAAAGGCCAAAGCAGGGATGGAGAGAAGCACGTAGTCAAAACAGTTTGTTTGTCACGTTGCATTGAGTGAATCATCTCCTATGTGATCAGTTAAGAGGGACACGTTTGTGTAGTTTGGAAGTCATGTTAGTTCCTTCACATTTCCCCAGCACATTAATGCTTTACTGTCATCAGGGGCGAGTTTTCCAAATAATTAAAGAAGACCCCGTAACAGAAGACAAAAATCGCTTTCTCTAGTACATCTAATGGCTAGTTTTAAGGCTCCAGTAACTACTGTACTTCCCACATGTTAAGGTTCTAGGGAATCTGGGATGACATTTCCCCCATATTAAAGTTGTGGACTCCAGAAGAAGACTACCCTCTGAGTCATATTCTTAATTTTGATGAAATTGTTAGTCAAAGGAGACAGAAGACCCAGGGTGTCAAGCCACTGAGAATGAAGTGTGATTTGGGTACATCTGCTGGTGCAGAGTTAACTGTCCTAGGGTTGTGATTGTATTGTAAGATCTTTGGTTACAAGCAGTTCTGACCCATCCTCCCCGACCTGTTCTTCCCATGAATGCTTTTATTTTTAGCATGTGGTATTAACAATGGCCAGGCATGAGAGCAGAAACATTTGGAGGAGTGTTTAGAATTTATAGGTGTCCCAGACTCCAGCCAAAGTCTGCCCAGCCCTTGTGATCTAAATGAGGTGTGTTTTGGCCTCTATCCTAGTCTCTGAAAATTCAAAGTAGTGTCCTGTATTTCTAACAATCCCCAGGGGCTTTACCCTTCCCGTAGCTTCTTTGGCACTAGCCTGGCTCCCTTGATTTCTGGGATATCTTACCCTCTGGTGCATGGTGTCTCATTTGCCTCTGTGCTTAGCCAAGGTAGGAGCTCAGCCTCCTGCACCCACACACACTCATACACAAAAGGCACATGGGAAGCTATCCTTGTGCTGGTTGCCTTTGCTAAAGACTTGTGTGTAAGCAAGGAATGTTGGAGCCCAGTTTACACTTCAAGCATTTCACTTTGCTCTCTTAACCACATGCTCCTTCCTTGGAACAAGAGATTTTTTTCCCTCCTTTATATTCTTCTCTTTTATCTCATGCAGAATGGTTTAGTTTTTTCTTTGTTGCTCGAGCTCCTGCCAAAACCCATGCTTCCAGAGTCCCACCTTCTACCCTAAGAAACATACTAAGGTATGTCCCTTAAACACACATACACACACACACACACACACACACAATTTCCTCCTTAAGAAAAATTTCTGGTACCGACTATTAAGTTAATACATTGTCACTTCCACTCCACTTCCAAAGACTTTTGCCTCTCAGGGATTGCACAAAAGATCAAGATCCAGCTGTGCTAATTCAAACCAGAGCTCAAATCATCCAAGCTTTGGGTGCCTGGGTGGCTTAGTCAGTTAAGCGCCTGACTTCTGCTCAGGTCATGATCTCACAGTTCATGAGTTCAAGCCCCACATAGGGCTCTGTGCTGACAGCTCAGAGCCTGGAGCCTGCTTCAGATTCTGTGTCTTCCCCACCCCCCCCGCCTCTCCCCTGCTCACACTCTGTCTCTGTCTCTCTCTCAAAAATAAATAAGCATTAAAAAAAATTTTTTTTTAATGATCCAAGTCTCTGGTTTGTTCCCTGAACTGCCAGGCGTGTGATTCCCCATGCTCTTCCCATGGCTGCTGCAAACCCCACAGTCTTGTGTTGAGATGGCAGTATTGTATGATGATAGAGCCTCTGTTAGCCCGGTGCCCCCGGGGGAGGGGGTGGGGGGCGGTTCCAGGGACCAGGGACTCCCTGCAGCTCAGTGCTGCACAGATAGCAGCAGCAGAAATAAAACTCCATTGGTCTAAGTGGCGAGGTGTTTATTTTTGCTTTCTCCCCAATAACACAATGTGGCTTCACCTTTCTGAAGATGCTCATGTGATAGCCATGACTATGCTTTTTTTTGCGTTTTCATGGGCTTTTACACTGCAAGCACCTTTATCATAGGTATTCTTCATTGAATGTTAAGTGCTTGCACGAACAAGCCTTTTCTGGCATTTTTGCACGAGCTTGGCAATTGAATTTCCTGTCTCTACTACTCTTCCATCTCCCCCCAAAAGTATCATTTGCTCACCCAAAAAATATTTATTTCTTGTCTATTAGGAACCTGAAATTGTGCTAGGCCCTGGGAATTTTAAAGGAAACATGATAAATATTCTTGGAGGGGTCTGTGTGTCACTTCAGCATTTATGGAAGGTTTTCAATTCATTGATTGATTCACTCATTATTCAAAATCTATTCAGCCATTGATGTGCCATGCTAAGCAGTCATAATTCAGCAGTAAACAAGACAGACACACTCTCTGAAACTCTGGGATCTTGAAGTCTGGGAGCAAATGTGGATATTGAACAAATAACTCTATATGTCAAGAGTGCAATAAAGGGAAATCATAATACAAATGACAATAACTGATAGTTATGGAATTTTTGTTATATGACAGGGACTTCTCTGTGTGATTTATGTGCCATAACTTAATTAATTCTCACAACATTACTCCCCCAAATTAATATCAAAAGGGGACACTGAAACACAGAGAGGTAAAGTAGTTTTCCCAAAGCCCACAGCTGGTAAGTGGTAGCTGTGGGTACAACTCCAGGCCTAGGCCGTGCTCTTAACCACTCTACTATTCCGAAAAAATCTGAGGGTCAAGGGAGACTTCTTGGAGGAGGTGGTATTTTGGGTGAAACCACAAGTCTGGGTTGGCATGGAAGAGATCAGGGAAGCACATTTTGATAAAGAGAGACTAGTAAGAGAGAGTAGGAAGTGTGAAAGCGTTTGAGCCTCTGAGGGAAGTCCGGGAGTCTGGGAGTCCTGCCTGCCTCACAATGCCCAGGTACCTCTACACCCCTGAAGCCAGCTTTTTGGGGGAACCCTATGGTGTGCTCAGCCCTAGTCTTGAGAGCTCGAGAAAAATCTACTTCTGTAAGAGGGCTCTAGGTACCCCCTCACCTGCATCGATAAGGTGAGGCGCTCCCAGTTCTGGGTCACCGTTTGCGGTGACAGCAAGGACAGCTGGAGGCCCCATGGGAGCTTGTGGAAGACGGTGTAATTACTGAGGTGACAGATCAAGTCTTCTTGTAATAGAGGGGCTCCCAAGCTTGTGACTTGAAGGATAAAGAACCTCTTGTTTTTTCCACTTCAGTGGATATTTGATAGTTCTGTGGACCTGTGGGAATGAGCTTGAGAGTTTAGGATGAGCAGAGGGAGGCAAAAGAGGTCTCTGTTTTATTTCTTTTTGAATTGGAGAAAACCATGTGTCAAGCCAAAGAATGGATGAACAGAACAGGACTCGGTCAACTCCTGCCCCTTTCCTCCTCCCTCCTACCCCTGTCTGAATTCTTCAGTCTTCCTCATCAGCCAAGCAATACTTTGGAAACTGAAGAGGACTGAGCTTTTTGCTTGTCAGGCCCCAGGCACCTGCATGTCACAGGGGCTGTGAAGTTTTGTGGCATTCATGGGTATGATAAGATCATCTCTGCGCTGGGATGTTTAGGCTCCACTTACTTGTTATTTACTCTCAAAAACAAACACTTACATGTTTACTCTTACATTCATTCATGGATGTGTTTTGAAGTCAGGTCTTTGCTCCAATCTCAACCACTGTTAACCTGGTTTCATCTTTGTCTTCTGTGGGATGAAGAAATTGCCTGAAGCGGGCTTTCTCTGGTTTTATAAGCAAAAGCCTCATCCAATGAATCTTCCTTTGTCTTTCTGGGGCTCAGCCCAGGCCCAGGTCAGCATCCAAACAGCCTATTTGCCTCCCTCTCCATCCAGCAGAGCCATGAAAACAGTCTTTGCAGCAGCTCCAGCCCCGGCTTCTGCTTGGTATCCAGTTGGCTGCAGAGTGGAATATCATCTCTACCCACCATCTTTTCTCAGCTTCTCCCAACGAAGTGATCCCTTCTTCCTTTTTTTTTTCCTGTAAGGATTTTCACTGTTGACCTGTATGAAAACACCCATGAGAAAAAGTGTCTGCATTTCACAAACTCCCATGTTTCTATTCCCAGGGTCTGTCATGAACTTCTTATTGATGATGAGGAACAATTCCCCAGGAACAATCACTAATTTTCTTTCCTTTTAGCCTTGACTCTAGAGTAGGGAGCCATATTGACTCCTACCTTCCTCTATAAAGGGCCCCTAACTAAAACTTTAGCCTAAAGAGCCAGCCCGGGGAAAAACATAGGAGTACCTTCATTTAACCTGGATTCTTAATGTCTAAGAACTTTCAGTTTGGGAATCCGCATATCACTGAACCTTGTCATCCTTCTAGGCTTTTGATGCCCATTCTGTGGTCTTGCGTATCCCATTCAGCATGCGTGTGCACGCGCACACACACACACACACACACACACACACAGAATATACTTTGCCTATTTGTTTCCAACTCAGGTAGCTAAAATAACTAAAGTGATCATAGTATCCAGTTAGGAGAGTGATAGTCTCCCTTCTTCTTGCCATGATGTCCCCTCAATGCCAAGCACATTATCTCCTCACTTATAGGTACTCAATAAATATTTGTTAAATGAACAAATAACAATTGAAAATCACTCAAGGAACAGACAGATTAGGAGTATAGATTTCCATGAATTCTAGTGTCAAACGTGGATCTATTTCTCTGATTAGATTTTAAGTTGCTGCACTTGGGATCTCCATCTTTTATAGCAATGATAATGGCAGCTCGTACTATGTAGCTCTGTTCATTATAAGTCATTTTCTCTTTTACTGCTCACCACAACCTGAGGCATTATTGTTATTTACACATGAGTTATCTACACATTAGAAAGCTAAAGCCCCCAAGGGGGATAATAATTCATGCAGTTCCTAAAGTTTGTAATCTGGAGAGTGAACTTGAACCCAGGTCTATCAACGTGCAACACAAGGCTCTTTCCTTTATGCCCTGCTCTGCCCACCTTATTCATCTTGAGTTGAGTTTGTGGTTCCATGCAGTACAAGAAGATGCAGAGACAAGTGGGCCTCTATCCAGATCCAGCCTTGACAGACTAATGACCTTGTATCTTCCCAGGATGGGGGATGGGGTGAGAAGCAGAGGGCAGGACTCACGTCACTGCCCAGAGGCATTCCCACTTTTTTCCCATGGTCGCATATTCAGTTTCTATGTTGGGTTGCCAGGTTGAATCAAATCTCTCTTTCAAAGCCTACCATCATAAAGTTTATTTCCCCAGGTGACCTTCTTACTGTTTTTCCCTTTGTTACCATATTTGAGAATAATCAGAGACACAGTGTCAGTTCAAGGATAATTGACTTTGACTTTGGGGAAAATGTTGGGAGGAAGAGGCTGATTCCTGAGACTGCTGACTTTATTGGGAGTTATGGCCTTCCCTGGGGCCTGAGCTTCATTCATTCAACAGGTATTTGTTAAGCACTTTCTATAAGATATGTCTCATGTTTGTAATTTTATGCACTTGAACATGGGCTTGAATAGAGACTCCATGTTATTGTTGGCCAACATCATCAATTTATTCATCATATAATTATTAGTATCTTCTATGCCCTAGACTGTATGTAAACATTGCAAGATGACACTCAAATTTGATGGCCACTGGGTATGGGGGAATGGGTTTCTCGATGTCCCTTTTTAGATGACTACTTTGCAAAAGTTTCTGTTGTTTCCACACTGATGTTGGGAGTGGTGGGGCAGTGTGTGTGTGAGGGGTTCCTTCTAGTCAAAAGCAAGAAGTTCTCCTAGCCCTTGAAGGTCAGACAAAGTTTACTCAATAAGGGACTCCTAGAGTTTGCCCCACAGCACGAATCCTGTAAGCAGAGATACTGGGGATTCTGCTGAGGTATGGCTCTTGAGTTGTTACATTCTAGTCTTGGTGTCTGAGTGATCTCCCATTTGTTGTACAACATGGATAAATGTTACCCCATTTGTGTCTACAAATATAAGATCTTTATAAGGTGAAAAAAATCTTAATATCTTAGCAGTTAAAGCTTCTCATCTCCACCCCAGTAATGCCCCTAAGGAACACTTTAGAGTAACTGTGTATGGCAGGTAAACTGCTTTCTAAGGAAAACAGTTTGAATTCAGGAAGCTTATTATAAAGCACATTAACCAAACATCTTTCAAAATGATGGGAAAATACCAAATCTCATTATCCTAGGGTTGCCCAGCCCTCACACCATCCTAATGCCAGAGGGAAACAGACCAGTTCCTTCTATTCTAGAGAAGTCTTTCTTCAGGAAGGCTAAAGAAAACAAATTTGATGGGCTGTGTTCACAGAACAGGAGCTCTCTCCTTGTCCAGTGTGCATGGTTTCAGTCCTTATAGAGTTCATCGTCTGGTGGGGGATACAGAGAAACAAACAGACAAGCTTTATGTTATATAATAAGACAGGAGCTGGGTGCCATGGGAATACATTTTGGGAACAGTTTACATGGCCTCAGAAGATTGGCAGAAAGCTTCCAGTAGGAAGTTTCATTTAATGCTGAAGGATGACCAGTAGCAGATCACAAGAAGCAGAGGAAGGGTGGGTGGTAGTGAAAAAAAGGAGTCCAAGCCTGGGGAAACAGCATGTGCAAAGGCCTGGCAGTATAAATAAACATGGAGGAGACAGGGGATGCAATCAGTTCCATAAGTCTGGACTATAAGACAGGGTTGAGACGAGGCAGGTAGGAGGCTGCAGGGAGGAGATGTGATTGGGCTCGGGGACTCTAGAGAGAGATAAAACCAAGGAGATGAGCATGACCACAAATCATTGAAGGCCTTACAACCCATGTCTTTTTCCACATTGACTAGGCTTGGCCATGTGACTTCATTTGTTTGGGCCACCGGAATGGTAGCAAAGGCATGAAAATCACCTGTGCATTAGAGCTTGCTCTTTTTCTTGCTGCTTTTGGGATTAAGCCACCCTATGAAGATGTTCAGACAAACCAGCTAGATGGAGAGAGATGTGTGGTCCAGTGGCCTCCATCAGCCCAGCCAGTCATCAGGCATCCAGGGCCAGCGAGCCCTTGGCTGATCCACCAACTGAATACAAACACATGAATGAACTCAGCTGATACCACGCAGAGTAGAAAGAAGCCATCCCAGCTGAGCCCTGTCCAAACTGTCCACCCACAGAATAAATGGTGGTCTTCTTAAGCCACTAGGGTGGTTTGTTATGCAGGAATAGAAAACAATACAACCCCTATCTCCACCAAGTTCCTAAGGAAGCAAAACACGTTAGAACCAATAGAAGGTTGTGTTAAAGTTTGACTTTATCATTTGCAGATCTAGCACCCAATAACCCCAATGTATATATAAGGTCTATGATAAAAGTTGTGTTGAGCTTTGGCCCTGGAGGTCCAAGAGAGACTCCCACTTGCCTCTGAATCGAAACCTTAGGGACAGCATGTGTTCGTCTGTGGGGGGAAAGAGAAAGATCCTGAAAAGGCCTTTATTGAATCAGCTCAACACAGGGTGAAAGTGGAGGTGCAGAAACCTGGGTATCCCGACCCTAGAGACTGATGCAAATCCAAGGTGTTGGGGGCTAACCAATCAGATTAGCAGCTCTCTCTCGGCAGGGGAACAGACTCAGAGTCAGGACAGGGTAAGGAGTGGTGATCACAAGAGGCAGAATTGTTTTTTTCATTCAGAAGCCATTGGGGGAGTTATTAATAATGACCTCTGTTCTTAAAGAGCCCCCTCTAGTCAGAAAGATGTGAACGAGTTTGTGCCAGCCAGGGGCCAGTCAGCACACAGAAGTGACCACGTATTTCGACTAAGAGAATTTAATCAAAGGAATTGGCAAAACAGATGCTGGGGAGCTGAAAAGGCCAAAAGAGGGCTCTGAAGTTCTACAGAGATGGTTACTAGAGGGAGCAGCCACCACTATGGGGTCAAGAGGACAACGGGAGAGAGTGGAGTCACCAGAACTTCAGAAGTTAGAGGAGCTGGGAGTCAGCCTCTGCAGGGGTACCTCTAACGTTCAGAGGGCCCCGTGGAGATGGGGTGCAGAGGTATGGAGGGTCCAAGGGGAGGGTGCAGACGGGCTGCCAGGGACATCCCCAAGGGGTGCGGTGAGGCTGACCCCGCAAGTGCATAAAAAGGCTGGATAGTGGCCATCCATGCCTAGGCTGGGTGAAAGGCCCTTGCTGGTGCAAAGCTGGCGGAAACCGTATGCAAACGGAAAGGAGCAAGTCCCTTCCTTCTTCTTGCCACGTGGGATCTCTTCAATGCCTCTGACTGGCAGAATCTAATGAGGACTCCTTGGCTAAGGGAGACACATGGTGTGTAGAGCCCCGGCGTCAGCCTCAGAAGCAAAGCACAGGGTGGGTTTGGAGGTGAGATGCAGTGACTTCCTCCCTGGCTCACAGACTGGGTGATGTGTGGAAGCATCTACGGGGCTGATCTCCTAAATCTGAGGCTTCACAGAGCCTAACGGCAAAGTCCCTAGAAGCGGCTTTCCAGAAGTGGGGCACTGGGCGCTGGCAGGACTTGAGTTTAGGTGGTATGAGAGATCCTTCAGGTGGTAGGCAGCCGTGGAATTACACAACACTGAGCAGCACACTGAGATCATTAGTTTTTTTCAATTTCCGTATTTCTGATTAAGGCGAGCAAAGTCCTGGTTTAGTGTCAGCAGATCTTTAGCAGGATCTTAACCCTTGCTGCAATACATCTTAACAAAGACAGACTGAAGCCTCAGGCTCTGAATCTTTAGCAGGCAGCCAGTTAGAGTTTAATAACATTTGTCTGAGTGCTATTTATTCCCTACGCATACCTTCTGGTTCATGGAAAGTGGTTCCAGTTTCTTTTCATTTACTAGATATTCCTGTTTAAGTAAATTTATTTGACGAAAATGTGAGTAGGATTAAGCCTATATAGTGAGAAAATAATAACAGAGGTATACGGGTAGAGCAAATGAGAGGGGGGAAAAATCTCCCAAGGGGAAGGACAATGACCGGGTTTAGGGAAAACTTCCCCCGAGGCAATACAGAGATAGCCTTTGATTGCAGATTAAGCATTGATACAATTAATTAGAGTGCTGAGGGGTGAATTCTGCATATCACAAAGAGGATGTTTGGCTAGTAATTTTGACCAGTGGGCTTCTTGTCCTGGGTGGGGGTTGGGGGAAGGATGCCTGGACTAAGCCCCTGGAGCCTACCTTGCCATTTGGCAATTCCCTTCCCCAAAAGCAAAGTGTTTGGGACCAGATGGGCACAACTTCTTGAGAAGCCTGACACAAAGATTGGCTTCCACACTCAGATTTCACATGTTCTCCAAATGACAGCCGGACGGGTTCCTTCGAGCCGATACCCTAGTGAAGTAATAATCACTTTCCTATCGATTTCCTCACAGTCTTATGAGCATTATCCCATTGGAATACAGCCCCATGAAGCCCGGGACGTTGTCTATCTTGGTCACTGTTGTGTCCCCAGGGTCTAAGACAGTGCCTGGCATATAGCAGGGTAGACTAAACATGTGTGAGTGCATGAATGTATCCATGAAATAGCTTAAGGGTTTCCAAATTTGAAAAGAAAAATGAGTCAGGCGTGGCTCTGGACATTGTGGAGTAGAGGCCCAGACTGATTTCTTGGGACCCCCTTCACTAGCAGAATCATAGTGAGTCAAGAAACACATTTTTTAAAAAACTTGTTTTGGAGGCATGGGGGGAGCAGTTTTAGGTTCATAGCAAATTGAGAAGAAGGTACAAAGATTTCCCCTCTGCCCTCTGCCCCCACACATGGGTAGCCTCCTCCTGACTGTCCCTATTCCCCACCAGAGCGGTACATTTGTTACAACTGATGAACTTAACACTGACATGTCATTATCACCCAAAGTCCGTAGTTTACCTTGGGGTTCAGTCTTGGTGTTGTGAATGGTGTTTCTATGGATTTGACACATGTATAATGACATGTATCCATCACTATAGTATCATGCAGAGTATTTTCACTGCCCTAAACATCCTCTGTGCTTCATCTATTCATTCCTCCCCCACTCCATCCAAAACTAACACTTGCAAACCCTCATCTCTTTAGTGCCTCCATAGTTTTGCCCTTCCCGGAATGTCATGGAGTTGGAATAATACAGAATGTAGCCTTTTTGGATTGGCTTCATTCACATGGTAACTTGCATTTAAGGTTCCTCCATGGCTCTTCATGGCTCAATAGCTCATTTCTTTTTATTGCTAACATGCCATTGTCTGGACGCACCACAGTTTATCCATTCACCCGCTGAAGGACATTTGGTTGCATCCAGGTTTTGGCAATTATGAATAAAGCTTCTGTAAACATCCCTGGGCAGATTTTTGTGTGGACATACGTTTTCTGTTCTTTGGGTAAATACCGAGGAGCATAATTACTGGATTGTATGGTAAGAACATGTTTAGTTTCATAAGAAACTGTCAAACTGTCTCCCAAAGTGGCTGCACCATTTCGCAAGGAAACACATTTTGAAAAATCAGAGCTCGATTATTCTTCCAACAGCACCGCAAGGTGTTTAAAAGTTTACTCCTATTTTAGAGATGAGGAAATTGAAATTCCAGGGCATTTCATGATTAGCTCAAGGACATATAGCTGCAAGGGGCAGTGAGGGGGCTGGAGTATAGGATTTCATCATGAAGATTTGCTTTAAGTGAAAGAGCCAACATCAACCTCCAAGACGCTTTGGATATTCTTCCTCTCTTTAAGAAGCACCAAAGTTAGTTCCAGTCAATTTACAGAGAACAAGAAGTCAAAATGGTTGTTTTGGGGTCATGTAAATGAGCAACCATTTTGTTGAATGCTTTTTTTCTGTTCATTTTTTTAGTTGACAGCTGTGACACCGTCTAATCTCCATTTTTACACACTAAAGTAATTAATTCGATGGTGTCTCAAGGAGGTAGATGCCCTTAGGGTTAATATCACTAGAATTCCCTTCTGATAATCAAGTTCAAATTTGAGAATCTTCTTCTTTCTCTGGGTCATAGGGGTGTCTCACTGTGAACTCCTGTGATGCCTTTAGAAGCATCCAGTTTCTCCGTTAGGGAATTTTAAACATTAGCAGTGACTTTTAAAGAATCTTGAAGTCTTTGAATTTAAATGGCATTCAGTCCAACTTCTTAGCTCATCATCTTTCAAAATGGCCATAAAAGCAGATTATTGAGTCTGTGTCCGAATATTGTCAGCAATGGCAGGAGACAGCAGGAGCTGGGGGATTCTGAATTCTGTGAAGCAGTCTGTTTCATTGCTGGGAAACCCTAATATTAGAAAGTTCTTCCTAATATGCAGTGAAAATGTGCCTGCCTGTAAACTACCCATCAAATCATAGATTCAGAATGTTACAGAAAAGGGACCTAACATTTTTGAGCACTTATTATTTCTTATTATGGTTATGAGTTTACATTCAATCTCTCTTTTGTGAGAGAGTGATCATCTTTCCCATTTTGTGGATGGGTAAATCAGTGCTAGACCAACTTGAACAACTTTTCACTCTGATAAAAGATCTAATTGGGACTTGACTCTCACTTCTCCAGTGTCTAAATCCATATACTCTTCCAACTGCCTCCCTTCTGAGAGCTTGCCAAAGCTCTCAACATTCTCCTACCCATGCTATTCATATTTGTATAAAACCAGTTTTCAGTAATAGGAGTAGGGGGAGGGAGAGTTGCACTATTCCCCTCTTTCTCTAGGAAAGCAGTGATCAGCATCCCCAAGAGGCTTGCACAGTTTGAAGAAAGCGTATCCGCCCTGAAAACATTGACAACTCCCCAGTCCTCCTTCCCTCCCATGTATATTTTTATTCAGAATCTACGATCATCTAAATTGCATTCTTACCAGTGAGAAGTTGGCTGCCCAGATAGGTAAATTCCAAAAGTAATGTTGGTAAATGGATGTTCACATAAGGTGGCTGTACACTGGGAGGAAGTTTGAGTGTCTCTTGAAAGGCAGCTAGATTAATTCAAAGTCACCTTCCAATAGGCATCTCTTCAGGTCTTGGGACTTCAAAAGCAACTTTTACTGGAATCCAGAGGCTGTCACCAAGGTGAGTTATCACAGTTACTGCCACCCCAGCATCATTGATACACATGAAAAGGATCTGGGATAGATGTGCCCACAACTTGAGTTTAGGGCCAATGTGGAAGAAGACATATTTCACAATTTTCAAATCAGCTTAGGCAAACTCATGTCTGGATAAATCATAACTAATCTATTCACCAGGCTTTAAAGACAAATTCAAAGTGAGTTCTCATTTCAGTTTTTCATCTCTGATACCTATTTGACAAAAATTCTCCATGTGTTCTTGCTCGTTGGGTTTACATTCTCATTCAGGACATAGGAAAGAATCAGTGTTGGCCAATTCCTGATGGAAGGAAAAAGAAAATTATTTGCATCTTCTCTGTATGATGGGGACACTTACAAAATTCTCGTGTTAAACCCTCACAATAGTCCTTTGAGTGCATATTATTGCTTTTAGGTAACAGATGAGGAAATTGATGCTAAGAGAATTTTGTTGCTTGTCAAAGATTAAATGGATACTGTGGGCCAGAACTAGGATTTGTATCTCCTTGATTAACACTGGACAAAATCTCCCAGAGTCTAGAGGAGTCCCTTGGGTATGTAACAGAACTTCAAAGCTGTAATCTAATTGCTGAGATGCAACAACTAACATTCCATAGCTTTTCCTGTGAACCAGGCCCAGTTCCAAGCACATCATATGTATAAAATATTAACTCATTTAATCCAGCAACACTGTAAGGCAGATACTTACATTATTTCCCATTTGATAGATGAGGAAACAGGCATAAAAGGCACAAGCTCACATTTTAGGTCCCACAACTAGTCAGTGGAGAAGCCAGGATTCACATCCACACAGTCTGCTGCATGCTTTTAACTGCTAAGCTGTATTGTATTTGCATTAGGAAAAGGATTTTGTTGATGGAAATAGGTTACCCTATGGAGCCTAGAATATGTCCTTCATTCATGGATGGGGAGTGAAATGCTCTTACAGAGGATGATAGCAGGCCAACTGAGTAATGGACTAGTAAGGTGAATTGTATGATCTTGAAGAATGTTACCAATATGCTTGTTCTGGCATCAAAATCAGCAAACAATTTTCTGGGAGAATTTGGTTTCCCAGGTATCCTCCTTAAAGGCAGAGATTGGCTCATGTTTGTCCCTCTGTATCACTACCCTTTTGCCTATAGGCTGAGTCCAAGCTCCTCATGTTCATGGTGCCCCCTGAAGTGGCATCTGTCTTTCCCTTTCTGCTCCCCCTTCCATCACTTCCACCCTGTTCTCCCTTGTCACTAAACTTGTGTCTTGAATGGGAAATTCCTAGAAAGAGAGGCCATTTCATGCCTCCATAGCTTTATGGGTATGGTTCCCTCTGTCTGGAGGGCTCTTTCTCACCATCTCCATATGACAAACTCCTACTTACCCTTCACAACTCAGCTCAAGCAGCTGCTACTCTCAAATCTCTCCTGATTTCCTCCAAGCAGGGTGAATTCACCCCTCTTCAGTGGCAGTGAGGTCCCTAGACTTGGATTTTCATGCTCATCTCTAGCTTCATGTGCATTTGTTTGCATGCCTGTCTGGTTAACAGACTGTGAGTTCCTTAAGGAAAGAGCTCATTTTTGTTCATCTCTGTCTCCACAAGATCTAACACATAATGCAACTAAGCACTGAATGAATGATTGAATAAATAAATTTAGCCTATTGAGTATTATCATCAACAAACAGGAGATTTGCTGAAAATATATATTGGCACCTACATTACCTATCAGGAGTCTTGTAAATCTGGGAAGTGCTAATCTGTCTCCTTGAGTTATATCACCTATAGGTATTGAGACAAAATTGAGGATCCAAATCTACAAAACTGGAGACTAAACTGTAGGGGGAAAAATGATCCTAACAAAGTATTGCTGTGCTCTGAGGGAGCAGGCCAGACTCCTAGTGTGATGTTTCTTCTGTAACAAAAAAGAATCTTCCCCAAAGGACAACAATATACTATACTACTATACTAACAATATACTAACAATATTACTAATGTGTCATTATCCTAAATTGCAGTTCTTAGATGCTTTTATGGAAGAGCATTGTTGCCAGTAAATGGATTTAGGATCAAGAGCATTTATTGAGCACCTAAGGTATGTGCTGAGGTCTCCTTATATATATTCTCATTGATATTAACCTAAGGTGATTTGACTTCATTTGACTTGATTTTCACAACCCTATGAGATATGGCCAATTGTTTCCAATTCAGAGATGGGAAATCTGAGGCTCAGAATAGATTTATTCAAGGAGGTATAAGGTGTGAGTAAAAGAGCTGATGTTTGAGTCCAGATATTCTGACTTCGAGCCCACTGCTCTTTCAACACTCAGGGAAAATATTTGAGGCAAAAGTACTGACTTTGATAATTCAGTTTGGTTAGGATGAAATGGTCCCTCGCTTGCATCAGGGTGTGCTGTTTATTGAAATGAAGAAGGAGTCATAGCCTTGGGGCAGGTAAGACAAAAATCTAAGAGTTAGTTATAGAAAACATCCATGTGCTCTGACCCAGTCATTCAAATCTCTCTCCCATCTCTCTCTTGTGCTTGTGCTAACAGGTTCCCCAAATGAATTGTCTACATCAGTGGTCCCTACTTCTTCAACACCCACTCATTGCCCCTACCAATGTCTTGGCATTTGGATTTTATCCCTACCGCTGTTGGAGGAGAGCTTTATTTTCCCCTTACATTAAAAAAATTTTTTTTTAAGTTTATTTATTTATTTTCAGAGAGAGAGCAAGTGAGAGCAGGGTAGGGGCAGAAAGAGAGGGAGAGAGATAGAGAATCCCAAGCAGGCTCTACAACATCAATGCAGAGTCGATGCAGAGCTCAAACTCACAAACCTCAAAATCATGACCTGAGCCCAAACCAAGAGTTTGTCGCTTAATCGACTGAACTACTCAGGCACCCCTCCCCTTTCATTTTTATTTCAAAGAGGGAAGACAACTTTTCTCTCCCTTTCTAGAAGGCAGCTTTGTGAAAAAGCTAGCTTCTCTGTTTCCTCTCTGTGGATGGATAGACTCATCTGACTGATGATTTTGGAAGAATCCTGAAGTTTACTTGTTCAACAATCCTCCTCTTCTTTCAGGCGTATCTGTTCATCCCTATGCAGTAAGCTTCCTTGGGCAAATTCTACCCTGCAACCGAGAGAACCACACTGCAGAAAAGATGGTCAGCACGAGGGAAAGGGAGAAGTATTCAGTCCATTTGACCACACACCTAAGCCACATTTTGCTTTCCATCTGATTTTCAGGTCTTAATTCCTCAGCTGATTCCGTCCACAGCCTGGGAAGGTAGGGATGCTATTAATTGGCTTCCCCAAACTACTTACGCTCAGTTGCAACCATTCTTTTAATGGCCTTGTCCAAAGACTCTTTAGCTCTTACCTCACCTGATATCTCAATAGCATTTGGTAGTAATGACCACTTCCTGTCAATCTTGAAACTTCTCTGTCTTTCCTTTTTAAGCCATTCTTTTCTTATCATCCCTTATCTGCTCTGCCGCCTCCTCTTTCCCTTATAGCTCAGATTCTTGGCATACACGACTAGCTTCTTTTATCAGTCTTTGAGTTATCCTTGAGCAATTGCACTTGCTTCTGTGGTTTTAACTACCACCTCTCGTCTGATGACACACACCCCTTTATGTTTTTGCTAACATAAACACTTGTGGATGCAGCTACTTAATGGCCGTCTTCATTTAGATGTTCCATGAATATCACAATTTCAAACATGTCCTAAACCAAACCTACTGTGGTCCCCATTAAACCTGCTCCACCCCTTTCGACAAACTCATTTAATGGTGCCATTAGTCTCTGGAGTCAGCAGCCTAGGAGTTATTCTTGATTCGGTCCTCTTCCTCAGCTCTGCATTCAATCAGTTGCCTATCTGGCCATTTTTACCTTATATATATTTTAATTAATTCTCCTCTCTCATCCCTCCTAGAGCTCTGTCCTTATTCAAAACCTCATTATCTTTCACCTGAATTATTGCCTCAGCTTTCTATTTCCTATACGCGGGCTCACCTCTAATATATCATCCATGCAGGCACCATAAAGATATTTCTGAAATAAAAATAAGACCATGGAACTTCACATAAGGCCCTTCAACTGCTCCCTAACAGGATAAGGTCCGTGCTCCTTAGCACACACCACACACCCTCAAGATATTTCCCCCTCAACAACCTAATTTCCATCTCACACTTTACCCTCTCATAAAACAAATCTTTTCATAATCTCTACACGTATTATGCTGCTTCTTGTATTTCTTTACAAAATGGCCTTCCCACATTTCTTTACCTGGATAATGCCAACTTTGCTTAGGGACTGCCTCCTCTAGGAAGCAGTCTTGAAATGCCTCATTAGACTGGGTGTGATACCACTCTCCCATTCTTCCAATTCACCTGTGCCTCTGCTGTTGTGGCATTCATCATGCTGCACTGTACCTACCTCCTTGGCTCCTTGGGATGACAGGGATCATATATTACTCATTCTCACACCCCCGCTCCTGGCATAAGACCTGGCACAGAAGAGGGACTCAATGAATTTTAATAGAACTGAATTGAGCAACACTATGGGATATTTAGAGAGTAAAAATAAAGTAATTTAATCAAATCACTGAATTAAGTGGGGCATGGTCCAAAACAAGGCTGCTCTTTCTTTCTATCTGGCAAGACCCACCAGATAAGATTAAACCCAAGAATCTGGTGTAGAAGATATCCGTGTACTGTAGCCAAATCATCCAGACCGCTCCTTTTCCAATCTGTCTCTTCCTGCCCTTCCCATCTTCCCTAAAGGCGGGTCTGGATAGACCAAGACTCTCCAGGGTTCCTTGACCCTCGGTAATGAGATACTAGCAGTAAACTCTGCTTTCTGGATAGCCTTTGTCTCAGTGGATTCTTTCAGTCTTGAACTCTTCTCAAGAGGAGTGAAGTAGAGGCTGTAGGATGAGAGTGATGTAGAATGATGGAGAGAAGCAGGCGTGACAGAAAAGTCTTGAGTCTGATCTTCTCTGCACTTAAAGGATCTACCAAAAGACCTTGGCATCAATGACTGTCCAAGGCTGTCCTTGCTTCTGTAACTGACCACTACTGAGGATTTTGTCTCACTGACCTTTCCATCTGAGTCCTTGAAGCTGCCCTGCAGGCTTTGAGAGGAATTTTCAGCTCCTAGCTATTTGCACCTTGCCCATTTCTCCTCATATTGTTGGAATCTGGCTTCACAACTCCTACTATTTCCTCTTTTGTTTGCATTCAGCTCTCTGGGTCACAAAGTACTTCCACATGTTGCACTTCTTTTAATCCTCCTAGCTGTCCTATGAACCAGTATATTATGCGCTAGAGCATGGATCTGGTAACAGAGAGGAGTCTGGATTTGAACTCAGGCACTTGTGATCAACACTGGGTGTTGTATGTAAGTGATGATTCACTTACATATTACACCTGAAACTAATATTACACTGTATGTTAACTAACTGGAATTTAAATAAAAGCTTAGGGAAAAAAATGAACTCAGGTCTCATTATTCCAGAAACTGTAGCTTTCTATTGCTCAGGGAGAAAAATCAAGAAAATCCCTCATATTCATCTCTCAGCTATTTGTGGACACTGATAAATAAAACATTAATATTTACTACCCCTAAGTTAAGTGCTAGACATCTCTGAATTTTTATAAGTTCACTTTGCCACCCGATCTGCAAGCAGTTATCTTAGCTGGTCTTAAACACCTAAAAAAGGAAGCAAGTATAGACATCTGTTCCTTTCATCTGTATAGTGCCCATTTTACCACTGCCTCTCCTTTTCCCGTTTCTCTCTTTTCATAAGAATGTCCTATTCTCCTTGCCGAAGTGATTTGTTTAAGGATTTAGAAATATGGTCCATGCTGGACCGATTATAGTCTTCCATGGGGCTTTCTGCTGGAATTTTTGGAAAGACTTATTTCCACTGGAAATGAACTGTGGGTCTGGGGTTGCTGGCCACCATCTTTTCCTTCACATGGAAAGACCATTTCTGAGAATAGAAAAGAGTAACAGAATCTCCACTATTTTGACTGATCTCCAGGATCTTGCTTGCCTAACTTTTGTATTTTTCTGGACTTTTTAATGATGTAAGTCAGTGAGTCAACAAATTCCTATTTTCTTAAGCTTCATTAAGTTGGGTTTATCTTACTTGTACCCAAAGTACTTTAATTTCTATTTAACGGATAAATCAGAGACATTATGTAAACTTATAAAAGTTTCATGGTTTATAGTGGTATAAATAATGTTGGGGAAAAAAATCTTTCAGGCGATAATATCTTCTTTCTATTAACACAGAGGTGGATCTGTAAGAATATGTATATTCATGGAGATCAACCCAGGGCCGAGCCACACTCTTGGCCTAATGTATTATGTGTAACCCTTCTTGATTCAGACATGTGACCTTGAAATTGAGTAACTCTCATCCGGCTCTGCCAACCCATTTGGCCCAGACCCAGCATGGACCCTCCGGTTCATCCTTTACCATGTCTGAGTTTTTTATGATTGGTTCCAGATTGAAGAGTTCCCCTGGTCCTCAAGCACTCTACACATGCTTTCACAGTGAGGTTGATGTTGTTGATATCGGGTCCTTCCTGGACATTGAATAACCCATTGATCAGTCTCCCTTCAGGTCACCTGGGCCACTCGTATTTCTGCATCTCTGCTGTCTATGGATATACATTTCCCAGGAACCTTGCAGAGCCAGCTTCAGAGGCAATTTGTTTCAGGGCAGGCTATGACCCGGCAAATAGTTTGAAGCTGTATCGAAAGCACTTACTTCCAACTCAAGTCCAGGGCTACACCTGCACATGTTTCTATCTTTTGGAAAGTGTAATGCTTATGTTCAAATATTTTTTAAAAATGAAAACATGAAAAGACTTTCCTTCAGAGCCTTCAGTTTGCCTGACTTCTTTAAAATACCATGTACCTCCTGGTGTCATACCAAACAGGAGTTAAAAATAGACCCCTGACCCCTGATCTTTGTTACTAAGTTAGTGTTGAACCACTTGATAAAACTTAAGCTGCATCTCTGGACCTTTCCATGATTTTCTAAGATACCCACCCCTGTGCCACTCACCAGCTGTTTTATTGTTCACTTCTGTCATGTTTCCTGAAATAATCTAAGTACGTCCTGATACAATGCAACAAAAAGTGAGAAACTAGAACCTTTGGCTTGCAGCCCTGTGGTTTATTGTCACATGTTGGTCATGCCTCTTTCCAGTAGTTGATGGCCCAGCAGTTGTTATTGCCTTGGGGTTGGAAGATAGTTCTAAGGTCTCTTCCTCGGTAGAAATTTGGATGATGCCTCCGGCTTGGCTGTTCTCCCCTGCTTGACCCCACATGCTTAGTCCATTCCAGTCCCCATATCTTGTATTTACCCAAGTTCCCTTAAAATTTCTTAAAATTTTTAAAAAATGCTTTTATTTATTTTTGAGAGAGAGAGAGAGACAGAGTACTAGCAGGGTAGGGGTAGAGAGAGAAAGAAAGAGAGACAGGGAGTCCAAAGCAGGCTCTAGGCTCTGAACTGTCAGCACAGAGCCCACCGCAGGGCTCAAACCCATGAACTGTAAGATCATGACCTGAACGGAAGTTGGATGCTTAACCAACTGAGTCACCCAGGTGCCCCACAGAACAGTGTTTCTTGTTCTGTTCCCCATGGCCTGGATCTCAGTGCAAGCTTCCCAAGAGGGAGAATTCCTGAATATTGGCCTTAGGAGTAACCATAGTGTATTGGTCAGTGTTCTTCATCTGGAGAAAAAGAAAAGAGAGAGAGAGAGAGGTTGATTTACTATAAGGAATTGGCTCATATGATTATGAAGGCCAAGAAGTCCCAGGATCTCAGTTGGCCAACTAGAGATTCAGGAGAGCCAATGGAATAGTTCTAGACTGAGGCCAAAGTCCAGTCTGAAAGCTACAGGCTTAAGAGTTGATTTTTCAGTTCAAGTATAAAAGCAAGAAGAGAAGTGTTGTTTCAGCTTCTAGGCAGTCAAGCAGAAGTTCCCTCTTATTCCAGGGAGGGTCAGCCTTTTCTTCTCTTCAGATCTTCCATGAATTGGATGATATACCCCCCACTGGGGAGGGCCATCGGCTTTACTCAGTCTACTGATTCCAATGTTCCTCTCATCCAGAAACGCCCTCACAGACACACCCAGAATAATATTTAACCAAATGTCTGAATGTCTCATGACCCAGTTGAGTTGACACATAAACCTAACCATCATGTATGGTAATGAGGGCAATGGTATTTCCTTCCATGTTCGCTGCACATTGTGCATTGCACCCTGCAAGACACTTTCTCCTTTTTTATGAAAAAATTTTTAAAGTTTATTTATTTTTGAGAGACAGAGTGTGAGGAGGGGAGGGGCAGGGAGAGAGGGAGACACAGAATCTGAAGCAGGCTCCAGACACCGAGCGTGTCTGCACAGAGCTGGATGTGGGGCTCAAACCGACGAACCGTGAGATCATGACCTGAGTCGAAGTCGGATGCTTCACCAACTGAGCCACCCAGGCACCCCTAGTTTTTGTTTTTTAACCACATTTTATCCTCAAAATTGTACGCTGAGATAGGATTTCCCATCCCCTTTGTGTGTACAAGGAGACTCAAGCTCAGGAAAGTCAAGTCCAAGGTTCATGTATTCATTCACCTTCTATGTGCCAGACACTGTGCCAAGCACTGGAGGCTTAAAAACTAGAGTCAAACTCAGTTTCCCATCACTCTATGAATGGCCACAGGAGCTCAGGACAAATGGCCCTGTGCCACGCTGGCCCAGCGGGACCAGAAATGATAGAACATGAGCTGTGTCTGCCAGAGTGGTTAGCATTAGAAGAGGAAGAGTTGGTTGGCAAATGAAAGGTGACAAGAAGCTTGACAGGGAGCAGATGAATCATCTCGGGGTTTGTAGTGGCTATGGAGAAAGGCTGGGAGCAGTGGGTGCCCTGGCATGTGGGGAAAACTTTCACAGAGTTTCAAGATGAGAAAAGTTGAGGTTCTGAAAGAGAGCTAGAGAGCTCTCACACCTGCCATTTCCGCCCTAACAGCTCAGAGCCAGCAGCCTAGACTTTTTTTCTCTCCTGCTCACTTTTCTCTTTCAACTAATAAACCTGTTTATTCCAGCTTCTGCATACTTCCCTCTATTTCCTTCTGTTCCTCCCCTTGGCCACTTCTTTAATTCAGGCCTTTCAGACCTTGACCCATGCAGTGATATTCTGCTTCCTTTTCCACCTCCTCCCAGCTTTCTGCACTGAGTCACCAGCAGTCCTTGTAAAATGTGGTGGGGACAGGCCCAGATGTCCATTTGCCTATTTTACTCTATTTATTAGAACTTCTTGGTAGGATTGGGATGGTTTCCTATGAGATCCAGGCATTCCTAGATCTCTCACTGTAATACCATACAATATTGTCAAACATTCCCTTTAGTCTCTAACAGTGAATTTACATGAAATGGATGTAGAGTGCTTAGCACAGGCCTGCCACATTATTTCGGGCTCACTAAATGGTTGCTGTTTTAATTATAGATAGTATAGATTTTTGTTTTGTTTGCGTATTATTTAATAGCTCCTGATCACCTATAGTTTGAAGCACTATAGTCTTACAACCTCTTGTTACCTGACTTCAAACCTGTTTTCCCATCCTTATCTCCCATCTGTCAACCCCACTCCCTACATCCTAGCCCTTATGGAAGGAAGAACCTCATAGTTACATGGTTCATTGTGATATTTCAGGCCTCCATGTCTTTGTACATGTTATGGCCTCGGGCTAACCTTCTCTCAATTCTTGTGGGTTTTTGTTGTTGTTGTTGTTGTTTTATTTTTTGGTTTTGGGTGTTTTTGGTGATTGGGGGATGAACCATAAAAAGACACAATTCAAATTTTACCCCCCTGAGAAGCCTTTCTCGACTGCTCTGAACAGAATCAGCAACTCCTCTTTGTTACCCGTCTACAGTTTGTATAGTACTCAGATGTAAGATTGTTTTACCTAATAATGTTTTCTGGTATTTGACTTTATGTCTGTCTACCCTACTGCATGGTGAACTCTGCTGAGTAGGCAGCACTGATCACAAGCGAAATGTTTTCTATCAGATGAGGAAAAAATATCGGTATTAGTTAACAGAAGTAGAATAAGAAACATGAATGAATGTAGAAAAAAAAAGCATATAGGCAGATGGGGCATCAGAAAATAAGGAAGAGGAGCTGGTGCGTGCTTACACCCTCACGATCACAAAAGCAAGCTTGGCTGTGTGCGTATACAGAATTTTCCCGAATGAAGCAGAAGGTACAGATATATAATAAAGCTGTATCCTGGGAGTGGAGCCACCTCGTGATAATGATATTGAAATGAAGAACCCATCCATATGTTGATGAAATAAATCCTAACTAGATACCAGCAACCAGTGTTCTGCCCATTCCATTCTGGAAGCAGGTCCAGAGAGGTATTTAGTTAGGATTTGTGCAACAAAGAAGGAGCTCAGGAGGAGAAGAATCTGAGTAATTGTATGTAAATAAAGGCAGTCACACGGGGCCAACATTTTCAGACTCTCCTTGGTTAAACCACAACTACAGTTGTCATGAGTACACATAATGAAGTAAACATTTCTGGAATCCGCATGCCACAAATGCATCACCCAGCACTACCACTGTGTGGAGAGATGTTGGGCTGGTGGAGTGACTTCTCCTGGTTCATTCGGTTGCTCAGGACAGGAGCCACTGCAGTAGCCTGCGGCTTATTTTCTCTCCCAGCCTCCTGATTTTAAGCAGGAGTATCTAGATCTCTCAGAAGAGAGAGAACTGCAGAGATGAGTAAAAAATTTTAATATTCACATTTCTCTTACTTACCTCAAAGGCTGGCTCAGATAGGTACTGAGTGCAAAGAAAAATTTGTGATCGAATGAATGATAACAGATGACTGTCCAGGAAGGCTAAAACCCCAGATGTGTTGATTCGTACAGAAGGAAGTATCTACCATTTCCCGTACTGTGCTAATTATCTAGGACAGTCTGAAATGCTTTATATCTATTGACTCATTTATTCTCATTTAAGACTCAAAGCAATTATCGGAGAATGGGCCTGATTATTCCTATTTTGTGAATGAGAAAAGTAAGGGTGTATGTCACTTGTTCAAGGCCATGGAAACAGCAAATGGCAGAGTTAGCATTCAAGTTAAGTCTGTGTGCTCCCAAGCCCTTGCTATATCAATGGACATAAGGATCATATTATCATAATAATAAAATCGGGGAAAGGATAATGGGTCCTTGAGGGTCAGGTTTAAGTTGATGACATAGAGAAATCCATGCAGGTCTCATTCTACTTTGCTTCTGCCTTAGCAGAAAATTTGAGCCCTAAAAATGCTTGAACTCTAAGTAGGTATTTATCTGTTGAAATCTAATTAGATTTTTCTTACACATACGCATAAATATGTGCAAAATCCATCAGTTTAGAGAAAACTGATCAAAGTGTTTTTAGGCTACAATATGCTTAGTATTGTAAGAGTAGGTTTGGGATCTAAATGATCTGAATTCAAACTATGCCCTGCTGTGCCCCAGTGCTGTGAACTTGAGTGGGTTATTTCATTTGCCTGAGCCCCAGTGTCCTGAGAGGGTAATAGTGGGTAAAATAGTACTATCTCACCGGATCGGTGTATAGATTTAAGTTAGAAAAATATAGAGAGAATGGGAATATGTACTGTGGACCCTACTAAATGTTCAATATGAGATATTATTATTTTGTTACATTCAAGATGCATGTTGATATCCATGGCAAGCAAAAGAGGGTCTTGGGAAATACTAATAAGAATTAAGATTCAAGGTTGCATCCACAGGGTTGTGGAAACTATGCAAACATTGAGAAAGAAAATTGGAAAAGACTTTAGAGAAACAGACTGGAGGAAAATGTATCAAAGTTATCTAAGAGATTGCCTTTAGAAGAGGTGTCTCTTTTCATGATTTTGTATTTCTTACATCTTCTGTGATCAGCATATTTTATCAATGGGGAAATTTAATTTTATATACTTTTTAAAACTATATGCTTATGATACCTTAATTGTTAAAGGAAATAAATAGAAAAGTTCGGAAAAGTTTTCTGCCAGCAAAATGTCAGTTTGACTACGTGTAAGCAAATTTACCCAGCAACTAGTTCACTGAGTATTGCAGGCTCCCAAAGGCCCCTCTAGGTGAGTGGGGCAGATGACTGGAGCTGGGACCCCAGGAGAGCACTTCCCAAGAGTCCTAGAAAGTCGGAAAATGAAAATTCATCTTTGTACTCAATCCCCTGTGATTGAACTAAGAAGCCCCTGGGCTCTGAAGAAGTCTGGATGTGTGCCACATCCCTGTTCTGACACAGTTGAGTCTGCAGGAAATAGAGCTCCTGAGCAGGAACAGTCCTGCTTTATCAGCACTGATGGCTTGGGCAGCCATCAATTAGGCTGAGATTAGCTTAAGTACAGTAGTTAGTTAATTACGAGTTTGACACAGAACTCCCTGTGTCGCAGCATGCAGCCTGGAAGCTGAGCCAGAACAGTGGGAAGATTTCCAGGAACATTGCAAATGCATCAAGTGGAAATGAATACACAGCAAGGATGTGGAAGATGAGGGTGGTCCATCCTGGTTTTGGAGTCCTAGTTTAGCGTGGCTTGAATCCTGAATGGCTCTTTGAAAGAGTCCAGGTTGGTTGTACAAGAAGTCTTGCAGAGGTGGTAATGCCAGGCAAGAATGCTGACTGTCAAGTAGGAAAGAGCCAAGTAGATCTTTTAGAAGACTTTTGAGGTCATAGGGCTCAGTCAGAGATTGGGATGCAAGAAAGGCATCTGAGATTCAACAGGTAGATCAGAAGGTCCAGTATAGAGTATAGTAAAGGAAGGGTTGGAAGTGGCAAGAAGGCATAAGAAAGGGGGGGGGGGAGAGAGAAATCTCTGTGGGAAGAGAAGGGAAAGGGAGGAAAGGGCAGAAGTCCATCCAGGAATTGAAAATATTCATCCATCCATTATTTTGTTCCCCTTTTTTTTCACAAATAGAAATTAAACATCAACTTTTGTGCCTAACACTGTACTATGACAATAAATCAGGGAGAGGGAGAGACACATTCAAAAATGGGTGATCACAACACTGTGGTCAGAGCTAGAATTAATGTTTGGACAAGATGATATGGAAGCAAGGAGGAAAGAGGTAGTTGGGGTAGTTGAGAAGGACTTCAGAAGGGATGGGGCATTTAAATAGGGTTTGAAGGGATGGGTTGGCAATTAACAAGGCAAAAGGAAGGACATCTCAGAGAGAGGAGGGAAGTAAGGCAGCTTATGTCTGGGGAGGAAGGAACAATCATAGGTAGATAAAGGATGGATGTAGGAACAAGAGAAAAGAAAGGGAGGTGGGGTCGAGGTGGGAAAGTTAAATTCCTGTGCTAGGAACAGGAAAGGGGTTCTGTGGACCAGTGGTCTCCACCTATTTGATCATGCCTATTATTGTTCCTAAATCAGCATATACCACACTGCTTCCCTAACGACAGACCAGTTAGCTGTCCTAGATATCAGGTATAGAGAATCATTTCTTTTTTTGCCATCTTTTCATACCTTATATATTTAAAAATATATGTGTACATGCATATGTAAAATATATAAATTATATATATAATTTTTTGAGGACTTTTTCTGTATGATGGATAGAATTATTTGTGTGATTTCTCCCTCTTAATGGAGCTTACAAAGAAACTGTCCTCTAACTTCATTTCCTGCCCAATCAATAACACCTGCCTGTTTTTAGCTCCTTTATCCTAGGTATTTCATAGAGATTTGATTTGCTTGTTGTTGGTTTCATGTCCCTGATGGAATCAGTTTTAAGTATATATGCAGTGATCTTGTGACCTGATAAAATGTCCTTTGCCCAAAAAAGTTGATACTTTTTGGAAGTGCAGACAATGTAATGGTTCCCAAATCTTTATCTAAGCCAGACAGTATCCTGACTGTTTTTCATGTACTGACTTGGTTCATCTTCACAGCAACTTCCGTGAAGAAGATTGCATTGTTACTGCTATGTCATGGGTGGGCAAGCTGAGACACAGGAGGACCAAGCTGTTGTCCAAGGATGCTTACTGTACAAAGGTAACTGAAAGAGCCAGGTTTTGAGTTAATTAGGTTTGGTTCTAGAGCCTACACCCTTGATCAGTGTATCTAACATCCATGATAATCACAAGTAGCATGCATCAAGAGTTTACTGTGTGCCACGGACAGTGTTGATTGTGTCAGTAGCTCAGTGAGCTCTCGTAACTCCCCAATGGTACAGCCACTGTTATTATTGCCCATTTCACAGATGAGGAAACCAAGGCTTCAAGAAATTAACTGGCTTGCTATAAGCCATATAGAAGGTGAGCAGTTGGGTTGGGTTGGATGAAGAATGCGGACAGCTTATGCCCAAGCCCATGTACATAACCTATTAGCTATACCACCTCTGACACCTGGGGAAGGTCTTTCCTTTTAACTGTATTTCTTACAGAATGTGCTGTTGTGATGTTTGCCATCTGATTATAGGTAAACCACCTGCAACCATTATTAGTTTCATCACGATCAGTTAAGGAGAGAAAGGGGTTGTCTCCAACAAGCTTTGAACGCCATCAGATGCTGAGCACTGAGCTAGTATTTTATTAAACATTATTTTACTGAATGTCCCCGACAACCTTCCCAGGGAGATATTATTTGTTATCATCCAGTTTTCGTGTCAGTGGTTTGATTGAGAGACATTGAATGGCTTCCCCAGAGTCATATAGCTGATAGGGGAAAGAACCCACATTGGGGCCTAGGTTTCCCTAATTCCAAAGTCCATTATCCCTTGGAGCTTCTGGGGATAGTCCCCAGGCTTTTCCCCCCTCCTCCACCTGAGAAAAGAACACAGGACACTCTTGTCACACATACATTTCTCTGTCTCTGAGCTGCCTGAACTCCCAGAGAAGGACCCACCAGTGATGTCCCCAGTCCAGGTGACAGTGTCCCTCTCCTCTGCTTGTCAGCTACAGTCTTCCAGGAAGAAGGGAGTGCTTCAGAAGGAGGATTTATGGCTTCAGCTTCATCAACTTGGCTCCAAGATGCCATGCCCTAGCTCAGCTCCCTCTTCCCCATTCATCTTCCCCGGCATGAACGAGGCTTATAAATTCACAATGCCTTGTGATTAAGCTTTAGGAGCCAGTGCCTCCCCCATCAGTGCCAGACACACACACATGCACACACATACACACACCCCTACTCATATCTCTTGATTTCCACTATGTAAAACACAGTTTTTCTCACATACCGTAGTCGTCAAAACTATGAACTCTGTAGCCAGACTATCTGGGTTCATATACTGACCCTGACATTTACTAGCTATATGATCTTGGGTCACCTGTCTGTGCCTCAGCTTTCTTACCAGTAAAATAGATATACAGTTCTTCCTTGACTTATCATGGGCTTAAGTCCCGATAAACCCATTGTAAGTTAAAAATATCCCAAGTCAAAAATGCATTTTCATACACTTAACCTATCCAAAACATCGTAGCTTATCCTAGCCTACCTTAAACATGCTTAGAACACTTATGTTAGCCTATAGTTGGGCACAATAATCTAACACAAAGTCTGTTTTATAATAAAGTGTTGACCATCTCATGTAATTCATCGAACACTATAATGAGAGTGAAAAACACAATGGTTGCATCGGTGCAGAATGGCTGTAAGTGAATTGGTTGTTGACTCTGGTGATCACAAGGGCTGACCAGGAGCTGTGGCTGCTGCTTCCCAGCATCAAGAGAGAGGGTCGTACCACATATCACTATCCTGGGAAAGATCAAAATTCAAAATATGAAGTACAGTTTCTACTGAATGCATATCACTTCTGCACATAGTAAAGTTGAAAAGTCGTAGGTCAAAACATCTTAAGTCAGGGATTGTCTGTATATTAGTACCAATCTTACAGGGCTGTTCTGATCATCACATGTAAAGAACTTTAAAAAACTGACTGCAACATGTTAAATGCTCAAAGTTAACTATTTTACCATTACATCCTTATCATCATTGTTGTCATCAAATTATTATGCTTTGCTTCTTGGTTGATCTATTTCTCAGGAGTATTCTTCAACTAGAAGCCAGGAACACTGTCCTGGAAGGTGACCTTGAGCCCAGTCGTAAACCTTACTCTATCTAGAGATTTTTTTCCCCCAATTACAATAATCTCCATTTATCGGGTAACATATTTTATTCCAGACACTGTAACATTGTAATAAGCTGTGACAGATCCATGCCTATTTCTATTCCTCGACCCTCCTGCCCACCCCCCCATCCATTCCTTGCTTATCTCTGTATCACAAGGAGGCTATAATTGCTAAGATCCTACATCAACTGGCTTCTGGCTTGGTGTAGCCAATGGGAGGCATGGGTGGAAGACTGGAGAGCAGGAGGAAGAGAACAGCTGGTACAGCCATCAGCTATTGCTGTGTAATAGCACAACTCAGTAACATACGATGGCAAGCATTTCAGGCTCCCATGTCAATGGATCTATTGGGCTGGCTCTGCTTTGATCTACAGTGGCAAGGAAACTATACCCCTTGCTTCAATTCTGCAAGTTTTCTGGGGTATTTCTATTCCATGTGTCTCTTATTCTTCAGGGACAAGTTGGCTACCCAGGGAATGCTCTTTGCATGGCAATGGCAAAAGTGCAGGGGAACAAGTCTAACTGCAAGCACACTCTGCTTATGTCCTGTATGCTAATCTCTCTTGGTCAAAGCCAGTTACATGGCCAACCCTAACATCGATGGAGTGGGAAAATGTACTTTTCCCATGAGGGCGGGAGCCGGGAGTAATATTTTTAAATATTGGATAATCTATCACACCGGAATATTCCTTCCTTCACTCTCTGCCTTGTCTCTGCTTAGAGCTGCATTTCCTAATGACTCCAGCTTCCTCTGGCAGACATCTTTTGGTTCCAGCTTCTACTGATGACTCTGGCCCTTGGGTTTTCATAATGTGGCCCCTTCCCTTTGTGTCTCCAGCCTAGGGCTTATAGCAGTTTTCTGCTTTTTTGCCTTCACTCTCTTCTGTGTTGAATTTTTTTTTTGTTTTTACTTCATTTGTTTTTGATATTGAAAGCTCACAGAAATTTTACAAAGTACCAAAAAATATACAAGAACTGTTAACCTCCCTGTCATCCCAACTCCCGATCCATTTCCAAAGAGTTGGAGCTGTCAGTAGTTTTTTGCATTTGATCAGAAAATTTTGCAGCAACTCTTATAATGTAAAACTCGTCACAACCCCTAGGAAGGAGGTGCTATCATTCCCAGTTTACGGAGGAGGAACATGGCCATTCTGCAAATTAGGGGAAGTTGCTGAATTTTTCTGAATCTGTATGTCCTCCCCAAATACAGAAATTATAATAGTGACGAGGTCTATGGTCAATATATAGAGGCAATGTGCAAAGAAGTCCTAGCACAGTATGGAATAGTTTAAATGTTGGGTAAGTAATAATAATGATGATAATGATATTACTACAGTAGTAATTATTATGAGTGTTATTTCTCAACGTCATTCAGATTCAGAGGCTTAATGGAAGAGCCAGCCCCAGAACACGTCTTCTGCATTTTCTATAAATAGTAACAATTGTCATAGGGAGGGGTTGGGGCTTCTGGGAAGAATTTCTAAAGGCTTCCTTACTCTCCCAGGAAACTGAAAGAGATGTGAAATAGTTTTTGTCAACCCTTTTGTCACTTGGGTACATTGGCTTTTCCTTGGCTTGGTGGGGTCCATTTTTAAGAAGGCAGATAGTAACTTCTCTTTCAAGAAGCCTCCCCTGTCTACTCCATTCCACCAAACTTTTCTTGTCAGGATTGTATTAGCCAGTGTGCATGCGGTTAGCCAACTTGAAAGTCAATAAGGATTCCTGGGTGTCTTGCAAAAATGCATTCTTGGGGATTGTCTCAATCTACTGAATTTGAAGACTGCCAGGTAGGGCCCCAGGTTGACATATTGAGCAAGCACATTGGGTGATCTTCTTCAAGGATTTAAGGACACTGTTTAAGCCAAGCTGCCCCATCTTCATTCAGTCATTCAGGAAATGTCAATAGAGTGCCAACTCCATTCTGGGCACCAAGAGAGTAGTAAAAAGATAGTTTATAATAGAGGGCAATAAACGTTACGACAAAGGCAAGTACAGTTATCTGTGGAAACACAGACTTAGGAAAATGGTGGTCATAGAAGGTTTGATTATTGCTCTGGTAAAACTCTGGCAAGCAATTAATCCTAAGCTTTGTGGAACATGTCAGGATACACATCAAGAGGGTTATAGCAAGGAAGAGCTAATGTCTGAGACAGAATGCCTTCTGTGAGCCTTCCATTCTTCCCTCACCTACATTAGATAGCTGATATATTAACAGCCATTCCTACTGGCTTAATTTCAGTTTACATTTGGGAAATGGGACTAGGAGACACATTTAAATTATGGAAGGTACTGAATAAAACACATACACTCATAAACGTACACACATACACTATAAACTGACATCAAAGATACTCTACATTTGGAAAGCAGTGCTTTTTTAAACAGGATGCTATAAGGTTAAAGACAAAAAGAACTGGGCACAAATACTGTAACCTTATAGTATATGCATTACAGTTCTATTACTGCATGTTATACTGTTGTACAAACAAGTGAGTAAATTGTAGATAATGAGATCCAGTTATTTTGTCAGAGAAAGAAGTCACAAGGAAAGTGGAACAGCTAGAATAAACTTAGTGTCATTGGATTGGAATGTTAGGTTTCAATATGAACTTACAGCTCTATAATATATACAGATAGATATACAGAGAAGTAAATTAGATATGTATGAATGCATGAATACATTTCCTATCTCTGGCCACTGAGAGATCTTCAGCAATGTCATTGAATGCAAACTAATCATGAGAAAACATCAGACAAACCCAAATTGAGAGACATTTTACAAAAAAACTGATCAGTACCCATCAAACACATTAAAGTCTTGAAAAACAAGGGAAGAGTAAGGAACTGTTACAGATTTAAGGATACTATGGAAATATCACTACTAATTGATAAATGGAATGTGGGACTCTAGATGAGACTCGAATAGAAAAAAACATTGGGGTAAAGCTAGTCAGACTTGAATAGTCTATAATATTAATTTCTTGATTTTGATAATTAAACTATGGTTAATTAAGTTAACATTATAAAATGTAAACACTCAGCTATTTTTGTAACTTTTCTGTAAATATAAAACTATTTAAAAATAAAAAGTTTTTAAAAAAGGGAAAAATAAACCCTTAGTCTGGTTGCCTCCTCCACAGTGCCTGGCATGTCTAGAAATGTAATAGGCGTGCCTGGCTGGCTCAGTCAGAAGAACGTGCAACTCTTAATCTTGGAGTTGTGAGTTTGAGCCCCATGTTGGGTATAGAGATCACTAAAAAAATAAACTTTAAAAAAGCAAAATATCACACACACACACAAACTAAACACTCTGCTCCTCTAAGATTATTTATAAAAAAATAATAAATGTAATATATGCTTATCAAATTGTTTTGCTGCCATGTCCATGATCTCAATCAGTCTCCCTCACTTGGGGTGCTATTCTCTCATCCTCACATTTCCAGGTTTGTTTTTATGACATTATGTATGGCCATGAATTATTTGATGTTGATGTGAACGACATGAGCATTCTGGAGTAGGAAGCACTAGAGAAGAAACAAAGGTGGATATGGGGATTGAAAGCCGCTACCATGTCCTCAGGCACAGCACAGGCATTAGGGGATTGGGGAGGAGAGGAGAGGCTCCCGCAGTTTATCGTCCTATGTACTGCTCCACACTCACCAGGTAGGGGGCAGCATATCACCAAGAACCATACACAGGGGGCCATGAGTTGGGCCGCTGGTTAGCTCCCAGGAGCTGTCCGTGGTTCTGAGATGTCTGTAGTTCCCTATCTGGCCAAGGCACTGCTGTAGTTTTTAGATTCTGCCATGTATTTGCTGTAATTGAATATGACCCTTAGGGTACCACATACTGTGGGGAATGTGTGTGTGTATGTGTATGTTCCTGTTTGTAAAGCCAGGCTCCAAAGAACTCCATGATTGTGGAAGGTAGCAGAGCTGGCTCATTTCGGAAGCTTGGAACTGGAGTGACTTAAGCCCCATGAAGCCAACACTTTCTCCACAATGAGTTTCATAAAATGTAGTTCCAAGTAGATCTACAACATAATTTCCTGTGACTTGTAAAAATGCAATTTCCAAGCCTTGCCTAATCATACCTATTAAATCAGAATCTAAGGCAAAGGTGGAGGGGAAGAAAAAGGAGAGAGCTGAATAAAAATACTCACTTTTAAAAAGCTTCCCTGGTGATTCATATTCACCCTGAAGTTTAAAAATAATTTTATATGCAATTTAAAGTGGAGTAGATAGTAATGTGCTGAGGGGGAATGGAGGGAAAAATCACCGGAACTGCTATTCATATTTATTTGCCTCTCTTTTTTGAGTTTTCCCCTTTTTCAATAGGAATTGCAATTTGCATAATATTTCACTACATGAATATACATTAGTTTGTTTGAGTACATGAATATAATTCATAAATAAATACATGTGTATTTACTCATGTGTTTATTATTTCATTCAACAAATGTTTATTGAGCACTCCCTGTGCCCCAGGCACTATCCTAGGCCCTTCACATACAGCATTGAATAAGACAGTCTCTGTCCTCACAGAGCTTATGTTTTTCTTGTGAAAGGTGAGGGAAAAAGAGGGACAGATATATTGGTGATGCATGTTCAACATGAAAAATAAAAAAAACACTTATGGAGTAATTAATTTTTGAAAGTTTAGAAACTGTTTATTAGGCTAAGAATCACAATACAACTGGACAGTCTTCTGTCCTTTCAGAGGGTTCTTTCCCCCAGAATCTTACTGGCCTCAAGAGGGCTGGCCAATTCTCTATCCTGTTCCTGGTCCTTTTTGCTATTAGCTCTCAGGAACTCTCCTTTGGCTCCATTTTACTTCCTTAGAAAAACAGACAGTGTGGAGTCCCTGCTGTTCTGCTGCTGTGACAATAAATGAGTGTGTGTTTTTCAGCGCCACCTCCTTCTTCTATGGAAGGAGCTGAAAAAATGCAAAGTGCTTTCCTCCCCCAACATGCATACTTTTTTTTTTAATCAAAAATGCTGTTTTGTACTCATCGGGTGCCCTCTTCCTAGGAAGAAGAATTTATTATTAGATCCGCAACTCCCTCAAACACTGAATAAAAGAATAAAAGAGAACTGTTTGGGCTGCCTCGCTTTACTGGAGGCTCTTGGCATAATGTGTGAGCTCCAGTGTGTCACCATATTTTACAGTAACACTAATGTTTTCACCGGGCGCTTTTGAGTCAGGCAAACAGAACTCATATTTCAGCCCAAACTCAATTTGCATAGCACAGATGATAACATCACATCTTTCAAAGCTGCCTTCCCTCTTGGGATCCCTCACATTCAGCTCAAATTCTCCTGTTCCCTAAACAAAAGGATGTTCTATAACTATTGTAAACAGGTCCTAAAGCCCATTGGAATTGACTATTGTACACTCAGCAGGCAGAGTGATGTCTTATCCAAGTCCTGACAAAGAAGATTGGTCATGTATTATCACCTCTTCACCACTTGGGCAGCAAAGACGTTCCCAAGTCAAGGTAGTACAGACAGTTCAACAATTTAGCTTGGAAACAGTATATCCTGTCGTTAAGAAATGATGTCAGGACAGCAAAGCTGTAGTTCTAGAGCATGAAGCAAAGAAGAGAGATTAGTTATGTACTAAGAGATCACTAGACAGAGATTATCCATTCATTCATAAAACCACTGATTATTGAGCATCTATTCCATACCAGGTGCTAGGCCTAAAGCAAAGAGTGACAAAAATCCAGACCCTCTATCTCATGGAGTTTCCAGCCTGTAGGAGACAGACAATTAAATCAGCAAGTATAGGAGAAAATGTGATATGTGTTACCATAGAAAAAGCATAGTGTTATTAAGGAAGTAGTTGAGGGCATCCAACCTCACTCACGGGACTCAGAAAAGGCTTCTAAAGGCCATGTTTAAACCAAGACTCAAGGATGAGTAGCAGGATTGGGTTCTAACAGGTACCTTGACCCTATTTCTTTATTTCAATTATTTCTGTGTTTGAAAATGCTACTGTATTCCAAGTCCTATACCAGACAACTACTAGCCTCCTGGCTACTGACTTTAGAACATAAAATGGAGTGTGGGGACAGGCACATGGAAAGATGGTCTGGGCAGAGTGCTATGCAGAGGAGTGAAGAGCTACTCCTTCTGGAGGAAAGCTCATTGAGAGGGTTGAGTATTGAAAGAACAGTTGGAATTTCTTGAGTGAAGGATTAAAAAGTTTACTTTAGGCCCAGCATGTGCAGAAGTATGAAGCTGTGCTAAGTCCAGAAGTGTCCAGAGGATGGTGAGAAGTTCTGAATGAGTGAGACACAGGTGCATGTGATGGAGATGAGTGTGGGATTGGATGGAACACGCCAAAAGAAACAACAGAAATGTTCCACTCTTTCAGGCAAAGTGGAATTTAAAAAGGATTTTATGCAAAATAATGCCACAATCAGGCATGCAGTCTGGAAGTACATCAGAACTAGTTTTCTAGGGAAAATACAGGAGAGAAGCAGAGCAGTCCAGAGTCCGTTATACTGGTTCAGGTGATGGGTGATGAAGGTCAAATTAAGGCATTGGTATTCTTCATAGACAGAAAGAAAATTTTTTAAAGTTTTCTGTGGGTATATTTTAGGTTTTGGTGTCTGACTAAATGTGGGCTAAGTGGAAAAAAGAAGACAAAAATGATAGACATGTTATGTTCAAGAGAACAAGGTTCACTGATCTGACTGTATACTGGAATCACCTGTGAAGCTTTGAAAAAGCTGCATAGGTCCTAGACCAAAACAATTAAGTCAAAAACTGTGGGGGTATAGCCTAGACTTCTTTAAAAACTTCTCAGGTGAAGGGTGCCTGGGTTGCTCAGTAGGTTGAGTGACAGACTTCGACTCAGGTCATGATCTCAGGGTTTGTGAGCCTGAGCCCTGAGTCGGGCTCCCCGTTGTCAGCATAGAGCCCACTTCAGATTCTCTCTCCCCCTGTCGCTTTGCCCCTCCCCTGCTCACACTGTCTCTCCCTCTCTCAAAAACAAATAAACATCAAAAACAAACAACTTCCCAGGTGATTTTTAACCTGTTGTTAGGATTGGGAAACAATGGTCTGGCTCAGTGGTTTGCAAACTCTGACTCATAGGACAAATATAGCCCACTGCCTGAGTTTTCTTCTTTTTCTAAAAAATTGAGACTCTTATTGAGATAGTTGTAGATTCACATGCAGTTGCAAAAAATAATAAAGAGAGATCCCTTGACAGTTTGCCATTTTCCTAAATGATAACATTTTACAAAACTGTAGTATAATATCACAACCAGGAAATTGACATCGATACGATCCACCAATCTTATTCAGATATATCCCATTCTGCTTTTGTGTGTTTATTGGGTGCTCTACAATTCTATCACCAGTGTAGGTTCATGTATCCACCACAGTTCTCAAGACAATGACCAGCTCTAACACCACAAGGATTCCTTCATGTTGCCTTTTATGACCACATCTACCTGCCTCCCACTCCCAGTGATGCAAGAGGTGGTTAAGAGCTTGCCTTGTTCCCAATCTTAGAATGAAAACATTCAGTCTTTCACCATTAAATATGATGTTGGCCATAGGACCTTCGTAGATACTCTTTACTGATTTGAAATAATTTCCCTTAATTCTTAATTTGCTGAGGGTTTTTTTTTTTTGATGATGAATAGCTGTTGGATTTTGTCAATTTTTTTTCTGCATCAGCTGATATGATCATGTGATTTTTTTTCTTTAGTTTGTTGATATGATAGGTTACGTTGATTAATTTTCAAACCAGCCCTGAATCCCGTAGAATAAATGTCCCTTCTTCATGGTGTATAAGATTATATTTATATATTATTACATTCAATTTACTAATACTACGTTGAGACTTTTTGTGCTTAATTGGTCTGTAGTTTTCTTGTACTATTTTTGTATGGTTTGGGTATCAGGGTAATCGTGGCCTCATAAAATGAGTTAAGAAGAATTCCCTCCTCTCTATTTTTGGGAAGACATTGTATAAAATTGGTATTAATTCGTATTTAAATGTTTGGTAGAATTCTCCAATGAAATCATCTGGTCCTACGCATCTGTTTTTCAGGAGTTTTTAATTACAAATTCAATTTATTTAATGGTTAGAGGGTTATTCTGATTGTGAACTGCATCTTGGATGTGTTTTGGTAGTTTGTGGTTTTGAGGAATTGATCCCTTTCTTCTAAGTTGTCTGACTTATGAGCATAAAGTCGTTGAAATCTTATTGGCTTCAGAACCTACAGTGATATCCCATTTCATTCCTGATATTGGTAATTTGTGTCTTTTGTTGTCAATCTTGCTAGAGGTTTATGAACTTTATTGATTTTTTTCAAAGAAATATGTTTTTATTTTATTGATCTTTTTCCTATTTTGGTTTTATTGAATTCTACTTTTATCTTTATTATTTATTTTCTTTTTCTTGCTCTTGGCTTATTTTGCTCTTCTTTTTCTAGTTTTTTGAGATAAGAATTTAGTATTGTAAGCATTTAGTGCTATTAATTTTCCTCTCAGTACCCTTTAGCTGCATCCCACATAAATTGGTATGTTTCAGTTTCATTCAGTTTTATGTGTTTTTTAAATTGACTTTGGGACTTTTTCATTGCTTCATGGATTATTTAGATACATGTTGTTTAATTTTCATATTTACACATTTTCCTGTTGCTCTTCTGCTAGTAATTTCTACTTAGATTCCATTATGGCCAGAGAACACACTTTGACTTAAATTCTTTTAAATTTTTTACAATTTGTTAAGACTTGTTTTATGGTCTTTTTATGTAATCTTGATGAAAATCCCTTGGCCACTTGAAAAAAAAAATGTGTATTCTGCTGTGGTTGGGTGAAGTGTTTTATATATGCCTTTTGGATCCTACTGGTAGATAGTGTTAAAATCTTCTGTATCCTTACTTATTCTCAATCTAGTAGTTCTATTAGTTGCTGAGAAAGGTGAGTTCTGTATCAATTTTGGCTTCATGTATTTTGGAGCTCTGTTGTTTGATGTGTGTACAACTATGATCATTGTCTTTCCAGCAGTGTGATATTTCTATCATTATGATACAATATTCCTCTTGGTCTCCAGTAATTTTCTTTGCTCACTCTTGAAGTAAATTTCTTATAAACAGTATAGAGTTGGGTGTTATTTATTTATTTTTATCCATATTGCCAATCCTGGATTTTTGATTGGTATTTAGACCATTTACATTTAAGGTATCATTAAAATCTGGGTGCCTAAGTCTGCCATTTCTAGTATTTGTTTTTTTATTTGTTTCCTTGTCTTTTCTTTTCTTCAGGGTTACTTGACATATTTTAAGATTCCATCTTGACTTATTTATAGTGTTTTTGAGTGTATTTCTTTGTATAGTATTCAGAGTGGTCACTCTGAGCATTACAGTATACATATGTGTCTTATAATAGCCACCTAGTATCATTTTGCTACTTGAGAAATGTGAGGGGGCACCTGGGTGGCTCCGTCAGTTAAGCATCCAACTTTGACTCAGGTCATGATCTCGTGGTTCATGAGTTCAGGCCCTGAGTTGGGCTCTGTGCTGATAGCTCAGAGCCTGGAACCTGCTTGGGATTCTGTGTCCCTCTTTCTCTCTCTGCCCCTTCCCTGCTCACGCTCTGTTCTTCTCTCAAAAATAAATAAACATTTAAAAAATTAAAAAAAGAGAGAAATGTGGAAAGCTCAGTTGAATTTAGAACTCTTTTTCTTCCTCACTTTTAAATATCTTTGTTTTGAATATCAGATGATATCCTAATTTTTTTTCAGTTATAAAAAATGACATAAAACTCATGAATAAAAAGACACTATTTAATGTATGTCCCTATTTCTGATCATTTCTTCCTTCTTGCTTCCTGGTGCTGCAATATTTTTTTTTCTTTTTCCTTTACTTCGTGTTTGAAGAACTACCATTAAGGATAAGTACGCTGGAGACAAATTCTTTTTTTTTTTCATTTTAGACTGTTTTTATTTCCCCTTAATTCTTAGAGGACAGTTTCATTGGATATAGAATTAACTACTTCCTTCTGGCTTGCATGGTTTCGCATGAGAACCTCTTTCACTTAAATTCCACTATAGGTAATATGTCACTTCTCACTGGCTGCTTTCAAGATTTATTTCTTTGACTTTAGTTTTCAAAATCTTTTTTTTAACATTTTCTTTAATGTTTATTTATTTCTTTTGAGGAGGGGGGAGGGACAGAGGAAGAGAGAGAGAGAGAGAAAATTCCAAGCAGACTCTGTGCTGTTAACACAGAGCCTGATGTGGGGCCATTTCATGAACTGTGAGATCATGACCTGAGCCGAAATTAAGAGTTGGACACTTAACCAGCTGAGCCATCCAGGCGCCCCAGTTTCCAAAACTTAATGATAATATATTTGGTGTGGATATCTCTGGGTTTATCCTGCTTGGTGTTAACTCACCCTCTTAGATTCATAGATTTGTGTCTTTCACCAAATTTATAAAGTTTTCAGCAATTATTTCTTCAAATGTTGTTTTAGTTCCATTCTCTCTCTTTTTTAATTTCCTTCTACAACTGTGATGTATGAATGTTGGTTGCTGTTATTGTCCCAAAGATCTCTCTCTCCTTCTCTGTTTTGTCTCTATTGTTTAGATGGGGTGAATTTTATTGTTCTGTCCTTAAGTTCACTGATTCTATCTTCTGTCACTTCCACTCTATTACTGAGCCCATCTTATGAGGGCTTTTTAAATTTTATATTATGGAATCTTTCAATTCCATAATTTCCATTTGGTTCTTTAAAAATAAGTTCTGTTTCTGTGTTTAAATTTTTTAAAAACTATTTAAAGATAATTTGTAATTGATTATTGAAGTATTTTTGTGATAGCCTCTTTAAAAATTCTTGTCAGATAAGCCCAATATTGCATTCAAATAAGTGTTGGCATTAACTGTCTTTTCGCATTCAAGTTGTGATTTTCTTGGTTTTGGTATGATGGGTGTTTTTTTTTTTTTACATTGTATTCATTATATTTATTATGTCAAGAGACATTGGGTTCTATTTAATTCTTTTATTTTAGCAGGCGATCGCCTCCTTTTGGTTTTGCATGTGGGTCTTGGCCCACTTCTGTGGACTATGGTTCCAAAGGCAGTTTAATTTCTAGAGACTTTGCAGTGTTATTTTTGGGCTGCTTGGCTTATCTGGTGCTGCTAGGGTTCCCATTGGGTTCCTTGTGGTGCTGCCTGATGTGGAAGGGATTCACTAACGGTGGGGGGTGGGGCTGCTGAATGTCTCTTTGCTGTGGATGCATGTGGTGAGATCCTTCTGTTGGTACTCCTAAGTTACCCTGGTGTCTCTGGGCAGGGGAGTAAATTCTCAAGCCCATGGGTAGTACAAAGAGGCTTTCTGGACTGGATGCCTGCTGTAGCTGTCCCCTGCCCCCTGCCAGTTCTGCCTGTTCTGCTTGTTATCCCTCAACAGAAAAGGGGAGTCTCTGGCACAGTGAGAAAGGAGAGTCTTTCACCTGTGGTGGATTTAGTCTTACCTGATGTTGATATGGTGGGGGAATGAATCTACGTGAGATGTCTTCTGGCGTTACATCATGGGTCAAAAAACATTCGGTCTGGGTGCTCATCTTATGTTGGGTGATGAGGGGTACAAGAAGTCCAGGCAGTTTTCTTCCTGCTCCCAAACTGCTTGTCTCCTTCTTACTGCCTGTTACGGTTCTCCTTTGCTTGTCTCTTGTGCCATTTTCAGGGCTTATAGTTGTGCTTCTTGGGGAGGAGCAGGGAAAATCAGGCCTATATCATCTCATCTGGACCATAAGTTTTACCGTTTGTTGTTGTAAATAGTGTCACATGGGAGCATAGGCACTCCCACCCATTTTATATATTGTCTATGGCTCCTTTGTGCTGCCACAAGTGGGTTGAGTAATCATGACAGAGACCATCTTCCCTCTTTCCACCTCGAGATATTGAGGTGAGTGGGTATAAAATATTTATTATCTGGCCCTTTATAAGAAAATCTTGCCAACCCCCAGTCTAGATGATCCATCGACCAAGAAGTCATGGTTGAGAGGTTTTAAACAACCAGCCAGGCCCCTTGGCTGAGTAACTACTTAGGTAATATCTGCTGATCCAGACAAGGACCTGATTAATAACAGAATAGTTTTCAAAATTCTTCCACATTGGTTATGCTCCTCACTGTAGTCTTATGAAGTGGAACATTAATAGATTAATAGCACCCATACTGTATAAATGAGAAATATTAGAACCTAGGAGTCCTAATGATAACTCTCTGGAATTATTCAGCATGCAAGTGCTGAGCCAGGACTGAAGCTCTAACCTCATGACCCTTGTTTCAGTATATTGCACTGACTTTTAAGACAAAGTGTAGCCTTTGCTGCCTGATGCCCTCAGAGAGTCTATTTTATACTATATGTGTATATATTCACATATATATACATATACATACATATACATATATACATACTATATATATATATAGTACACACATCAATGGAGGATAAGACCCCAGAAAAGATGAAGAGGTCATAAAAATACTGTGTGTGTGATATTAGGTGTATGGTAATACCCTAATCTTTCTGTAATAGGAGAGAAGGAATTAATGTAATTAAGTACTTTTTATTTTCTGTGCCACACACACCCTTTACCATATGTTTGTGGTCCATAATTTTCAATTTTTACAAATGTGAAAAATGAGTTGCTGAGATATTTCCCCAAGTCAACAAACAACTAATGTCTTTAGATTTGTTATATTTTACAGAGCATTTCACAGTGATTATTTCATTGAATTCTCCAGTAATTCTGCAGTGTGGGGTATTAGCTCTCTGTTTTATAGGAGAGAAATCTGCAGTTTAGCAAAATGAACTAGTTTACTTGAAATTGCTAGGTAAGCATCCTAGGTAGAATTTGAATCTAGGCCAGTCTGATATTTACTGTGAAGGGGAACTAGCTTGCATTGGACACTGGACATGAGAAGGAGCCAGGAGACTTTTCCTTTGACTCCATCCCACTGGTGGGGAATCAGACAAGGGGGAAGAGAACAATGTCTTCAGGCTAGAATCTCTATGGCTACAACTTTATTTCTCTCCCCTTCTATGAGCAGTTATACTGGTTTACAATTCTATTATCACTTTCTGTGGAATGAAATAAGCAATAATAATAAAAATATGCATTGTTATTATAAAAGAAAAGAGAGATTAGTAGCCTTCCATTTGCCTCTTATCTCCTGCTTTTCTGCTAAAGGGTATCTGAAGAGAGTTCATTTTGTTCAAGACAAAGGGGGAGGCCTTCTTATACTTTTTCAGCTGGCCAAGATCACCTGGTTTCCAATTTGGGAGATAGGAATAATTGTTTATCTAGATTACCAACTCAAGCTCCTAACTAATCCCCAGCCCCAGGGGCCCCATGACTGTGATGTTACATTTATTGTAATGGGTTTGTGAGAAGGCAAGGGTCACATGCTTCCTCTGGTAGGAGCAAGCAGTTTTCCCATGTGTAAGGGGCCTGGGGAAGAGTGATGAGACCATGTCTGACTGATTCTGAAGGAGAATCAGACAGGTTGAGATAGTTTTCTAAAGGTAGTAGTTAGTAATAAGTATGTGTACACACTTATGAATATGACTGTATCATGCATGTACATGCATTTGTATGCATTTGTGGGGGGTGGAATTCAGAAGTGCATGTATGCTGAATATTTGTGATTGTGCAGGAGATGTGCATTTAGGTGTGTAGAAAGTTGCATACGTGTGTACATGGAATGTGCTATGGCTTTGTGTGTGTATTCACTCATGTGGAATGTAAGGTGCACTTGCTAATTTAACATATACTGTGAGCACAAGTCACATGGTTCTCCTGTGTGAGGTACAGTTACACTTATATCAATCTACATGGAGGGACTTCCCTACTAATTTCAAATGACTAGTTTTTCAAGAAGACATGAATAATCCACTTTGTTGACCTCTCTCTTTTTGTGGAACTTAAGTCTAGAATGAGATCAGCCTGGCCTCTGAGCCAGATGGATCTGTGAAATGGATTTGAGTCTGGTCTATAAAGGAGTTTGTGCAGAATCCTTGAGCCAACAATGTTGAGATAGGACTCTTTACCCAAGAGGGGAACCAAGCCAAGAGTCAAATTACAGCTCATGTGCTTGTTTTACTTGGCCTTAGATGACCTTGGACAGAGCTATGAGGAAAGAGGCAGTAGGAGGCTCATCCCCCTGGGAACTGGCCAAGGAGATGGGAGGGAGTTTATCATACATTCTTTTTTTTTTTTTTTTTGGCATCCTTGTCAAAAATCAACAGACCATAGATATATAGGTTTATTCCTAGACTCTCAATTTTATTGCATTGGTCTCTATGCCTCCTACAGTATTTTGGGCATAGATGGGAACTGTTCGAGAGAAACAGAGAATCTTGTTACTCTTAAAAGGGCCTTGAGAGCCTAAGTCATCCTTCCCTTCATATGTGGGACCCCACTACAACTTCCTAGACCAAGGATCCTGCAGCCTCGGGTCAAATACCACATGTGATGATGCTATAGAACTCCACTGTTACACAGCATACATGTTCCTAGGTAGCTCCCCCTCCTCTGGAGACCAGTTCCACCTCTTTATAACTCCCACTTCTCTCTGTCCTTTGGGCTCCGGAGTGAAATACTCTCTTTCTTTTGAGGGTAGACATATTGGAAAGAACACCAATCTGGTCCTGAGTTCAGATCACACTTTGTCACTGAATAGTTATGAAATCCTGGGAAGGGATCTTCCTGAGAGCCAGTTTCCTCATGTGAAAAATGAACACAAGGACGACACCCCATGCTTCACAAGGATTGTTGGATAGATTCAGTGAGATAAGGACTGTAAAGTCCATGTTTCCCGGATCATCCCAAATCTGCTTTTCTTTAATCTAAAAAGCCATTTCCCTCAATGGTTCTGCACTTCATGTTTATTTACAGACCCCTCAGGAGTTTGTTTTCCATTTTCTAGGTGTGCTTCCATTTGTTGATACTGCTTTGAAAACGTGGAGCTCAGGTCTGTGCACAGGGCAACAGCTGTGTTCTGAGTATCCCAGAGGGACCAGGCTACTTACCTCCTCTGTAAGGAACAACACAGCTCTATTCACACAGCGCCAGGCTGCCTTAGCTCTCCATAGACCTAATCTGCTGTTGCTGTGCTCATTCATGGCACTGTTCCATCATTAAGTCATTAAGGAAGTTCATGGTCTCTCCCGCTTCTCCCAGTATTTGAGGAGGTAATTTTTGAGCCTGGCAGGGGGAGGGGGGTGGATTAGTACATATTTAGCCACAAGAAATAAAGCTCATTTCCCCTCCCAAGGCCCTGTGCAATCTGGTCTGTTTTGTCTCATTTCCTGCCACTCTCCTCCTCCTCCTCCTCCTCACTTCTTCCACTCCAGTCCCTGTGATCTCCAATTCGTGCATCTCACCAATGCCATTGCCAGCTCGGGAATCTGGCACGAGGTAGTGCCTTGGCCAGGAATGCTCTCCCCACTCCCACGATTTCGGAGGACTGCCTCTTTCTTATGATACAGGTCCCTCCTAAACCCTGAGACACACAACTTAAATAGCCCTTTCTGCCTACCTGCATTCCATTTCATCCTACTTCATAGCACCTGTCACAGGTGGCGATTATTATTGGCGTACATGTATACCGTTTGTCTCTTGAACTAGATGGTAAAGCTCAACAGAGCAAAGTGGATACCTTGCCTCCCTTGACCATTTCTGAATCTCCAGCATCCAGCACAGTGCCTGGCATGTGGTAAACATGCAATCAATAATTTTTGCATGAAAAAAAATGCATACATGCATGAATGAGTTTATTCCTGCTCCATATAATCTAATTGGATTTGGTCACTTTGATGGAACTTGTAACTTAGATTTTGATTGGAGTCATGCTTGCTCATCTAACTCTCTTGGCACTGCGTCCTCCACACATTTGTTCAGTGCACTAACCCTTAACCCAAGTTATTGAGGAAAATGTTGCTGAGGGTAGGGTCCAGGAAGAGCATACAGTAAGCCACAAATAACCCCGATCTTCTGGAATATGCTGCAGGGAGCAAGGACAATCGCTATAGGCTGGAAGGATAAGCCAATTCAAATTCAGCCTCATTAAGAGAAGAAGAAACCACTGTTCCTGTTCTATCTCTCATTTTGTGTTTGTTGGGCTTCTGTGAATTCAGAAATTGACCGTGTGCATTGACAGCAACAATAGTAACCAGCTTATCTTCCAGTCTGTTAAGTAGGGTTCATAGTCGATGGAACCATAAAATGTTGGTAATTCCATTTGGCTGAACTTAATAGTCATGCCTGCCTCCTAGACTTGTTCTGAAAATGGAGAATACACACAGGAGACACCTGGCATTATGTTTGGTGCACAACCTTACCCTGGCACACATGATTATGGTTGCTATTAATCTTGCTTTTTTTTTTTTTAATAATGATGGAGCACCTGCTATGGGTCAACCGTGCTGTGTGTTTTACATGGGTTCTCCTAATGAATTATTTGTGAGAGCAGAACATCTTTCTGTGCCTGCTGTTCCCTTCCATGTGGAGGGACGTATGGTAGTGTAACACTCATACACGCTCACCTTCCACCCTCATTGTTGCCTCTGTGGAAGCTGAGACTTTTCCTTTGGTGACTTGAGAAGGAGACACTATACATGAGTAGCTCAATCTTTTCTCTTTCTCTTCTTCTTAAAAGGAAATGCCCACTGGGTCATGTGTTCCTCTCTGCTCCCCTAAGCTGTGGTCCTCCATGTAGCTCTCTTTCCCAGGCCACCCAATTTAGTAGAGTGTGTCCCCATTTCCCTTATCTTGTTTTATTTATCTCCAGAGCACTTATCATATAACATTTTGTATATTTATTTACTATCATTTTAATTGGTCCCCACATCAGTATATAATCACCTTTCTTTCTTTCTTTCTTTCTTTCTTTCTTCTTTCTTTCTTTCTTTCTTGTAATGTTCTTCTGTATCCTCAGTGCCCAGAATGGATCCTGGAAAACAGTAGAATGTTTTTTTGTTTTTATTTTAGAGAGAGTGCATGTGAACACGTAAGGAGCAGAGAGAGAGGAAGAGCGAGAATCCCAAGCAGGCTCCATGCTCAGTGCAGAGCCTGATGCAGGGCTCGATCCCACAATCCGGGGATCATGAACTGAGCCCAAATCAAGAATCCAATGCTCAACCAACTGAGCCCCCCAGGCACCCCAGTAGGAGATTTACAAATACTTGTTGAACAAACCTGGCTCGCCTCATTTGTAATTTGTCTCAGTTTAAGTTCAGAAGCAAATAACAACAACCAAATCAATACACAAACCTCCTAAAGTCAAAGCCGAACCATCTCACTTGCTCACACAGTAGCCATCCTGTGCCAAAGCCTCTTACTGGGCCAAGAGGCCCAGCCAGCCCTCTGCCGCTTCTGAAGAGCCACAGCAACAGGCTCCAGACACTGGTGGGGAAGTGGCATGTAGCATAGTCCCAGTCCCAGATGAGAGTGAGAGAGATTTGTGCCCTTGGGGGAAGGGTAGGAGGCCTTGTTCCCTCTTCCTTCTGGGAAATGTTGTGGCCCAGTGTGTTTGCTTCTAGGGGTTCTACAGATTAGATCTAGGGGAAAAAAGCCAGTTATTCAAAATGTATTGTTTTAATTTACATTCCCCCACGGTTGGGATGCCACCTGATATGCGGTGGAGGGTGTGTTCTTCATTTACTTTTTTATTCAGTCATTGAGAAAACATTGATTGAGAACATATGTGCCTGCATTTTGCAAGTCACTGGGGAAATGATAATGAGGAAAAAGAAAAAAGGAACAAAGAAAATACCCAGTCCTCCATGGAACAGACTCTTCTCCAATACGCTCTTTTGGGTTCCTCCCTCCTGTTCTCTCTCTCTCTCTCTTTCTCTCTCTCTCTCTCCTCTCTCTCTTGTCCACCTCTCTGCCCAAACTATTTGGTGTTATGGTGTCACTGCCTTCCTCCCCCACCCCCAAACCTCTCACTATCCAACACCCACAGCTCCACTGCACCAAAAGTTTGTTCAGGGATGCTTGCGTATTACATTCATACATACATGTGTGCTCATGGCATAATTACTAACACGTTTTAGTCACATACAAACATCCTGACTTCAAAGACAAACAGTAAACAACTCTTTAGTGCAATTGTACTTGTTATAGTTCCTGGGTTTTGTTTTGTTTTGTTTTAAAAAGAGATATAATTGGGGCACCTGGGTGGCTCAGTCAGTTAAGCGTCCGACTTTGGCTCAGGTCATGATCTCGCAGTTTGTGGGTTCGAGCCCCACGTCAGGCTCTGTGCTGACAGCTCAGAGCCTGGAGCCAGCTTCAGATTCTGTGTCTCCCTCTCTCTCTGCTCCTGCCCTGCTCATGCTCTGTCTCTGTCTCTCTCTCTCTCTCTCTCAAAAATAAACATTACAAAAATATAAAAAGAGATAATATTTTTTAAATGTGGGTAATATTTATTTTTATTTTTAATCATACTGGTTTGAATGCAGAGATATTTGCTGACTCTTAGTGTACGATCCCTCTAGCCAGGGTGCCTTGTCGAGGGTTTCAGTGAGGAATAGGAAGTGCTGGAGACCTGAGGCTGGGACAGCAGGTCCAGTGGTCCCAATTCAGCCCGAGCACAACCCACAATGCCATAATTGAATAATTATGTAGGTAAAAACTGGCTCTGGAATTACTGATGCAGGCCCATGTTTATAGGGGAGCTCTTTTCCTTTACATTTTTGATTAGAGAAGTTTCATTTATTTGGGACTATGGAAAGGGAGTAGGGATTTTTATAGCTCAGAGAGGAAATTTTATCATTCATTCTATATCTTGCCTCTGACTCGGGGAACTCACTTTCCTCAAAATAGCTAGAACTATGTCTTGTGTTTAAATTTTTCACATTACTACCAGCTGATCTCACTGAATCATTAACATTTTCTATTGAGGCTGATATTATTATCTTTATTGTGCAGATGTGAGGCCTGCGGTTCAGCCTGACTTGCTCAAGGTCACCCAGCCTGAAAGTGGCAGAAAGAAACTTTTCCTGGATATGGGTTTTCTGTTGCCAAACCATGAGCTCTTTCCAGGGTTCCATTCTTACCTTCCCCCTACCCAGTCACTTCCTTTGCCAGTTCTTCATACATTTGCCCCAGGCAGAAATTCCTGAGTAAGGAGGTTCACTCTGCTGTAGCTTCTAACTTGCCTGTTAGGAACACATGCTTAGCTTTCTCAGATGCTGTGAGAGTTCCCACCCACCAGTTCCCCTGCTGGAGTCAGAGGAGCCATTTTGCTGGTTTAACTAGATGCTATCATCATAACACACGATTGCTAATTCCCCTCTGGAGTCCCCTAACAGCCAGTTTAGTGGAACACAGGGGCTGCCTTTCTTTTATCTTTTTAATTTTTATAAAGCAAAATGCATAAACCGAAGGAGAGAAACCAACTAAGATCTGCTTGGAAAATGCCTCCCAGTCTTCTCTGGCTTGTTCGTGTCCCTGGCCATCCTTGGCCAAGGCATAGTCTCAGTGTCTTTCTAGAGATAGCCAATTAAGAGAAAAGCTTGATGAAAAGTCAAAGATCCAGTGTTGGGACTGGGTGCCATGAAGCTGAGCCCATGGGACATTTGTCCTCCAGCCTTTACCATCAAGTTCCTTGGACAGATAGACAACACCTGGACTTGACTCTGCGGCCTACAGATCCCACCAGGCTGTACTTCCCTGTCATCCCAGAACACTGTTAATGAACTTAGTCCCTCTGGTTCCACCATGTTCTCCCTTCTGCCAACCCTCCTTTTCTTATGTTTCCTCCTACTCTCCCACTTCCTTCCTCCTAGGAGACACGGTTTCTCCACCCTCCCTGTACTTTCTGGCTTTTCCCATTGAGAGGTGGATTCTATTTCCCTTCCCCTTGAATCTGGGATGTCCTGTAACTTTCTTTGAGGAGTGGAATATGGCAATAGTGACCTTATGCCAATTCTGAGCCTAGGACTGAAGAGACCCTGCACATTTCTGTTCATTCTCTTGGCATCATACTGAGCCACTATGTCAACAACCCCAGGCTAGCCAGCTGGATGACAACAGATACATAGCCCTATCAGCCCTGGCACCTTAGCTGAGCCAGTCAACCCCCAAAAACAGAGCCATGCATTGACTGGCAGTTGACTATTGATTGAGGAATGTCCCCAAGCCAAAACCAGAAAAGCCATCCAACTGAGCCAAGACCAATTGTCAACCTGCATAATTGTGAGCTAACTAAATAGTGTTATCTTCAGCTACTAAGTTTAGAGTTGTTTTTAAATCAGCAATAGCTAAATTGACATATCTCCATTTCATACATTTCCAAATCCTCCTTAGAGCCATTTCCCTAATTGGCTTGCCTTTCTAGCTCCAAAGACACCCCCAGCAACCATGGCTGTGGCAGCCAGAGGAACTGCCCCTCCTCTTATCCTTTCTCTAGCCACATGGAACAAAGGGAGAGTTGCCATCATCTTATTGACTCCACCTCCTTCACAGGCCAGAGATGAGCATAGGGCCCAATTTGGACAAAATCAGAGTACTTTATTCCCAAACAATAGTAATTCGTCCAATGTGGGGAGGGCATGTGAACCAAACTAGGGAAATCAAAGGCCATGGAACTTCCCAACTGGAAAACTGAAGCAGAGTAAGAAAAGCTTCTTTCCAAATGAGAAAAGAGACTGTAAAGATGCCAACTGGAAGCTACCATTGACCGACTTCCTTGTCAAAAGGAAAACCTGATCTAGGGAAATAGAGCGGAAGACCAAAGTTGAATCATGAGAGGGTGACTCTGCAGGTGGACTTCGAGTCCCTGGTGTCACCCTTCCCTGACCTTGGTGTGGACTTGACATGTGAACCAATAATGTCTGCGATTTCTCTAGGCTAGTATGAGCTAGGCCTCTGCGACTTGCAACCAGAGTCCCGAGTGAGACCTACTCCATGGCCAATGATCTTCCCTGAGCTATGAGACCCGGGGAAAGGTCTTGCCTGTTGAGTTACTTCTAACCCCAGCCCAGTCTAGCTTAATTTAAATGCAGTTGGCATCTGGAAGCATTTATCATCATAGACATTTCTTTCCATGCTTTTTTCCTTTATTCATTCAAAACATAGTGGCTGTGATAGGCCAGAGCTGCATGTGCATTAGATATGTAAAGACTAACCACCTGGGCTCTGTCTGCCCTTAGCTAGTTTGTGATCAAGGAGGGTGAGAAGCGAGTAGCTGGCCAGTTCTCTCTGGCATGGTGATACTGCAATACAGGAGACGTAAAGTGCTGTGGTAACACAGGAAAGATCATGGGATCCAGCTGCCAGGGTGGAAGAGTAGGCCCACTTAAGGAAGGTCTCCTGATAGAATGACATGTGCTGGGTGTGGCAGCTGATAGTAACTAGCCAGGTCAAAGCAGGAGTTACAAGGTGAGACCATTTCCTGAAGAAGGGATTTATATGTGAAGAGACTTTGAAGAACTGTAGGTTGAGGTGACAGACAGAGGGGAAGGGGATGAGAAGAGAAGGAAGCTACAAAGGTTTGCCCAGGGCATAAATAGATTTGTAGATCATGCTACAAGGATGGGCTTTCCACCCGCACCCCCCCCCCCCCAAGATTGGTGGGAGATTGTGGAAAGTCTTCAATCAATGAGTCAACTGATTGGACATATGATTTAGGAAGACAGGTTTAGCCTCTGTGCAAAGAACAGATTAGAGCAGGGAGAGCCTGTGGCAGGGAGATGGGTTGATAATCCAGGAGAGGGATGGTGAGGATCCAAGCAATTCAAGGCAGCATCCTTGGGGTTTGGGGATGGAAAAGTAGGGTGACTGAGGCAGATAGTAAAGCAGCAGAACAAAAGGAACTGGAGTTTCAGGGGATGTGGGAGGGGAAGGCAAGGAAACCCTTCTCCAGAGTTGCTTTTATCAGTGACAAATCAGCCCTGAAATGGAAGCAGAGTGGGCTGTGCCGAGGCCCTTGGGTCCAGATTCAACAAACTCCTTGGTATAAGAAATCTTCAAACAAGAATGGTCAGAGAATATTGACCCTTCAAATCCTGGCTGATTTAGTAGCCATGAACTCTGATGTTTGTTTCCCCAGTACCTCCAGACTGCTAAAAGCTTAGCCCCCAACCCAAGGCCTTGCTCCCCATTGCAAACAAATCGACAGGTTCCTTCTCTTGTGTGCTGACTACCTTGGCCACTGTCCACAGCCCTCCATCAGCTGTTTTTGTAGTTGTTATAGTTGTTGATTTAGCTTTTATAGTTCTTGGCAAGACGATTGGTCTCATACAAGCTTCTCCAACTTGGGTGAAACGGGGAGTTCCCAACCACAGCTGCGCTTGATTCAACAACATGGTACATGTTCACTTCAGTGCAATCAACATTTCTATTGGGAATGGAAGTGAAAATATTCAATGAGTGCCTAATGTTGCCAGGCAGTTTGCAAGGCGCTTTATACAAAACACAAGCTGTATTCTTTAGTAGTTGAGTACAGTGCTCTCAGGAGACACTGCCTAGGTTTAAATTCAGAACTTAATACTTAAACTCAGGAAACTTATTAAATTCCTCTATGCCTCAGGGTCCTCGTTTATAAAACCAAGGTGGCAGATACCTATCTTCTGGGACTATTGTGAAAGCTCGAAGGCATAAGACCACAAATACCATGGCACCGTGAGTGTCTCGCTCACATTAAATGAGGGTGTCTGTTAATACTTTCTCATTTCCATGGCGCCATAACCCTGAGAAATAGTTATCACTGACCCTATTTCACAAGTTGTGAAACTGAGGCTCGGAGAAGGAAATGTGAGTATGTGTGTGCCCACGCGTGAGACCATGTATGAACACGTATGTGTGAGTGTGTGAGGGGACATGTGTGAGTGGGGGTGGGTAGTGAGAGGACCAGAGAAATAACCACGTTAGTGCTAAACTAAACAAATTTAGGTGAGAAAGAGAGGCAAGGAACGATGTCCATTAGGTTGTTGTAATGGACAAGGAGAGTGAGGGCCTGACACAGGTTAATGGTACCAAGATAGGAAGGAGCAAATAAATGGAGAGATGCTGTGGAGAGAGAAGCAAGTGGATTTAATGGCAGCTTGACTGTTGATTTTAAGATAAAAGTCAAGGATAGCCCTACGATTTTGCATCTAGACCACAGAAAGGAGAACAGTGTTGATGATTACCAGGTGGCTCTTTGTGGAGACAGAATTAATGAAGAGACTAAGAAGGGGAGCCAGGATGGAGAAGTTTTGACAAAAAATAGGTGCTTGTCAAAGGTGCAGAATATAGGTACCAGGTGAAAAGAAAGGCCCCGGGGATGTGGCATAGTAGGAAGTTTTCTAACTTCTCTAGTTGTGAGAGGATGTATGTTTGGTGAGAAGAACCTACTGACCATGGAAAAGATGTCACAAGAAATTCATTTAATTTTATGGTTTTCTCTAGTGCAACCCTAGACACTGCTTAGCACCTTTGAAAACACTACAGTAATCCTGAAGGCAGATCACATTTTGAGAAAGAGATAAGATGAAGAAAATTTCCACCTGAATCCATCCATCCAACCATCCATCCATCCATCCATCCACCCATCCACTCTTTTATTACTCACACAGTTCCCATTACCTGACAAGTATTAAAATATGGGCATTAAAAGCAAGTCTCTGACCTCTGGAAATTCTCATCCTAACAGGAAGACATGTATATAATTTAAAGTTTAAATATAATTTATACTTCTACAATATAGAGAAATATCACAGCTTCATATATAGACACTTTCTGGTAAAGCTGAATCCACTCAGGATTTCAGCTTTGGCTCTCATGCTGTCTTGCTAGATGACCTTGAACAAATCATGCCCTGTATATATTGAAAGGTCATAGGAAAATCTCCTCTCACTGAGGCTTGGCTTCCACATCTGTGGGTTGAGAGTAGATGGCCTGGGAGGTCTCTTCCAGCCATTGACATGTGGAGCCTGACCAGCAGTTCTGCTTCCCCACTTTCTCTCCCTACCTAGAGCATATACTGAGCTCTCTGTGTCAGGATCATAAGGGGAAACTTCCAGGGGAATAGGCTGTGAATAAATCTCGGAAAGTGGCTGACACGTGAGCACAAACGTACCCTGTGGGAGACCCTGGTGGAAGCTCTCTAGCAGCCCAAGTGACATGAGCTTTGTGATTTACTGGACTGTAAGGCTCAACTTCTGCAGCCCGATTAATTTCCTGGCTCTCTCCTGAGATGACACCTAATGGGGAAAGGAAGAAATGGAGAAGACAGCGACTTCTCCTGGGATGCAAAGGAGATAACGATTGCCCCCATTGTCCTCTCTTGGATCCCCACACTTTAATTTTGTTTCCTTAGTCTCTTATGTTCACCTCAAATGTTATATGGAAAAGACCAAAGTGTAAAGCCTGGGGAGAGTTTTTGGGGACAATCTTTGTGACTAACTTCTTTGGTGTACAGTCTCTGCTTCAAGCGAAGTGGCCTCATCATGGCACTAATTGCCATGATGGCATGATGTCATATGCCATGAATATACCTCCTTTCTATATACATGTTCTTTCTCCTTCCTGGAATGTCCTTTCATATGTTCTCCTCCTACCTCAATTCCATCCACCCTTCAAAGCAGGCTTTCTGGACTCTGTCCAGTCACCTCCCTCTAATCTGTGCTAACACTTAAGAGAATGAGATCTGGGGCCAGACTCTATGCATCCAAATCTCCACTCTATCACTTACTATCAATACAACACTTTGAAAGTTAGTTCATCTCTTTGTGTCTCGGTTTTCTCAGCTGTAAAATGGGGGAAAATAAGGCTTCCTGTTACTGAAGGTTGTTGTGAGGATTAATATATGGAATCTGTTTAGAATGGAATAATCTGTTCAGTGATCTCTTCCATGGAGTCTGCCTCTGACCAGCTTCCTTTATCCACCTTGACCTCCACCATTTGTTCTCCACACTCTAGCCCCACATCCTGCCCTGCTTAAACTTTCTAATGACTTTGCTGGCTCTTTGCATAAAGACCATGACCTCACAAGACAGTAGATGGACCTGGGGGGCCCAGGCTCTTGTCCAGTCTCATGCTCTGCCCTTCACCCACATGGGCTTTCTTTGAGTTCTTCAGGCTGACCTGTCTTCTTCTCACCTCACACTGCTTGAGCAAGTCATGTCCTCTGCCTAGAATACCTCCTCAGTAACTCCTTCCCATCCTTCAGATGCTTGTTCACATGTCATTTCTTCTAGAAAGCCCCTGTATTCATCTTCTAGGACTGCTGTGGAAAACCACCACAGGCTGGGTGGCTCAAAGCATCAGAATTTCTTCTCTCCCAGTCCTGGAGACCAGAAGTTCAAATCAAGTTCAAATTAAGGTGGGTTTCTTCTGGAGGCTCTGAAGGAGAATCCATTCATGATTCTCTTTGAGTTTTGGCTGCTGGTGGCAACACTTGGCATTCCTCAGCTTGGGGATTCTTAGCTCCAGTATCTGCTTCCATCTTTACATAACCCTATTCTTAAGTCTGTGTGTTTTAAATCTCTTCTCTTGGGGCGCCTCGGTGGTGCAGTCGGTTAAGCATCCGACTTCAGCCAGGTCACGATCTCGTGGTCCGTGAGTTCGAGCCCCGCGTCGGGCTCTGGGCTGATGGCTCAGAGCCTGGAGCCTGTTTCCGATTCTGTGTCTCCCTCTCTCTCTGCCCCTCCCCCGTTCATGCTCTGTCTCTCTCTGTCCCAAAAATAAATAAACATTGAAAAAAAAATTAAAGAAAAAATAAATCTCTTCTCTTTTCTCTTACAAGGATATTAGTCATTGGATGTAGAGCCCACCCTACATCCAGGATGATCTCAAGGTCCTTAACTTAATTATATTTGCAAAGATCCTATTTCTAAATAAAGTCACATTCACAGGTATTGGGGTTAGGACCTGGACTTTGGGGCTGGGGGAACTCAGTTCATCCACCATACTGCCCAAGAAACACACACCCCCAACACACACACTATGGTGCCTCCTGACGTGCACACCAGTTTTCCCTCTTGATATGCACTCTCCTGGCACTGTGAATTCTGGATTCATAGCTTGTATGACACTTGTCATGTTACATTTATCTATATGATCACATGATTATCTCCTATCAGAGGGTAATACCCAGGAGGACAAAAACCATGTGTGTTTCGTCACCTTCAGATCTGCAGAGCCAAACCTAGTGTCTGGCACAAAAATGGCATTCTAATTTAAATACTTATTGACACATGGGGTGCCTGGGTGGCTCAGTAGGTTGAATGTCTGACTTCAGCTCAGGTTATGATCTCATGTTTCATGAGTTCAAGCTCCTCATCAGGCTCTGTGCTGACAGCTCAGAGTCTGGAGCTTGCTTCAAAATCTCTCTCTCTGTCAACAATAAATAAACATTTAAAAATTTTAAATATTTATTGACGCAGGGGATTTAGAAAATATTTAACGATAAGAGAAATAATTTGCAGTAAAGTGTTAAGCAAGAAAATACAATCCATAAAATGTTTACACATTCACAAACATATAATATATTATCTATCTATCTATCTATCTATCATCTATCTATCTATCATGTATGTATCTATATAGGGAGACAGACAGAGAAATGAAGAAGTACACCAAAAATTTAACAGAGGTTATAGCTGGGTAGTAGAATTAGGGGTCATTTTAATACTCTTCTTTACATCTTTCCAAGCTTTTATATGATGTACTTGTTTGTCATGCTACTTAATTCACTTTCTCCTACGCATATGTGGTACTTATAAAATTTAAGAAGTCTTAGGAAATTTACTTTACAGACACCACCACATGGCTTTTGTGGTTTATAATATACAAAGTTCTAGAATAAACTGCACTTAGTTCCCATTCTTCGGCATGAGTCCAGCGATTCTCCATAGACCCTTTTGTGATTATGAGAAAGATTAGGATTGTTTTTCCTGGCTGGGCCATTGTTGACCAGAATTGGATTAGCTGTAATGTTGTGTTCGGGTTACAGCTACATCACTGGTCCATGCGTGGTGTGGGGTCTTTACTTTTTTAACAGTGTAAGTATCCATGAGCATGACTTGGACGCCACCTCCTTCACCTGTGTGTATGCTCATCTTTTTCTGTCCTCCGGACTCTCTGTGCCCCTTCCCCCACCACACACACAGCACAAACCCTCTATGGACTTAGGCTTGTCAATGCCTGGGTGGGTAAACCTGCATGGAGCACTAGGGCCAGGATCCGCCCAGAGAGAGAGCTCTTGTAGATGCTTTCTTGATGAAGACTGTTTCCCCTCCGTGGACTATGTTACCTGAAAGCAGAATCTGGCTCATGGTAAGTCCTGAATAATCATCTGCTAATGAGTGAATGGTTAGAATGAGCAAGACATTGAATTTGGCAATGGGTCCATCCTACCCGGTCAGGACCTGGACCTTCAGTAGTAGGAAGCTTTGGTTGAAAAATGAAACCAGGAAACTCTTGGATCCCAGAATGTCTCAAGCAGGTTTGCAAAGTGATTAGAACAGTGATTACCAAACTTGGATAAACATCAAACTCACCTGGATAATTAAAATCATTGAGAATGCCAATTCCTGGGTCCCACTCCAGACCCACTGAACCTGACCCCCTTCAGGTGATACACAGGAAGGTTTGACAGGCTCTGGGTTAGAACAAAGCAGAGGAGGCCAGAGCCTGTTGTATGTCAGGGTGATTTCTCCCTGAGAAACCTTGATGCTGTGGCCACAGGAGGCCTTGGCAATGTGAACCTCCGTTCCCATGGGAACCGGACCAGAAGGGTCTCTCTGAACTGACAGAAGAAGCCCTGAGAGCACTGGGAGGAGGGTGTGCCCAGCCTTTGTTCAACCGGAGGCCACGGAAAACAGTGGGGTGGCAGTTTGAACTTCCAAAGGAGAGGTGGGGAGAATGGGCTAGAGGAAAACGCCAGCTCTCCTGAGGGAGGATGACCCCAAATTTTGGAGAAAACACTGAAATGAATGAACTTCAGAAGAGTGACTTAGGCCAACACATGCAGAAATAAGCTTGCCCAGCCACGGAGCAAATTTAAGTCTAATGACCTTTTTGTGTGACTCACACTTTTGGACAAATACTATGAAGAAAAGAAGTGTTAAGTCAAGTGAAATACAAGGCATAGAAAAGGAGGAGCTGGAATTGTCCTAGTGATTTGCACTATATGTTACGGCCGTCAGAGGGCTGAGTCTATGGATTCAAGGGGATAAGGATGTGCTATTCTCTTCCTTCAGGAAGAAGGTAGGGGGCTGATCCCATCTCTGCAGAAATATGTAGATGCCCCAGTGTTGGTTTTGGAGCCCGAAAGAATATTTTGTACTTTTAGGCACATTTCTTAACCTTTCTGCATCTAAGTTTACTCTTTGGTAGATGCCAGAAGCACCCCCGTCAAACGTCCCAGATTTGGCCTGAGATTTGTCTGGTGTGTACAGCTATGGAGGATGGTGGGACAGACACCCCCAAATGCAGTTTTCACGAGTCCACTTGCTTAAGGGTTTTGGTGAAAAGAGAACCATCAATGCCAGAGCACAGGGGAGGGGAGTTGCAAGAAGCAGACAGTGTTTATCTCGCAAATTGTGCTTCTTAAAAAAAAAAAAAAATGTGTTTTATTTTTTATTTATTTAAAGGTTTTTTAATGTTTATTCTTGAGAGAAAAAGAGAGAGATAGAGCGTGAGCAGGGGAGGGGCAGAGAGAGAGGGAGACACAGAATCTGAAGCAGGCTCCAGGCTCTGAGCTGTCATAGAGCCCGATGCAGGGCTCCAACTCATGAACCTCGAGATCATGACCTGAGCTGAAGTCGATGCTCAACTGACTGAGCCACCCAGGCGCCCCTTGCAAATTGTCCTTCTCACCCAGACTATGACTAACCATGCACCCAGATCCTAGAAAATGAAACCATGTAGGCAGAAGCAGAAGCAATGATTTCTGCTGTTGTTTTTAAAAAAGCTCTTTGTGGGGTACCTGGATGGCTCAGTCGGTTGGGCGTCTGACTTCTGCTCAGGTGCTTATCTCAGGGTTCATGAGTTGGAGCCCCTCGTTGGGCTCTGTGCTGACAGCTCAGAGTCTACAGCCCGCTTCAGATTCTGTGTCTCCCTCTCTCTCTCTGCCCCTCTGCCACCGTGCTCTCTCTCTCTCTCTCTCTGCCCCTCCCCCACCGTGCTCTGTCTCTGTCTCTGTCTCTCTCTCTCTCACACACACGCACACACACACACACACACACAAAATAATAAATAAACATTAAAAAAAATCTCCTTGAGATCTCAGTGCCAATGCAACCCTGTCTGGATGCTGCAGCAACCCAGGGAGAACCCAGGCTGCAGAGAGGGAGCTTTTCTCTCTGGGCCACCTCATGGCTTTGGCCCTTTCTTTGTGAGCTCCCTGGGAAAAGAATGCCCATTTGGGAACTACATCAGCCATCAGGAGAGGCTGTCACTGTGCCCAGCAAAGTGGCGTTTGGGGTAGACATCAGAGGCAGGTTGAGGTACCTTCAGGTATGTAGACATTCACTGTTCTGGCAAGGTGACATTTCTCGAAGGTCTGATATAGAAGAAGAGCTTGGTGAGTGCCTTGAGATGCTGAGGCAGCTGTTTCTGAGCACACATGAGACAATGTTGAGGGAAATTCTGAGTCTTTATAGCTTGGAGAAGAAAGAGGGGTAACAGCCTGCATAACAAAGATGATCTATAGTTATATCCCAATCTACCTTTAAAAAGCCTGGGCAGGCTAAGAATCATGGGGATGCATAAAGCGTAATAGCATTTAACTCAAAGCAGGCTTTCGCCACCTTGGCACTGTTGGTATTTCAGATAATCCTTTGTCATGGGGGCTGTCACATGAACTGTAGTATACTTGAAGCATCCCTGGCCTCCACCCACTAGATGCCAGAAGCACCCCTGCCAAGTTGTGACAACCAAAAATCTCTCCAGATTGCAAATGTCCTGTGGGGGGTAAAACTGCCCCGCATTGAGAACCACTGACTAAGGGTGACCGTGAGAATTCAAGATGTGGTGTGTTAGTTGCCCAGTCCCAGGCCTGGCACATGGCATGGGCTCAGAAAACACCAAGTTCCTTCTGCCTTCCTGTCGCTGGCACCAGACCTCCGGCTCTGGTCTGTCTGGTGGGAAGACAGGTCTTCCCCACCGGGGTGCATGGATCACAAGTAGCTAGGGCGGCTGCAGTTCTAATGCCTCTTTGATGTGTGACCTTGGGCAGTCTCTCTGGTAACCTGAGCTTCCCTAACAGCAAAACGAGGGGCTGGGACTCAGTGACTTTTAAATACCATGTCCGGGATGACATTTCTCAGTTCTCAAGAGTATGCGGCCCAGGGCTGGGATAAGGAAGATTGTCAAGAGCACCTTATGAGGAAAAATGAAAGGTCCTTTCTTTGTGAGATGAAGCAAAATGATGACCGAGAGGGCTGTGCTACTCAGGCCAAATATCTGAAGGCTGGATACATAAAGGAGAGTGCGCCCAGGCCTCAGCACAGTGATTAGTGAAGAATAGAATAAAGACAGGAGCTACCATCAGAATGGACACGGAGATATCTGGCTAAATACGGGCCAAGGGAAACCCAGGAGAAGCGAGCTATTTGTACAGGCCAAACACTAGTGTGCTAAGCAGAGTTCTAGGATGGGCCCAAGTTTTCCAGCCCGTGATTTCATACCCCTTCTCCCAGAGATTCAAACACTAGTCCAGGTACTGCTGGGAAGAGATTTTACAGATGGAATTAACGTCCCAAATTAGTTGACCTTAAGTTAGAGAGACTATCCTGGTGGCCTGGCCTAATTACCTGAGCCCTTTCGATCTGGATCTAGAGGTTAGAGACAGAGGTCAGAGATAGAAAGTGCGAGAGGGGCTTGATGGAGGCAGGTGGGGGACCCGGACGGCAGGGTATGTGGGGCCTTCTAGGAGCTGACAACAACTTCTGTCTGATAGTCAACAAAGAAATGGGGGCCTCAGTCCTATAACTGTAAGGAACCAGCTTCCGAGCGTGAGTGGGTCGGGAAGAAGTTGTGCAAAGCTTCTAGATGAGAACTCAGCTTGGTGGAGGCATTGATTTCAGCCTTTGAGACCCTAACAGAGAGCCATGTTGGGGTCCCTGATCTGCAGACTGTGAGATGACAAGTGGGTGTTGTTTCCAGGCACTGAGCCATAGACAATTGATATGTCATGAGGACCTCTGATGTGTCCCCTTGTGTAGAAGCATCACAGAGGATTCATTCACTGCACAGTCAACCACAACCCCACACCAGTGGCTCCCATAGAGCCCTGTTTGGAACAATCTTTGTTTCCAACAATGACAGTGGCAGCTAACAAGCTGCAGAAGCAGAGGTCAGGGGGAAGGAAGAGGCAAACTCCCCATGGTTTTGACTTCAGGGGAAGTGGTGAAAAAGTTCCTGACTTGGGTCTCAACCAAATAAAGTTGGAATTTTTTTTTCTCCCATTACTGTTTACAGATATCACCTAGTCTGAGCTCAGAGTAAGCTCTGTTCTTTCTTAACAGAACTACAGACTGAATAATCCTTGGGGCTGGTGGGGAGAATAATAAGAGATGTGTTATGTCTTTTTTTTTAATGTTTATTTATTTTTGAGAGAGAAGGAGACAGAGTGTGAGTAGGGGAGGGGCAGAGAGAAAGGGAGACAGAATCTGAAGCAGGCTCCAGACTCTGAGCTGTTAGCACAAAGCCCGACGTGGGGCTCAAACTCATGAACCGTGGACCTGGGCCGAAGTCAGATGCTTAACCGACTGAGCCACCCAGGCACCCTGGAGATGTGTTATTTCTTTTTTTTTTTTAATGTTTATTTATTTTTGAGAGAGAGAGACAGAGTGTGAGTAGGGGAGGGGCACAGAGAGAGGGAGATAGAATCTGAAGCAGGCTCCAGACTCTGAGCTGTTAGCACAAAGCCCAACGTGGGGCTCAAACTCACAAACCATGGACCTGGGCCAAAGTCAGATGCTTAACCGACTGAGCCACCCAGGCGCCCTGGAGATGTGTTATTTCTTAAAGTAAGTTGGTGATAGACCAGATGCACTCCTCTGTGAAGCAAAATGAGGCTGAATGCAAGATCTACTGTATATATCTGTGCATAAATGAAGTGTGTGTGTGAGTGTGGGTCTGTGCAGACACAATAGTCGATCCACGGAATGTTGTGATGTGATGTGTGGAACTCATGAGTCATGACGCATGCTGGTGACATGTGTAGGTACATCCATGTGTGAGAGTGTGTGGCAGGCAGTGGAGTGGGGTCATTGTGATGGGGAGTGCATGTGTGTGGAACCGTGACCCTGGTATATTGGATGTGAACAGACAAGGGTGTGATGGTGCGATAGAGCTGACAAGGGTGTGCTGTACGATAGAGCACAGTAGGGAAGGAACTACACGTGTGGTTATTTGTCTGCAGGAGGGATGGGGTGGGGATGGTGAGAGGGTGATGACATGGGGTGGGTGAGGAAAATACACTTGTGCACCACTGTATGGAGGGCATATTTGTGGGACTGTTCACAGTAGAGGGTCTGAGGTGTGACGCATATGAGTGGTGGGTGTGGGCTCGTGGATCCTGCTCAATGATTCTTGTCTCCCTGACATTACCTTGTTTAAATTTTTTTTCACTTGTGATTATCTTATTTATCTATGTAATCTGTGTTATTTTTATAACTGGTCGTGTATCTGTCCACTGGAATGTATGCTCCAGGAGGGCAGAGCCATGCTATCTTATTTGCTGATGTAACGTCGATTCTTTAGAACGGTGCCTGGCATGAGATAATAAATGGATGTGTGGGGAAGGGGTGACATGATAGTGGGGTGTCCGTGCCTCTGAGTGTATATAAGATGGTCTCAGGGAATTTCCTAGGACAGTGGAAATGAGATCACATAGCTGATCATCTGTGAGTGAGTGTAGAGGTGAAGTAAGGTTTGCGAAAGTGATAGGCGTTGTGCGTGATTGTGCAGTGTGTGCACATGAGTATGCGCTGAAAGCATGTATGTGTACTTAAAAGTGTGTATGTGTACTTGAGGACGGGTGCTTGAGGATGTGGTTGGGGGCGATGTGCAGGAAGAAGGTATGGGATGTATTTATGTTACAGCAAATGTCATTTGCGATCTCCATTGACTCACTGGGGTGTATCTTGTCAGGCACTGACTCCCCTAGGTTCCAGGGACCTGACGCTGTATTGTGTCTTCTTAGTGAGGAATCTGTCTCCACAGCTGGATCTCAGAAACCATAATTGTCCAGTAGGCACAGGTGGCATAGGTGGGGTTAAGGGAAATAGAATTCTGTCTTCTTAAGTGATCCCTCAAATGAGAAGCAGGTATGCCTGGATGCCTGTAAGATGTGGCTATAAAACACAAGAGCCTAAAGTCCAGTTGGTTTTGCTTGTTTGTAGCAGTCATGTGCTGAGTCTATGGGTGTGGTGTGGTGTGTGTGTGTGTGTTCTCTCAAAGATCCAAGGCTTTACCTCTAAGGTCCTAAGACACTTTCTAAGATCTGAACAATTAAATTCTAAAGGTATAAGTGTCCTTGCAAGTTCAGTTCCTTGTTCTTGAACTAGAGAGGCTCATTTTCCTCTAGGATATTTCTGAAGAATTATCCTTTTCCTTGTCTTTTATAGTTTTGCTGATAAGAGCTCTAAGTGCCTGCTAAGTCTTTTGCCCAGCTCTAGAATCACCTTCCTCCTTGTGTGAATGACCTCAAAACTCTCCAGCCCAATTTATCTTGAGTTCCATCTATTTTCACTTTTTGGAAAAAAATGTTCTTGGCACTTTGGAGCTTCTAGGTGTAGGATCCGTCTTTCTTTTTTCTTTTCCTGTGTCCTTGATGTAGCTGTAGGGCAGTTGATTAACTACAGAGTACTACACTAGAATTTCAATAATGCTCAAATTGGCTACCTGAGTAATTTGAAAAATTTTTTTTTCCTGGAAATCCTTGATTAGATAGTTTGACCTGAAATTTACTAAATGCCAGACACTGTAAAAGTTACCCTCCCTGTCCTCATTTTTAAACCTACTGTGTAAAAAGCATTGTCTTAGAACCTGACACTGAGATGGGAAGTGAGAGGGAGAAAATTCTAAAAAAAAAAAAAAAAAAAAAAAAAAGTAAAACATATGCCTGGTTTAAGAGAAAAGATTCTTGAAAGAACAAAGTTGGATCATCAACCACCATCAACATCACCATCACTGTCATTGTCCTCCTTACCAATAACCTTAACCATAACCCGTAAAATTTACAGAATGTGAATCATTGGTTTCTCCTCTTCTGGTCTTAAATTCATATTAAAAAGATAAAAGATTATTGTCTTACCCCAAATCTTGTCCCCACCAATGTGGGTTTCATAGAACACAAATTTTATGGGGTCATTCCTCTGCCCAAGGTTATTCAACTCCCCAGTCTAAATTCAGATCAAATCCAAACTCTTCTTTTAAAAAAATTATTTTAATGTTTATTTATTATTATTTTTTAAAATTTATTTTAATGTTTATTTTTGAGAGACAGACAGAGAGCAAGTGGGAAGGGGCAGAGAGAGAGGGAGACACAGAATCCGAAGCAGGCTGCATGCTCTGAGCTGTCAGCACAGAGCCCAATGCGGGGCTCGACCTCACAAACCATGAGATCATGACCTGAGCTGAAGTCGGACACTTAACAGACTGAGTCACCCAGGCTCCCCAAATCCAAACTCTTCTGATTGCAAGTCGGACCATGCCCTGGCTTCATTTGGTATAAATCTTATCTCTACTATGAATTCCTCATCTAGTGCATACCAGACGGTGACAGGCTCTGTGAGCTGGGGTGCAGAGGTGGGAACCAAATAAAGATTCCTATATCTGGCCTCAAGAATCTCATGGTCCATCAGGAAAGGGAAGGTGTAGCACAGATGGTGATAGCCAAGTCTGTGTTGGGTGGAAGGTGGTCATAAAAAGGGTTAAAAGAAGATGCCGCTGGGGTTGAACCTGGGAGGATGGGGCAGGAGTGTTCCAAGAGGCTAAGTGCTTACAGAAAAGGGTAAGATCCTCAGACATGCTCTCTGACTTAGACATCACACATGTTCTAACCTCCAGGGATTCGCTGATACATTTCTATTATTAGAAATGTCTGCCCCCCTCTTCTCTTATTTGTCCAAATCTTACCTCTTCTGCAAGGACCATGTCTAATGTCAACTTTTCCATGAAGCCTTCCCCAACTGCTGGGACCCATCCTCTCTGTCTCTTCTCTGAGTTCTCCAGTCCAGACTGTCATGCTCAATATTACTTTTTTTGGCACTGGTCTTGTTTCTCTACTAGGGAAGAAAACTCCAAGGGAAGGAGGCCCAGTTCTTGTCTTTGGAACCATACGCTGGTAAGGCTAGGCAGAGTCTAGAGAGCTGGACAGTGCAGTGTTTAAGAGTGCATTCTTGGAAGCCAGACCATGAGAATTGAGATGGGGAGGACCCTGGTGCTTTGCCAAATGTGTCACTTTCAGAAAGTTATGAAATTTCCTGTGCCTTCATTTACTCATCTGTAAAATGGGAATGATCAAGTCGATTTGTTGCCAGAATTAAATAAGTTTATAAGCGTAAGGCCTTCAGAACAGTGCCTGAGAAGTGATAAGCACGAAATAAATGTTGCTTGTTATTATTACGGTATGATTCAACCAGCCTCTCTGCTATTTTATAGATGATGAGGCACAAAGAGGGGAGGGACCTTTCTAAGGTCACTTAGATGGTCACAGCTGGCGAGTGGCAGAGCTGAGACAGAACTTATACATACTAACTCCCAGGCAGGGCTCTTTGGGCAGCAGGACATCACAGATCCTAACCCAACCCTGAACTGACAGCTCCAAACTTGTTTGTCGAGTAACCGATTGACCACTGAGCCCAGCCAGATTTTCCAGAAGAACTGGCTGGTTGTAAGAAGTGAACAGGGGATCTGATCAAAATCCTGGTGGTCTGAGCTCTCCCTCCATTGAAACGCTAGCCCAGCTTGCAGGGAAGACATTACCTGTGTGCTGGAAGAAAGGAAGAGTCAGGGTAGTTTGAAATGAATGCTCTCCGATTGGGTTTAAAAGCCCCTCCTTCTCTCTCTCCATCTTCTCTTACAACCTGGAGGCAACTTGACTTTTGCCAGCTTAAGAGGCAGCTCCATTTAAAAGCCATTAGTTTTTTAATTGCGCTCCCGCTGCCTGGCTGCAAGCTCTCACTTTGTACTGGGTACCTGGGAACTCATGCGCCAGGCAGCCAGCCGTGTCCTGATGCCTCACAGAGCAGAGCTGGCCCGAGCTCCTCCTAGCCCAGCCCAGACCCTTTTCTTACCTAAATGTTCCCCTCCTGTTTCAGTTACCCAGATGTGTAGCTGGGGAGGCAGAAAGGATCCTGCAGTCTGTTTCCTTCTGGACCACAAGCTTCCTGTGTGAGCTCTGGCACGTTCATGTGATTCTTGGGACCTCAATCTCTTTGTGACCATAAGCAACATTTACTGGATGTCTGCAATGCATTCAGTTAGACCCATCCTGATGCATCTAACAACCCAGCAGAGAAAGTTTTATTATCCATTTCCTATGTGAGGAAGCAGGCTCCGAGAGGTGAAGTGCCTTGTCCAAGGCCACGTAGGTGATTCAGGGAAACTTGGACTCGGAGCACTGTGGCAGGAGGGAAGAGCTAGAAATACCATGGCATTAATCCAGATTCTTCCGGTACTGATGCGGTATCCTGGAGCAAAACCCTTCTGCCAAATGGCAAACCCTTTCATATAAAAAAAAAACTTTATATTTAATATTCTGTGATAGAGTCATTCCCAAATGTGCCTACACATCTGACTTGCCGCCAGAAGCTTCATAAAAACAGATTCTTAAACCTTAATCCAAGCCTGGAGACTCACAGATCTCTGTGGATAGGACCTGGGAGTCTGAGGTTGAGCAAGCTCATGTCTGACACATGGAAGAATGTGCAAACTACTGTCAGTTCTCTAGTCCTTGGATTTGATGAGACCGTGCCTGTGTTAGTCAGGTGCAGTAAGGCAGAGCAGTAACAAGCAAATCCCAGATTTTGTTGTATGACACTTAACACAAGTGTATTTTCTGCTCCTGCAACATCGGGTGTCAATGTGGGTGCCTCTCCAGAGCAGCGGTCCTCCACGTGGTGGCGCCCATCCCAGGCTGTCTTCACCCAGGGTACCATCATGACAAAGTATGCTTCTGGGATACTCCCCAGCAGGGAGGAGAGCCCTGGCCATGGGCTACTTCCACCCCAAAGTGATACATACCACGCTGGCTTATATTTCATTGTTCCAAGTAAGCCCTGCTTGCTAGAAATAATGTAAAGGGGGCAAATAAGAAGTCATCCCTGTGTGTCTCAGAGTGGTAACCACTGATAAACAGGAGAAATGTCTATTACTGTAAGCTGATGGAACTGCTCAGATAATGCTTTCATCTCCACCTGGTTGCACAGATAGGGGATAAGAAGGAAGGCCAAGGGTCCAGGACTGACTCATGGCAGTGGTAATAGCCACTCATTCATTTGTTTACTCATTCATTCCTTCCATAAACACTCTCTGAGATCCTGCTATGTGTTTGGCACTGGAGCAGGGAATAAAGAAACAAAGATGAGTCACCTACAGGCTACGGAACTCGCAACGTGCGGTCAAGTGCAGCAGGCAGGCACATAAACGGATAATGAAAATAAACAGCCACAAATACCAATTGAAGATAAGAGCAGAAAGCATTTTCCAGATGGGGGAACAGTATGTGTGAAGTCATGGAAACAGGAAACGGTGTCTGTGACATTTTTGTGTGTCTAGGGCCTTGGGTAAGAGAAAGCAAAGGTCGAAATAGTGAAGTCTGGGTAGGTCTGTGAAGATAAAGGTCAAGGGGAATGGAAACGAAGGGAAACAGTGAGGGACCCTCTGAGACACCATACCTTTTCATTGCTTTCTTTGTGTCCTTTTGTTTTGATGGAAAACACTTTGGTTTGGGATGGACCAGGTTTAGAAAAACAGCTCCACCAATTATTGAGGGACTTTGGGCCGGGCGCCTGATGTCCCTGCACCTCAGTTACACCCACTTATAAAGTAGGTGTCTGTACAGCCGTGGGGTGGGGGGGTGGGGGTCCCACTCAGATCTCCCTTCATGGGAGAACCTGCTGCAAGGGGAGGAGTTAGCAGACAGCTCCAGCTGTCATACCTTCATGACCTGTGGCAGAAGTTATGTTGGGCTGTCCCAGCCGAGGACTGAGCTCATGAGGGGACTATCGTCAGACATACCTGCCCTCTGTGGGACTCCTCTAACCACCCATCTTTGCTCCAAAACTTCCACAGCCTTGCTGAGACTTGCTCAGATCTACACCTTAGCCCTAGAAGCTCTTCCTACCCAGACCTCTACCCTCCCTCCCTTCACAGGTGCCAGACCCGCATCTTGGTCTGAGACCCTCCTCATCTACTCCTGCCATTGCTCCCTTTTATCTTCCATGTGCATTTACCTCAATAAATTCCCTGTGCTTCTTTTGTTTAAATTTAAAAAGTTTTATTTTAGAGAGAGAGAGAGAGAGAGAGAGAGAGAGCATGTGTGCACAAGAGAAAGGGGTAGAGGAAGAGAGAGACAGAGAGACAGAGAGACAGAGAATCTTAAGTAGGCTCCACCCTCAGTACAGAACCTGATGCAAGGCTCAGTCCCGTGACTGTGAGATCATGACCTGAACTGAAATCAAGAGTCAGACACTCAACCGACTGAGCCACCCAAGCACCCTGAATGCCTTGGGCTTCTAATTCCATCTTGGCTACTGCTTCCCAGGGAAGTGTAGCTGACACAGTGTCATGCCAACATTGTGAGTTTGAAAGAGGATTGAATGATATACAATAGGGGTGTACAACAGGTAGACAACATGTATTTTCTCATGAAAACATCTCAACATCTCAACATCTATTTTCTCATGAGCTCATTTGCCTTGTACCTTAGAGGAATACATTGTAGTTTAAAAGGGCACTAGACTTGGAATCCTATGGTTTTGGTTTCAAGTTCTGGCCTTGTCAGTTTTTAGTTTTTAGCTATGTGATATTCTGCAAAAAGTTACCCTTTCTGAGCCTTAGTTTCCTTATGATTAAAAAATGGACAACATCTACCTTCAATAGCACTTCTTAATGATGAAATAAGAAGGCCCGTATTGAAGTGGAAGGTCAAATATGATTGTTGACCATCCCTCTGAACTCTTTTTCTTTTGAAAATGTCCCTCCATCTCTCTTTCTCCACCTCCTCATTGCGCCTCTTTCCTTTCTACTTGAAGGTCACATGCTCATTCGCGGCCAGAAGAGCCTGGGCTTTAAGTAAGGGCTTACACTCATCTGTGCATCTTCTCACTGGTCAGACTTCATGTCTGACTGTGAAATTTGCTCAAAAGTTGGTTTGGACTTGGGGCCTGGGCAGTATCCCCAAACATAACAAGTGAGGTTCATTCAAGAATTGTGCACCTGACTTGGGCACCTTCACTATGCCCAGCTGGGGATCAGGAAACTGACATGAAGGGGACATGGTTCAGCTTTCAAGTCAGTTACAGTCAAGGAGAAGAACTTGATCATCGCCATTGATACTGGCATCCTTTCTGTCCTTCACACCTGCCTGGTGTCTTTACACTTGTTCCTCCCTCTCCCCTCCTCTTTTAATTCATTGAATGATTCCTTTTCCTATGACATCTCAGTTCATAGGTCATCTCCTAGGCAGACCTTTTTGATTACCAAGCCCTAGATAATCTTGGTCAGACCATGGTATTCATTTTCCTCATAACATTTTTTGGGCATCTTGGGAAGATCTTATAAGTTTATTTTTTTTTTTCCTTCATAGTGGCCGCCAGCCGTCTACACCTTCCAAAAGAATGTAAGTTCCTTGAGGGCAAGGATCCTATCTGTCTTTCTCACCTCAGTATGTAATCTTGGAACCAAAGAGTGCTAATACCTCAATAAGTATTTACTGGATGAATCAATTTATTAAAGAATTGCTCTTTACCAAGTGCATTAACTCATGAACATATCAAAGGTTATTTTTTTCCCAGTAGGAAAATGCATCATACATGTTCCCATTATGTGGGAAGAACTGGACTTAATGAGGGCAATTTTATTACAGCTTAGCTCTTTCTCCCACTGGCCTCCAACCCTGCTGTGTGGGTTAGTTCTTACCCTGAACCTGCAAGAAATCTTATGCACGTGCCATTGCTTTTTGGGTTCTTTTCATTCTCGAGAGTAATTTCATGTTGGCCATTAAACCATCAAATCCAATCTACTGTTTTAGGTCAAACCACGAGAAGATGCCAATATTTGATAATTTTTGATCTGTGTGAATGACAATGTCACATGCAGTGTAAAGCCAAGCATGATTCAAGTTTGAACTCATCCCCTACTCAGCTTGCAAACTGGCCCCCAGTGAGGATAGAGGGTGTGCTCGGCTTCTTGTCTTTCTCTTGATATCCTTCTAGTCCCTTGGCCACCTGCTGCTTCCATCACCTTTAGGGTAAGCCCAGATGAAGAAAGTCAGCCTACATGTGGCTGACCACATAAAGCTTGTGCTACGGGTCTAAGTTTGATGAACAGTTAAAACTGACTTTTCTTTCTTAGACCACTTATGTGTGTTTCCCTTGGGATCTTCCAGCAAGGCAATTCCTTTACTGAAATCAATGTGTCACTGGGGGACAACCTTGTGTTTCCGGTCAGCCCTGGGTCTTCTGAGAGTCCATCCTCTCATTGGGTGCCTTCAGGATGTGTCCTCTGGACAGAATCCTCCTGAGATGTGCCAGGCAAGCTCTCTGAGTTGTGGCCAGTATCTGGTCCAAGAAAATCCACAACTGTGTCCCACCATAGCAAAAGGATGGCTTTCATGTGCTCAAATCCTACTCACAGTTGGCTCAACAGCAGCTCACACCACCCTAACATTCCCTCAATCCTCAGGGACACAGGCCATGTTCCCTGTGTGGTCCCATTAGCTGTCTCTCATCTAATTTAATGTCCAGAGGTGCAGCCCTTGACATTTCCACCTTGAAGGGAAAGAGGAAGAGAGAACCTATAGCACTCCAACAGCCCTCTTCAAAGGGCTCTGTTCTGCAAATACCTCCAATTTGACAATTTTACAGGCTGGAGGTAAGTGATCTCAGTGGCAGAACCAGTCTTATCACATCCTTTCCATGTCCCATGTAGGGAGTATGGCATCTTATTTTAGGATACGGGGGTGCACATCACCCATTATGCATTCTAGTCCTCTGGGGCCTCTGTTGAAACTCTAAGACAACAGGGAGGGCTACCTTTGACATTGGGCTTTATTTATACACAGCTGTTGATCAGATCCCTCCTTGCCAGTCATTATATTTCAGACATGACAGCAGAGCACAGGCAATTCTGCAAAGTACAGCTGCTTCTGAGCCCATTAGATGAAGATTCAGGAAACAACTTGGCTCCCGGTTAGAAGGTTTTGATCAGCTTGGCCTTTGAAAAAAATGGATTACAAGAGCACCGTGTGATCACTACTGCGAGGGGGACCTTCAAAGTCAGTTTTCTGCTAGGAAAGGTCACACAGAAGTATATTGACTAACTGACCAACCACTCACAGGGCTGAATCACTTAAATATGGCAGCCGCTGACCGAGTTTGACAAAGATCAAACCTTGTATCTACTTCTTCCTAAATGGTATCATACAAAGAATCCAGACCTCATGAGGAACAGTGAAAAGCACAGTAAAGTTCTAGAGTTACTGACTTTTCCACCAACAAACAGATGATCTGGTGTAATTGCTTAGGGACCACATTTAGGTGTCACACAGACCCACCTATGAATTTGTGCTTTCCCACTTACTGAGTGCCGTTGGTCAAATTTTACGTATCTGGAAACCTGAATTTATAGGGTTTGTGTGAACATTCAACTAAATAGATTTCTAGCTCTGTGCTTTGAACATATTAAATACTTAATACCGATTAACAACTATCACAATAACAATAATTATTATTGCCAACCTGGTAGCTGTGGGCCCAAGAGTCAAACTACTTGGCTTTGAATCTCAGTTCTGCTATTTAGCAACTATGTGGCCTTGTCCAAAAAATGTGACATTATTAAAACCTATCCCATAGGGCTGTGAAAAATACTAGCCCGAATTAAGAAATATAAAACAGAATAACATCTAGAACACAGAAGACTCCCAGAAATTGTTAGCTGTTACTATTGTTAGTAAGGCCCTCTTTATTGTCCTTTTCCCCAGGAAATCCATAGATTGGAAATTTTGGTCTATTCAATCAGGTAAGTAATGCTTAATTTCTTTCCTCCCCTACCATTTCATTAAAATGGATCAGAGACATTCATGACTGCAAATTAGGATTTCTGATTAGGAGTTGGGGTAGGGAGGAGACAGCAGTGTGATCAGACTAATTTCAGTAAAAAGCAAAGACCTGGCATTTTTGTTGACAATGAAGGATTATCCCTCCATTTGCCTTTAAAAAATTTTTAAAACAACCCTAAACTTCGAAAACTTTTACAAACACATACAGATATTTTGTTTTCTAAACCATCTGAGAGTAATTTTGCAAACAGATATCCAGTTTACCCCAATACTTTAGTGTGTCTATCCTGAAAACAGCAACATTCTCTTACAGAAGCACAACACATCCTGGGGTACCTGGGTGTCTCAGTCGGTTAAGTGTCTGACTGTGCTCAGGTCATGATCTCATGGTTCATGAGTTCGAGCCCTGTGTCAGGCTGACAGCTTGGAACCTGGACCCTGCTTCCAATTCTGTGTCTCCTGCTCTCTGCCCCTCACGCTGTCTCTCTTTCTCTCTCTCTCAAAAAATAAATAGACATTTAAAATGAAGAAGAAGAAGCACAACACATCCCTTGAATCAGGAAATCAGCATTAGTACATCACCACCATCCACTCAAGTTTCTCCAGTTGTCCCAGTAATTTCCCTGAAAGCGAGAGGACTCCGTTATTAATCATGTATTGAACCTACTTGGGTGTCCTTCAGTTGTTTCTCAGTCTTTCTTTGACTTCCCATGGCCTTGGCACTTTTGAACAGTGCAGTCTTTTATTTTGTAGAATACCTCTCTATTTGGTTTTATATTATATTTCCTTACGATTAGATTTGGGTTGTGCTTCTTTGGCAGAAATACTGTAGAAGCGATGCTGTGTTTTTCCCATCCCATCCCCCCAGGTGGTGGATGAGTCCATTTGCTTACTTTGATTCTTTGATTAAAAGCCAGTGTCTGCCCCCCTGTAAACTCACTCCTCCTCTTTTTGTCACTAGCAAGTATTTTATGGGAAAGTACTCTATGACTATTTAAATATGCCACTGTCATCAAACTCTTAAGTTGTTTTTATCAGTGTGGATTCACGGTTTCCTATTTTGTTCAGTGTGCAATAATCTATTACTATGACTTATTTGATTACTTGGGTTATTCTCCAATTTGGCCAGCAGTGTTTCATTCAAGCTAGGTTTGTGCCCCTTTAATACGCTTCAGTTATTTCTCTCTGTCACACGGTGTTCCCTTTCCATTTTGTAATCTCATCCCTGCCCCACTCCTGAAATTAGCTACTTCCCAGTGAATTTGAGTTTCTTTTAGTGGAGAATGATATTAAGAAACCAAGATATGAGCTGTAGGTGTGCTCACTGTTCTTGGGGTGATGCTGCTCCCAGATCTTCTCAGTGGACAGAGTCAGGGAACATATGTGTATATATTCACGCATTCATGTTTCTGACTATCAATATTAAAAACCTTGAATTTGCTCCAACTGTAATCCAACTCCACAGTTTCCTTTCTAATTTTCTTTCCACGTTTGTATCTCGCTTCTCCAAATGGTTCCCACCACCCCTACTTTATTTACTTATATTTGGTCAGTTTCTCCTACACAGCTAATCTCCCGTCCCCACTGCCTCTCCCAGAGCAGATGGCCCCCTCATTCCATTTGAATTCCAACATCCCCTGTGGGGCCACCACACTGTATGAACACCTGCCTCACCCTGCTGGGCCTTGGATACGCCTGCACTGAGCTGCCCCCACACAGGGGCATACTCTTAAGGATCATGCTTGCAGTTTGCCCCCCCCCCCCACACTGCCAGGCACCTCTCCTCACTTTGCTCATGCTCTGACTCTCCACTCTAAGCTAGTCCTGCCACCCTCCCCCACATGACACTCCCATGGACTGTCCGTCCTGAGGATCACACTCTTCATCTTGCTAAGGTTCTGACTTCCCAGGCCAGGCAGCTGCCCCTCCTTGACTGAATAGATATACTTCTCACCCCACTTGGGCCCTGAAGGCTGCTCCACTTTGTGAATGCCCCCCCCCCCCTTGGCACACTTGGGATGGCTCTCCCTGACATAGACAGCATTTTCACACGTTCCAGGCCCTGACACTTCACATCAGGCTACTCCTTTGCGTGGCCAGGCTCGGGTTATTCTGCTTGGGCAGCCCTCACATGAAGCCTTCCTCCCCTCCCTGAGCTCTCCCCTCCCGCCCCCACTCCAGAGCACTGCACTCTCTCCCCTGCAAATGCTGATGCCTACCCTCTTCTGTCCCACCTAATTGACTTAAGACTGAATTATTCTCTGACTCAATGACAGAGAAAGCAAAGGGAGGGGAGGGAAGAAGAATGGAGAAATATTTGAGGAAAAAAATTGTTTTTTAACAATCAAACTCAAGTGTTTCACAAATATGTGCGTAAATTGATAACAATGCTAGATCCTCTAATACTTTCGAGAAGTATCATTTAAAAGAAATTTATAGAGTTAAAAAAAGTTATTTCAAAATATTTTCATGCTGGTAATGTTTTCAAATATGTAAGATGACCTAAGTCTCATGATTCATCTTTCAAATAATATTAACATCCTACCCCAACCAATGTTGTAGAGGCGCTATAGGGATCAAATGAGATAATAAATGTGAAGTCCCTATTCAAAATTTAAAGTGCCATTTGATGGGAAAGAATAAAAGGCCCAAGATAGGCTTCCATTTTCCACACACACAGGAATGGCTCTAGTCCAGTAACTGTCATTACTGTTCTCTAAGTAGAAAAGTCCAGCACACAATTCATCCTTCTTCCTTTCCTATCTTCCCAAAGATGTAGCAGGATCAAGGTCACAGCATTCTCCCATTGAGGAGGAAGAGTTGGAAGTATGCTGGCCTGAGTGGCCTCATTCCATCTATTTAATGAGAACTATGATTCTGATGGGTGGCACTTTCAAGGAAATGGAAAGATAAGATAGTGCACATGTCCCCCTCTTTCTTCCTTCTTCAAGTTGGTGACGATATGGTCTCACCTCTCTTTTTCTCTTTTGGATGCTCTCGTTTCTTCCAAGAGACACAATATGGCCCATTGATACAACCCTAGACCAAGAGGTCTGTGGGCAGCCTTAGCAAGCTTGGCTCTCCACCATGGGGTAAGTGTTCTTCCCCCCGCCCCTGGCCCCACCATCCCAGACCCTTTTCCTATGGTCCCTCTAGGTTCATTGAAAAAGCAGGAGACATATTTGAACAATGGGAAGAAATAGACATCCTAGGCCTTCAGCTTGATCGGCTCAAGGTTATATTGAAAGCTAACAAGTAGAAGAGAAAAAGAAATCCTACCTGTGGCTGAGTGTCACTTATTAGAGTTTAACCCTAAGTTCCCTACTTTGTTCTTCTGCTTTTGTTTATATTGTTCTTCTAAGACCTATGGGAAGGAGATGTGGCTTGTCCAAACTAGGGCTTAGATACTCTTGGGTTCTCTTCATTCACTCTAATAACTATATGCCAAGCTCCTATGTGCTAGGCTGGTGTATAATGGTAAGCATGTGAGATATGGGTCTTCCTCTCAGAAACTTAGAGTCAAATAGGAAACCATATATATAATTACAAATCACATCACTTGAAGATACGGCATTTAAACTAGGTAGAAACTAGCCAGGTGGAGTTCTAAGAGCATGTATGAGGCAGAAACAATAGCATGTGTAAGTGTCCTGGGGCAAAAAGAAATTGGATAGGTTCAAGGGACAAACAAGAGGGTCCAGTGCTTAGAAAGCAGTGAGCAAGGGGGAAATAGAAGCATGATATAAGATGAAGAAATAGGCAGCTGCCATATCATCATGCTGGTCTTGTAGGCTGCTAAGAATTTCAGGCTTTATCCTAAATAAATGAGAACCATTGAAAGATCTAAGCAGAGGAGTGGCATAATTTATTTTAAAGATATTCTTGCCACTTTGTAGAAAATGAGTTGAAAAGGAGCAAGATTAAAAGGCAATAGGCCATTAAGGAACTCTTGCAGTCATCCAGGTGTGAAATGATGCCAGCCTATGTGAGGGTAAGAGCAGAAACGCTCCTATCCTTCACCCTCAGCAGCCTCAGGCCAGGATGAAGGTAGTGGGCCTGGGCCTGTAAGAGATTTAAAGACACGACTTCAGGCTCATTAGATCAATCTCCTAACTTTTGGTCAAACCAGCCACAGTAAGATATGATTCTTTCGCTCATCCAAGAATGAAACTCATTATTCCCTGTAATAGTTGGGGATATTCACTGATTCATCATCCTACATATTATAGAGGGCATCTGAACCAGGTGGCCTCTGAGATGGCCTGCCACAAGCCAGGCTTCTTGATATTCACACGCTTGTGTCATCTGCAGCCCCCAACAGCTGAGTGTGAGCTGAACTCACTAATTCTTTCCTAGTGAGCAGAAGGGTCATGTGCTACACCGGATGTTGTTCACTCTGAGGGAGGCCAGCTGCCCTGTTGTGAGCTGCTCTATGAAAAGGCCATATGGCATGGAATTAATGTCTCCAGCCAGTAGCCAGTGAGGACCTGAAGTCCGCCAGCAGCTGCATGAACACACAAGGGAGCTTGGAAACAGATCCTCTACCTGTCAAGCCTTGACTGTGGCTCCAGCTGACATCTCGACTGCAGCCTTGTGAGGGACATGAAGCCAGAGGCACCCAGTTAAGGTGCACCCAGAGACCTTAGCCACAGGAACTGGGACACATGTGTTTGCTGTCCTGAACTGAAAGTTCTGGGGCAAAATTTTTGTGCAACAGTGAGTACCTGATTCAGCAGCGTTATGAAATGCTTCATGTATTAGTGAATTGTCTCTAAAAGCAATCTTGGTGTTGAGGCACCTGGGTAGCTCAGTTGGTTAAGCATCTGACTCTTAATTTCAGCTCTGGCCATGATCTCACTGTTCTTAGGATCCAGCCGCACATCGGCCTCTGTGCTTGAGAGCATGGAGCCTGCTTAGGATTCTCTCTCTCTCCTTTCTCTGTCCCTCCTCCATTCTTTCTCTGTATCCTTCTCTCTCTCTCTCAAAATAAATAAATAAACATTAAAAAAAACAATCTTGGTGTTTGTATGTCAGTCTTCTATAGCCACATGAATGAGGCCATTCCTATCAGGACAGTAGTTGCAAGCCACAGAGGCAAAACGTTCCTGCAGACTTGGGTTTTGGATGTAGAAGAACCCTGGAGATCAATGTTGAACCCTCTCAGATGTGAGTAAGTGGAGATTCAGAGAGGAGGTATATCTGTCAGCTCACTGATTTTAGTATACGGATAATGTGTCTGGTCTTGTAACTTCCAGATTGATATAGCAGAGGAATATTCTAGCTTTCAGGGCAATGAGCCACAATTCTGATCAGAAACTTCCAGGTGATATTTAGAGTATTGGCACTGTATTATTTTCCTATTACTTTTATAAGCAATAACCACAAACTCAGGGGTTTAAAAGAGCACAGATTTATTGCATTACAGTCCTAGAGGTCAGAAATCTGAAAGGAGCCTCACTGGGCTGAAATCAAGGTTTTGGCAGAGCTAGATTTGTTTCTGGAGGTTCTAGGGGAAAATTTATTTACTTGCTTTTTCCAGCTTTTAAAGGTTGCCCACTCTCCTTGGCTCCTGGCCCCCTTCCATCTTCAGGGCCAACAATGGCAAGTTGGGTCTCACACTGTATCACTGTGACATGCTCTCTCTTCTGTCTCTCTTATCCATTTAAGAATTCTTGTGATTACATTAGGCCCACCTGGAGAATCCAGGAAAATCGGCTCATCTCAAAGTCATCTAATCAGCAGCCTTAATTCTAATTGCAACCTTAATACTTCCCCATGTGTGGTAACATAGTCACTCATTCTGGGTATTAGGACATTTTTGGGGTGGGGGCAATGTTCTGCCGACCACAGGCATCTTCCCTCCACTTCCGTTGATACCTTGTTGATTGATGTGGAAATGTTGAGATCATATCATAAGTTACCAAATATATATGCTCTTCCCTTTCTTCCTTGAGAGTTATATCTTCAACATACCTCCTTAGTGTCCATTACTGGACAAGCCATTGACTGAGTGTGTGGCTGGACTTCTGCCAGAAGTGTTTCCAACCACAGGTCAGTAGGTGGCCCAAAAGAACTTTTGCAAACACTGAGATCAACACCTGGAAACTCAAATGTGTGCTGGCATATGCGGAAGTTTAGACTTTGTGCTGGCAGTGGACGGTGCCTGGTGTGGGGATGGCCGCATGTTCTGTCATTCCAAGGACAGGTCTTGTCTTCATTTTCTGTGGGGTCTTTGTCAGTGGCAGAAGTTCATTGGGCCAGTGAAACAAAGTAGAAGATGGGAAGGTAGAAGAAAATTTTCTTGGTTCACGTGCATAATTCATGAAGCCTGAACATTAATATTAATGATCCTGTCTACCAAAGTCAGGCAAATGAAATATGCAAAGGAAGATAAACTTGGAAGCTCAGAAACTTCAGGTCTTTCAGACTTAGTTCCCCTGAGGGTATAGCTGTAAGAATATAGCCAGATTTGTATAGCAAATTATTGCTTGCTGAGAACCTTCCCATTTATTAATTTGCATTTTGCTCACAATAACTCTGTAAAGCAGGACAGACAGGAAGGAGCTTCCATTTTATGGATGAAGAAAGTGAGGCTCCCACCAAAGTTGTATTCTGACAGAGCAGAGCTGGAGCCAGAATTCAGGTCACCTGATTTCAAATCCTACATTCTCTCCGCAACCTCCCTCTGCTATGTTATAGCTGTTAGGTGATATGATTAAGAGGACACACAAAGCCCTCTCAATGTTAAATAAACCAAAAACAACAACAAGCAGAACAACAGCAAGATCAAGCCACTATGCCACGAACATTTTATAACCTCTCTGGCTTATATAATCGCTCTGTCTATAAAATGAGATAGAAGTAGGGCTCACTGCATAAGTTTCTTGGGTGATTAAATGAAATAATGTACAAAGAAAAGCCAAATGGTGCCTGAAAATAGTAAGCACTTAGGAAATGGCAGTTATTACAAGAAACTAAGTAGCTAAATAAGGTGGTTTTCCAGGCAAAATAGCCTTTATTTACTTATTCATTCATCTATCCATTCAACAAATATTCATCGGGTATCTTTTTTGTTTGTTTGTTTTACAAGTTTTATTAACTGCTCCTATTTAATGTAAACAATTTGCTGAGTTTGAACATATGCATACACTTATGAAGCCATCACTACAATCCAGGTAATGTGTAGACATATTCATTACCTCCAAAAATTCCTTGAGTCCCTTTTGTGTATGTAAGAACACTTAACATCTGAGCGTGAGTATTGTTAAGCACAGACACTACCCAGAGCTTCTGCTGCATATTACGTGGCTGTTCTGAACACTGTGGTTGCAAGAAGGAACGAAAGAGACAAAGACCCTTTTCCTTTCGTTGGGGAGGGGGGGTCAACATTTAACTAATAAGAATAGTAGTCATCTGGTAATAAAATGGAGATAATTAAGGCAGGAATGGTGGGGGGAGGTCTGAGTACCAAGAGGGCCAGGAAAATCCTCTCTGAGGAGGTGATGTTTGATCCACGTGGAGTGTGGGGCTGAGCTGTAGGCTATGGCTCTTGGAGAAGAGTGGTCCAGCCATGAAAGCAGCAAATTCCAAGTTCCTAGGCAAGAGGTGTTTAGCGCTCAGCACACAGGCTTGCATCTTGGAGGTTTTCCCGAAAGCTCAAACTCAAGGTGCCCCGTGCTTCCACTTTCTACCACCTCCCATGCCTGCTAGGATTTGCTTCCCACATCTGTGCAAGGGGAACCCCCAGGAGAAGGTGGAGTTTCACCTTTCACATCTTGTTTCAGGGCACTGGCTTTTTGCCTGGAAGCTGGGTGCTGAGTTCTCTGTCAACCCCACATCCTGTCGCTGCTTAGGCTCAACTGAAAAATCCCTCCTGCATCCTTACCATGGCACTATTACATGCTAACTACTTGTTCATTGAACTTAACAAATATTTACTAAGCAGCTACTAGGTGCTGGCACAGTGCCAAGCATGGATATGCAATTAATTACCCATCCCGTCTTATTTATGGTTAGTTTCTGGAGGGCAAGGATTGTGACTTTTTCTGTTTGTATCCCTAGTATCTAGGATTTCCTTGATAAAAAGCATGAGCTTAAGAGATATTTGGTGAATTAATCAAACTGAAATGCAATGCATTTATTACTCTTCATTTATCCCTACCTTTAATAAAAATAACATAAAATTCCTTCTATTTTACCTGACTTAGGTTTCATAAGGCTCTTTGTATACATGATCCCATTGGGAATTGGGAGACCCCAAAATGGCCATTCATTTCATTTCTGTAATTGTACTTTTAGGAAATTTATTCCAGGTCAATAAAAAGAATCTGGTCAAATATTTCAACATAAAAGTACTCTTTTCAGCATTATTTATATTAATTGAAATTGGTCACAGTCTGTATATCCAGCAATACAGTAACAGTCATGTAAATTATGTTTCCTTCTATACATTTACATCTTTTCTCCTGTTTTCATTGTTACTCTCATTATTATTCTTATCATCCGTTCTATTTTCTTCTTTCAAAGAAAGCTATATTACCCAGGACTCAAATGAGAGCTTGCCGTTTTGAAAAGTGACAACTATAGGGTTGAGGGAGAAAGCTATGTCTAGCCCATAAAAAAATATAAAAAGCTAGTGGTTTACTTTACTGAGATATGCACATTTTCCCTGATACTTTACCTCTGGAAATAACTTGGGGTGGGTTATTGCAGTCAAGATTTACCTAGGTTTCTTTCTACTGCCCAAGGCAGGGGGGTCTACAAGACTAAGACCATTTTAAACTAAACTCTTAGCCAGACGTTCAATAGATTGAGTGAATTCTGACTGCAGCAGCCTGGATGACGGCTCTTGTGTTTGTAACTTCTCATGGGAAAATTTTCTTCTTTATTTATTGCTATGGTTTCTAAAGCAAACTTCTTTTTATTACAAACTTCTTTGCAATTCTCCAGGACGTATTATTTCTAATTCTCCTGTGCACAAAGTGTACTAACTTCTACAGAGCCCAGTTTTATTGGGGAGATCCTACAGCAGCCATCACCTTGTCTTGGGTGGGTTCTGGGTTTGTCTTCTGTCTCCAGCCTGTAGAGCTGCAAGAACTTAAGTTTCACAAAGATCAGAAAATGTCATTCAGGCACAAGGTACTTTTGGTGCTATCCTTACATTTCTAGGTCTTTATCATGAGGGTCACTTAACTTCTGGCCGGCTCAAAGAAGCATTCAAAAAGATATGAAAATATTTTATCCAACATTGACAGGAGGGTTGGGGGCTGGTGCTGGTAGGAAGCACCTGGTTTACCATGTCGCTAGAAACAGAAGTCCCTCACTTGACAGGAGAAAGAATTTGGACACAAACTCAAATTTGCCTGCCTCCAAGGACCTTTAAGCACCATCCTCTTGCATCACTTTGGAACCATATTACATCTAACATGAGTGTAGTGACTGTTCCAATTTAATCAGACTAGAACCTGGGGCTATATTGAATTCTAAGAACTCATTGACTTTTCTTCATGACTCTGCTCCACAATACAACTTTGTTCCTGCTCATTCCAGGTCATTCCAAAGCAGAGGAAGCCCCTCTGAGCCAGAGTCAGGAGTGCAGCAGAGGGCAGGTTAAAGGGAGCAAGCAGAGGGCACATGCGTGGCTCAGTCAGTTAAGCATCCAACTTCACTCAGGTCTCACAGTTCATGAGTTCAGGCCCAGTGCCAGGCTCTGTGCTGACAGCTCAGAGCCTGGAGCCTGCTTCAGATTCTGTGTCTCCCTCTATCACCCTCCCCTGTTCGTGGTCTGTCTGTCTCTTTCTCAAAAATAAATAAAAACATTAAAAAAAATTTTTTTTAATAAAATAAAATAGAGGGGGCCAGCAGGATATGTTTCTTGGGGGTTGTTTGCCCCATGAATGATAAGTGATGAACTTGTCCATCTTGCTGCTCTGTTCACCTCCCAGATCTTTCTTCCCTCCCTAGTCAGCATGCGGGGGCATTACTCTCAGAATCCAAGAGGGAGGCAAGTCAGGATTAATGGACTGTCACGTATTATATAAAATCTGTTTTTCCTTTTCCTCTTCAGTGAGATACTCAAACACATTATGACGAGTAATATAAAAACGACAGCAGGTAGACATTTTGCTTGCATTTTCTCAGACTCCATCTAAAGAAGGCATCAACTTTGTCCTGATGTCTTCTAAGAGAATTATCATGGCAAAAAAATAAAACTAAAGAAAATTGTTCCAGCTGCCCATTTTATTTATACAAGAGGGGACTAAAATTCTATACATACCTGAAAGGGAGAGGAGCCTTTGACATCTATCTGCCCACCTCATTATCCATCTACCCATTCACCCATACGTCCACCCATTCAGTAAGCCATCTACCCGTCGATCTATCAGTCATGAAGTTACCCCCCTTCATCCATTTATTTGTGTCCATCTGTTCTTCACTCCATTCACCCAATGACAATTCTACCCATCAATATATTTCCCATCTACTCATTTATTCACTAGTCTATCCATTAATTTCTATTTTTACCTTACCTCTACCCATTTATCGATGGACCTATCAATCCATCCCTTGGTCCATTCATCAATCTATTCAGAAACTTTTTGAGCACCAAAGGCCGAATTGGTCTGTGTATGAATACAAAGGTAAGTACCACTACCATGTAAGAATGCTATGCATTTTACATATGATCTTTTTTTAATTTTTTTAACGTTTATTTATTTTTGAGACAGAGAGAGACAGAGCATGAATGGGGGAGGGTCAGAGAGAGGGAGACACAGAATCTGAAACAGGCTCCAGGCTCTGAGCTGTGAGCACAGAGCCTGACGTGGGGCTAGAACTCACGGACCGTGAGATCATGACCTGAGCCGAAGTTGGCGGCTTAACCAACTGAGCCACCCAGGTGCCCCACATATGATCTCTTGTAATCTCAGATGCTGTCAGAGAAGTATTATTATCCCTGTTCTAAGCATAAAGAAACTGCAGTTTTAGGAGATATCTAAAGTCAAAGTAAGAGCTGAAGTTGGGATTCAAATCCTTGTTTATTGAATAACAAAGGTTATTTGTGCTATTTACCACTACCAGGCAAGATGTGGCAAGTACTTTACTATGAACAAAGTATTTGGGGGAATCTGAAAATGGAGCAGTTCGTGTTTGGTGGGGAAGAGGAAGAGAAATAATGAATAATGAAGCTTTGATTCTGCACTTAAATGATATGCAAATTTTTAACAGGTGGAAAGGTGGGGCTGCTGGTTTAAACATCAGGTTCCAGGACTTTTCTCAATTCTTAGAGAGATCCTATATTCTTCCCAGCTTTATGACCATAAGTTCTTTTTGGCTTGAGCTATTTTGACCTGCCTTTCTTTTTTTTTTTTTTTTTTAATTTTTTTCAACGTTTATTTATTCTTGGGACAGAGAGAGACAGAGCATGAACGGGGGAGGGGCAGAGAGAGAGGGAGACACAGAATCAGAAACAGGCTCCAGGCTCTGAGCCATCAGCCCAGAGCCCGACGCGGGGCTCGAACTCACGGACTGCGAGATCGTGACCTGGCTGAAGTCGGACGCTTAACCGACTGCGCCACCCAGGCGCCCCTTGACCTGCCTTTCTACCACTCAGACTAACAGTGTCTTGACTCTCAAAACACCTGGATTTTCCCATCTGATGAGTGGAAAACCAATGTAGTGGTTAGGAGTTTGAGTCCTAAATCAGCCAGATCTTTGTTGAGGGTAATAATTATTGTCTCTTGCAGTTATCAGATACTATTTTAAAATATTTGCATAGAGGAGGTGGTCACTAAATGGTTACTATTATTCTTCTTTACTTTTTTGTAAGATCGTCAATAAATCGTCATATGGCCTTTAAATAAGCCAGAATTAACTCTGACTCTATCTGTTGTGTATCTGTGGCCCCTATCACCATTATGCCTGTTTATTAATTTATGAATCCATTCCATAAACATTTAACGAATACCTGCTTTATGTCTATTTCACTGTGCTATGCATTTTACATATGATCTCTTTTAATTTCAAACCCTATCAGAGAAGTATTATTTCCCTTGTTCTAAGCATAAAGAAACTGAGGTTTTAGGAGAGATCTAAAGTCAAAGTAAGAGGTGGATCTGGGATTCAAATCCTTGTTTATTTAATAACAAAGGTAATAGTACCTGCTATTTGCTAGCCTCTTGGGTGTCAGATACTATGCTAAAGTGTTTCCTTCCTCTATCTTATTCTGGCACCCACAGTACCCGTGATGTGGATGTTAAAGTCTCCACGTTGGAGCCAGAGAAGCTGAGAGTTGGAGAGTCTACATCACTTGCCTGAGGTCCCAGAGCTCGTAAGTAGCAGAACCAGCAGTGGACTCAAGTCTCTCTGCCACCTAAATCCATGTAATTACCACAATGCCTGCTTCTCCTGCAAAATCTCACAAGGGAGATGGCATGCATGCATCCTTATTATAATACGAGGTTAAAAAGGGCCAACCAGACAACATATGTCAGGTACAGTGAGAGATCATGTTTGGTTAAGCAGGATCAGGGAAGACTTCCAAGAGGAGGATACGTTTAAGCTGGTCCTTAGAGATGAAGTAGACTAGGATAAACTAAAGGAGGTGGCATTGGGCATTCTAGGCTTTGGGACAAAAGATGAAGGTCACACCAACAAGAATGCAACCTACAAGGACAAAGGGTGAGCAAGCCAGTTAGGTCAGAGATGGGCATCCAGGATGCAGGACTCCCTTGGTTCTATGTATACATTTCACAGATTGTTCTGCTGCACAGGAGACAATATCCTGAATGTGGAGGCGGCAAATCAACCAATCAAAGGGGAAAAAAAAGGCAAGATAATATATTTATCATAAAAGGTAACACAAAGCTGCCTCCCTCCTGTTCCTCTACTATTTCCCTCTGTGAAGCATGAAGCCCAGGGCTTCTTGTAATAAGTGAGGGTGAAGGTAGTAAAATTAACAGCCGGAGGTGGTTCGGCAAAATGGGAGATGAATAAGTCAATGAATTAGCGGGGGCACTGAATTTGGACTCTTGAGTCCCAGTTTTGCTGCTGCCTGGCTATATGACCTCAGACAAATGCCCCCAGCTCTCAGAGCCTGAGTTCCACCATCCTTCTGTTGAGACAATGGTAGCCACTCAGAGGAGTGCTGTGACGGTCATGGGCATGTACCTGGCGCATGTAGCCATCCAATGGATATTGCTTGGATCCTCCAGCATTAGGGGACATGAGGAAACGCTAAGAAACAAGATGGAGGTCTGAAGAGAGGGAAGAACAAAGCCACTGGTGTGGACGGCAGAGGCAACAAGTGCCTTCCTGGGGACTGTGACCTCTGTGCCGTCTGTTTTTCACAGTTCTGCCCACACAATACCCTGCAGCTCTGACTGCATTTGGAGTTAGAATATCAAGCCTTTTTGAGCCTTTACTGCAGCAGTTAAGGGCTCATAAAGCTGTTCTTATGAGTCTATAATAAACTGAGCTACATTTGGGGTTGCCAAAGTGAGATCTCCATGTAGGGAGCTCAGCGCTAACCACTGGAAAGGTGACATTGAAAGCAGTGGATGGGAAGAATGCTGTGGCCATCACTCTCTCCAGCTGGTGGGGAGGAGGCTCAGGAAGGGCACTGGCAGAGGGAGGCTGGTGAAGAGCCCCATAGTGGGCCAGGAGGCTGGTTCTGGCCTCACCAGCTCCATCAGTGACAGCTTTCTTCTTCTGATATGCAACATCTTCTCACAGAAAGTGTTTGTTTTTAACATTGTGTTACCTGACCTATCAACACAACTGAAACCTAGGGGTTCATCTACTGCACTGCATGTTGGCCATCTGTTGAGGGGGGATGGACACATCCTGGCTTCTCCCCATCTCCCACTCCTAATACCACCCCAAGAAGACCCTTGTGCTGGAAGAGCTCCTCAGTAAGGCTATTCTGCTTCCCTCTCATCATTCACTCACATTTCTTCCAGGATACTCAGTACATATTTGTTAGAAAGAGGGGATGCAGGGAGAATGGACAGAAATAAAAAAGAAAGGAAGGAGTGGGGGAGATGGGAGGGTAAAAGAAAAGGAAAGAAGAACAATAATGCATGGTCCTCTTCTCCAGATGTTATAAACATTCTCTCTCTCCCATGGCCACATGGATGACAGTGAAGGATTCTGTGACAGGACAGCTACATGATGTAGGGGGGCTGGGCTCCAAGGGAATCCTTGGCGAAGAGCTGCCCACTTGATCCATTTGACATTTATGGAACTGCAAAGGAGTGAGAAGTAAACTTCTGTTGTGTTGTTGAACCACTGAGATTTATTTTGGGGTTTGTTGTTAAAGCAACTAGTGTTGAATATCCTGACTAATTAAAGCACCTACAATATGCCAGTTTCTGCCCAACATATTTTGGAGAGTCACGACATTTAAGAGGTTGTTTACACATTGCCAGTAATTAACTGCAGTTGTTCTTTCTCTCTCTCTCTTTTCTCTCCTTCCTCCTCCTCGTTTCCTCGTCTATGAGAATCTAGACCGTGTTCACCATGATCCTTCTAACTCAACAGCCATGAGTTGGGCTACAGATACTGATTGTACCTACAGGTAACTTGGTTATATGGATGGGCTGCCTTCCCATTAGTTTCCAGCCTCCTCAAGAGCAGGGGGGGTTACCTTGCAAATCAGTATCTCCTCACAGTTTCAAACACATTTTTGCATATATTCCGGGTACTCGAGAGCTCCTGCCAGAACTGAGAAATGCAGCCCTTGCGCTCCAGCCAATGCTCTGACCTTATTTTGTAGGAGTTTTCCAACTCACATCTTCCTTACACACACACCCCCCCACTCCCACATGCTGAGGAGGCAGAGCTGGCAAAGATTATCATCACCATATTACAGACAAGGAAACTGAGGCATAGTGAGTGGAGGGACTTCTCTTGTGTTACTCAGGGTGTAAGTACCAGAGCAGATTATCACCCTCCACACACTCTTGACAGTTCTATGCTTTCTGTGGTCACCTGTCCTTGGTGCGAGTATAAGCTGACCCCAGTCAACCATCCACTCTAGGTTGTTCACTGAGTGAGAGGTGGCATTGGAATCTCTAAGACAACAGTCTCAACTGTTGTCAGGGCACCTTTATGAAGTGAAGCAGATAATCCTGAGGGTGAAGAACATATAGAAGTCTCGAGAAGTCAGGCTTCTTTCTAAGCAATTCTTAAGATTTGTTGGTGTGTCCTTTTTTGAGCCAAAGGCTCCAAAGTTCCATTGGAGACATCTGCTCATGTCTCGGAATGACCACCTGAATCGGCCATGGTCCAAAGGGTGTGCTCTGGGAAGCCACCACAGACTGAATGGAGTGGAGACAATGGCAGAAACAGTTCTCACCAAATGGCTCATACTTCCCTGCCTCCACTGTGGTTGTACTGGGGCCATGTGACTAGTTCTGGCTAATAGACTGTGAGCAAAAGCAACTCTAGTCTGTTGCTATGTGACTTGCAGCACCTTCCTGTGGAGTTCTTCCTCCTCCCAGTGAGGTCACCTTTGGCCAGGGGAATGTGAGCAGAAGAAGTCAACATGCCATATTTAAACAGGAGGACTTTGTGTTGTCCAGCCTCCCAATTAGAAGCTGCTCCTCCAGCCTGGACCCTAGAATGAAAGACCCGTGGGAGCAGAGCCACCGTCTACTGGCCACCTGCTGCGAACCGTGCAGTGTTAGTGAGAAATAAGTCTTTGTCCTTATAGGATTCTGAGATCTTGGGTCATCACAGGATAGCCCAAGCAAATACTGACCAATATACAGCCAAATGGTGTAGAAGGGCTCTGCACAGCCTGACGTGACTTTTCCCCCAGGAAGCTCCTCAGTCCCTGTATTCACTGCAGCCTTCTAAAGTCATGAATGCTTGGTATGTGAGTTCTTTGTGGAGGAAACCCCAGGTGGGGATATTCCTTGTGCCGGTTGATGGTGGAGAAATGGGGAAGGGGGCCTGAAGAAAGAAGCTCTCTCCTGTACCACCTACACCAGTAGCAGGACTTGAGAAACTTCCATAGACCACGGATTAGAAGTCATCCAGACAAATTAATTTAAATCTCAACAGCTTGGGAGAGGTCTTACCTGATACCCATATGACATAAGGAATTTGCTCTTAATTAAACAACAAAAATACAACAGCGTTGAATGAGTCACTTTACTGAAACATCAGATTTGTTTTAGTGAATTCCTGTGACAATAGAACTCCCACTCTCTTGCATCTCAATATGATTCCTCAAGACAGGAGGTTCTGGTCAGCGAAACTGTGCAGGATCCCTGCTAGTTTTGTCTGTGCTTCATCCTGAACGAGGATGCTGGATTTGGGGAAGTCCTTGGATCACACCATCCAATGGAAATACAACGTGAGCCATGCGTGTAATTTCACGTCTCCCACTAGCCACATTAACAAAACACAGATGGCAAAAATTAACTTTTAATAATATATTTTATTTAACCTAATATATCCCAAATATTACCATTTCAACATGGAATAAAATATTATTGAGCTCTTCCACATTTTTTATCACATGAAGCTCTTGAAATCTAGTGTGTGTTTTATATTTAATAGCACATCTCAATTCAGCTGCATTTCAAGTGCTCAGCAGCTACCTGTGGATAGTGTCTCCTGAGCTGGACATCACAGCTCTGAGCTCTGCCTGTGTGAAAAAGAGCCAGGACAAAGCCATGTGACCTTCTCCAGTGGGTTCTATGGAGCTCTGGTTAGTACGCCTAACCTCTGACCTCTCCTACTTTCCCTTTCCAAGCTACCATTGTGCATGGAAATGGAACAGATCTCATCACATGCCTGCCTAACCAGGCCTGACAGAACAGCTGCTGATTGGAGGAGAAGCGTAGAAGGTGCCAGATGCATGTCCCACCTGTTATGTGCCGAGGCTGCAGGTTGCCTGAGGGCAGTTCTGTAGCACTGCTTCCCCCATCTGCCCGCTCACTTGTGCATGTGATCACCAAGCAGTCTTCCCCGGCAAGTTCTCTTGGAGACTTACCCTCCCTTCTCCCCACCCCACTCATCCCCACTTTGAGCAGAAACAAGAGAAAGTAAGGGCCTAGTTATTTCAAATGGGGCTTGACGCAGCTTCACAAAGAACATAAAATCAAACCATTTTCACAGGCAATCACACCCGGGCAGTTAAAATAAACTGAGAACTCAAATTACAGTCCATTACTGTCGGATCCAGTGCTCCCTGTCTCTCCATATCCCTTGGCTTCTGGGAAAAAAAAAGGGGGGGGTGGGAAGGGGCAAAGGGCACCCACTCTGTAGCCTGTTAGTAGGCTGGACCCACTGCAAAGGCCTTGATTTCTCCCATCAATCAAGTGGAAAGACAAGTGATTCTGCTGCTATTTAAACAGCAGAAAAGTAGATGGTGTTGACAAGCTCTAAGAAAAGATCCTTTCAACGTATGATTCGCAGCAGAGTGCATCTCCATTGCACAATATGTGTGTGTGTGTGCGCGTGCGTGTGTTCTCTTCCTCACACCGATGCAGTATATACAGACATCACATTTAGTGATAGAGTCAGAGCGAAACCAGAATCCAGTTTCACAGGGGCATCCTGAACATACCAAACTGGTGCCTCTTCCATAACATGAGGATAATACCATCTATTGCATAGGGTTGTATAACCAGCAAACGTAGTAAGCCTTATGTCAGTTACTTTCTGCTTGTTATTTACTTATTTATAAATGGAAGGGGCGGGGTATGAACCTTCTGGGCCCTGTTAATGGAAAGGTAGAAAGAGCAATGAACATTGCCCTCTAGGACAATCTGGAGATGTGAGTATTCTCTAACACTTCTCTCTCTGATCCAATTGCATAGCAATTATAGATCAAATATTTTATATACTAATAAGGAGAATGTGGCTGTGTTCAAAAGCATTGGCGGGGGGGGGGGGAGAAGAAAATAGATAATGGAGAACCCAGAGTAGTAATCCTGAAGCTAAACCATCTTGAACTGTGGGGGTTTGGATCAGAGGCAGGTGGGAGACCCCTTTCCCAGATGGGGATAGGGACTGAGTGCATCCCATAAATGGAAATGACTATACCTCTGTAGTCCATTTGGAACTAGGGCCTTAATGGCTCATAAACTGAGATCTTAATACCTCTGACTTTCCACTTCATATTGTGACCAAGATAAGCCAGAAAAATGGTGGTAAGTGGGCCCCCTGTTGAGCCTGGCACCTCATTTTGCAAGTGGACCCAAGATTGTACAATCCAGGTGAAGGAGGAGTCCCCTTCTGAGACCAGATGATGCACTCTCCAGCGTGTGCATCTTTTATTAAACTCTCTTTAAAGACAAACTAGAATATCTCTTCCAGCTCAATGTCATTCACACAGTGAGATAATAATGGTAATAGTCATTCATTCATTTATTCATCCTAGATCCTCTATTGTTGGCCAGATCTTGTGGTAGGGAAACACAGTAAAATAAAGCCAGTCCTTCTAACCAATAATAACAATAGCATGAACAACTCACAGCCTGCTGGAGTCCCACACCAACCCTGTGGGGGATGGTTGGTAAAGTAGCTTCCTTCAAATCACCCAGGTAGTATGCAGTGGGCAGAGACTGGAACTCAGATCTTCTGATGTCTTGGAAGAACCGAGAAGGCATCCCTGCAGAATAAGTAGGCTTAGTCTGGAGTGTGTGAGATCATGTTGGCATAAAAGAGGCAAAAGTTCAGAAGAATAAGCCTTTTCCAACTAGAGGGAAAGTGGGAAGTGGGGTGGAGAGAAAATTATGGGTAAGGGATGAGCTACTACTTCATACCCTGTAGGGTCACCATAATTTCCTTAAAACAGACAATAACTAATGTTGGCAAGTATGTGCAGAAATATACCCATTCATCCATATGTCCCAATGGTGTGAACCCAAGTGGCACTGGTTCCTCAAAAGGTTAAACACAGAATTATCACATGACCCAGTAATATGCCCCCCCCCAAAATCGATAACATAGTTACTCAAACAAATGCCTGTACACACATGTTCATAGCAACATAATTCACAATAGCCAAAAGGTGGAAGTAACCCAAACATCCATCAATGGAAAAATGGATAAATAAATTATGGCACACATATACAAATGATTATATTCAGCCATAAAAAGGAAAGAAATACTGACACATGCTACAAGGTGTAGGCATGAACCTCAAAAACATTATGCTAAGTGAGAAGAGCCAAACATAAAAAGTCACATATTATATGATTCCACTTAAATGAAATACCCAGAATAGAAAGGTCCTTAGGCACTGGTGGTTCAGTCAGTTAACTGTCCGACTCGTGATTTCTGTCCAGGTCATGATCTCATGGTTTGTGAGTTCAAGTCCCACACCGTGCTCTGCACTGACAGTGCAAAGCCTGCTTGGGATTCTATCTCTCTCCCTCTCTCTCTGTCCCTGCCCTGGATAGACTTCTCTCTCTCTCTCTCTCTCTCAAAATAAATAAATAAACATTAAGGAAAGAAAGAAAGAAAGAAAGAAAGAAAGAAAGAAAGAAGAAAGAAAGGTCCATAGAGACAGAGTAGATTGGTGTGTGCCAGGGGCTTTGGGGAAGGGAGTGGTGGGGAGGGGAGTAACTGTTTAAAAGATACAGGGCTTCCTTTTAGAGTGATGGAAATGTTTTGGAACTAGATAGAAGTGGTGGCTGCACAACATCACACATATCATTGAATTGTTCACTTTCAAATGGTTAATTTTATGTCAAGTGAATTTCATCTCCATTGGTGGCAGTGGGGGGTGGGGGGAGGGAGAACAAAAACATTCCAGCCACTCTGGCCCCAAGCTTGTGGTCTTCTTGCTTTGCCATGGCCATGACACTTTTCTCATTTGGTTCTGATCATGAGACCAGCACCAAAATAGATCTGTGCTACAAAGAATGGAAGGTAAAAGCAAATGACCTCAAGAGTGACAATCAAAATAACAAAATTCTTTAAAATTATTTTTTACTCTCTCTCTTTTTTTTTTTTTTTTTTTGGCCACCGAGGACATTTAACCAGCTCCCAAACTCTTCCTAATAGTTTCAAACTTTAACCTAGGATGGGAAATTTCTTTCTTTATGGAACTGCTGTCACAGGTCCGGGCTTTGGGAGTGATTTAGGGAGGAGAGGCAGAATGGAAGAAACAGAGGAGGAAGGGATGGGTCAGAAGACATGAGGGAGAAAAATGGAAACAAAGGTGTATACAGCTACACTTCCTGATGGAAAGTAAACTTCCCTCAGCTCAAGGAGCATGTCTTATGCATCACCAGGAGAACCTATTATAGAATCTAACTTGTAGTAGACACTCAGTAAATATTTGTTTAATAAACAAACTATAAAGGAAAATACATTTGGGTTTCACCCTGCTGGCCTACCTCATGAATCATAACACTTAGGAAAAAGCAATGCTTCATAACTAGTTGAATTCTTTTGTTCATTTAATTCATCCATCCATCCATCCACTTTACTCCCATTCAAAATTTGACAAGCTTGTATTGATTGTTTATTCTATGCAAGCCACTATTCTAGAAGCTGTGGCTACAGATCTGAATAAGACACTGTCTCTGCCCTCCAGGGAGGTTCTGGAAGGGGGTGGGGTGGGGAGTAGGGACAGTGGAAAACGGAGCTGGAGAGGTAGGCAGATGCTAGGTAGTGAAGGTCTTGGCCAATCAGATGGAGAGTTTTCCTGGACTCACCAACCACAGAAGGAACCTTGTTAGGGTAGTTGACATGGGTGAAAACCAGGGAAGCCCGATTTGCTTTTAAGCCCAAGGGACAAAGGCAGAGTTAGAAGGGGGAGATAAAAACAAGAAGGCCAAAATCCAGGCAAATTCAAGAATGAAGTGGGAAGCTCCTTAAGTGGGGGAGAGCCAAAATAATAGTGATAGTTGAATTATGGTGCCCCACCCCCATCATTACTGGGTGCCAGCTGCACAGATAAGGGGAAGGTCTGCCTGAAAAGTAAAGGCGATAGAGAACAATCACTGTGATGATGTGCCTATAGCCCTAAACTGCCTGTTGAAGGCAGACCATCCCCTGAAACATGTCCTAATCCTTGGATTCTGCAAATATGTTATGTTACATGACACAAGGGACTTTACTGTTGTCATTAAATTTATGGACCTTAAAATAGAGAGATTATCCCAGATTACTGGGTGGACCCTACCTAGTCACAGGAGCCCTTAAAAGCTAAGAAAGGTCTAGAGTACGAAAGAGGTGGCAGAAGGAGAAGTCAGGGAGATTTAAAGCAGGAGAGGGACTCAGCCTGCTGCTCCTGGAGGAAGGGACAGTTGGAAAGCTTAAGGAGGAATGGGGACAACTTCTGGGCTGGCAACCTTAAAAATAAAATAGCTATTTCACCAGCAAAATGACTTCATTCGGGGAACAGCAGAGGAACGGCAATTCGGGACAAGCAAACTATGGCAAACTACAGGCAAGTCCGAAGAGACAAAGGAAAGGTCAGCTTTTATTAGGTTTTAGGAGGAAACCGGGAGGGTTGTTTTGAACAAAAGTTCACCGGAGAGGAGTTGGAGGTTGTGGCTGTTCCTCATTGGCCGCCAGCGGTGGGTAGTGCCTAGTTACTGGGCAGGGAAACATCTTCCTTCTTTTTCTTAAAAGCAAGCGATAAAATTCCTGTGTGAAAAGTATCCTCCCTTGTCAAGATAAGAATTATCTTCCACTGGACATGCAGGCTGCGAGGAGAAGGATCTGCAGAGAGCGCCCCCTGCAGGGTTCGCACTCCACCTTCAGTGAGATTTCCTTCCCTCATCTTCACGGGGTGGGGGACTTGTCCCCCATGGCCGCCTGCTGGGAAACAGGACCTCAGTCTTGAAACCATAAGGAACCACATTTGGCCAGCAACTTGGAATGAGCTTGGAAGATCTGCTAAATCTGTGGTACTTTGTTAAGGGAGCAATAGAAAACTAATCATCGCTGCCTTTAACAAGAATGTGGCTTACATCTGATGAGGTGGTGGTTTCCTCCAGAGAGTGTCTGCTATTATCTTGGAAATTCAGAGCACAGACTCTGGAGCCAGATCTCCTGGGTTCAAATCCTGCCTCTGACATGTTCTACTGGGTGACAGTGGGTCCATCTTTTAACTGTTCTGAGTGTCCTCCTCAATAACACTTCCTACAGGATTGTTTTGAGGAATAAATGAGTGACTGTCTATAACTGGGAACTGTGTCTGGAACAGAGTAAATACTGGAAGTATTTTATTTTATTGTGATGCTGTGTCTGAAACATGGTGGAAGCATTCGATGAATGACACATTTTCTCCCTGTAGTAGATGCAATGGTTTGCCATCTAGACGCCAACCCCCCTCTTTGGGCCGACATGCACATTCCCCCAAATGCAGGGAATGTCGGCAGAGGGGGCTGCCTTCCCCAAGGTCACATCTCCATGGGGCCACAGCCTGCATCTGAAAGTCATTCCTCAAGCAGGCCTGGCTCCTTTGCTGAGATTCAAAACAACTCTAAAAGGATCACCTCAGCTTCAGAGTCCCCTTGGGATTGGCCAAGGCCTCTGTTACCACATCACGATCCCTCTGTCCCTGTCCTGCTTCCCTTACTCTCACAGAGGTGTGGGTCCTGAGATCCCTCCCCAAGAAACTTCCTGCACACACATCTCTGTTTCTGTTTCCCAGAGCATCGGACATAATACACTTCTCCCTTCTCTTTTTCTCTCTTCTTCTTGTTATTTGCAGACCATGCACTATGTCTTATGCATAGACCTTACAGCTCTAACTCAGGGCAGATATTACTTATTGTATTAAGAGGAGGAGACTGAGGCATTGAGTGGTTACATACCTGCCCTAGATCAAAGAGCTGGCAAAAGGCAAAGCCTGGCTGGGAATCCAGGTGCAAGGAGAATTTAAAGCCAGAGATACCCAGTTTATCATATTGAATTGACCAGATTGACCTTGGATCTTCCCTTTGGACTTGGACTCCATTTTTGCTTGGGCTTGAGTTGGCACTCCCTTTGGATATGGAGTCTTGAGCTACTTTTGGCCACCTCGGAGGGCTTTCCCTGTCCCTCATCCAACACAGTCTGGTTCGCCCCCAGCACTCTCCTCCTGAGTGGGCTTGTACCCGAGACTCCATCTATCCCCAAGGAGGTGGAAGCTCCTGTGTGACAATGTGGCATTTCCTTTTTAAGGGCGCTATGTGATATTCTTCTAGGACCAGAGTCCCACTTTCAGAACCAAGGACTCTGCCACACAGACACCCACACAACCCCATCACCTCTGGGGTTTGTCAGATGGTCAGGAAATGGCCAGTGATCAGGCTCATCCTTATTCCTAGGGTCTAGGCTCCTCCAAACTGGTCTGGACAATAAATGTAGTCTGTAAATGTATACTTACCTTAAAACATTATCCTGCTACTTGATGCAAGCTAGTTAGTATTGGAGAAGGCTTTATGTTCCAGTGTGTGCACACAGCATTGCTTATAGAAGCAAAAGAACAAGGGAATGAGCCAAATGTACAACCAGAGTACAGCTAAATAAATGTGAGCAGATAGTACTGTGTTATAAAATCATGCTTTCAAATAATATTTAATGGCATGGAAAATAGCTCAAAATATATTAAGTGAAAACAGTAGAATAGTAAACACTTTCATTGAATTTTTCACTAATTTTTAATGTAATAGGCTAGTAGGAGAACAGGCTAGAATAAAATACTTCATCATGATTATCTGGGGGAATGTGGAACTCTATGTTTTGGGGTTTTTTTTCCTCCTTCATACATTGTTGTATTTTTAAGTTATGTGCAAGTAGTGGGGACTACTTTTCAAGATAAACAACCATTTTATTTTATTTTATTTTTTAATTATTTATTTATTTTTTTGGTTTCAGGAGTACAATTTAGTGATTCATCACTTACATATAACACCCAAGTGCTCATCGCAACAATTGCCCTCCTTAATCTCCATCACCCATTTAGCCCACCCCCCCCACCCAACACCCCTCCAGCAACCCTGTTTGTTCTCTGTATTTAAGAGTCTACAGATAGGGAGGCAAATCATAACAACTATTTTAAAAGATACTATAAAAATCTGTTTTCTTAATTACTTAAGAAATTAAAAAATTTAACTAACTTTTTTTAGGTTGGCAATAAAACACATTTTGGGTCTTATAATCTAACCCAGTAGAGCTTAGGAGTTATGAGCAATTCTTATCTAGAGTTTTTTAAATTCATAGCCTGTTCAGTATGTTGAGTCTGTTTTCTGCTTGGTTGTCAGTCAGTAGTTCATGGATGGTATTGGATGGCTACATATCCAAAGCATCCAGATGGTTCTGATTACTGAATATTAGGATTTTCTATGTGCCATTCTTTACCAGCTTGATTTTGTTTTTAAGGAAATGAGAGAGCAGTGCCTTTATTCAAAAAAGATTTCATGAATACATAGCTCATGCCATGAACTGCCTTAGTGCAGATGAATATGTTTCTTTTAAAAAATCATGATATATTATGTTCTACGCTGCCATTACATACCAAGAATTGTGGGCATACAGAGTGGAATAACCAACTCTAGCTGTCAATAAATACTACATGGAGAAAGTCATTATTGAACTGGGTTTTGAAGGATAAATAGGAGTTGTCTAGGTTGAGAAAAATGGGAGACAACCATTCTAAGAAGAGGCAATAATATAAGCAAACTTAGAAAGTTGGAAAAATATATGATATGTTAGGAAAATATGTGAAACTGGCAAAATATATGGCTGGAGAAGTAAATGGGCCAGATTGGGAGAGTATTTGAATGTTGTGTTAAGGAGTTGATGGTTTGGTTTTAGAAGCAAATGGGAAGTATTGGATACTTCCAGTGGCAGGACAGCGCATAAATGGAGTCAGATGATTCAGTGATTCAGCATAAGTACACTTAGATCCTAACAGCTTGATGCACTGAGTTGATAGAAATACCCTCATGAGTCACAGTGCAATTATTTATTACTTTATTTAGCATATGTCTGATGTGCTCAGACTTGTTTTGGGCACCATGAATAAAATGTAAAATTTTTGAAAATCATTTTTTTTCTAATAAGTGCATTTGCAGCTTGCCAAATATAGGCCATAGGGTAGGAATGCTGATACTTTAAAAAACAAACATCACTGAGAGAAAAGACCAAAATATGTGACTCTACTATAGGAATAAAGGAACTGGAGTCCTAAGATCCTTCCACAGCATCAGTACAATTTATTACAATTATGTGTGGACCACTGTTTCTAATAGCAGTAGACTAGACAATACAGATGGCCCAGCAAACGTGGAGGGAGATGTGACCCAGTGACCTACTGAAAAATCACTCTGTGGGTTTTCAGGGCTATAGAAGTCCTTCTGCCAACCTTTTTGGAGTTGAGGTAACTCAGCATTAAAAAAGTATTTCTACAAAGCTACCTGGAAGTAGGAAAATTCCTTCAAGGGTGTGTGTATATGTGTACCCGTGTGTGTGTGTGTGTGTGTGTGTGTGTGTGTGTGAATAATGGATTGGTTAAAAGAACAGACGTTGCATCCAGACTGCTAAGCTTAATTCCAAGCTTTGCCCCACATACCAGTTTGGCAACCTTTGCAAGTATAATCATCAATCTGTGCCTCAGTTTCTTTGTAAAGACAATAATAGTATTGACCTCATAGGATTGTCATAAAGATTTACTGTAAAGCACTTAGAATGGTTCTAGGCACATGATAAGTATTAGTGATTACTGTCACTACAGTCCACGATTATTTGCTAATGAGCCAGGGAGTAGGGAAGATAGAGAATTAATGGGGAAATTTGCCCCTGAGAAAATACTGGGAGGGAAAGGGTCAGGGAGAAGAGGCACTGGGTCTGAGGATTATCCTTCCCTCGCTCCCTCTTTTCCTTCCTTCCTTCCATCCTTCCTTCCTTCCTTCCTTCCTTCCTTCCACAATTATATATTGAGTGCCTACCATGTGCCATTCTTCTAGATACCAGAGAAATTGCAGTAAACAAAAGAATTAAAAGTCTGCCTTTGGGGTCCTTATATTCTAGTGAAGAAGATAGAAAACACATCAACTTAATGTCAGGGAGCGTTTGTTTTTACAAAGAAACTGAAGAAATTAGATGAATTAGATGAGGGATTTGTTTCCTGGGAATGGCCCTAATATTGGTAGGGAAAGAGAAACTACTAGGCCAGTGGGCAGACACATCTACTGAGAAGGGCCATATGGGAGTGTCCAGGAACTGTCCTGGATAGAAAAACCAACCTTGCACCATAGCAGGGAAGTCTCCCTAGGTTAGTCCCATTGTCCGGAATGATAGTGTGCTTGCTCTTGGATCTTGCATGTGGAACATCTGGGAGTCACAGGAGAGGGGACATCACCCTGGGTTTTGAGACCTTGTCTTCAACTCTCTCACCAAGTAAATGCAATCAATGCTGTACACGTGCTAAGAATCTTCACACACCAGATGACCAACTGCTGTTGAGAATGCCTCCCAGCATCATGGTCATTCATGAGTGACTCTAGAGGACCTCTAGATGCTAAGTGCAATGGCAGGATGTACCCTGGTTTTGTCTGAGAGTGAGGCCAAGTCACACTAGTATAGTCTGCGTCCTCTAGTACACAGGAAATGGAGGATGTGATGGTTCATTATACTTGTCAACCTATCTAGGCCAAGCGCCCAGATAGTTGTTCCAACACTCATCTAGATGTTGCTGTGAAAGTATTTCTTAAATGAGATCAATTTTTTTAAGTTTACTTATTTATTTTGAGAGAGACAGAGACAGCACAAGTCAGGGAGGAGCAGAGAGAGAGAGGGAGAGAGAGAGAATCCCAAGCAGGCTCCATGCTACCAGTGCAGAGCCCAATATGGGGCTTGAACTCACAAAACTATGAGATCATGACCTGAGCCAAAACCAAGAGTTGGACACTTACCCAACTGAGCCACCTAAGTGTTCCTCAACATTTGAATCAGTAGACTCTCAGTAAGGCAGATTACCCTTCATAATGTGGGTGGGCCTCATTTAATCAATTTAAGACAAAAAAGACAGATGTCCCCTGAGGAAGAAGAAATTCTGTCTACAGTCTGCATTTGGACTCAAGCTGCAGCATCAACTCTTCCTGGGTTTCCACCCTTCCAGCCTACCTACTCTTCAGATTCTACAGTTGCCAGCCTCCACAGTCATGTGAGCCAATGAGCCAATTCCTTAACATACATCAATCTCATGATGAGAGATAGATAGATAGATAGATAGATAGAAGGATGGATATATAGGTTGATGGAAGGTTGGTTGGGTGGGTCAGTGGGCGGGTGGAAGGAAGGAACGAAGGACGGGTAGAAGAATGAATGGATGGATGGATGGATGGATGGATAGATGGATAGATGATAGACAGACAGATATCTCTCTATCCACATACATACATGTACATCCTATTGGTTCTGTTCCTCTGGAGACCTCTGACTAGTACAGAGGGGAATGGACTTCTCACTCACATTTAGAAAATTCCAGTTCCTTCCTCATGATTTAGTTCATTTAAAAAAAATTTTTTTAATATGAAATTTATTGTCAAATTGGTTTCCATACAACACCCAATGCACATCCCAAAAGGTGCCCTCCTCAATACCCATCACCCACCCCTCCCTCCCACCCCCCATCAACCCTCAGTTTGTTCTCAGTTTGTTCTCAGTTTTTAAGAGTCTCTTATGCTTTGGCTCCCTCCCTCTCTAACCTCTTTTTTTTTCTTCCCCTCCCCCATGGACTTCTGTTAAGTTTCTCAGGATCCACATAAGAGTGAAAACATATGGTATCTGTCTTTCTCAGTATGACTTATTTCACTTAGCATAACACTCTCCAATTCCATCCACATTGCTACAAAAGGCCATATTTCATTCTTTCTCATTGCCACGTAGTATTCCATTGTGTATATAAACCACAATTTCTTTATCCATTCATCAGTTGATGGACATTTAGGCTCTTTCCATAATTTGGCTATTGTTGAAAGTGATGCTATAAACATTGGGGTACAGTGCCCCTATGCATCAGCACTCCTCATGATTTAGTTCAAATGGCACCTTCAAAGTGAGGTTTTCCCTAGTATCGCACATTGGGCTAGTTGAATTTTCTCATTATCCAATAATTGTTTCTTGTAGAATTAGGGTCACTTCTTATTCATATTTAGATGCCTACGTCCTGGCTTCAAGCCCCCTAAACAAGATTGTGACATGAATACCATTACTGCTCAGGGCAGGGCCATGTCCTAGTCATCTCTGAATATACTCTGTGCGTGATGGATTGCTAGGTTTTCACTAAATTTCAGTAGAACAAAACTACATTGTCCACTCCCTTTCCGTGGCTGGTTTTGCCTGCAAAGGGGTATGTTATGGGTTGGGTTATGTCTTCCCCCAAATTCATATGTCGACGACTTAACCCCCAGTGCCTCAGATGTGACTTTATTTGGCAATAGAGTCTTTACAGAAATGGTAAAGTTAACATGAGGTGATGCGGTGGTGGGGGTGGGGCACGAATCCGGTATGATTGATGTCCTTATAAAAAGGGAAAATTTCGGGGCGCCTGGGTGGCGCAGTCGGTTAAGCGTCTGACTTCAGCCAGGTCACGATCTCGCAGTCCGTGAGTTCGAGCCCCGCGTCGGGCTCTGGGCTGATGGCTCAGAGCCTGGAGCCTGTTTCTGATTCTGTGTCTCCCTCTCTCTCTGCCCCTCCCCCATTCATGCTCTGTCTCTCTCTGTCCCAAAAATAAATAAATGTTGAAAAAAAAAATTTAAAAAAAAAAGGGAAAATTTGGACACAGAGAGAGATACATAGAGAGAAGACAGTGTGAAGGGACACAGGGGAAGGATGGCCATCTACATGCCAAGGACAGAGGCCGAGACAGATCTTCGCCTCACAGACTCAGAAGAAATCAACCCCTCTGACACCTTAACCTTAGCCTTTTAGCCTCCAGAACTGGGAGACACTAAATTTCTGTTGTTTAAGAAGTTTGGTTTGTGCTCTTTGTTACAGCAATCCTAGCAAACAAATACAGGTATATCCCCACCAACAAATGCACATTGTTCAGTGAACCCAGGCTTCTAAGGACCTATGTAACTCCTTTCAAATTTTTAATATTAAAGAAAGAAGCTGAGTGTTTAAGTCACTGAGATATCACACAATCTTGGTTAACTTGGTTCCTGTTAGCTTCCTTACCTCTTTTCACAGCTAGAAAGTGTATTATCTCTGAGAGCAATGCCTGGCACGTAGTAAGCATTCAGTAAGCATTTAGGGATATGAATCAATAAATAATGGACATGTCCCATGCTACTGCCTTCCAGCAGAACAAAAGCAACCTTCCACACCCTGTTTGTCTTAGATCAGCCTCTGTGGTCCATCTTAGCCCCAAGCCCCTTTGAAGTTGTTTATTCCTTACCAGATGCCCTGATTCATTAGTGGTTTCCATTAAAGCCATGGTTGAAGAGACACTTTCGTTTGAAACCCTTGAGTGTGGTGTTTTTATTTGTCTGGCTTCTCCTGCTCTGAAATAATTCTTTTCTTAAGGTGCTGAATTTTCTCATGTTCGCCTCTCATCCTTGACAGCCTTTCCTTTGATCTGTTCTGGAGGGACTTGCCCAGGCCCATTTAGGAATGCCAGGGGATCTTAAAGGAAAATAAATCATTGACTGTTGAAGGTGAGAAAGATCAAGGGAGACGCCTTTGTCCAGACCCTTCGGTTCTAGATGAGGTCACAGTTTTCCAAATAAGCCATGAGAATGGTAGTAGTGGTGGCAAGACATGTTAATAATAGCAAGAGCACATCACCTACCTTGCCATTTGTAGAGAACTTCCCCTCATGTGATTTGATTTCATACAGCACCTTATAGGAGATTGAAGGAACTTGGACAGTAGAAGAGATCACTGGCCCTGGTGTCCGGAGGCCTTGGCATTGCCACTTCTGCTCTGCAGTGACTCTGCGCAAGTCAGTTCACCTTTATGAGCCTTTGCTGCCCCACTTATAAGATGGGTATGAACATGGCTCCTCATTATGGTTGCTGAGAGACCAAGAATATACAAGATCTTTGAAAACTATAAAATTCTGCAAAAATAGAAAATGCAGCAATTTTGTACTTCAATTTTTTCTTAGTTGATTTTTTTTTATTGTTATCAGCAAAATAGGGACAGGTTTTTTTTAAAGGAATTTTATTTTGTAAGTGAGAAATGAATAAATTTGTGCCAACGATTGAGGGTGCCAATTGAATTCACAGTGAGAAGCCTAATACATCAGAGATGTCACTCAAATCACGGCAGTCATTAATATGGCCCTGAAATTTGAGACATGTCTGTATGTGAATATCCATCTCACCACTGCTGAGTGCTTTTTTTTAAAGGAACTTTTGCTTCTCTACTATTTTTTGTTTTTATTTACTCTTTCTGGCTAAAAAAAAGTTCAATGTACATTCACTCAGCACATATTTACTCATCCATGTGCTGGGTATAAGTCAAGGCCCTGGGGAATAAAGTTCCTGCCCTCATGAAGCTTACATTTTAGTGAAGGAGATAGATGGTAAATAGAAGCATATAGTGTGTGAGATGATAATATATATTATGGTGAAAAAATGGTAGCAAGACAAGGAGTGCTTCTTGAAGATGGCACTTCAAGGGATGTAGGAACTCTGCACTCACCAGAGGGTTGTGATGGAGAAGCCATGGGACTATCAGAGGGAAGAACATTAAAGGAGTGCTGTTGCCTTATAAATAATTGCCTAAGAATGTCATCCTTTGAGTAAGAAGAAAAGCCACTGGAAGGTTTTGAGTGGAGGGGTGATATCATTCATTAAACATCCAGGTGCAAAAATCAAGGATACAGTTGCTTATGTGAGTCTGAAGTTCAAAGAAGTTCAAAGTGGTGATATAAATTTGGAAGCCATGCTCAGTGAAGAAAGAATGGAAACACAGAAAAGTATTAAAAAAATGGAAACATATAGAACATCTTTACTGAGGTATAACTGATATACAAGGAACAGCACATAGTTAATGTGTACAGTCTGATGAGCTGGCCGTATGCAAACACCTGTGATACCATCACCACAATCATCACCTCCCCAAGTTTCCTTGTTGTCTCTTTGCTTTTGATTTGTTTTGTGGTCAGAACACTTAACGTGAAATCTACCCCTTTAACAAATTTTGAAATGCACAGTAGTAGATCCTTAACTATAAGCTCTATGTTGTACAGCAGATCTCTAGAACCTATCCATTTAGCATAACTGAAATTTCATACCCATTGGGCAATAACTCCCCATTTCTCCCAGCTCCCAGCCCCTGGCAATGCCTAGTGTATTCTCTGTGTCTATGAGGTAGACTATTTTGGATACTTCATGTAAGTGGAATCCTGTAGTATTTATCCTTCTATGACTAGATTATTTCACCTAGCATAATATCCCCAGGTTCATCCATGTTGTCACAAATGGCAGGGTTTCCTTATTTTTAAGACTGAACAGTATTCCCTTACATGCATATACCACATTTTCTTTATCCACTCATCTGTCGATGGACGCTTGGGTTGTTCCTGTATCTTGGCTACTTTGAATAATGTTGCAGTGAACATTAGAATGCACGTATCTCTTCAAGGTCCTGATTTCAGTTTTTTCAGATAGATATCCAGAAGTGGGATTGCTGGATCATATGGTAGTCCTATTTTTATTTTTTGAGGAATTTTGTACTGTTTTCTCTAGCTACCTACACTATCTTACATCCCTGTCAACAACGTACAATGGTTCCAATTTCGCAGCACTCTCATCAACACACATTATCTTTTTTTTATAATAACCATCCTACCATGTGTGAAATGATATCTCATTGTAGTACCGATTTACATTTCTCTGATGATGAGTGATGTTCAGCATTTTTTCATGTACCTGTTGGCTGCTGTATACTCTTTTTGGAGAAACATCTGTTCAAGTCTTTTGCCCATTTTTTAATTGAATTGTTTTGTTTTATTTTATTCTATCTGCTATTGAGTTGTAAGAGTGCATTATATACCTTAGATATTAACTTCTTATTATATATATGGTTTGTAAATGTTTTCTCCCATTGTATATATTGCCTTTCATTCCATTAATTGTTTCTTTGTGCAGAAAATTTTGTCTACTTATCTATGTTTGCTTCTGCTTCCTGTGCTTTTGAGGTCATAGCCAAGATATCATGCTAAGACCAATGTCAGGAAGGTTTTCCCTTATGTTGCCTTCTAGCAGTTTTATAGTTTCAAGTCTTATATTAAAATCTTTATTCTACTTTGTATTGATTTTTGCATATAGTGTAAAGTAGGGATTCAATTTCTTTTTTCTCTTTCCATTTATTTATTAAGGCACATGGCTACCTAGTTTTCACAACACCATTGGTTTAAGAGATTATCCTTTCCCCATTATGTATTCAAGGCACCTTTGTCAAAGATCAGTTGACTTTATATTTGTGGGTTTATTTCTAGGCTTTTTATTCTATTCCATTGGCCGATATGTCTGTCCTTATGCCAATACCATACTGTTTTAATTAATGTAGCTTTGTAACATTTTTTGAAATCAGGAAATATGACGCCTCCAGCTTTGCTCTTCTTTTCTCAAGATCACTTTGGTTACTATGGGTCTTTTGTGGTTCCATATAAATTTTAGAATTTTTATTCTATTTCTGTAAAAATTGCCATTAGGACTCATTTTATGAGGCTGGCATTATTCTGATACCAAAACCAGGCAAAGATACAACAAGAATAGAAAATTAGAGGTCAATATCCCTGATAAATGTAGATGCAAAATCCTCAAAAAAAATACTAGGTACACCAAATTTAACAGTACATTAAAAGGATAATACACCATTATCAAGTGGCATTTATCCTGGAATGCAAGTAGGTTCCAACATACACCTATCAATAAATACAATAGATTGTATTTATTACATTAATAGAATGAAGGATAAAAATCACATCATCTCAATAGATGCAGAAAAAGCACTTGACAAAATCTAACACCCTTTTATAATATAAAGCACTCAACAAACTAGGTATAGATGGAATGTACCTCAACATATAAAACGCCATATATAAAAAAGCCACAGCTAACACAATGTTCAATAGAGAAAAAATAAAAGCTTTTCCTCTAATATCAGGAGCAAGACAAGGATACCCACTCTTGTCCCTTCTATTCAACATAGTACTGGAGGTCCTAGCCAGAGCAATTAGGCAAGAAAAAGAAATAAAAGGAATCCAAAACAAAAAGGAAGTAAGTGTCTCTGTTTGCAGATGACATGATCCTATATATAGAAAATCCTAGAGACCACACACACACACACACACACACACCCTGATAAAAGTAATGAACAAATTTAGTAAAGTTGCAGGATGCAAAATCAACATACAAAAGTCAGTTGCATTTCTATACACTAATAACAAACCATCTGAAAAGAAAATTAAGAAAACAATCTTATTTATAACAGCATCAAAAAGAATACATTGCTTAGGAACAAACTTAACCTATGAAGTGAAAGATTTGTACACTGAAAACTGTGAAACACTGATGAGAGAAATTAAAAGACATACAAATAAATGGAAAGACATCCCATGTTTGTGGGTTGGAAGACTTAGTATTGGTAAAGTGTCCATACTGCCCAAAGAAATCTAGATATGATTTTTTAAAGCTACCTTTATGGCTGCTCAGCTATGAAAGAGAAGGAAGGTATTACTTGAGAATTCCCAGATTGTGACCACAGTTTTTTCTCATAGTGTTAATACAGCAACATCTCTGTACTTGTTTCTGACTTGGACACTATCCAACCTGAACCCCCTTCATCTCTGGCTTCTCATCTGGACTCTATGCCTTTTATGGTGGCAGAGCTGGTCTTCAGAACTAGCTAGTCCAACACACCAGCCTGTGTAAGTTTCCATTACAATCTGTCCCCTTCTATTATCTCATTCAATCATTACCCAACCCAGGTTTCTCTAACTTCCAACCCAAACTTTTTCTACCATACTACAGAATCACAATTTCCCTCATCAATTAAAAACTACAACTATGACTTTAGAAGAGTCATTTCAGTAGTATCAGGGCTCACAATATGCCTGACCCCTCTTGAAATACACAAATAAGCCACTGACTTTTAGATATGGATGATTTACAGCCTGTGTAATGTAATGACTCACTTCATGTGAGCAGCTCCTCTGGAGCCTTCTGAATGGTCTTTTGGCCTTTATGGTGATCTAGTCAGCCCAAATTCAACACACAATTCCCCAACAACATGTTTTTTGTTGCTTCACAACAAGCCCTGTGCTACATATTCTGGAGGATATAGAGGTAAGAAAGAAAGTGTCCCCACTCTAAGAATTTGTAATAGGTAGCGTATTCCATTTTGGAGCAGCTATGTCAGAAACACCTTCCTAAAATTGATTCAGAACTTCAGCTCACTGCAACTTCTACTCATTGGTTCTTCCACAGTTTAATACATTCATTATGTGCCGGAGGGAGTAGGCTCAAGTAGGAGGGAAGTTTCTTCTCCCCCATCCCTGCCAATCCTCCGCAAGGACAGAGGAGTTACCAATGATGGGTCCTAATCCAGACCACACACTGTACCACATTTGCAAGTGCACAGTGTCATGTGCATCAAAACATTGTATAAATGCACATGGGTCTTCTCTCCATGCAGCTGTGTTGAAAGCTCAGCTAGAGGCCACTTAATATCCAGCTATTATAATCTCCTCTCTTTTGTTCCCTGCATGTGTATGTGACAAACATGTGATCAGTTTGTTTTCATGACCAGTACACCAAACCAAAGAGCTTGAGTTTTTAAGATCCACTGGGGCTTGAAGAAAGATAGAAATCATAATGAGTTGTATAGGTGAGGCTTTTGGTGTAATCCAGGGATACCAGATTTTTTTCCTTTGGGGTAAAACATGCTAGTTCAATCAATTATAAAGTATTCATTTTGTTTCTCACTTACCATTGTACCTTGTAAGCTTCCTCAGGAACTTCATAGGGAAGGAGTTACTGAGATGAAGCTATGATGTTGCTATTTCCAGAATTCTTGGCTACGATGCTATCAGAACCTTGTCGCAGTTTGCAAAAGAAAGAATTTCTAATATTACAGCCATTTATCTACTGACTGAATGTTATCTTCAACATCTTCTGAAAGCATTCATGCAAGCTGTATTTATACACTTCCAGTGACAGGGACTTCTTTACCTTATACAGCCAGTCTTTTCACCTTTGCACACTTGTGATGAATAAGAAGTTCCTTTGTGGATCGAGCCAATTCTGATCCCCAGTAATTTCAATCTCATGGCCCTATTTCTATCCCTCAGAGATAAAATGGAATGAACTTAACAAAGTCTATTCCTTTTTAGTGTAACGGCACATCAACTTGACTACAATTCCCTCTAGTTATGTCAAGGTCTGATAACCCGCGGGAAGGAGATATTCCCAAGTGTTGGCTGTTTCTCTGTAATTGACTTTTCTGCTCAGTGCTCAGCTCAGGCAAGCCACTGTTGATATGCCAATCTGAGACCCCCTCTGTGTACACAGCCCAATGGAGTGCGACAACCAGAGTACAGGTAATGGGTATGGATGAAAGTCATGGCTCCTGGAACATCTCCATTTCATTTGTGATGAAGCAGCCCATTCTCAGAGCCCTACAGGAGACTTGGCTTTGCTACCCAATGTTCCGAACGTCAGCTGAATGTGAAGTATGCATGCAAATAGCATCCTTGTTTAGGTGCCAGATGGTCAAGTGATCCTTGGTATACCTGGGGCATCAGTATGTACACATAAAGACAGTGTTTATACATCATAACAAGTAAAAAGCCTTTATACATCATCCGAGAGTGAGAGAGAGATTGTGGTAAACATACAAGAATAAGAGCTATGGAACCAGACACACCCAATTCAAACCTTGCTTTCTGTCTTTTAAAAGACTTGCTATATGTTGTGCCCTTAGGCCCAGCTACTCTATCTCCCTGGACTTCATTTTCCCCCTATATTTGCAAACCAGAGAAGCAATATCCTCCCTCACAGGGTTGTTATTAGGATAAAACGAGTGAAGGGTCTAATATAATGCTTGACACTTAAAATATACTGCTTTGACATTCAAAAATGTAAGTTCTTTTCTACAGTTATTCAGTTTACAAGGTTTTTCCCCCCCCTTTTATTGTCTAATAACACCTAGGACTTGTTTGATCTAATTTCAAGCTTTCAGGCAGGACCATTGCATGTGTAAATGAACTCTGTTCTAAGAAGAAAACCAGAACATAGAGGAGATTGTGCAGCTTTACCCTTGGAAAGTTCTCTGTCCATCCAGCTTGCACTTTCATGCTTCCATCTCTCCATCTGCAAAATGCTTGGGTTGAATTAGATGATCTAGAAGGTCTTACCCTCTCTTCTTACTCTCATCCATTATTATTATAGCAGTTTGGAGCTATTTTTGTTCTGTTCCTGAAGGAGAAGTGAGGGGAGATGAGCAGTTCTTGGGGACCTGTTGGCTTGCAAGGCCTCTGTTAGATACTCTGTTTAGTATCGTGTTAGGCTCACTACCACTCCATGAGGGAGTTACTATTACTCTTTACTCACAGATAGATGGAGAATGTCATAGAGATTAATGACATTGGCCAAATTGCTCCCGGTTAGTAAGTGGCAGAGCTTCCTAATCTAGATGAGGACATGGACGCTGGGAGTGGGATGCTTGTCCTACTCCTCAGAGATACCAGGGTCCCTTACCTAACTCAGTACTCTTATGCCTACAAGAGAACATCATGGAACAGAGAAAGGGTGCATAGTCCCAAGACTTAGGAAACCAAGCTTCTGGCTTTTACTCTACCTCCAAATTTCATCCTAAATTATTCTTTCTCAGAAGAACTGAAAAATTACCTGCTATAATTACCTTCATGGTCACCTTGAAAGGTGCATGAGCAGGGTAAAGAGGAATGAAAGATGGTACAAGGAGCTGCAGGTATGAGCTGTAAGGCGCCACTGCTCACTGTATGGCCTTGGCAAGGTTGCTTGCACCTCTGAGCCTTAGGGTCTTCACATGTCCAATGAAAGCGTTGAACCAGTTTCTTAAACTGTGGTCCCCACACCAGCAGCATCAGTCAGTATCATCTGGGAACTGCTTAGAAGTGCACATCTCAGTCCCCACCCAAGACCTAGTGAATCAGGTGCCCTGATAGCGGAGCCCAATAATCTGTGTTTTAATCAGCCCTCCAGGAGGTTCTGACCATGGTAAAGCTGAAGAACTGGTGGGTGAGCTGGGTATAAGGACTCTGCATCTGGCAGAAAGCCCTAGAAAAATGGCTGTGGCTGGAACTGAGGGAAGAATCAAGTCACTTCCTCAAGGCAGGAGAAATGAATGAATTTGCGTTCTGTGTGTAGCATCCTGCCTCCAAGTTAAGCCTCTAACACACACTTGTTATTTTATCTTGCTTCATATTTCTTGACCTTTTTCACTGATTTCTTTATCTGCAAGGGGTGGGGGAGAGCAAAGATATTTACCTCCTAAATTTCCTGGGAATTGAAGCTGCATGAGCAGCTTGTGGGAAGTGCCTGGCACATAGCAGCCTCTTGATAAGTAGTCGCCCAAACTCTCTGGGTCTCCACCCTTAGGGTAAAAGGTAAACAATTTTGAAAGGAAACTCTTCCCTTATCTGGGTGACATGGGATTTTTCTGAGCCAACCCGAGCAGGTCACCAAAGGAAACCTAGTGCATCAGAGGTGCCACGACCCACAGATTCTAAGTATGCCTCCAGCCTAGAACTTGTGAGTTTGTCTCTCGAGGAAGCTCTGTGTCTTCATAGTTGACTGCAACTCCTTCAGGACATGTGAACAGCAAGGGCATGTTTTTTTAACTAGCAGGAACCTACTTATGCTTTATGCAAATTAAAAGCAGAAAGTATCCTGATATAGGACACGGACCGTGATCCGGGACTGGAAGGTGGTAAAGTCTTGGTGGGGACTGTTGGTAACAGAGACTGTATTACCACTCTGGCTTTGTGGGTCTCATTTCTCTCCATTCTCCAGTTCACATGATGGGAAGTAGCCACCCACACCTCTGGGGTTTTCTGGCCACGTGACTCTGTGCCCTCTGCCCTTCTCTTTTGCAGTCTACCTCTCTTAAGTCCAAATCCCCGGGGAAGAGAATTTGGCTCACAGGCTTGGTCCAGTCGTCTGTGGCCAGAGACACTGGATCACCTTATACTCTTAGTTACTGGGAACCACACCTCTGGGTTGAGAAGGAGGTTTGAGAAGCTGTTAGGAACCGGGCAGACTGTTAGATACTCTTAGTTACTGGGAAACACACCCCTGGGGTGAGAAGGAGGTTTGAGAAGCTGTTAGGAACTGGGCAGACTGTTAGAGATCTTCATTTTGACAAAGATGGGAGAGAAATCTTTTGACTCCTCCTCAAGAACCAGGGCTGCCGATTGCTGTCAGGTGCAGGGTATGATCAAGACCCTGCCATTTTGTGTTCACAGTAAAGGTTACAATTTATAATGCTAGCTCTTCTTTTAAATTTTGCTGCCAAGAAAGGTTGACTCAACAGACATGGGATATGGAAAGAGAATTTTTTATTCTGCAAATACACCAAAGTTCAGCGTCAGTAGGGCAATACGACAAAACATAAATTACTGTTATCTTTAGTGCATGTTATGCTTATAGCAGCTTATTGAATCTCTATGTAAGGAAGTTCTGCTTTGATGAAACATTTTTATTTTTTTTAGTTTTTCAAGAGGTGACTGAATACAAAAAAATTATACTTACTTAAGGCACAAAATGGGTGTAATGTTGTGGAAATACTCTGTGATAAGAGTCTTTTCTCATCCAGCCACAGCTTAACTGTGATGTGGGCTGCGATTCCCTCAAATGAAAAATGACAAAAGTCAGACCTAGTGATGTCCAATGCCCTTCTCGCTGCCGATGACATCTAGGCTTTCTGTGATGCCCTGTTGATAGAGATTTTGTGACTTGGCAGGTATCCTCAGGATGCTGGCAACATCGTGGTCCCGGCAGGAAAACGAGTGGCACATTCAGAGGGTTTGCTGGAAAAAGTTTAATGAGGGGATTGTTTACAGAGATTTGGGTGAAGCAGCCAGAGCGGCAAAAGTAGGTGGCTACTGTCCTGTAACCTCAGGAGAGAAAGCCACCTGAGGCTGGCAGAGAGGGAGCGAGGAAGAAATGCCTGCATGCCTCTCTCCTGCACCCTCAGACTCTAGCTGGCACCTCCCACTGAGTCCAGTGAGAAGCCAGCATAGAAGGTCGCCCAGGGATACCGTCTCCCTGCTGCAGAGCAGGGCACATTCCAGATCTGGGGGAATAAACGGAAGCTGAAGACAACAGGAGGGTGTGGTGGATGTCTCTCCAACTCTTGTGCTGCCAGCTGGGGACAAACACCCTGTCCTAACAGAGAATCCACACTGCTTCTGTGGCCTTGGGGTGTTGCTGTCTGTGGCCTGACCCCTGCTGGGTAGACTTGAAGCACAGGGGCTGTGCTGGAGAGCTACTGATTGTAGACATCCAGTTCCTAGAGGAAAAGGGGGCAGACCCCCACAGCATCCCCTCCCCTCAGGAGGTAATGGGGCCAGGGATGGGCTTCTTCAGGCTTCTCAAGCCCTTTCTGTTCCAAGCTATCCCATTGGCAGCTGCCATCCTGAACATGGCCTTGGGACCAGTGCTGACCAGCGCTCCCTTCAAAATCCTGCAATGGTTCACCAGTGCCTGTTAAAAAACTTTCTTCCAGTACTTGTGCCCAAGTTTCCTGCAGGTACAGGTGTTTCCTGTCATAGGAAAACTTCTCTTGGACTGTTTCTTTCCTTCCCCTGAGGTGTGCTTTCTCTCCATCTCCCTGGGAAAACACGACCTAATATGGAAGTGAGCTCTCCGTCCTTTGACAAACAACCTCCCTCCGTACCTCTCTCAGTGCACCTGTGACATGTTAACTGGGCCTTGTTTAAGTTCTCTTCCTGTTTCATCACTGCTTCATCATTGCTTCTTTATTTTTAAAAAATTTTTTAATGTTTATTTCTTTTCGAGAGAAAGAGAGAGAGAGAGAGAGAGAGGGTCCAAAGCAGGCTCCACACTGACAGCACAGAGCCCAATGCAGGGATCGAACTCATGAACCGTGTGATCACGACCTTAGCCAAAGTTGGAAGCTTAACCGACTGAGCCACCCAGGCGCACCTCATCACTGCTATTTTAGCAGACCTCTTTCCTGTTTGTTCCCACAAGTCCAAGTCTACTCCAAGGTCATCTCCTGCTGTACTCATCACTGCAAGGAACTACACTCCCCGGGATCTTTTGCTCTTTGGCTTTCAAGTGGTTTCAGCCGATGGGAGGGCCTTGGCAGAAGACTGGACAGGAGAGAAGCTGGGCTTCTGGAAACATCTCCCACTTTAGCACCATCTCTTCTGGGATTCAGCTCCTGGAGGGCAGTTCCCACTGGGGTTCCCACTACAACAAATCTCCTGGAGGGTCTTCATGCCTGGACTCTGGTAGCACCGTCATTTCCCCCTGACCCTAAAGTCCTAAGATTTAGGCAGCAGCTTCTTACTGCTGGAACCCTGTATGGTCTGTCAGTTCCTTCATCATCTGTGTAACTGATCCCGTGTGTTAAATTTCCTCTGCTTGAAATAGTTAAGATAATTTTCGTGCTCCTCACCGGCCCAGATGCATCATCTCACCCCCACATGGAGAAGGCAGCATGAGATTGGGGAAAGTGTTTTCATCTTCATCACAAAACATACCCGGGATCAGATTCCAGGTCTGCTTTTTTGACTCCAGGGACTTCAGACAAGGTGCGCAGCCTCTAGCCAAAGCCAATTGGCTATTTTCCTAGACTCCTTGGGAAGATTTTCAGTGAATTCACATTCACATTTAGATGAAAATGGTATGAAAATAACCTGGCACATGGTCCATACTCAGTAACCTAGAGTCATATTCTTCAATATCAACAAGAAACAGACTCACCTCTTTTCCTGGTCCCAGTTGTGGGCTTTGGGACTTTAGCCATTTGTGAGTAAATGCTACAGCCTTTGTAGGAATGAAACGGTCAGAGTGCCATGAGGAAAATCAAAGAAGGCAAAGAAGAGAAAAATATCCACTGAATGGCTGTCCCCATTCAGGAATTGTGCTAGGACCCCCAAGTGTACCTCCCGGTTTGACTTCCCCTGCAGGAGAAGAAGCAGTGGGAAAGAGGAAGACAAAACCAGGAACTTGTCATTATCAACACTGCCTGCCCTCCATTGGCCAGGACATGGTCCCCACATGGAAAGGACATCTGTCCTTTCCACAGAAGGAAACGGGGCCTCTGGGAGGTATGGTAACTTGACTTGACTAAAGACACACAACTAGTGCAGTGGTTAGATTCCAGAACTTTCCATGCCTGGCATCCACAGTTGCCATCAGGATGGAAGATAGAAGGAAAGTTGCAAGCTTCCCTGAAAAGAAAGAAGACACACAGAGGCCACATTAGGTCTCAAGACAGGAAATTCACTTCTTGTGAAGCTTGCAAAGCAAACCCAAGAGGTATGGAGGGGGGAGGGAAAAGAGAAGAAAGAAACTAGGAGAAACAGTTGAGTTGGAGACCTGGAGGGGCCGGGAGAGATAAGAAGGGAGAGGAGAGATGGAGGCAGCTGTGACAGGGCTCAGATAAGCAGCTGCATCTCTCTATTAGAGATTCTGCCCCAGTTCTCAGAAAATTCCATCTCCAGAGCCTGTCAGGGGAGATGTAATCCACCTCAGAGGGAAGGAAAAAGGAAATGGAGGTGGGGGAGGTGGGCAGAAGGGAGCTGCTGTCTCAAGGGCATTCTCCTCCATTTTGGAGACTGCTTGGCTCCTGACCTCGGTTTGCCCTCCTTTTCACAGGAGCTTTAAGAAGTAGACAATTATGTGGCAGATTCATGACTTCACTCTTCAAGGAAAATACTTCTGGATCCAGCAAGGAAGACAGTCATGGGCCATTGGTTTCTAAAATTGCTACTTCTTCTCCAAAAGCCCTCAGATGAAGAAGCTGCCCACAGTCGACCCCTCTCACAAGGTAATGAAGACATAATCTATCTTTGGTAGGTTCAGACTCGGCTGCACTCGGCTGCATAGTCCCGCACCAGGTGCAAAGTCTCCATGCTGTCCCACGTCCTCCTTATCCGTTCTTCCCTGCCATACCCTGGGATGGATTTGACTCCTTCCTTGTTTAATAGAGGAGGAAACTGAGTGTCAGAAGAAATAGCCCAGGGTCAAACAGCCAGTAACTGGAATCTGAGTGTTCTGGTTCTCGGTCAGGTATTCTTTCCTGAAGTGGGAAGCACGTGCACTGGTGATGTAAAGATGATTGCAGGTGTCGCGTGTGTAAATTTCTAAAATAGTATTTTAGGACTTACATGTTTATTTTATTATAAAGTAGAATATATTAAAGGAAAGCTTACATATAACTGGTATGCTAAACCTTATATACTATCAGCACATACATACTATTACCTTAGAAGAGGTTAGATACATGTTTTATTTAAGAAAAAAAATAGTGAGTTTGTAATAATACAGCATTCACCAATACAACAATAGCGAACACTTTCCTGGTTAATATAAAGTGACCACAGTCTAAGCTAGATAGAGATTTGTGTGTATAATTAATTCTTAGGAGTTGGCTTTTTTTTTTTTGCATTTTACAAATGAGTAAACTGAGGCACAGAGACCTCCAGTAATTTGCCCAAGATCACCCAGCTAGTGAGCAGATTCACACTGAGATGGTCTGGCTCCAGAGTTAGTGCTATTAACTGCTGCCTTAGCCGCAGGTTATGCCCTGATCTCTGAAACTTGGAAATAGACATTCATGAACACCAAGAGTATGGTAGGGACTTTGTCCTCCAACATTCATTCTACACTTCTTCCAGAATAACAGAATTTGAGGCCAGACACATGGCCACAGAGAATTAGTACCCCCGATGGGGTCTGGGGACCATGTCCTGGCCAATGGAGGGCAAGCAGTGTTGATAATGACAAGTTCATGGTTTTGTCTTCCTCTTTCCCCCTGCTTCCTGGTTGAAAGAGAGAGGGTGGTGATCACCTTGGGCCACATAGTCATGGGCTACACCCCAGGGAAACCACAGTAGCAAGAGAGAAGCCTGGCTTCCTGCTGGCTTTGTGGAGAAGTGATTCCAGCCCCAATTTGTTCCATGAGAAAGAATACGCCTCTGTCTTGCTCAAGCTACCCTTATTTTGGGTCTTTGTTACGCAGCCACACCTACATCCTGATGTTTGTCAGAGACCTATAACCCCCTTGCAAATCTGGAAGGGCAATCTGGTATTCAAGGAATTTGTCCAATAGGCTTATGGAGAAGCCATCTGAACTTAAACCTATCCCTGCACAGAATAATAATAATTATAGTGCTAATGGCATTTATTATGGGCACTTTCCTAAGCACTTTACACCTTTTGACCCATTTATCCTTCACTATGAGGAAGAGACTATGTTTGTCCCCATTTTACAGATGAAGAAGCTGAGCCACAGGAAATGTAAGGTGCTCTCCCCAAAGCACATATGTGTAAATAGCAGTGATTTCACGTATGATCTTTTTGAAATTTAAAACTATGAAGAAGTTTGGGGTGCCTAGGAGACTCAGTCAGTTAAGTGTCTGACTCTTGATCTCAGCTCCAGTCATGATCTCATGTTTCATGAGACTGAGCCCCTCATGGTACTCTGGGCTGACAGCACAGCCGACAGCTTGCTTGGGATTCTTCTCTCTCTCTCTCTCTCTCTCTCTCTCTCTCTCCCTCTTTGCCCCTCCCCTTCTCTCTCTCTCTCTAAATAAATAAACAAATAAATAAAGTAAGCAGAAGTCTAAAGGTTTATTTCAGCCTTTAACTTTAGAGAGGGAGAGAGAGAGAATCCCAAGCAGGTTCCATGCTGTCTGCACAGAGCACCACACGAGGCTCCCATCTCACAAACCATGAGATCATGACTTGAGCCAGGATGAAGAATTGGAGGCCTAACCGACTGGGCCACCCAGGCACCCCTACCTAAGCAGAAGTTTAATAATGGATGGAGGTCACCTTCCCTTGACATTACAGAGAGCTGCGGGGAAGAAAGGGTTTACTTTCTTCAAAGTCAGTTTCCAAAGGGTCAGTTGCCAGAGCATATGGTAGGTAAGGGGCATCCCCCACCAAACTGACTTGGCCTGTTCTTCTGGCTTCCCAGGGTGTTTCCCTTGGCTGTGTGGTCCTAGATGGGTCACCACTACTCAAGGATTCCAGCCAGGGAGCAGCCTGACCAGAACAGGTGCTCATCCACTGTTCCTGCTGGTGTTTCATGCCCCTGATTGAGGCCACAAGGGAGTAAGGGAGGAGAGAGGGGACAGCTCTGAGAAGCCAGGGAACAGAAATGAACATCAGTAAATCAAAGCATGCTGGGGTCTAGAAGCCAGATTCAAACTCCAAATGCCCTGCAGGGCTCTCAGGTTCCAGTGAGAAGGAGTCAGGCTCCCCGGCATGAAGGGCAACCCTGGGCTCCCCCTTCTTCTGGTCCATATCATGTAGTTTAAAATTCAATCATTTATGCAGCATCTACAGAGCAAGGTATTGAGGAAGAAGCGAGATGCGGTTAATGGACTGAACGGGAAGAGAAAATGCAGTCTCTTTTTCTGCTCCTGGGAGAGTTACCATTTGGGGGAAGAGGGAGCAATAAGCAAGTAGAGAAATGATACCCCAGAGGTGGACTGAGGTCAAATCATGCAGTACCTTTTTATGTCATGTTAAGGACTTTGGCTTCCTGTTCAAAAACAATGGGTCTCGTGATAGATGCATTTTGCAAGTGGCTGAAAGATTTCCCATCTTGTGGCCTCAGGGCTATTGCCCTAACAGTTTGGGATGAGTTTGTTCCAAAGCCCACTACCCAGCATTCCATGTCCTTACACTTGCTGTTGTCCCCACCCCTGCATGGAAGTTCTTCAAGTCAAAGTCACTAACAACTGCCACATCACCAAATCTGGTGGCCAATGCTGGGTCTTCATCTAAATTGTTTATCAGCAGAATTTGACACAGGGAGTGACTGACTCATTGAAATATCCTTTCTTGGGTCTTAGGACTGGGGAACCAAATGGGTTTCCCGCTACCTTCCCAGAGGCACCTTACCAGTTGCCTTTGTGGGATCTTTCCTCACTTCCTGAACTCTAAGTGTTGGGGACTCTCCTCCTCCGCAACCCTCAGTCCAAGTTGCTCTCCACGTGGTTTCAGTCTATCTCAAAGCTTTAAATACCACCTCTGGACTGGTGATTCTCGGATTTCTCATTCCTTCTCAGAGCCCTTTCTCAAACTGCTGACTCCTGTCTGCAATGCTTACCTGACCTCTCAACTCCGAAATCCAGGGGACATCTCAGACTTTGCACTTCCAACAACATAGTCATGATTCCATACCTAATCCTACATTTTCTGTATTCCTCCCCATTCTTGTAAATGGTACCTGCCCCATTCCTGTCGCTTAAGCCACAAGCCTTGGAGATCCACTGACTCCCTTCTTCTCAGTTGCAGTGCACTGACAAGTCCTGTCTGACCTACTGAATGTGCCCGTGATCTGACAGCTTCTCACAGTCTCCACTGCCTCTGGACTTTGGTTGTAGCCCCTCCTGATCAGTGCCTCTGCTTCCAATCTTGCTTCCTTAGGGTCTAAAGTCCATCTGCAAACAAGCAGAGCAATCTTTTACAGTTTTTGTTGGTTCGTGACAGTCTTCTGCTAAAACTCTCCCCTCACTCCCCTCACAGCACCCTTGGAGTAAGATCCCAAGTCCTGACCTGGCTTCTGAACCACCCCTCACTCCTCTCCCTGCTCCCACTCTCTCCTCCCCCTGCTCCTGCTCTCTCCCTGCATCACCAACTCCTGCCACACCGGCTTCCTCACCCTCCTCTTCAGGGCTTCTGCTCTTCCTCTGTCAGGAACACTTTCCCCAGTCACCCCACAGTTTGTTCCATCACCCCAAACCAGCCTCTGCTCCGATGTGACTTCCCCAGGGAGCAGCACTTCCTGGACCATCTTATTTAAAAGAGCTTCCCCATGTCAGTTTCTTCTTTATTTTTCTTCTTAGTCCTCACCTTCTACATGTTACATACCAGTTTCTTAATTTATTGTCTCTCACACCTCACAGGGACCTAAGTTTTAGAAGTGCAGGAACTGGCTTTTCTGCTTACTATTGTTTTCTGTATCTGACACAAAGCCTGTTCTGACATAGAACTTACTCTATAAATTCTTGCGGAAAGAAGGGATGCCGGCTGTCACATACAGCTTATATGCAGACTCAAACACATACATACACCATAGTCCTCACATACCCTCTGAGGTACACTTTCACATCTATAGGGTTTCCACAAAGTCCCCATGTGATTGCTCCTAACATCAGGTAAAAGCTGAGACCAGCTCCAAGGGAGCACCGACATAGAAAAAGATGGCCAGAATAAAATTTGAAATCTATGTGGGGAATGAAAGGGAGTGCATGGAAATTTTTCACTAGTCTGCATAAGGACTTTAAGGCTACCTAGGATGCTGTGGGACATACCAGGCACACTCCAACCCATACACACATTCTCACACCCCCATGTGCACAGATTCACACACATTTATCACCACACAGATACACACACACAGACACATACCTATTCAGCTGTTCATACACTCTCATGACTCATGTACCTATAGGACCTTCCCGACACAAACCTACATACCGCATGCACACACATGCCCAGACACCAAACTTGCCCTTGTGGATACACCATCATGCTAATACACTCAAACACACTCATGCCTTAAGGAGATATTCACACTCACTTGCTTCTCACTTCCATCTCCACAAGCCAGCACACAAAAATGACTTACATGTTGCCAACTTACTTATCCACATGCACAGTCATAGAAGTACCTACTCTAATACTCTTAGATATTCACATATTCGCATACAGTTACTAGAACATTCAAGTCCATTTTTTGTAGCCCATGCACACTGAAGCATGCGCCCACACACGCGCACACACACACACACGCTTTAAGAACTAATCTAAAATGCCGCATCCTGTTGTTATGGCAACAGAAGCCCTCCAACCACCTAGGGAGGAACAAGCACACATGGAAACAAAAACCCAGGGCAGCTCTGCGGAGGAAGGTGGACGATGTGACTGTGAAGAAGGTGCTCTGAATGGAGGCCCTTCCTTCCCACCTCTTTGAGAAAACTGATGGTGTCAGATGGGAACTCCCCCCACTTCCTGGGGGGGGGCCCTATAATATGCCTGTATCTACACTTTCACCTCCTTTCTCCCAGCCTCAGAGACAGTGGCCCTCCCTCTTCGGGTGGACATTCTCCACCTGTGCAGAGCATCTCCTGCCTTCCCGTCTCAGCCCACATGCTGCTGTCTGTGTTTGCTCTTGACTGCTTCTTCTGAGATGAAGAACCCGCTCCAGTGTTTTCCATGGCGAGAACCTCCTCCCGCAACCATTCATTTCCCTCCAGTCCTCTCTCTTTCATCTTCAGAGCCAGGTTTCTCAAAAGAATTGTCTACATTTTCTTGTGTCTACTTCTGCACATATCACCATCCAATCGCTACCATCAGGATACTCCTCCTCTGTTGACTAGCACTGCCCTGGCAGAGCCACCATTGAGCACTGTCTTGATGAATGCAGCAGATACTTGGATGTCCTCAGTGATGTTTATTCAGTTCCCTTCTGCCACAATTCTCCTAGGATCTCTGGCCATATCTTCTTCATTCAGCTGCTTTTGCAGCCTTGTCTTTCTCTTCTTGCCTCATAGATCTTCTTGTTTCCCCCAGGGGCCTGTCCTGGCTTCTTCTGCTCTATTTACTCTGCATCCACTTGAAATCGTTTACTCTTCATGGGTTCAACAACTGCCCAGAGCTGTTCTTTGAGTTTCAGACGTTATGTATTAAAACCTCACTGGGAACTTCCACGCAGATGTTTCTTGAGCCCTAAAAGTCTACTTAACTTAGTATGTCTCCCCCCAAATCCTACCCTTCCAGCCATGCTTTCTGTATCAGGTGGCTCTGTCACGTACCTACCCCCTAAGCCAAGAATCTGGCCATCATCTTAGACTACTTCTCATTCATCTAAACCCAATTAGTTAGAAAGCCCTTAAGATTCCATGTTTTCCATCTCTAAAATCTGTTTTTCATCGCCTTCTTTCCCCTCCAAAGAATACAAAAGCATGTTATCTCTCATCCACCTATTTAAATCATCTTGTACCTAACCTTCCTGCTCAGGGGACTTGTCATCTTAAAATCCTTCTTTAGCCCACAGTGGAAATTTTGTATCCAGACGAAAACTCTTGCCTTCCTCTTGTTCTGCTGTCCCTTCCCCCCTGTACATGTAGGTCTTTAGTTCTGGCCATATGGATATTCCTAAATTCCTCTGATGATTTCTGGCTGTTCAAGCCTTCATGACTTAGTTCATGCTGCCTGGAATGACCTTGTTCCCTGTTTTCTCCATGGCTTCACCCTCTCCTTTGTTCCCCTACTTCTCCTGAGCAGGCTTCTATCACTGCGGCTGTAATACTTGAGTGCCATTATTGTGGGTCTTTCTTCTTACTGCATTGAAGCTTCAGAAGACAGGATGTTTCACTGTCTTAGACACCACCATATTGCATGTGTCTGTGCCCATCCATTGTGTGCTAACAACCTGCTAAGTACTGTCATAGATGAAGTACTAAGTGGCATAAAGGCCATGGGAGTACCCAAGAGGGAGTGACTGACCCTGACCTTGGAGACGCATCCACAGCACTGTTGCTAAATCTTGACCTATGGGCTGAATCCAGCAGAAACATGGCTTGGTGGACACATATGGCGTTTGTAAGAAAACTGGGGAAGTTCCAAATTCACTACAGACCTACAATTCCCTTTCATTTCAATCAACACCTTCACTATTTTTGTTACCCACCTGATTCCTGAATGAATTTAAGTTCAAGACTTCTAATTTAGACCAAAAGAAGATTTGGGGCATACAAAGAACAGAAAAGGGCTCTTCTCTGTTGTACAGTGTGATGAGATTTTGGGGTGATAGTGGGGTTCATAGGGTCTGGAGCCAACGGCCAAGGAAGAATTCTTGAAGGCCTCTTTGATGCAAAAAGGTGATTTTATTAAAGCACGGGGACAGGACCCATGGGCAGAAAGAGCTGCCCAGGGACCATGAGGAGAGACTGGTTATATACTATGGACTTGGGGGAGGTAAAGTCCAGGGGAAGTTTTCAGTGAGATTTTCATATGCTAAAGAAGACTCAGAATACTGGAGGCCTAGCTGTTGTCAAGCTAATATTGTTTTTTCCCTCTAGCAAAGTATTAGCATTAAGATATAGGGAGTTCCTGGAGAAAAGTCTTACTCTGCCAGCCTCAAGTATTTGTCAATGGGCTGCAGGCTATAAGGAAACTTACTTCTATCCGCCATTTCCTTCTGCCTTTGTTTCCAACCTCAGAGTGGTTTAAAAGAGGGGCATTTTAAAATCAAACCTCCTGTATTTGAGTCAGAGATTCCTTGCTTACCAGCCACGTGTCATTAGGCAATTTATTTTTGCTTTCCTGAGCCTCAGTTTTCTTCCATTGTAAGCAGAGGGATACTGAAAGCACCAAAATCATGGTATTGTAATAAAGACTAAAGAAGTAAATGCATAGAAAGCCTTTAGAACAGCACACTCCATGCATGTTAGCGCTTGCTGTCATTCAGTATTATTCATTGGGCAGACGAAATCTTAGCGGCAAAGGAGTCTGAAAGAATTTTGCATATATGGGGAAAACTGAGCTGATTAGGACGGAGTATAAAATGAATGGGGGATACAAGGGATAGAGATCAGGCCTCATTTCTTGTTTTGCTCATACCTAGATGAGGGCCAAAAGCAAAATAGTATCTTAGCATGGGTGTATGATTGCACATTAAGAGATGCATAATGTGCACAAGGCTCTCATTGGCGAGCGAGTCTGGCTAGCTACCATGTGCCTGGATAAGAATTAAAGGGGTTCATTCATGGGTCATGTTTTGAAATCCTCTTTTGCTGCAGGCACTGTACTAGGTTCCTGTAAGATATCATTGAGCAAAACGAAGATCTTCTGACCTTACATTCTAGCTGGCAAAGAAGATTGGAAGTAAATAGTATGCACAACAATTAAGTGAGTTTTATGCAATGTATGAAATTTACATAATTCCTCATCTGTGGGGAATAGATGAAGTGGGAAGGGTGCAGGCAGGGGGGAATCCTATAGGACAACACTGTGGAGTGATTCGGGAGAGGGTGTTAACAGTAACACAGGGGGAGGAGGATCAGGCTTATCTTAGTGCTTACAACCATTCAGTTTTTTGTTGTTGTTTTTTTTTTTTTTTTTTCTTTTCAACATTTTATTTTATTTTTTGGGACAGAGAGAGACAGAGCATGAACGGGGCAGGGGCAGAGAGAGAGGGAGACACAGAATCGGAAACAGGCTCCAGGCTCTGAGCCATCAGCCCAGAGCCCGACGCGGGGCTCGAACTCACGGACCGCGAGATCGTGACCTGGCTGAAGTCGGACGCTTAACCAACTGCGCCACCCAGGCGCCCCTACAACCATTCAGTTTTAATCCTGTCAGTATTTTATGATTTTTCCCATATTATTTGGGCTATTGTAAAGTTGCAAAATTTATAAATAAATTATATTTATACTATAAAGTATAACATTTTCTTTCTGAAGAGGTCTCTTCAGTTTTCAGGATGTGGGAATGAGGTTGTACGACATTGTGATTTGTCAGAAATATATATTTGTCTATCTGAATGACCAAATATATATTTCTAATGTATCTTTCTAATATGTATTTGATCTTTGTCCAATGTTCCTGACTCACTCCTAAAACCCTGGGAATTTCCGGTGATAAGGGCCATAAAAGCATCTTTTGTTATGTTAAGGTAACATTTGGAAAGCCATTAGGTAACCAGAGGGTGGGAGTGGCTGCCTGGAGAACCAACCAGGTGATTGAAGGATTGGAACTTACAGTCCCACCCACTGGACCTCAGGGGAGAAGAGAGGGGCTGGAGGTTCATCAGCCAAAGGCCTGAGACTGAGTCAGTCTTGACTGTGCAAGGAACCCTCCAGAAAAATCCAAAAGGACTAGGTTCTGGAGCTCCCTGGTTGGTGAACACATAGGGGAGAGGGGACAGTGTTGTCCCTGGAGAGGGCATGGAAGCACCACACCCTTTCCCCAGACCTCGCCCTGTGCATCCCTTCATCTGGCTGTTGACTCCTATCCTTTATCATATCCTTTAATGAACTAATAAACGTAAGTGTTTCCCTGAGTTCTGTGAGCTGCTCTAGCAAATTAAGGAGGAGGTGGTTGGAACCCCGGATCTGTAGCGAGTGGGTCAGAACCGCAGGTACCAGCGGGTGGCTTGCGACTGGCGTCTAAGATGGAGACTGAGCCCTCATCCTGTGGGATCCAGTGCTGTCCCCGGGTAGACAGCGTCAGAATTGAGTTGAAATCTTTAACACCCTGCTGGTGTCAGAGAATTGCTCAGTGTTGTGGGGGGAGGGTCTCTGACATTGAAATTGGGTTTGAGAACACTAAAAGAGGTTGGATTGTTGTTCTTGTTATTTACTATGAAAGAAACAAAATAATTTTGCTCCCTATTCCCATAAACAAGAATGCCTTGATATCTTCTTGGATTTCTATAGGGAAAAAATTTTATTCCAAATTTCAAACCGAAACACCTGAGAGAATCCTAAGACCCTACCATTTAGACACCCATTTCCTATAATAACTGCAGTCTTTAACTTTTAAATGAAATTATTAGAAGCGTGGAAAATTGCTTAGAGTACCTGTAATGGGTTAAATTAATAAAACCAATTTAATCTTCCAAACTGCAGCTTTTATCTACTCTTAGTGTGTTTATTCAATCATAACATGCATCTATGCAGTGCCCAAATCTGGATGGTTTCAATAAAACTGGATTTTACGAACTGAAGAGTTCACATTCTGCAGCTTTGAAGAAGGATTTATATTAAAAAAAAAATGGTGGGCAAGAGGGTGGGCGGTGGCAGTGATGTGTGTGTGTTTGTGGGTGTGTCTGTGGGGATGTCTGTGGGGGTGTGGGGGTGTGACTATGTGTGGGTGTCTGTCTGTGGAGGAAGGAGTGTGTGTTAGGGTTTCTCAGCCCAAACACTACGACTGTTTGGAACCAGATAATCCTTTATTGGGGAGGACTGTCCTGTGCCTGCAGTATGTTTCCCAGCACCCCTGCCCTCTACTCACTAGAAGCTGGTACCACCTGCCTCCGCTGTGACAACTAAAAATGTCTGTAGGTATTGCCAAATGTCTCCAGGAGGAGTAGAATCGGTCCTGGTTGAGAACCACTGCCCTGTCTCATGCCCTTGTTGAGCAATTAGCACCGCTTGACTTTATGTCACAGATTTATTTACTTGGTCTATCCTCTGGATCCTGGAGTTCTGTGATCCCATCAGCTCCATTACACTAGAGTGAAGCCCCATAGAGGGAGACACTGCCCCTCTGGCTCACTGTCGCATACCAAGTGCCTGGCACAAGATAGAAAACCAGTCAGTTTTGATTGCACCCATGAAAGAAGTCTTTCGGGGCGCCTGGGTGGCTCAGTCGGTTAAGTGTCCGACTTCAGGTCAGGTCATGATCTCACGGTTCATGGGTTTGAGCCCCAGGTCCGGCTCTGTGCCGACAGCTCAGAGGCTGGAGCCTGCTTTGGATTCTGTGTCTCCCTTTCTTGCTGCCCCTCTCCCACTCGTTCTCTGTGTCTCAATCTCTCTTTCTCTCTCAAAAATAAATACACATGAAAAAAATTTTTTAAAAAGAAAGAAAAATCTTTCAAAGGAGGCAAATCTGAAATGTCACTTAGACAGACCTTGTATGGCTTTGGTTAATTAAGTAACTTAACTCCCCTGCTTATCCGTTTTCTCATCTACAGAATGGACATAATAGTACCTACCTCATGAGCTTGTTCTGGGGATTAGATGTAGGGTGACCATACATTCTGATTTGCTTAGAACAATTTTGCTGGTGTCCCAGCCTAGTTATTAATTACTATTTTCACTCTCAAACTTGTCCTGCTTTGGCTGATAAATCATAAGGCAACTGTTTTGTGCTGGTCTCAGCCTGTCAATAACCACTGCTGTGATGGGACCAGCCCTGTGGTTTTCTGACCGAGGGATGTTTACAGACACAGGGAGAGAGAAAGAAAGAGAGGGAAATGGGGGGAGAAAATTAGGTTCATTACTTACTAGTCCTGGAACTTATATGGTACACTTTGGGCCACACAGCAAGTTCACAGATAGAGAGAGAAAGAGAGAGAGAGAGAGAGAGAATAGGCCTGGGGTTTTGCTTTCATTGGGGTCCAGCTTGGGAGCCTAGAGTTTCTCAGGCTGTCTTTATTGGTGAATTTAAAACATAAGGATGGAATTTGAAGCACAGAAAGAGAAAAAACGAGGGGCCGAAATGGTCAGTTATCAAATCAAATCAAATCTCTAAAACAAAGAAGACAGGTGGGGGGTGGGCTCCTTACCTAGAGCAACTGGCAATGTGTTTGTGAAGGTAGCCCCCCCTTTGAAGCAGATACCTTGCCAATCAAAGCTCAGGTCCGGGCTCTGCCATTACCAAAGGCGAGTGTCGGGGCTCATGCTACTGCAACTAAAGTGTTAGCGCCTGTATGCTGCTTAGGAAAGTGGCAAGGAGGGCACAGTCCTTAGTTACTTATTATCTGGGCTGCCCTCTGGATTCCAAGTCCTCACTGGCCCCCTCTTGCGGTTAGGATGATGTCCAGCTGTGCCCACTGGCTTCGAAGGTCCTAGATCTACCTGACTGTTGTGGATTCTCCCAGAACCCTCTTTTTCCCTGATGCCTGCTCACTTTGAAAACTTCAGTTACTCTAGCAACTCAGGATCTTCCACAATCCCGGGACATTTAGCTAAATCTTTTTCCACCTGAGAAAAAGCCCTTCCCAAACTCTCGTGGGTCTAACCCTGACTTGTACTTACAGATCTTGGCTTAAATGTCACTTCTTCCTGGAAGCCAGCCCTCAATCCACAGACCAGCTTCCCTGGTTCTATGTTGCCACAGTACAGTGCCTGGTATCCTAATTTATGGTAATTAATGCTTTATAGTCTATCTTTGGGGGGGGGGGGGCTGGAGGTTGTGTGACCCTGTGGCTTGTGACTATTTTCCTCCCCGCTCTGTCCCTGGGATAGAACTTACATGAGGCAGTCAATAATTATATATTTATTGGATGAATAAATTAATGAGTTGATGTCAGATCCTGTCTCTGACACTGCCTGTGAATTTGTGGCATTTACTTACACCCTTGGAGACTCATCTTTCTCATTATGAAGTGACTATCTCATCATCTTAAGAAGAAATTATGTACAGTGTCTTGTACATAGTAGGAGCTCGATATATATAAGTAGAAAGAGACCACCTCTTCTAAGCCAAACCTTCAACCCCTCTCAGAATTGCCACTGTACTCCTCCTGGTCGACCTCAAGAAGTGGGAGATGACCTCAAGTTCTCCCTAATCGCATTTGAAGGATGAGATTCTGATAATGAATGAAAGATGATTTTGTCATAATGGGGTTTCATTTTCATATTGCTAGGTTGGAAAGCAATTTCAATGGGGGAAAAAAATGTCATGTGTCCTAAATGGTTAATGATCCTCAGCAAGCAATCTGTCCAGCATGAGAAAGACTTCTTTTGCAATCTGACAGCTGATCTATAATCAGGTTCTGCTTGGCTGCTGTCCTGACTCCTCCCCTGGCTCTCCATGGGGCTCACTGAACACCCTATGGAAGAAAAAAGCCCAAACCTTTTATTACATGCATTTCTGATTTCCCAGAAGCTACTCAACAGAGGGGGACTGCAGATGCCTGCCAGATGTTGCTTTATCTTGTGGGACAGGAATGCTTTCTTCAAGTGTTTTGAGATTTATGTTTATAAAATTAGAGCTGATGTATCCTTTCTCTTCTTCCTTTCCTTCATTCCTTCAGTAAACATTAATTTAGCAACTACTATCTCCGGGACCATGAATGCAAAGATAAGCTACATAGTTTCTGCCACTCAGACTCCCAATTTAATAAGGTATATTGAGCAATTAAGCAGACCATTGTGATAAAGAGTGGTGCTGCACTAAAAGGAAGTGCCTAGAGTGATGTCAGAAACCTGAGGGTGGGTGCCTAATTCTGTGCTGGGGTCAGTGAGAGCTTCCTGAAAGAGGTGTCAGCAAGGATACTCACCAATTAGACAGGGAAGTAAAGCTATTTTAGGCAGAAGGAACTGCACATGAGAAGGGGCAGAGACTGAAGTAGCCTAGCATATGGAGAAGATAGTAAATTGCTCAGGAGAGGAGTTTTATGTGCCAACCAGAGGGTTATAGAAGTGAGGACAAAGAGGTAGATAGGATCCAGGTCAGGAAAGCCTTAGATGTCAGACTTAGGTGATTAAACTTACTTTAAGGCTATAGATAAAAGTTCTTTATTTGGGTCTATCTATCATCTATCTATCTATCTATCTACCATCTATCTATCTATCATCTATCTATCATGTATTTATCTGTCCTCACTATGTGCATTTTTTACTTTTTTTAATATTGTCTTTTAACTAACAGAAAATTTAATTTTAACTTAACTAGATTATCCAAATGTTTCCAGTTAGTTTCTTTGTACCTACTTTATGTATTTATTTTTTAAATGAAGTATAGATGACCTATAATATTTTATTAGTTTTAGGTGTACGACATAGTGATTTGACAATTATATACATTATGAAATGCTTGCCATGCTAAGTATAGTTACTATTGGTCACCATCCCAAGTTACTACGATGTTATCGACTATATTCCCTAGGTTGTGTTTTGCATCCACTTATTTGATAACTTGAAGTTTGTATCTCTTAATTCCCATCATCTATTTTACCTATTCCCCTGCTCCCATCTTCTCTGGCAGCCCCCATTTTGTTTTCCGTGTTTGAGTCTGTTTCTGTTTTTGTTTGTTTGCTTGTGGATTCAATGGTTCTGTTCTTTAGATTGCACATAAAAGTGAGATCATACGGTATTTGTCTTTCTCTGATTTATTTCACTTACCATAATACCTTCTAGATCCCTCCATATTGCCATGAATCGCAAGATTTCATTCTTCTTTATGGGTGTATAATATTCCATTGTATATATACCATGTCTTCTTTATCCATTCATTTATTGATGGACATGTGTCTACTTTAACAAAACGTTGCCTATCCCAATGTCATGAATATACCTCATATATTTTCTTTTAGATTCATTTTTTTATCTTTCACATTTAGATTTACTATCCCTTTAGAACTGACTTTCTAAATGATTAAAAATTTTATTCAATAAGTTATAATTCATTACTGTCATTTTTTAGAAAATTTTTTATTTAATCATCTTTAATGCAGTATAATTGACATATGATAAAATGAACGTAATTGAAGTGTACATTTTGATAAGTTTGACTTATGTGTATTCCCATGAAACCATCATGGTAATCAAGAAAATGAACATATAGATCATCTCCAAAAGTTTATTAATATCCTTGGTAATCCCCCCTTCCCAAACCTCTTTACCCCCAGGCAACCACAGATCTATCTTCTTTCTGTCACAATACATTAGTTGGCATTCTTTAGCAGTTTATATAAATGAAGTCGATGGTATGTACCCCATTTTGTCTGGCTTTTTAAAAACTCAGCCTCGTTATTTTGAAATGCATCAATGTTGAACATATCCATAGTTCAATCCTTATTATTGAGTAGTAGCCATTTGTGTAGGTAAATAATTTGTTTATCCACTCACCTCTTGATGGATATTTGGGTAGTTCTCAGTTTGAGATGATTATATGTAACACTGTTATGATCATTAGTGTGCAAGTCTTCCTATGGACATATACTTTCATTTATATCGGTAAATGTCCAGATATTGAATATGTAAGTTGCTAATCTTTTTTAAATATGTAATTTTTTAATGTTTATTTGGTTTTGAGAGAGAGAGAGAGAGACAGCGTGAGTGGGGGAGGGGCAGAGAACAAGGGAGAATCAGAATCCAAAGCAGGCTCCAGGCTCTGAGCTGTCAGCACAGAGCCCAACATGGGGCTCAAACCCACAAATGCAAGATCATAACTTGAGCCAAAGTCAGACATTTAACCGACTGAGCCACCCAGGCGCCCTGTAATTTGCTAATCTTTATTTCCAGTCAGTCATTTGCCTTTTTATTGTTCTAACAAATATCCTGAGTTTATTTTTTTAGATTTTACATTTAGTTCTATCATTCTTTTAGAGTTAATTTTGTGTATGTGCAAAGTATAAATGGAAGCTCTTAAATATACTGATAGATAATTGTTCTTGTACCATTTGTTGAGAACACTGTACTTTGTCCACTGAATTATTTTTGCACTTTTGTTGAAAATCAGTTGATGACACGAGTGTAGATCTACTTGTAGGGAATCTGGACTGATTCACTGATCTATTTGTCTATCTTTACACCAGTACCACGCTGTCTTGATTTCTGTAGACTTATAATAAATCTTGATATCAGATAATGTACAGCCTTCAGATTTCGTTTTCAAACTGGTTTGGCCATTTTTGGTTCATTGTATTTCTATATGCATGTTGGAATCAGCTACAAAATAATTGGGAGGGTTTTTTTTTATTGGTATTGTGTTGCATTTATAGATCAATTTGGAGAAAAACATCATTTTAAGTTAATAGGTTTTTCAATTTATGACACATCTCTTCATTTATTTAGGTCCTCTTCATACTCTTTTTGCAAGGTTTTTTTAATTTTCCAAGTGCCTGTCTTGAACACCCTTTGCTGCTTTTATCCCTGTGTGCTTTATATTTTTGATGGATGCCCTTGAAAATAGTATTGTTTCTGTCATTTTATTTTTTGATTGTTCATTGCTGGTATATAGGAATAGAGTTGATTTTGTGTACTGATGTTATATCATGCAACGTTGCTAAATTCACATATTTGTGGTGGTAGTTTTGTGTAGTGCATGTGATTTTTTAAAGTGTAAATGATAATGTTATTTGTGAATTCAGGGAGTTTTATGTCTGTCTCTCTGACTGGGATTTCTTTTATTTACCTTATACTGGCTAGAATTTTCAGTACAATGTTAAGCAGTGCTGAGCATGGACAGCTTTGTCTTGTTTTAGGGGACAAGTCATTTTTAGGGGATTTTAGGGGAAAATCATTTAGTCTTTCACAATTTTTTTAAAGTTTATTTATTTATTTTTGACAGAGAGAGTGTGAGTGGGGAAGTGACAGAGAGAGAGGGAGACAGAGGATCTGAAGCGGGCTCTGTGCTGAAGTAGAGAGCCCGATGCGGGGCTCAAACTCACGAACTGTGAGATCATGACCTGAGCTGAAGTCGAACATTTAACCGATTGAGCCACCCACATGCCCCCTAGTCTTTCACTATTAAATGTTCCTTGTAGATTTTCCATAGATACTTGTTATTAGGTTAAGAAACTTATTTGTATTCCTAGTTTGTGGAGGTTTTTTTTTTTTTTATTCAGGAATGGATATTGAATTTCGCAATGATTTTCTTTTTTTTTTTTTGAGGTGATCATATGATTTTTTATTTTTAATCTGTTAATGTGTGAATTATTTTCATGATTTTCAGATGTGTAGGGCCAGCTGATGAGCAGTTTTTATTTCATCTGTAACCTTAATTCCTCTTTGCCATAGGTCCTACTCTCTTATTACTGCTGTAACAAACTACCAAAACTTAGTGGCTTGAAGCAACATTTATTCTTTTACAGTTCTGTATGTCAGAAGTCCAAAGTGATTCTTTTTTTTTTTTTTTTTTTTTCAACGTTTATTTATTTTTGGGACAGAGAGAGACAGAGCATGAACGGGGCAGGGGCAGAGAGAGAGGGAGACACAGAATCGGAAACAGGCTCCAGGCTCTGAGCCATCAGCTCAGAGCCCGATGCGGGGCTCAAACTCACGGACCGCGAGATCGTGACCTGGCTGAAGTCGGAGGCTTAACCGACTGCGCCACCCAGGCGCCCCCAAAGTGATTCTTAAAGTACCAGAATCAAGGTGTCCGTGGGGCTGGTTCCTTCTGGAGACTTCCAGGGAATCTGCTCCTTGCCTCTTCTAGGTCCTGGAGGCTGCAGGCATTCCGTGGCTCCTGGCTACATTATTCTAATCTCTGCTTCTGTTGACACATCACTTTCTCCTTTGTCTCTGACAGTCTTGTGTCTCTCTCATAAGGATCTCTGTAAATACAACAGTACTTGAATAATCCAGAATTATCTTCCCCATCTCAAGATCTGTAACTTCATCGCATCTGCAAAGTCCCTTTTGCCATAACAGTTCACACTCACAGGTTCTGAGGATTAGAATATGGAAATATTTGGGGTCTAATTATCTCACTTTTAAGTTCCAGAACTATGGTTCCATTTCATAGCAGATGGCTTTTTAATCTCCCTGAGGACATAACTATATTTATTCCGAAGTATTTTCTCTATATCCTCAATCACATTTGTTCTTTAGCGGGGAGGGCCAATTTTTCTGACATTCGGTCCTGGTCCTCTTTCAAGGTGCATGTCTGTTCAAATATTTGACCGCTCTTGGCTGGTCCAGTTTGCAGTTAAAGGGTAAACTGAACAATAGTGAAAGCTGGCACACCCTTTATTACATCAAATATACATCTTTATTTCCTCATCAATGAATCTACATTCTGGACATTCCAAGAGGATTTCATCAGTGATGACACATGAGCAGAAGGGTGCATATCTCCAGTTTTTGTGCTCTATCACCTGGGTGTTGTATCTTGATTCCCTGGACATAGAACATGCTAAGTCTCCCAAGATACACCTATACTTCTCACTACTTTGTGGGAGACTTTAAATGCAACCAACTCTTTCAAAAACAAAAGTGTCTGTTTGTATGTATATGCTTACACATTTGCCTCGAATTCTGCTATGTCTATTTCTCCAATGCCAACATTCATGCTAAGAGCCCTTCCAAAATAGGTCATTTGCTTGGTCTATATACTGGTTCTCAGGGTTTTTTTCCCCGAGGGCAGAAGATGGCCACAAGATATTCAATGTGCAGGATGTGAGCAGCTGTTGCAAATTTAGTTCTCTAGTTAATTTCTCTGATTATTTTCCCATGATCTCTGCAGATCTTTGTATTTGGTGACTCTTAGCTTGGCATTTCTCTGGAGATTCTGTGGGAAAATCAGCTTTAGCATCGGTAGTTGTTTCTCTCCAGAGGTGAGTTTTTCTGTCCTTGTTTCTCCTTTAGACCAAGCCAGTCTGCCTTATTTTTCTTTCTCTTTGATGTCTTGTTTTTCTATGATTTATATCCATAAGTGGAATTGCTGGGTCATCAAGTATGTTCATCTTCAGCTATACCGTAATAAATATTGCCACACTGTTCACTAAAGTGTTTGAAATAGTTTCCCTTCCATCACAGCGTATGAGTCCTCATTTATCCCTGTCTTCATAATCCTTAGTACTGTCATTTAAATTTTTTTTTTTTTAATTTTGAAGAGAGAGAATGCACGCACTCACGGGCCAGGGGAGGGACAGAGGAAGAGAGACAGAGACAAAAAGAGAGAATCTTAAACAGGCTGCATGCTCAGTGCAGAGTCTGATGTGGGGCTCCCTCACACAACCCTGGGACCATGACCTGATCCAAAGTCAAGAGTCAGTTGTTCAACCAAAGAGCCACCCAGGTGCCCCGGTTTTGTCATATTTTCTAGATTTTGCTTACCTGACAGGTACCTCATTGTAGCTTTAATTTTCATTTTCCTGGATATTGGAGAGATAGGGTATCTTCTCATATTTTATTGGGTATTTTAATAAAATTAACATTTTCTTAGTTGCTTATATGTTCTAGTTAGTAATTTTTTTTAAGTTAGTCATTCTTATTTATCACATTGAAATGCGGATATCTTCTGGAAACCTGGGGTCTTTTTTCTTTACTCACATTAGCTCTGATTTTTAAAAAATTGTTTTAACGTGTATTTATTCTTGAGAGACCGAGACAGAGAGCGAGTGGGGCAGGGGCAAAGAGAGAGGGAGACAAAGAATCCAAAGCAGGTTCCAGGCTCCAAGCTGTCAGCATGGAGCCTAACATGGGGCTCAAACCCACGAACCATAAGATCATGACCTGAGCTGAAGTTGGACGCTTTACCGACTGAGCTACCCAGGTGCCCCTAAATGTGTATTTTAAAAAAAATTTTTTTAAATCTTTATTTTTGAGAGAGAGAGAGAGAGAGACAGAGTGTGAGTGGGGAAGGAACAGAGAGAGAGGGAGACACAGACTCTGAAGCAGGCTCTAGGCTCCAAGCTGTTAACACAGAGCCCGACATGGAGCTCGAACCCACGGATGGTGAGATCATGGCCTGAGGACACTTAATTGACTGAGCCACCCAGGCGCCCCATAACTTTGATTTTTTTTAAGATTTATTTTATTTATTTATTTATTTATTTATTTATTTATTATTTAGTCATCTTTAGACTCAACATTGAGCTTGAACTTACAACCCTGAGATCAAGAGTTGCACGTTTTACCCACTGAACCAGCCAGGCGCCCCACATTAGCTCTGATGTTTAATTTACTGATTTTAATGTAGTATAATGTAACTTTTATTTATGCTCTGTGTTTTGTTTGGGTTTTAGTTTTATTAAAGTAGGACTCTGCTACCATGAGTTTATATAGATACCCTCCTCAATGTGATGTGTGTAATAATAGTAACTTGGGGAAACTTGTGAAGACTCGCTTATTGATCCAGTAGTCATTAATTTTCATGACTGTTTATTGTATTCTCAAGTAGAATATCTATTTTTTGAATTGCAGACAGGATTCTTGTAAGGCAGGACTCTTCGATCAAGCTTGTTAATCATGTTTCTCAAATTATTTGTCAGTTGTGTTGTTCTATTCCTTTCTGTACATAGTTTTTTTGGTCTGCTTTTCCTATTGAATACTAGAAGTGGTGTATTAAAATATCCTATAGCTCTCCACTTTAATTTTTGTTTGTTTTTCTACCATAAACCATGTATGTATGTATGTACATGTACATAATGTGCATGTAGCTATGTAACATGCATATATGTTCAGAATTGCCGCATTTTCCCGGTGACATTCATTTTTTATGATCATATCATGATCCTTTTTATAATCATTAAGCTTTGGTTTTGAGGTTAAATTTTTATGCTGCTATTACTAAAATAAACCAGTTTTGTGTTTTTTTCCCCCTGACTTTACCTAATGCATCTTTATTCTAATCATTTTCCTTCCAATCTTGGTTTGTCCTTATCTTTCAGGTATGTATGTATGTCTCTTGTAAAACACACACCCCTGAGTGTTTTGCTTTGTTAAGGCTGCCATAACAAAGAACAATCAACTGGGTGTCTTAAACACAAAAATGGAAAGTCTCACAATTGTGGAGGCTAGAAGTCTGAGATCAAGGTGTTGGGAGCTTTTGAGGAAAAATCTGCCTCATACTTCTTCCCTAGGTGCTGGCTGATGTGATAGTAACTTCCAGCATTCCTTGTCAGTAGAAACATCACCTGATCTCTGCTTTCATCCTCAAATGTGATCTCCCTATGTCTATGCCTCTGGGTCTACCTCTTACCCTTTCTCTATAGACACCAGTCATATTGGATGTGGGGTTCACACTACTCCAATGTGACTTCATCTTAACTCTTTACATCTGCAATGACCCTATTTCTAAGTAAGGTCACTTTGGGGGCACCTGGGTGGCTCAGTCGGTTGAGCATCCAACTTCAGCTCAGGTCATGATCTCGCAGTTTGTGAGTTCGAGCCCTGTGTGGGGCTCTGTGCTGACAGGTCAGAGCCTGGAGCCTGCTTTGGATTCTGTGTCTCTCTCCCCCTCTGCCCCTCCGTCACTCAGGGTCTGTCTCTTTATCTCTCTCTCTCTCTCATAAATAAATGAACATTAAAAAAAATTTTAAACAAGGTCACTTTCTGAGGTACTGGGGATTAGGACTACAGCATATGAATTTTAGGGGAACACAATTCAACCCATAACTCTTAGTTTTCAAAATTCAATCCAGGGGCACCTGGGTGTTTCAGCCTGTTGAGTGTCCAACTTTGGCTCAGGTCACGATCTCATGGCTCAGTTTATGAGTTCGAGCCCCACATCAGTCTCGCTGCTGTCAGCACATAGCCTACTTCAGATCCCCTCTGTCCCTCTCCTGCTTATGTGCACATGCATGCACACTTTCTCTCTCAAAATAAATAAATAAACTTAAAAAAAAAAAGAATCAGTTAAAAAAAAAGAAAAAGAAAAGTTACTTTAAAAAATAAATAAATAAAAGTTCACCCTAAAAATACATGCGTAGGAGTGCCTGGGTGGCTCAGTCAGTTGAGCATCCAACTTCAGGTCTGGTCATGATCTTGGGGATCACGAGTTTGAGCCCTGTGTTGGGCTCTGTGCTGACAGCTCAGGTTCACGTTCTGTGTCTCCCTCTCTCTCTGCCCCTCCCCTGCTCCCATTCTGTCTCTGTCAAAAATAAATAAAAACATTAAAAAAAAAAGAAAATAAGTAGGGGCGCCTGGGTGGCTCAGATGGTTAAACATCCCACTTAGGCTCAGGTCATGATCTCACAGTTTGTGAGTTCGAGCCCCACATTGGGCTCGTGCTGACAGCTCAGAGCCTAGAGCCTGCTTCAGATTCTGTGTCTCCCTCTCTCTCTGCCCCTCCTCCACTAGTGCGCACACGCTCTCTCTCTCTCTCTCTCAAAAATGAATAAAAACATTTAAAAATTTTAAAAATAGATAAAAATATAAATACATGTGTATATGCACATATATTATCATATACAATATTGTAAATATTTTGTATATAGAGATGTATATAAACATATTTGTAAATATATATATACTTACATCTACTTTTTTGCTTTCTACTTTATCTATCTTACATCTGTATTTCTCTTTTCCTGACTTATTTCTGATTGATCAAATAGTTTAAATTATTTTTTCATTTCTTGCAAGTTATACACTGAATTTTGTTTCTTTTTGTGATGATCTTTAAAATTTAATTAAGTGTGGGGTGCCTGGGTGGCTCAGTTGGTTAAGCATCCGATTCTTGATTTCGGCTCCCGTCATGATCTCAGGATTTGTAAGGTTGAGCCCCACATTGGGTTCCACACTGATAGCACAGAGCCTGCTTGGGATTCTCTCTCTCCCTCCCTCTCTGCTCCTCCCCTGCTTGCACACTTGCATGTACACTCTCTCTTTTTCTCTGTCTCTCAAGAGAAATAAACTTCTAAAAATAAATAAATAAAATAATTAAGTGTATAATCTTTTTTCAGAACTACTCAAGCAACTTAGAATTTTGCCATCACATTCTCATAGTATTTTTATTATCACCTAGTATATTTTTATTTACAACTTGTTTTTAACATGCTCCAAGTTAGTCGCTATTATCATTATTTTATGTAGATAATACTTCCAAAAGCCTACACAACAATTAACTGTTGCTTTACTCAGTATCTTTGTTGTATCTAAGTCTTCCCTCTGGACAGGAGTTTTTTTCTTTCTGACATGTTTTTTTAGACGTTCATTTAGTAAGAGAGTTTTAATAATAAACAGAGTTCTGTTTCCCTGAAAAATAAGAAATTAGTAATTTTAGACTGAAATCTCTTGTCTTTTCCTCTTGACTACGTTAGCAAATTCCCTCCATTTTGGGTTCTTCAATATGTGTTTGGATGTGGGTTAAAAAAAATTATCCTGATTGGCATTCATTGTGCTTCCTAAATCTGAATATATGATTTCTTCATCATTCATAGAAAATTCTTACCCATGTATATCTTCAACAATTGCCACCCCCCCATTCTTTCAATTTCTGTCCTAGAAATCTAATTGGATGTGTGTTGTAAATTTCTCGGTTTATTCTCTATACCTGATATGTTCTCTCTTTTTTACTGTCTGTACCGCATCCTTAATAATTTCCTAATATTTATTCCACTTCAAACATTTATCTATTTCCTTTTTAAAATCATTTACTAAATTGCCAATTTCAATAATCCTATCTTAAAGAAGATCTGTTTGGTTCTTAAGTCAACCCTGTGTTGTATTATTTTATTGGATATTGCTTCTTGTATTTTCAAGTCTGCTTTTAATTTTCCACCTATTTATAGTTTGAATCCAATAGTTCTATTATCTGAGGATACTGAGGGTCTAATTCTGATATTTATTCTTTTTTTTAACGTTTATTCACTTTTTGAGAGACAGAGACAGAGTGTGAACAGGGCAGGGGCAGACAGAGAGGGAGACACAGAATCTGAAGCAGGTTTCTGGCTCTGGGCTGTCAGCACACAGCCCATCGCAGGGCTCGAACTCATGAACCGTGAGATCATGACCTGAGCCGAAGTCAAGACACTTAACCAACTGAGCCAGGCAGGCACCCCTCTTTCTGCTGACTCTTGCTCTCTGAGTTAATTTCTCAGATTTTTATGCTTTCCTTTTGAACTTAGATATCTTCCTCAGCACATCTGCAGCTTTGAAAACCCTATGAAGCCTGGACTGAGGATTTCCCTCCAGAGAGGATTTTCATTCGCTATTGAGAACGGACCCTGATGTATTTGGGGTTTCTCAGTACCCCAGCCCCTCAGAATGGGCAGCCTATGGTTATATATATTCAAAGAAGACTTTTTCTTTCCCAAAGCCCCATGCTGAAGCAAACACATTCCCTTGCAGCCTCCTTTGTTACAGGACACACTTTTTCTATTACATTATTTTACCTATAGTGTAGCCCCTGGAGGGTCTCCGGTTTATGCAGAGTTTCAGTCCCAACTTCCACCTTTGAAAAGCTTAAAGCCTTGTTTTCTCCTGTAACAGCCACTAAAACTCAAATATCTTGGTTAATAAGCATAGCAAATGCTTCCAAGAGAGTGGCTGCATGGGTGGCAGCTTAAAACTTGAATTTTCATGTCTGTTTCAGGTCCCTGGAGATTTATCCTTTCTTCTCAAAAGCTCAGCTATGCATTTAAAAGAATGCTGTTACATTTTATTGTTCATTTCCAAGTACTTTTTTTTTATGCAGGAGTTTTTCAAAAAGTTTGTCAGGTAACAAACATCATTGGTAAACAATTTTAAAATGAGAGTTAAGTAATAAGACTGGCTACTTAGGAAGATTATTCTGTTGGCCAGGTAGTGCAAGGAATGAGGGAATTACATACCACTCTTCGCTACTTATCAGCCCAGAACAGAAAACAGAGGGAAGAACAAAGGAGGACTTTGCAGGTGATTGTGAAAGGTTTGTACTTCTCCATAAGATGGGAGTCTGTTGGAGAATTTTACCAGAAGAGTGAGATCCTTATGAATTTTTAAAGGAGCACTCTATGGCCATATGGAGAATGGAATCATTGGAGGGCAGGAGTTAAAACAGAAAATATCACATTGCTGTGTACTCTGTTGCCTTTATTAATGAGGGTAGAATATTTGGGGCTCCCTGGTTGCAAGCAGAGGTGAGGAATACAAGACAATTCAAAGAGACATATTTTTGGAGGACCAGCTGAGTTGAGTGGTCCAGGGGTGACCATATTGTCTTTCTAACAGTAGACAGTAGAGAAAAGGAGTTAAGGAGAGATCTTGGTGAGGTGGAAACATGGCAGAGATAATATGGATGAGGAGTATCAGTGATAAGAATATAAATTACATTCCCTCTGCTAACATTTATATCCCAGACTTCAGAAATTCTCCAGGGAGCTGGAAAAGAAGAAAGAGTTTGGCCACGTGGAAATATTCTATGCAAATAGAAATGATTGACACCTGCAGATTCATGTTCTGTATATGCTCTCCCATTTAAGGCTTTAAAGACCTCAGGGAGACAAGTATCACTACCCCCCAGTTTATAGATAGGAGACTGAAGCTTCCAGATGTTAACTAACCTTCTTAAAGCCAGCCACTAGTAACTGGCAGAATGGCAGAGATGGAATTCAGAGTTTTATGGCCCTAAAAGTGTACTTTTTGAGGCTACCATGCTGGGAAGAAAGCTTTGTCTTAATCAAGGTGAGAATTATTCTGTCCAGTTTTGGAACTCAGAGGGGAGCCCAAGAAAATTGCAAGGGCAGCCCAGACGCACCCTGGAGGTGGCTCTCATGCTCTCTAATGTTTTCAACTGTGTCACTTTGAGACCGCCCCTTGGGCCTAGAGACGCTTTCTCCTCCCAGAATTCAAGTTCAGTTCTAATTCTTGAGCCTCTTTTTCCCTCCCAAGGGTCAGAAGTCACAGCTCCTGAGGGTGCCCCAGTCTGTCCTCATCAAGGCAGCTCTGTGTGCCCCAGGGGCCCAGGCTATTCTGAACCCTTACTTGTCCTTGCTGTTTCTTAATGGTAGAGCCTGCTGATGCCACACTGGGAGGAATGCATTTAAGAGGTGTCCTGGGGCTCTGTTAACCAGCTCTGCTTTTGTAGCAGGCTTGCTGGGGCAGGGATATGGAAATCATTTCTTTTCCCCCACTGTGGAACTTGAAACAGAGAAAGAGAGAGAGAGAGAGAGAGAGAGAGACCATTTCTTTAGGTAACAATATCCAACCATCTTCTCTTTTGTTTCTATTTGTTCTAAAACTCAGAGTTCAACATCGTGTGTACAAAGAGAAGAATCAGATTGACTTAAGAATTCCACAGGTCCAGATAATCAAACAAACAAACAAACAAACAAAACACTCAAGGAAGCAAGGATTGGGAAAAAAGTCCAATTCCACCAGCTGATGCTATAAATAAAGCAAGAAAGCTGTAAGGTCATCCATAAAGTCTACCAATTTCTGCCAGTAGGATAGGTTTCATTTACATTCACTGAGCATCTACTCTATGTTGGGTACAAATGTTTTCTTCTGGCTTTCGTCATATGTAATACTCCTGCAAAATTAGGGAGTTAAGGCATTGTTCACTGCCCTTTGCAGATGAGGACAGTGAAATCCCCAGAGAGTGAATGACATGTCCAAGTTCATTCAGCTCTGCATATCAGAAGCAGGATTATAACCCAAGTCTTTCTGATTCCTAAGTTTAGGGCTCTTTTCTCATGATCCTGCTGCCTTTTCCAAGAGCAGCTGGACATTGGAAGTGGATTGAAGGAAAACTGAGCTCCTATAGAAAGGAAAAGGGTGCAGAAAAATGGTTGAGTCGTGTCATTTCTCTCTGCATCCACCTTGACATTAGATCTGGCACATGCCATTCATAGGTCATCTCTACTTTGTGCTTTTGTGTATTCTCCCCAGGGTCATACTCCAACGTGTTCCCAGAGACTCTGTTCTGCTTTCATTGTGGCCTCCTCTTAGCTTGCCAAGACCCTGGGAATTGAGTTCTATTTCTCAAGAAAGCATTCAGTGCCTCCAGTGTGCTGACCACTGAGACATGAAGGGATGCAAATATGGCCTCAGCTTAGAAGTAATGATGTCTGTTTCAAGTTTGGTTGGCAGGCACATAACCAGATGCAGTCACTTACTGTATATGCTGGGCACTGGGTCCTGTTCTATTTGCTAGGGCCTTAACCAGGAAAATAATAAAATCTCTGTTCTACTTTGAGTTTATCATCTAGTGGGGGGAGTTACACAATAAACAAACAAAACCGTAGAATGTCAGTTGGGAACCAGTGCACAGGTGGAAAACAAAACAGGTGACAGGATGACAGAAAGTGAGGAGAGTTGCTATTTGGGGGTTTGGAGAAGATGTGTGTGGGGAGCCTTGTGTGTGAGAAGGGAGCTAAGTGAAATAATAAGGAGCCACGTAATTATCTAGTGGAGGAAGCAACCAGGGAGGGCCAGGGCCCTGATGTGGATGCACGCCTGGTGTATTCAAGGGATGGCAAAGAACCTTGGTGGCGGTGGTTCTCGGGGAGACAGCAGTGGGTGTTGGAGATCAGCTCAGAGAAACAGCAGGAGCCAGGATAATGTTGGGCCTGAGGCCAATGGTAGGGTTTGGGGTTTTAATGAGTCTTATCAGGAATAATAGGGGAAACCATTTGAGGGGTTTAATCAGAGAAGTGAAATACTCTGACATGTTCTAGAAGAACATCCCCAGTAGCTGTTTAAAGAATGGCTGGTGGGGGGACAAGGGCTGAAGTGGGAGGAACACTTAGACTCAAGCAGCATTCCAAAAGAGAGATGGCCTTACCCTGGACCTAGGCCATAGCAGTAGGAGTGCTGGAAGACGTTGGGATTATGGATATACTTTGAAGTTAGAACTAACTGAATTTCAGGGCACCTGGGTGGCTTAGTCGGTTAAGCGTCTGGCTTTGGCTCAGGTCACAATCTTGTGGTTTGTGAGTTCGAGCCCTGCGTCGGGCTCTGTGTTGACAGCTCAGAGTCTGGAACCTGCTTCAGATTCTGTGTCTCCCTCTTTGCCCTTCCCCTGATCACACTGTCTCTCTGTGTCTCTCAAAAATAAATAAATGTTAAAATTTTTTTTTAAAAGAACTAACTGAATTTCTAGGCAGACTGGATATGGGGTGTGGGATAAAGTATAAGTAATGACTCCAATATTTTTGGCCTGAGCAGTTGGAATAATGGGGTCACCAATTATTGAGATGTTGGAGACAGGGAATGAAGATCAGAAGTTCAACTTTGGACTTACTAACCATAGGAGGTGTATTAAATAAACAATGTAAAGGCTGAGTAGGTTTGGATATATGAGTCTAGAGAGGAGAGAGGAGGTCCAGGGTCAAATTATAGCTGGGGATATGTAATCTCAGGCAGCATTAGCTATAGCCATGAAATGAACTGACATCACCTGAGAAATGATTGCTGCTGGAGAGGTCAAGAACTGAAACCTAGAGAATAAACCTACCATTTAATCCCTAGGAAGTTGGGAGAAACCAAAGAAGGATATTAAAAAGAACAGGTGAGTGATCAGAGGTGTGTGTACAGGAACCAAATGAAAAATGTCCTTCAAAAAAGAAGACATTTATTTATTTTCTCTTTTTTTATTAAAGTGTACTTGACATACAATATCATGTTAGCTGCAGGTGTATAACATCGTAAGTCAGCATTTATATACATTACAACATGATCCTCATGATAAACAGAAAAGAAGGCATTCCTACCATTGCTTTGTGAACCAAACTATTCTGATGTGCAGAATAGAACCCAAAATGATAGAACAGCACTCTTGGTGGGGGTGTTAGTGTCTCCAGGGCTGACTCAGTTACCTGTCTCCATATGGCTTTCAGAAAACCAGTGGCAGGTCAGGAAGAGAGCAAGAGCAAAACCCGGAAGGGATCTGAACGGACAGTGGACTGTGAACCCGTGGGAGACATCCTTTCATGAACATGTAAAATAATTAGAAACTAGCTTGAAGGGACCCCACTTATGGTAATCAAGCCACTGGGCACTTAATTTGAAAATAAAATTGAAATGGGTTGAAACTCTTAAATTGTAATTTAAGGGAGATTTGATTATCTAAAAGTGTTTACATTTTCTGCACATTAAAGAAAAAACATAAAGAATATCAAAACACTCTGCAAAAAAAAAATACAAACTTCTGAAAAGAAAGGGTTATTTTTATTTTTTACCACATCAAAAGCTCTACACAAGGGAAAGGTGACAACCAGTCTGAAAAATGAGCAAACGACAGCAACATACAGCTATAGAAAAAGAAATGTAAATGTCCAATCAATGAGAAGGATGCTAAATCTCATTTGTAATTTAAAAATGCAAATGTAAGCAATGAGATCTCATTTGTCACCTTTCAAATTTACAAATATTAAAAGGATTGATAATATCACTTTTGTCAAGGGTACCGAGCAACAGAAACTCTCATATATAGTTGGTGGAAGTGTATATGAACACATTTTAATGGGGTAATTTGTCAATATCAATCAACATTTTTTATAGAGTGTTTTTTAAGTCTATTTATTTGAGAGAGACTGAGACAGCACAAGTGGGGGAGGGGCAAAGGGAGAGGAAGAAAGAATCTGAAGCAGGCTCCACACTGCCAGTGCAGAGCCCAACGTGGGTCTTGAACCCATGAAACTGTGAGATCCTTACCTGAGCCGAAACCAAGAGTTGGAGGCCACCTAGGTTCCCCTCAATCAACATTTTTAAACAAATTTTTAACTTTAGAATTATTTTAGATTTACAGAGAAATTAAGAAGACAATGCAGACAGTTCCCATACACCTCACATCCAGTTTCCCTTATTATTAACATTTCCCATTATTATGGCACATTTGTCACAAGTAATGAACCAATATTGATCCATTATTATTAAGTAAAGTCATTAATTCACTGAGATATCTTTATCTTTTACCTAATGTGCCTCTTCTCATCTAGGATTCATCTCGGACACCATATTATATTTAGTCTTCATGTCTCCCTGGTCTCCTCTTGGGTATGAAGTTTCTCAGATTTTTCCTTGTTTTTGATGACCTTGACAGTTTTGAAGAGTCCTGGTCAGGTGCTACAAAGTCTGTCTACAAAGATTGTCCCTTAATTGGGATATGCTGATGTTTTTCTCATGTATCAACATGTATCACATGTTCTTGGGAGGAAGACCAAACAGGCCAAATGACATTCTGAAACCCATCCCATCCTAATGAGGGTACATATTATCACCATGAATTTTTACTGCAGATGCAGTGTTTGCCAGGTTTTCTTCTCTGTATTTTCCCACTTCCCTACTGGGCTCTCTGGAAGGAAATCACTATGTATAGTCCCCACTTATGGAGTGGAGAGACATGCCCCAACTCCCTGCAGGTGGATTTTCTACATACGTTATTTAAAGTCCTTCTGCGTGAGGAATTTCTCTGTTCTCCTCCATTTATTTATTCAACATTGTTTTACATCAGTATTGATTCATAAATTTTTATTTTATATTCAGAGTCAAATACTACGTTATTTTGTGGTTCAAACTGTTCCAGTGTTTCCTTTGGGAACTCTTTCCCTAGGCTTCCTTCCCTATCCCTTTGACATATCTTCATCATTGTACTTTAAAACAAAAAAAATTTTTTTCTTATTTTCTGGAACTACAAGATGCTCCAGGCTCATCTTGTAAATTCCCTATCCCAGTCCTAGAATCATCCATTTCTCCAAGGAGCACTGGCTCCTTTTATTAGAAAATGTTATCTTAGAAACCAAGATCTAGGTACAAGGTGTTCTTACTACGGAGGTGACTCTTGGTTTCTAGGCCCTCTTTGCCTACAGAATGAATATACTAATTGCTTTATAGATGCCTATCTTTAAATATTTCTATATGGGGGCGCCTGGGTGGCGCAGTCGGTTAAGCGTCCGACTTCAGCCAGGTCACGATCTCGCGGTCCGTGAGTTTGAGCCCCGCGTCGGGCTCTGGGCTGATGGCTCAGAGCCTGGAGCCTGTTTCCGATTCTGTGTCTCCCTCTCTCTCTGCCCCTCCCCTGTTCATGCTCTGTCTCTCTCTGTCCCAAAAAAATAAAAAAAAACGTTGAAAAAAAATTATTTAAATATTTCTATATGTAAACAACTGCATCTATATTAGGCAACATATTAATTGATACTGATGTGTCCAATTCTAATCCATTACAACATGGATTATTCTAGTCTTCTCCTCTTGCCTATTTGTAACATCAGATTCCCAACAGCAAGGAGCCTGACTCCCATCATCCATTTACTTAATTGCCTGTATGTATAGTGGTTCCAGAATCATTATCCCATATCTCCTGGGGAAACAACTATCGACCAGAGTAGAGGACTTGTATTGTAGCTCATATTGCCTTCAATCTTACAGAATCCATTCATTCCCCAAAATTAACTTAAATCAGCACTTCTTTCAGTGAGGCTGCTTTGTACACTTGGAATAGAGTTAGATTATTTTTTGTCCTGTTCTGCACTCCATCCTGGCATTTCCTGACCTCCTAAATATATTCTTTTCAAATTTGTCTACATTTGACCAATGCCAAGTGTCAATTACAAGATCATACAAAATAGCTTCACCACCCTAAATAATCCTCTGTTTCTTACCTAATCAGCCCCCTCCCTTGACCCTGGTACCTCCCTTGGTAACAACCTGGTACCTGGTTACCTCCCTTGGTAACAAGCCCTGATCTGCTTGCCATAGCTATAGTTTTATCTTTTCTAGGATGTTCTATAAATATGATACAGTCTGGAGTGTTTTCAGATTGGCTTTGTAAACTTAACAATGTACTTTAACATCCATCCATATCTTTGTGTGGCTTAATAGTTTGTTCCTTTTTATTACTGAATAGTATTCCATGTATGGGTGTGTCAGTGTTTATTTATCCACTCGCCTAATGAAGAATATCCTGGCTGCATCCAGTCTTTGTCTATTATGAATTAAACTGCTATAAAAATTTGCATTCTGGTACATGATGTTTCAGATCAGTTTTGAAAGAACTAGGAGCATGATTTGGGGGGTTTTGATAAGAGTTTGCTTAGCTTCGTAAGAAACTGCCTGTCTTCCAAAGAGGCTGTACCATTTTGCATTCCCACTAGCAATGAATGAAAGTCCTTGTTGCTCTGTGTCCTTGATGACAGTTGATATTATCAGTTTTTTTTTTATTTTAGCCTAATAAGTATACGTAGTGGCATTCCATTATGGTTTCAATTTAAATGATGTTGAGCACCTCTTCTACCTTTTTGCCACCTATATATCTTCTTTGGTGAGGTGTTGTGATCTTCTGCATATTTTTAAATTGGATTATTTCTTTTCTTTATTGTTGAGTTTTATGAGCTCTTTTATATATTTTGGATACAAATCCTTTATCAGATGCACTTTTGCAAATATATTCTTCTATTCTGTGCCTCCTCTTTGCATTGTCTTCCTGTCTTTAACAGAGCAGATGCTTTCAATTTTAGTACAGTTCAACATATCGTTATTTCCCTTCATGGATTGTTCTTTTGATGTTGTATCTAGAAATTCATCACCAAACTCAAAATCATATTGATGAGGGAGCTTGGAGCAAGCTGAGGGCAAAATACAGGCTGCCACACACACCCCACCCCCACCCCCGCCCCCAGGTGGGATCTGTGTGATATTCCTTGGACTCTCCCAGCTACCCAAGAACAAAGGAAAGGGGTTTAAGTGCTTGCTGTGGTGATGTGGGAAACTAAGGCAAATGAAAAATTAAATTCCTTTACTGCTTACAGCCCATTGACAAGTCCTTGAAGCCGGCAGAGTGACCTCCCTCCAGGAGCTCAGCTGCCTTGATGATGACACTTTGCTAGGGGCAGAAGAGAACCTTAGCTTCACATTATCCCAACCTCGAGGATCCGGTAAATCTACTTCCTTTATCTCAACTGCCCCAAGATAATATGCTGGCAATAACACTTCACGCTTATGGCCCCCCGATATACATCTGAGGGGTCTCATGACTGAGGTTTTATTAAATGGTGATAAATGGAGTTTCCCTAGCAACAGCTAGCCCCTCAAGGTCCTGGAAACCTTGCTTCCAAAATACCTTAGAGTCTTACTCTACCCCTGCCCCCTGCCAGCCTGAGGGTGTGTAATGAGTTACTGGTCACAACCCTAGTGCAGCTCTCCCTGCCCGTTGGTCCTGTTCCCATGTTTTAATAAAATCACCTTTTTGCACCAAAGACGTCTTCAAGAATTCTTTCTTGGCTGTCGGTTCCAGACCCCATGAGCCCCTCATCACCCCAAAACTTCATCAACATTAATTTTCTCCTTTATTTTCTTCTAGACATTTTTATAGTTTTACATTTCATATTTAGGTCTATAATAGCTTTTGAGTTAATTTTTCCTTTAGGTATAAGGTCTATTTCTAGGTTACTTTGCTTATACATGGATGTCTAATTATTCCATACCATTTGTTGTAAAGACTATCCTATCTCAATGGAAGTGTTTTGCTCCTTTATCAAAAATCAGTTGACTATATTTGTGTGGGTCTGTTTCTGGGCTCTGTGTTCTTTTCCATTGACCTCTGTGTCATCTATTCTGTTTTGATTACTGTAACTTTATAACCAAGTCTTGAAATTAGGTTAAGGTGAGTCCTTTGGTTTTGTTTTCCTTTAGTATTGTATGGACTATTCTAGATATTTTGCGTTTCTCCATAAAACTTTTGGAGAAACTTCTGCAGTTTGCCAACGCTGCAAAATAACTTGTTGGAATTTGATTGCTATTTGTGTTGCATCCATAAGTCCAGTTGGGAAGAATTAATAACTGCATTGAGTCTTCTGATTCATGAGCTCGGTACATTTCTCAATTTATTTAGAACTTTAATGTCCCTCATCAGTGCTCTACAGTTTTTTGCATACAGATCCCAAACACATTTTGATAGACTTATATCTAAATATTTTATTTTTGGTGATTTTATAACTTTCATATTCCAGTTGTTCACTGATGGTAAATAGGAAAACAACTGACTTTCTTATTGACCTTGTATCTTTCCATCTTGCTGTGCTCACTCATTAGTTGCAGGAGATTTTTGTAGATACTTTGGGATTTTCCACACAATCATGACTTCCCGTAGCCTAGCGATTCTTCTCCTGGGAATTTTGTACTGCAGATACTCATGCATAAGGGCACACATTTTATATACAGAGGTGAAATGGTGAAATCTGCTAGCTGAGACATAAAGTCTGAATCTGGGCTTCTTTATTGTTTAATAAAGAAATTGGCTGGACTTTGTCCTTATTTCTGGGAGATGACCTCTCAGTCCTTGGAATTTCTTGAGTACTAGGGGTGTCTTTGTTATTCCTGGTGAGTGCCGCTGACCACACCTGGTAGTTATGCTAACAAGGTCACTCTAGATGGGCCCCTAGATGGTTTAGGATAATAAGATTGCTCAGGGTGGAGGCTGCCAGGTGAGAAAGACCAGCCTAGTGACTAAAAGAGGGGGGCTTTGTGCCCTGTTATTAATCCCACCTCCAGCAGGATAGAGCAGTTGGAGATCCAGTTCCAGTACATGGCCAGTGATTCAGTCAATCATGCCCCTGTAATTAAACCCCGGTGAAAAGCTCTAGTGAGCTCCCTTCATTGACAATACCTAACAATGCATCCAGAGGGTACACATCCCTGGGGATACAGAAGCTTCCCATCTGAGACTTTCCCACATCTCACCTTATGTTTTTCTCCCTTTGTAACTTTTTGTTGTTGTTGTTATAATACCACCAAACTTATAAGTATAGCATTTTCCTGAGGTCTGTAAGTCATTTTAGTGAGTTGCCAAACCTGGGGACCTAGCAGGAATCCACAAGTTTGCAGACAGCTGGTGAGAAGTGGGGGTGTCCTAGGAACTCCCAAACTCATGGCTGATGTTTGAGGTGAGGGTGGTCTTATGGAGGACTGTGAATGTACCCTTTAAAGTTTGGCTTAACTCCAGGTAGTTGGTTCAGAAGTAATTGCACTCATGTTCCTAAGAGTCCAGAGTTTTAGACAAAGAGGAGTGTGAAAAAGCTAAAGTTAGGACAACTAGATGTAAGCCCTGATTTATTTTCTCCACAGAATCACCTGTTTTCCGCAAATTCTGGCCCTCACCAAACCACACCAGTGGCACTCACTGTAGTTTCTCAAGGCCCCCAACCCATGATCCATTCTTTGAAACATCCTGGAAATATTTCCCGGTGTAAGACATAACACAGTAGTGGGGTTTTTTTTTTCCTTCTGGGCCAACAAGATTAGTTATTTTGAGAGCAAGATAAAAATCACTCAGTCATTTCTCTCCTGCAGGCAAAAAAAGCAGGCAAGAATAAAAACCATTTCACTTCTTGGGTAATTGCTGGTTTGCTTTTTGCCAAGTGAATTCAGGGATTACTTGAATGCTGGAATGAGTCGGCAGCCAAGATGGCTGCCTCTTTGCAATTCAGGAAATCGGCCTTGTTCTGCTTCATTTTTCCCCTTTGGAACAGCAAGCAATTTTTAGAAGTCTTTTCCTGAGTCTGCTTGGTGCCCAAGCATGAATTCTGAAAGACAGAGAGAATGGAACCGCTAAAGAAAAGTTGAGTTGTGATATTGGAGGGAAGAGAAGCACAGCTGTGTAGCAAGAACCATGGTTTATACACAGCAAGCCAAAGGTTACTGTTTTCTTTGTTTTTGTTGTTATTGTTTGTTTGTTTAAGAGTATATCTTGTAATGACAAGGTCTGGAAAATACAGTAAGAAAATGGGGTGCAGCCCCTTCAGGCTTCTAGAAGGAGAGGGGTCTCTGACTTAGCCTGGCTCAACTGGATGCACGAAGCTTCCCCTGGCAGGTCAGTCTTTTCAAGAGCATCCATCCCCTCCAGCCAGTGGGGGTATGGAGGTAGTTCCATAGCTCTTATCTTATATCAGGAAGGCCTGAACATTTGGAGGGGGGGGGGTGGCGGTAAAAGTTTTGTTCTTAGAGAAAAGATTGGACTGATAGGGAAGATTTTCTTCTCCCGCACAATTTATGTGAGATGTAACCCTCTACACCATGAAAGAGAACATAGGAGTTTATTTCTGAAAATATCTATGGAGTAGGTGCTATGTAGAGCTGACTCTGAGCTGAGAATAAAGAATACAGAACTAAGACACTTCCCAGCAGGTCATAAAGGAGCAAGTGAAAAATTAGCCTCTCATATGATCAGGGCTAATAGTAGAGAGATATGCATGGGAACAGAGATGAGAACCCAATTCCAAAGTGGAGACAATGGAGAAAGAAGAGGAGGGAATATCTGACCTGGAGGCATTCTGACAGCTTGGAAAGGGCAGGGGTGTTAAAGTCCATCAGGTAAGGTGAAATTCCTTATCCAGCTCTGTGACCTTGGGAGTCATGTAGCCTTTCTGAGTTCGCATGTCTTTACTACCGTATAAGATGATACCCACCTCATGGAGTTGTTGTTAGGATTTGATGAGATCTTTTACACTGGTCATCTAGAATAGTGCCTGACCCACGATAAATCCCAGCAGGTGGTAGGTCAGTGGTTGGAATTACGGTCATGTTGGATTTCTCCATTTCACTGGAGTGGCTGTAGGGAAGCAGAAGATGACTCATCTCTCACTTGGACAACTAAGCGGATACTGAGGGTAAACAAAATTAGGTTTGGAGAAGGAGGAAGAAAATGAGTGTGGTTTGGAATGTTGCAGCTGACGCACCTTTGGGACACCTGGGGAAGGAGGATAATCGGGAAGGGAAGCCGAGGGAAGAGGCAGGAGCTGACTGCAGCAAGGGAACTCCAACCATCCAAATAGCTCAGAACCCCCTCTGCCTCCATCTTTGGACTTCCTGTTAGTGGAGCAGATGACCCAGTCTCTCTAATGACTCACTTCATTTTGATTCATTTCCCTGAACTCTTTGAGGACAGCTGCAGGCAGGCATGAGTCCTTATTTGACTCATTCATTCGATCATTCATTTTCAGTAAATATACTAAGGTACCTACTATATAGCAAAAGCTATACAGAATGGAGGAAACCACATTGAACGAAATGGTTGCATTCCTTGCTCAATGATATGAACTGTACTTGTATGTATATAATGTCAGGCGTGTCCATGCCCCACCCCCCACTCACTGACAGTTTAATTTCAGTAGAAGAGGGTATGTTTCCTTTCACATCAACTCTGGATGACTTTGTGGCAAAAAGAAAAAGAAAATGTAAAAGGAAACCACCTTGGATGGGCTTTTAGAAATTATAAAATCCAGTTTTCTCCATTCACCAAATACTTATTGAATGTGTATCATGTACCAAGCACCCTTATTTTTCAGATGAGTAAAAGAAAACTAAGGGATTTTATGAATTAATTGTTTGTGTTCCCCTACTGAGTCCATATGTTGAAGCTCTAACCTCCAGTATGTGGAGATAGGGCTACTAAAGAGGTAATTAAGGTTAAATGAGGCCATAAGGGTGGGCCCCTCATCTGATAGTATTAGTGTACTTATAAGAAGAGCCACCTGAGAGCTTTCTCTACCCCACCGCTCACCCTTGCACAGGGTGACTAGGAAGATGTCATGTGGGCATATAGCAAGGAGACAGCTGTCTACAAGCCATGAAGAGAGAAGAGGGCTCTCACCAACACCTTGATCTTGGACTTCCCAGACTCCAGAACTATGAGAAAATAAATGTTTCTTGTTTAAGCCACTCAGTCTATGGTTATTTTGTTATGGTGGCCCATGATGGCTAAGATAGGAGGGTCAGTATTTTGCCTAGGGCCACCCAATGAATATATGAAAGGGCCAGTGTATTACTAGTTAACTATTGTTATCTGACAAACGATTCCAAAATTCAGAAATGCACACCTTAATCATTTATGATTTATAACGTATCGGCAGATTTTCCAGGGCTTGGCCAGTCTTGACTGGCCTCTGCTATGGATAAGTTTGTTCCATGTGTCTCTAATCCTCTTGGGGCCATCAGGCTAGCCTGGGAAGGTCCTTCTCATGGCTATGGCATAGGTCAGAGAGAACAAGTAGAAACATGTACGAAGTCTTGCAAGAGGCACATGGTCACTTCTGTTTCATTCTATTGGCCAAAGCAAGTTTTGGAATTGGAACAGAGTTATTTACACCTCATTCTACTGGCTAAAGAATATCAAATAGATGAGCCCAGAATCATAATAGGGAGATAATACAAAGTTGCATGATAAAGGATGTAGATAGAGGAAGGGGCACAAAACTGGGATCATTAAGGCAAGCTAACACATCCAGGATTCAATCCAGGTCTCAAGCCAGAAGTTAGGGGGAGCAGTGATCACAGCCAACCCTTCCAGTGTTTTTCCCCACCTAAGCCCAACCCATAACCTCATACCATTCTCTACACCTCAGGCTACCACTTCTATACCAGGACCAAGGTCTCCCCATACTTCCAAGCCTGGGGTATTGAAATTTTTTTTGCTTATTCCCATTTCATGAAAACTTGCTCTCTGGGGGCTTAGCTGAAAAAAAAGAAGCTAATTACTAAATTCTGTAAATATTTAATCTGAGTATTTAATCCGTATGTGGCTCTATTCCAGGTACTAGGGTATTAGTCTTAGAGATAAATCATAAAACCAATTCTCAGAGTATGCACTCCAGTGGGTGAAGTGATACATGTACATGATTGTTTTTCACCCCTGTGCAAAAAAATACTGAATTGGATGCCCAGCACTACACTTATGGAGCAGACATTTGAGCCCTGCTCTCCAGATTGCCATGCCAACAAGCTTTTTGCTATCCTACAACATGGAAGAAAGAAAAAGGAAGCTCACATCCCCGAGTGATGGGAAATCTGGAAAGCATTTGAAATGGAAAGTCTATGAAAGATGTGAGTCTCAACTGGATAAGCAATGCTAGTATAATAATAATAATGCGCATCTCCAAGTCTTATTCATGCCCAGTCCTCTACCGCGAAGTCACTCTCCTTTTTCTCCCTGTCTACCTAAAATGCACCAATCCCCCCAAATACTGGGTCAAATCCCATTCCCTCCAAGACCATGTTCCTAATACCAAGTGCATTCTGCACACATCGCTCCTGGTGTCTGCTTCCCCATAGCAGGAATGGGAATTGACTGTAAGAGAGCCGGGAGCCAAGTTTGTGCTCACTTGTGTTTTTTCCTAATTGTTTTATGTGGAAATGTTTTATCTTCATGACAGCAGAACACATTCCTTGAGGAAAAAACAATATGTCTTCACTTTATTTTGTCCCCTAATGATGGTTAATCTATGTAGACAATGCTCAGGATATAAATGTTCATTCAGTACACAACGTCATGGCTTGTGCTAGGCTCTGCAGGTAGGGAGATGAATGAAACACTATTCCCACCCTCAAAAAGCTGCTAATCTCCCGAGAAACAGATGTTTAAAGAGATGGAGAGGAGCCCTGTTAGAGAATGCCTTTTTGCCACCCCACACTCTCTCCCCCACCCCCACTTCACCAAAGTAGGTGCCAAAAAATAACATGGACTTGCTGGAGTCTGAGGTAAAGAGCAGAGATGCTCAGAGTTAAAGGCAGATGGGAGAGAGCAGAAGAGTACCCTGAAGCCACTTTATGTGGTCCCTTATTTCAGACAGAGTCTCTGGGAGCTGTCCTCAGATGATCTGACCCTGTGTGTGTTGTGGTCCTAAAATAAAATGCAACGGGACTGAGAAGAGGACCAAGAGGAAAGGAGAACAAATAATCTGTCTAGGGTCTTAACTGGACTCCACACACTATCCTGACCTGGAATGCACTTGCACCAGTGGATTGAAGGACATTGTTTCCAAGCCCATGACAGTATCCAGAATGGAGAGCCCAGCTTCTGCCCTGGTGTCCCTGCCCTGCTGGGAAGGAGAAGCATCTTGCCAGCTTCCACTTCCCCATGCCAGGGGATGATGTGTGCCAGTGCCCCCTGAGATCCTCCTGACTCCTCAGACACAGCTCACATGAGGTGTCTTCTGTCACTGCCAGTGCCCTCCTCCCTGGGCAAAAAAAGAGAGGAGGAGTCAACCTGGACTTGCTCTGAGATGCTTTGTCATTAAGAATCACCACCACAGACGAGCCCACTGAAGGATGTTACCAATAGGAGCAGGGCAAAGTTTGATCCTCTGTAGGCTGAACACAGACCAGGAAGTATTAGCTGTGTGCCTATCCAATCTCCAATTGCACATGAAGTTTGGGAAGAATACTCAATTATAGAGCAGTAGAGAGTATTTTCAAATCAAACTTCTTGAGGTAGACTTTAGATACAATAAATGAGTGTACCCATTTTAAGTGAGCAATAGGAAATATTTTGCCATATGTGTACACCCATACACCAATACCCTATTCAAGACATAGAAAATTCCCATCCTCCCAAAACGTTCCCTTCTGCCCCTTCCCAGTCAATTCCCCTTGCCTTCCAGCAGAGACAACCACTGATCTGATTCCTATCACGATTAAATGACTTGGTCCTGTCCTTAAGATGGAAAACCAGTGAATCTAATACAGCCTGATCTATGCTATACTGGGAAAAGTGTGGAGTAAATGTGGAAGTACATAGGAAAGTCTTTCTTGAAGTGACATTGAAGTTCAAATTTTAAAGATGAAGAGGAATTATCCAAGTAAGAAGGTGATAAAGGCTGGGCAGAGGGAACTGCTTTCACAGCAAAGCAGTGACAAAAGGAGCCTGACCCTATCAAAACCTGTAAGAGGTTCAGTGTGGTGGATTATGGGGAAGATGGGATAAACCATGAGAGAATTAAATAGGAGCCTTGAAGACCTGATAACAAGGCTTCCTCAGATCCCCATTTACCTGGTGTTGGGTTTATAGTAATTGCCTCTATCACCAGAATATAAGCCCTATGAATGCGAGTTCTTTGCCAATTTTGTTAACTGTTGTATCCCCATGATCTACATCAGTGCCTGGCATTCACTAGGAACTCTATAAATATTTGTTGACTGATTGAATCAATTCACGAATCCCTAAATTTGTCCCTATTAAATATGTGTGCTATAAAAACTAAAGGATAACAGCTAAATCAAGATGTGAGCCCTGGAGGTTTGCCAGGCTGTCCACTGACCCTCATGTGCTTACCTATCGATGTGGATGATTCAGTCAGTGCAGGGATAGTCACAAAGTCCTCTGTTCTGAGGGTGGCCCTTCCAGGCTTCTATCTGAGGTGCAGGGGAAGGTTTCTGGTCCTAGGCTGCTCATCAGAATGAAATGCACTGATAGAGAAAGGAACAAGAAGAGAACATGGAAATAGAGGAGTAAGTTAGTAAATTTTCCCTGCTCCACTTCTGCACTCCATAGAATAAGAGAAAGCCCATAGTGGTAAACCCTCTGGCTTTACCCAGCTGTGTGTTTACAAAGTTACAGACTCTCATCACGTCCCGGCCAGACGGTCAAGGCGATTCTCCCATTTGGTAAATGGGAAGACTGAGGCTTAGAGAGGGAATCACTTTGCCCACTGTCACATGGCCCCCCAGAGTAAGGAAGGGATGGCATTCAGGACTCCTGACTCACTGGCCAGCAATACACAGCTCAAGCTTCAACTTCTTCATGACCTTTCTTTTCTTCCCTTCTAGAACTGTTCACTTTCCTCTGTGTCACCTTCCCGTCTGGATTTCAGTGAGCCTCTATAACACTTGTTTACAAGCCTGTCTTCTCAAGGTCAGGAACAATATTGCCCCTCCTTAGCATGGTGTCCAGCATATAGTAGGTACTTGATCTGATGATCACTGTATATCATAGCGGTTAAGGACACAGGAATTGGAGAAAACTGGATCTGGATCCCAACCGCACTGTTTATTAGCTGTAAAGCATGAGGCAGGTTGCTTCATCTTCCTGTGCCTCAATTTCATCATCTGTAAAATTATGCACATAGAAGTCCAATACATACTAAGTGTTCAATAATTGTTGGCTGTTATCACTATTAATAATAAATATTCATTGGCTATCATCTTCAGGCAAACATACTAATTCCCAAAAGACACAGCCATTTAGAGATCCTGACTTGCTGGCCCAGAGTCCCATCTGGACTCCTGTTAGAAAGAAGTTGGAGGAAAAAAGAAATTACTGGACAATGTGTGCTAACATGTGGGGGGCAGAGATAATTCAGCCTTCTGCAAATGAAAATTAATCATCTTGGCTTTACTCTGCAGGCAGGCAACAAAAATGCCAGCTTGCCCCTTCCCAGCCACTGGCGGGATTACTCAGGAAATGAAGAAAGAAGATGGGATTTGTTGGAAGAGGCGGCCCCACAAACCACATTCTCCCCATCAGATAAGGGCATTATCAGCTTCCTTTCCTTCCTCTCTCTTGCTGCTGAGCTATCCAGGGCTATAGACCCCCAGTACAACAGTCTTATGCTTCCAGCATTGTTACTTCTTAGATTAATCTGGTTTCAATATGTTCCAACAATACATACTTTATCTATGAATGCTAAAAACAAACCCCCAAAAAAACCTATCCGTTACAATTGGAATAGAGGCTAAGGCACTAGATGCATCTGCTAAAAATGTCACTGCTGAGATAAACACACATTGCACACGTCTCTTTAGCACCTTGGAGAACATTTTCCTGAATGGATGGTAGTCAATTTCCTGAGTCTCCTTCTCAAAATGATTAATAGAATACCACAGTGCTTCTTCAGATTCAGGCAGAGCTGTCTACTCTTTGTCCCAAGCACTTTGTGATGCACCTTCAACCCTGATGCTGATGACAATTGTGTGACATGGGGGGAGGGGTTCATATCACTATGTCTAGTTTTCATGGAGGGCAAAATTAGGACACAGGGTTTTGATCTTACTTGGCTAAAGTCATAGCTACAGCCAGGGACATGTTTTCCCATCCTCCAGACCCACAGTTTTTCTACAGCAATATGGTAGACACCTGTTACTTGCTCAACCTCCATTCCTCTTTCTTCTCACTAAGAAAGAACAGCATGCCCAGCTGGCAATACTCACCTCTCCATACTTTCCTGCAGCTAAGTGTGACCATGTGGGCCTGCACTGACCATGTGAGGTGTTTGGGAAACTAGTCAGTACAGATTCAGTGCATCGTTTCACCCTTGTGGCCCTTTCTTATCATTTTTGCCTGTAACATAAACATAGGAGTCTGAAAGCACAGCAGCTATCTTGGGGCCATGAGGTAACTCACCGTGGGACAAAATGCTAAGAATGGCAGAGAAAAAAAAAGTCTAATATCATTATGGAGCCATTACCGCAACATGAGATTGCCCCCACCCCACCTGCTTCTTGTTGCAACAAGCCGTAGTTTGTTGAGTTAGCTGATGACAAACATGAGTCACAGTGGATCTAGAACATAATATTTCCCTTATAACTGGAATGTCCATTTAGTTCCCTATCAGTCAAATAAAGTTCTGCTCTTCTTTGCAATCTCTGCTCAAGTTTCCCCACGTCTATGAAATCTTTCCTGGATATCCCAGAGAAACTTAGCGGATCTCTCCTGTGGGCATCCATAGTGCCCCATAGACCTGTCCTCTGTCACACACATTGTATTGGGTAGCTGTGTGTTCGTACGTCTGTTATCCCCCAATAAACACCTGCAAGGGCAGGTGCTAAACCTTCTAGCACGAGACCTGTCACTTAGTAGGTGCTAGAAGCATATGAAATCTCATATGATTAATTGCTTCCCCTGTGTGGTGTCATCCATATCACTTTGTGCATATTTATTATTGTTTTGGAGATCTCCTGGCCCAGCTTTTAAATATTGCTGTTTTCCAGAGCCACAAACTCACCCTTCTGATTGCCTTCCTTGTATGATCTCGTTTAGCCTAAGTTCATCATGCTACAAATATGTTGGTGCCTCCCAGCCCAGATTTCTGCTGCGGAACTGGGGATCTGTGCCGGAGCACCATACCCTTATAGCTCATGTTTGTGTGCTCTGGTGGTGCGGAGCGCAGACCTGGAGCCCATCTGCCAGTGTTCCACTTGCTAGACATGACATTGGGTGGGTTACTTAAACTCCCCGTGCCTCTGTTTCCTTCTCTGAAAACAGGGAGAGTAACCATACCTGTAGGGCTGTTGTGAGGGGTAAAAGCTTCACTATATATGTACAACATGCAGAACAGTGCCAGGCTCCAAGCAAGTGCCAGAAGTTATGACTGCTGCCATCAGATATGCACCGCCCACCCCCCCCCCCCCCGGATGTCCACAGACCCTTCCCGTCAATATGCCCATTCTCAATTCATCTCTTCCCTTCTAAACAAAGAAGTTTGCTCACAACCTTAGATTGCCTATCTGGTTAATGCCTCCATCATCTCTTCAGCCTCCTCACACCCCCAGCCGGAACCCTAGATTAGACATTGCCTCCTCCTTCACCCCTCATCCAGGTACTGAAAAAGACCTGTCAAATAGTCAAGTATATCCCCTGAATATTCTTGAATCCATCTTCTTTGCAGGCACAAAGCATCTTGTCTGCATTATTGTGGTAGTCTCTAATTTGTGCCCTTGCTGTTTTTATGCCCATTAAATTCTTCCATCCCATTTTGGCCACAATTGTTATTCCTGCAAATATGATCATGCCATTTCCTTTTTAAAACCCTTCAATAGCTCCTGGCTGCCTCCAGGATAGTGATCACAGCTCCTTGTCAAGCAGTGTTTCTTCTTTGCCTGTTCTCTGCTCATCTGTGCAGCCTCATATCCTGCCAGCCTCTCCAACACGCCGGCCCTGTCGCCATCTTGAATTGTCCCCTGTTTTTCAGACCCACCATTGAGTGTATTCCTCCAAGCCTTTGATTATATTATTCTTTTTTTCTAGCCTTCTCCCCCACCTAATCTATAGGGCAGAATGCTACTTATTCTTCAAGTTTTAGTTAGGCTGTCAACTACTTTTCTGGATTCCTCCCAGATTTTCCAGACAGATCTAGAAAGTGCTTTCCTTTATGCCCACATTACAAGTTCATACATGTCTGCCAAACTGCAAATCTCATTGGATTGTAACTTGTTTCTTGCATGTATGTCTTCTCTGGACTATAAATTTCTTGTGAACCAAAACAAGGCTATTTTTGTTCATCTTTAGAGCCCTAGTACATAGCCCAGTACTGGAAAGAATTGGTAATAGTTATGGAATACATAGCCCTCTATCACAAGTAACACTCTTTGGTTCAGAGACCACCCAGGCTGGAGTTATTATTTCTCATACCACCCCTTTTATTTCACATGAAAGTATTCTGAGGGTCAGAGACGGAGAGTGGCTTGCCTAAGGTCACACAGTAAGTTAGAGACAAAGGATAAAGAAGGTTTCCTGATCCCCAGTCACAGGTCCTTTCTGCTATCCTGCCATTTTACATAGATGGTATTTTGGTAAGGATATATTTTGGTAGGGCTATGGGTTCAGTTGTATATATCAGAAATCCAAAGTAATGAAGACTAAACAAGATAACGTTAATTTTCCTCCCACAATAGTCTTCCAATGATAAGTCTGAGGCTGGCATAGCTCCCCATGGTGACAGGCTCAGGCTCCTTCAGTCCTGTGGCTTCACCATCCCTTGGTGTTGCTCTCAGTTTCCTGGTCACCACACACTTTCATTCCAGTCAGCAGGGAAGAGAGAAAAAGGAAGGGGAAACTATATCCTCCCTTTAGGAGTGTGACCACAAATTATACACAACGCTTGTCCTTACATAGAACTTGGTCATGTGGCCACCTTAGGTCCAAGAAACATACTGTCAACTCCAGATGACTGTGTGCCCAGATGAAATTAAAACTGTTAGTTTGTTTTTATTTTAAATGTTTACTTGAGAGAGAGACTGTGCACAGGCATATGCGGCCCCGAGTGGGGAAGGGGCAGAGAGGGAGAGAGACAGAATCCCAAGTAGGCTGTGCATTGTCAGTGTAGAGCCCGATGCGGGGCTTGAACTCATGAACGCAAGATCATGACCTGAGCCGAAATGCTCAACTGAGTGAGCCACCCAGGTGCCCTGAAATTAAAACTGTTTTTATTTGATACTAACAACAAGCCCATTAAAAGGTAGGATTATTTAATTTGTCCTGTTTCATGGGTCACAAAACTGCAGTCCCGAGATTTAAGGATACTGGCTTTTGTGTCAACAGATGTGTGTTTGAATCTGACTTTGCCATTTAATGATTACTGGATTTGGGGTCAACTGTGTAACCTTCCATTGTCTTCCCAGGTGACATCTTTCTTCTTCAGAGGGTCCTTGTGAAGGCTAATTATGTGAAAGTACTTGACACTGGTCCCTGGTACAGAGTCCTCACTGCTGTTATCATAGGGCAAGCTCAAAGCCTCACCTGAGAGCAGCGGTCTCACCTGCCTGGTTCAGCTCAGCATTGTGTCCTCGCACCTGCACAGTCCCTGATGCAGAGTCAGCCCTAGGTAAATGTTTGTTGGAAGGAAAAATTAAGTTAATGAGTCATAACTGGAACCTGATGGTTTAAGCTCCATGCCTCATGCTGTTTCTATGCTGCCAGAATGGTAGTTCTCCCTATCATCCTTCCCTCTGAAGATAGGGTACAAAATCCCCATCGAATCTGTCTGGATTCTGCCTCAAAACCATGTATCAGCCAGTAGCACCGGAAGCTGGAACAAGGGGGAGGGCTCTAGAGCAGATTCACTGCATTTCATCTGGGCTCTGACTGAGGCAAAGAACCTTTGAGAAATCATGTCCCTCGTGTTTCCCAGAGTTGGGTGTCTGACTTACCTCCCATTATCAGCAAAGGCCACTGAAACCCAGGACTGAATTTGGCTGTCTGTCCCCCACAAACCCATTTGCATTTCCTCTTCCAATGTGTCTTCTTTTGTGAAGACCCTGCCCCCTCCTCTTCTGAGTTTTTCAGTTTGTGCCCTTCGTAAGATGGGCACAGGTGTGGTCAATCCTTTCTTCCAAAATAAATCAGCCAGCAACCAGTTATGAAATCGAAATGCTTGTTCAGCAACAGGGATGGGCAGAGGGAGAGCAGAATCTGGTGAAAATAAGAAGTGGCAAGAACACACGTTTGGCCACAGAAGCTCTGCATTGAACTCTCCACTATTCAGAGCCTGTGGTCTGAGCAAGTCATGGAAACTTGCAGAGCCTCCCAGGTGCCATCTGCATAAAGGAAATGAGATACTCTTCTCAGAGTTCCTGCAGGATGAAGGAGGCAGTGTTTATGAGAAAGAGTGTTTCGGAAACTGTTGGGTTCAGGACAAATAAATAGCGATTTCCCAGACAGCTAGAGATTTGGAACTACATGCAGTGTACCTTCCTCCTACCAACCACTTCTCTCTGACTATCTGATGACATTGGCTTAAAATGGATATCATTGTATTCATATATCTGAAAGGTTGTGAGAGAAATAAAGGTTAAGCTGGTTCAGTTAACTTCAGAAATTACACCCGTGGCCAAGAACACACGGAAAGAATGCTTATGATAGGAAGTGTTGACACCTAGGAGTGCTGCCCTGGAGGGTAATGAGCTCCCTGTCGCTGGAGACCCAGGCACGCTGTCGAGGGAGGTCACAGAGTTCATGCCTCCCCTAGGGATTTCCACTCCAACACAGTTAGAGCCCTTGGCATCTCCAGCCTCCTTTTTGTGTCTGTAAGTATGACCCACATACCAGTGAGAGGACCTGCCCTTTAGTCTGAAAGACTGACTTTCACCCCCATCCCACAGAGGGACTTTAGATTAACTCTAGACTTATTAAGTATGTACATTAAAATTACTAGGGTAATTCTTAAATAACAAAAATAGAAGATATAACCTCCAAACACTAGAGAAGAAAGATATAGTGTGAGGGAGAAAATGGTGCCCCAAGCATTTCTCTAACTTGAGCTTCATCATCCAGCTATGATGCATGACTCATTACCCACCTGTCTCTTTTCTTCTTCCTACCCTAACACTCATTTTAGAACCCCCCTGCACATAGGAGTTCCTTTGACCTGCAACTAGAAACCATAGGGTCTGTTTTTATCTCATAAATTGAGAAGACCGTAGGTAGGCAAGCCGTAACTGGCAAGATGGCTCCATGATTCCCTTCATCTTCGTATCTTACCACACTAGCATTGCACTTCTTTGCCTTCTGGTGACAATATTGCCACCAGAAAACATGGCACCTGCAATATTTATCTTCCCCTGCTAGAAAGGTAAAAAAAATTCCCAGATATCCCAGCAGAATCCAGCCAATGTCTTATTGGCTAGAACCACTCGTCTGTTTAAGCTGGCTTATACCAACTTTCAATAGTTGCTTGTTAAATTCTTAGGGACTTTGGGGCGCCTGGGTGGCGCAGTCGGTTAAGCGTCCGACTTCAGCCAGGTCACGATCTCGCGGTCCGGGAGTTCGAGCCCCGCGTCAGGCTCTGGGCTGATGGCTCAGAGCCTGGAGCCTGTTTCCGATTCTGTGTCTCCCTCTCCCTCTGCCCCACCCCCGTTCATGCTCTGTCTCTCTCTGTCCCAAAAATAAATAAACGTTGAAAAAAAAATTTTTTTTTAAATTCTTAGGGACTTTGTGTGCCAGCTGTTAACCATTGGTGGCTCGGTATCAACCATGGTGGAAGCATTTGCATCATGGAAATTGGTAAATGCTACATATTTTATTAGGGTTGTCATTCTTGTTTTTAAGAACTGCATTACCAACCAAGACTGGCTGCATGGGAGGCTAAGAACAAAGTCAACAGATATTTGAGAGGGTTGCTATCAAAGATTTTTAAGTTATATTTCATTAGGGCTTGCCTAGTCAGGGTGGCTTCAGTGCATGTGGTTTCATTTTCCCAGTAGCTTAAGTCATAAAATAGGAGGGAAGAAACACGGATGAGTGAATTGGTGAAGTGTGGTGTTAGGGAAGGAAGTTTGGTGTACATGGTTATAACGCACCAGAGCCTGTGATCATCTTCACAGTATTCGGGGAAACCATCTTTCGGCAGCCTTTCTGAAACACAGTTCAACATCTGGTCAAAGCAAGGGAAGGGTAAAATGTCCCTTAAACTGTGGTTTTACTCAGAGATAGTTCTCACCAGGCATCTAGATATTAAGCTCAAAAAGAAACTCAAACAATAATCCTACTTTATGAACACACAGATCCATGGGAAAGATTTTTTTTTTTAAGCTGGTAGAAGAAAAACCAAACAGATTCCTGATTTGACAAAACTAATCTAAGCATCTTTTTATACCTGAGGAGCTTCCAGGTACAAACCCTCGTCTGGTGATAGGTTCTTTGCAAACATGAATTCATCTCATTTATGCCAATGAATGCCTAACAAGTCTGAGAGACTGAGTAGCAATGAGTGTCTTGACTTAGTGGATATAGATAAAATCACCTCCAAGTGGAACAGACTAATTGAGAGGCGGATAGATAGCCCCAGGCAGATAGCCCAGGACTAACGGGTGCCTGATCCATTCAAGTCAGGCTCAGTTCTATCTGCTTTCCAGATTCTCTAAGACTGTCATGTGTCTGTACGTCTACGTGAAGAAATCCTGAGGGTGTTTTTTTTTTCTTTCAGTTGCTTATTGGTTTTGTCTTCTATGATCAGGATTCCTCTAGAAAAGCCATTTCCCTCCATCTGATTTGCTCTCTTATCTGAGCCTTAGGATGGACTTAGTAGCAATTCAGTAAATATTCCCTGAGTGGCATTTCTCTTCTTGTAGAACAAGACAAAGCCAGTGGAAAATGATCCACTCTTCTCAGCCAGCATCTTTTGAATGAAAGTGGTAAGAGGAGAAGCTGGGATTTGAACCCATATTTTCTGAAGCCAACACGAATACTCTTTCTCCTATGTAATGGTACCTCCCAATCAATACTACATTTACAGCCATTGTAACAAGAACCAATTTAGTGTTCTCATGGAGACCTACTCTATTCCCGGTCGCACACACACACACACACACACACGACATATATCAGCTGTCAAAATGCTCCCACCACCTAAAAAGAAAAAAAAAAATCCAACATTTACTTGTTTCTCTCTTAGGATAAAAGAAAATCTATTTTATAACTCACAGCAATACTTCCTAAAAATCCCCTCTCTTTAATTTTTTCACATTATATAATACCTTTAGAGCAACACTATCCAAGTTTATTATTTATTTTGAGACAGAGAGAGAGAGAGTGAGAGAGAGACAGAGAGAATGAGCAGGGGAGGGGCAGAGAGAGGGAGAGAGAGAATCCCAAGAAGGCTCTGCACTGTCAGCATGGAGCCTGAAGTGGGGCTCAAACTCACGAATCATGAGATCGTGACCTGAGCCGAGATCAAGAGTCAAACGCTTAACTGACCGAGCCACCCAGGTGTCCCCAGAACCACACTATCTAAAAGAGCTTTCTGTGATGCTGGAAATGTTCTATGTCCAGCTGTCCAGGACAGTAGCCACTGCCTATGTGAGCATCTGAACTGTGGCTAGGGTAACTGAGAATGTGAATTGTTACTTTTGTTTAATTTTACTTACTTTAAGTTTAGATTTTATAGGTGGTAGTGTCTGGTGGCCACTGTATGGATGGCCCAGCTGTCAGATGTCTCATCCTCACTCCTACACATTCTCAGCCACATCCCTGTCCTGTTTTTGCTGTATCTCCTCCTCCCCCACTCCATCCCCTCTCTGGAGGTTTCTCGCTTCACCCACCGCTCACAGTGAAGCCTGGAACCTGAACAGCAAATGTCTCCTTTCCCTGATTTCTCCAGTCTTCGATGTCTCCTTCCTCACAATGTTATTATGACTTGTTTAGCGGCTTCACACCTGATCTATCATGGAGAATTTTCCGTGTGTGCTTGAGAGGAATGTGTATTCTGTTGCTTTGGGAAGGAACGTTCTATATATGTTTGTTAAGTGCATCTGGTCTAACGTGTCATTTAAGCCAGATGTTTCCTAATTGATTTTCTGTCTGGACGGTCTATCCATTGGTGCACGTGGGGCATTTACATCCCTTGCTGTTGTATCACTGTCCATTTCCCTATTTGGGTCTGTTAATATTTCTTTACATATTTAGATGCTTCTATGTTGGGTGCAAAGATATTTACAAATGTTACATTCTGGTGTTGGATTAATCTCTTAAGGAATCTCTGTATTCAGACTCTTGATTCTGCTTAGTATGTTTGGGGACCTCTGAGCAAATACAGAACTCCTTTAAAGGGTGGGGAAAGAGGAAAAAGTTGAGTGAGAAAATTCTCCTAAATGAGAGGCAGGCATCAGAAGGAAGAATGAAATGCTAGGGATTCTCAGAAATGAATACGTCATACCTTATCACACTGCAATGATAATAATGCCAATAAATTGTACAGCATCCAGTGATTCAATTTTGCCATATATTCACTTTTTATTTTCACTGTGGATGAGGTGGTTTCAAAAAATGCAGTGGGAAGAAAGCATAAGCAGAGTGGGGAAAGTGGTCACTGGAACAATCCACAGGTGGGCAGCCACTTTTCATCAGAAGTAAAGGTGGAGCCTGAGTCTGAAGGCTGCTTTAGGGCCAGAGGAAGCACAAAGAAGGTCGGTGAGAGCTGATTCTGGAGGCATGTGTGGTTTGAGTCAAGTCGTGATCAGTTCATTCGCCTATGGCTTAGTCATGCACCTGCCCTCATTAGCCTGAATGCAGCCAGCTTCTGAGCCTAGGACACCTGTTCTTTGCTAAGTGCCATAGGGCGAATGAATGTTAGGCTGGAGAGCACAAGGAGAGCTGTCTGTGGTCAACCAGAGGTGACAGCACCATAAGCATGAATCCACTGTGAGCAGCACAGAGGGGGAGCTGCAGAGAAGCCCAGGCAAGCTGCTGCAAGAGCAAAGCGGAAGAGGGGGCCATCTCGAAGAATGATGCAGTTGTTAATAGTAACAAGGCAACAGGGTATTTTTTCCTCTCGCTTTCTACCTTCTAACGTCCTTTGTTTCTGGATATCTTGAGGTGGGGGGGGGATCTATCACACATGTTCTTTTTATTTTATCTTATTTAGAGAATAAAAGAAATTTACACCAGGGTATGCCCCACCTGCAGGTGGATACTGGGGGTGGAAGAGAGAATAAAGGTGCATAACAGAACAGCTGCAAAACTCCAGGAATTTAGAGAGCCTTGGGAGAACCAGGAAAAGGTAAGTGACAAGGGAGGAAGAAGGGATCTAGGAGCCATGGAAGGACACCGTTGTGGGGGGAGCACAGCCAGGATGCAAACCCAGGAACCTGTACTTTCAACAGAGCCAGATACAGAGGCAGGATACACAGGCTGAGGAATGGGGTGAGCAACCACCAGCAAGCCTGAAGCCCTGCTTGTGCCGGCCACTCACAATTGTCCCATGCAGACGTTCTGACTGTCACTCTGCCGGGGCTTTTTTCTGTTTATTATTTTTGTGTCTCCAGGCTGCGATGTCCCTGTCAAACGGTGATGGGGTGTCAGGTCAGATTACTCCCAGTATGATGTGAAGAGACAAACACTGATAGGAGGTGCCACTTCCTTGGTTTAGATGTGCACACCAGTCACCAGCAATTAATGCTGCTCCGTTGGGTTTGCCTTCCTATTGGAACAGACCTAAGTGAGCTAGGAAGGCATCGAGGAAGCAGTTTTCAGGGCTAGAAACTTACAGGCCATGCATCTCTGTGCAGGCTGCAGCCATGATCAAAGAGTGGAGGTATAGTAGAGCAGGGGGAAGGGATTTATCATCTTTCTATGGCTCAGCACCGTGTGGGAGGTTCACATGCCTTGTTTGAGTTCAGCATAATGGCCAAGAGGCTGGTCTTTGGGTTGGGCAGACCTGATTCTGAATTCTGAATCTGCCACTTATTTTTTTTAATGTTTATTTATTTTTGAGAGACAGAGAGAGACAGCATGAAGAGGGGAAGGGCAGAGAGAGAGAGGGATACACAGAATCAGAAGCAGGCTCCAGGCTCTCAGCTGTCAGCACAGAGCCCGACGCGGGGCTCGAGCTCACAGACCACGAGATCGTGACCTAAGCCAAAGTTGGATGCTCAACCGACTGAGCCACCCAGACGCCCCCTGAGTCTGTCACTTATTGCCGTAAGCAAGTTACTTAACTCCTGTGAGCAACCATTTCCTAATCTGTGGAACTGGAGTGAGTACAGCTACTTTACAGTTTTGTGTAGGACTAAATAACACCCCTCATTTATTGACCCAACACATATTCAGGGTATATTCATATATACATTTCCCCCTCACTGGGAAAAAAAGATAAAATTCCTACCTTCATGAACCTTATATGCTATTGAAAGGAGATAGGAAAGAAAACAAATAAATAAAGTATATAAAAGACTTGGAGTTTCTGGCACAGAGCAAACACTTCACAAATGGTGTAATTTAATCTTTATATCATTCCTATGAAGCACTGTTAGCTCTGGTGAGGGATCTGAAGCTGTTTAAATAACTTGCTCAAGATCCTGTAGGCAGATCTTTGTTTAGTTTGGAACCCTGGGGGAACGAAAGTCAAGTTGGGTGCATGTGCACACAAGGATCCGCCTGTTTTTCAAGACAGTTGAAGCCATGACCTGGAAAGGAAGTAAGAAGTTCTCAAAGAAGCATTCACAAGTTGTTGGATCATCTTTGAGCATGTGGATTGGACTAGCTCATCTTCATAGAGATGGCAAAGAAATGGCCTGCCCTAGGTTGACCAGCTGTCCCATCTGCCTGGGCCAGCTGAACTTTCTAGGGTAGGGGACCTTCAGGGCTGAGACCAGGGCATTCCCAGGTAAACTGAAACAAGTTGGTCACTGTGGCTCAAGCCAAGGCCAGATGTCAGTTTTTAAGCCACACGGTAAGGCTGGAGTGTTTCCAAAGGCAGCAATAGGCAGAGAACACCAACCGAAAAGAAGGAGTAGAACCATGCAGTAAAGGCAAGGTATCTAAGGAAGTCTCTGTTCTGAGTCAAAGCTGCCAGTGCCTGGGTCACCTTATTTTTACCAATTTCTTTGTTGGATTCAGTTCTGGACCATGTGGGCAATGAATAGTGACCATCTGGTTAAGCATCTTGTAACCATCTCAATGAATATGGATGGTTAGTCAATAATCGCTTAAATAAATGCACCTCTTGGGCTGTTTGCTCTCGGTATCAATAATCTATCCTTGAGCTCAGGCTCAGTCCTTTAGAATAACAGGCACCAAAACACCAGAAGAAATGCTGAACTCGATGGTTGGCGTCCCGGTCCTGGTTCTCAAGAGCCAGGTGCCCTTTGTCTCTGGGAGCTTCAGATCCCTCGTTTGCAAAATGGAGACAAATTATTACTTTCCCTATAATGAGAATGGATTCACATGAGAATCAAATTAAACCATGTGTGTGCTTTTACCTTGCAACTTTGACTTTGAGGTTCTAGGGAGGGTCTGCCGAACTTGGGCCACCTACCCTCATATCCAAGCCAAACTTTGATCTTTGTTTTCTTTCCATGAGAGCTAAATTGTATGATTATTCCGTTCCCTGTATCATTCTTTTATCTCTTATCAAACACAATGCAAAGCATTATCCAGGTATGATCTGCAGGCCACCTGCCCTCTGCCTGCAGGTGTTGGGTTTTATCCCTGAATATTAAATCAGTCAAATAGCTCTATAAGACTTATTATGACAGGGGCACTCAGTAGGTTAGGTGTTGACTTCAGCTCAGGTCACGATCTCACAGTTTGTGAGTTTGAGCCCGCGTTGGGCTCTGAGCTGGCAGCTCAGAGCCTGGAGCCTGCTTCAGATTCTGTGTCTCTCTCTCTTTCTCTCTGCCCCTCCCCTGTTTGTGTTGTCTCTCTCTCTCTCTCAGAAATAACTAAACTTAAAAAAAAAAAAAAGAGAGACTATAACACACAGTGGTTCCTGCCCCTGCCCCTGCCCCACCCATGTCCTCAACCTCCTCACTCCTGTTCCCCAGAGGCAACCATTTTTAACTCCTCTGTGTTTTTTTTGCAATTCACTTTTGTATCTAAAAATAATATCCCTAGGGGCGCCTGGGTGGCGCAGTCGGTTAAGCGTCCGACTTCAGCCAGGTCACGATCTCGAGGTCCGGGAGTTCGAGCCCCGCGTCAGGCTCTGGGCTGATGGCTCAGAGCCTGGAGCCTGTTTCCGATTCTGTGTCTCCCTCTCTCTCTGCCCCTCCCCCGTTCATGCTCTGTCTCTCTCTGTCGCAAAAATAAAACGTTGAAAAAAAAATTAAAAATAAATAAATAAAAATAATATCCCTGTATTACAAAACCTAACCTTCCCAGTTTCAGTCATTGTGTGTTCATTTCCTCACTATTAGACGATGGGGATTCATCCCATGATATTACCGTGATTGTGTGACCACATTTATAGCCAAACGAGGTAGGAGGCTCTGATTTCATCTCCTTCCCTGTTTCTGCCCCACCCCCTACCCTGGAAGTAACCATTTATTTCTCCTTCAGGTGGTAACTTCCCATGTTCCCATCACAGAACCTCAAACTCCCGTCTGTGTGTAAATCTCCCTTCAATGCACTCAGATGCCTTGGGTTTTATCAGCCTTGTCTTCCCGGAGATGTCTGCTGAAGTGCTGCTTCAGCCCACGCCTGCCATCACACTCATCCTGGGAACCTGCCTTTCCTCCCTTCCCTGTCGGTGCACCTGTTTCTTAGCTCCCACACCTGTTTCTGGGCTCACTCCTTTATTTCAGTAAAGCCTTTTTCCAGCAGCTTCCTGAAGAAGACTGCAGGGGAGGGAAATCTTGAGAAGATTCTATAGCTGATAATTTATGATACACTCATACTTAATTGATTCTTTTGGCTGAAGGTGGAACTGGAAGTTTGTTCAGCATTGTTAGAACTTCTTCAGAATCATAAAAGAATTCTTGGGGTGGCTCAGTTGGTTAAGGGTCAGAATCTTGATTTCAGCTCAGGTCATAATCTTGAGGTTCGTGAGATCAAGCACCCCCTTAGGCTCCATACTGAGAGCTGGGGATTCTCTCTCTCTCTCTCTCTCTCTCTCTGCCCCACCCCCGCTGTCTCTCTTTTTCAAAATAAATAAACTTTAAAGGATTTTTACATCATCTTTATCTTCTTGTGCTATTGTACAATCAGATGCCATCCTCATACTTGGTCTTTTAATTATCTTTTTTTTTCTCTAGAAACTTGAAGAATCTCCTTTTTTTCCTCCAGTGTTCTGAAATTCCATGTTGTTGGTCTTTTTCATCCATTAGGCTAGACAAACTGTGGACCTTTTGGTCTAGGAATTGAGTCCCTGTGGTTCTGGAAACCTTGCTTTTATTTATAGATTTTATGAATAATTTCCCCCTCTTTATTCTGTATTTTCTCCCTCCTAGAACTGCTGCCAGTGCCCATTTCTTTTTTAATCTCTATTCTGACATATTTACTCACACTGATCTTTCATAGTCACTATTGAGTTTTTCATTTCTACTGTCTTGTCTTTAATTTTCCAAAGTTCTTTTTTGTTCTCTGAATGTTCCCTTTTATGGCGCCTTGGTTTTGTTATGTGGATATACTATCATTCCTGATCTGCCTGAGCAGTTAATTTTCTTCATCGTCTTCTTTGGAAAGAGCCTCTCAAAAGGTTACTGTTTTCATCTCATTTCTTTCCTTTTCTCTTATTTTTTTGTCTCCATCTTTCCAGGCTTTCCTCGAATGTCTGGCAACATTTATCTACATATTCATATTAAGAGAGCCTGGAATCAAAACTGGGGAGCTGTGCCCCAAAGGAGTCTGCCTGAGTACCTGGTTAGGAGATCTTTTATAGTCAGAACTGCTAAAAGAAAATTAAATGGAGATCAGACTTGAAAATCTCCCACACAAACAAAACCATGTAAGCCACATAAGTGACAACTAAAACTTGTTTATTTCATGCACATGACTGAAACTTAACCTACATTATTTCTTGTACATGCCTCTGATAATCATAAATGAAACTTAGGTTGTCTTCCTACAATCATACAAAGTAATCACTTTTAAGCACTCCTCTGCATTTTAAAAGCCCCCATTGTAATAACCAATCACTGTAAAAGGTTGAACAATTTCCTCATTTGCCCTGTATAAACCATCCTGTAAATTTGCCTCTGAGCTTCATACTCAGAAACCATACTTTGGGTTCGAAGTATCCCTGTTTGTGAACCGTTTGTTTCTTGTGCAATAAAATATTCATATCAAGTGAAGCTCTTTTGGTTTTTCTTTTGACAGTATCTTTAAATATTTCTCTTGAGCCACCCAGATTCCTGAGAAGAATCATCACATCTCCTGCTCTGAGGTATAGAATGGCCTGGCTTCCATTTCATAGGACCCAAAAGTCGAAATAAGGGAGGGCACATGATCTAGATTCTCCCTCAAGCCCCAGGTCTCCTGAAGGCCCTTGCTCAATCTTCCATTCCATAGGCCAGAATCTCTCCTTCACCGGAGTGGAAACAACACTCATCTGCCACAGTTGGGAGAGATGGGCACTAACCCCTCCTTACACAGACTTTCAGACACCCCTCTGTTGGCAGCCCCACACTCACTCCCGTGTTTGCTTGGACTCTGTCCATGCTCTGAGCCTTTCTGGGGTGATCCACGTGCTTTCAACACTGCTTCCCTTTAGCTTTCTTGGATCCACTGAATTCCCATCTCCCAATAAGCTGTCCTTTTCTACTTTCTTTGCCCTTACAGGTTTAAGTTTTTTAAAAACAAAACAAACAGAAAAAACCCCTCATTATGAGTTGAGTGTGGTGATGGAGGAAGCAGAAGGCCATGTTCAATGGCCCTTCTTCCCCCCAGAATCTCTATGAAGGTGGGAATCTTCAGCCTTGTGGGTGGCAGAGCTCCAAAGCTGTGACTGATTGCACACTCAGTTTCTGGAGAGGGGAGAGAAGCCTGCAGATAATCCAGACCCTCAAATATAAGCCCCCCCCTTATGGGAAAATCTATTTAGAATCTTCTTTTGTTTTATTTAAGTTCCAAAAGGGCATACTTCTCTTCCTAATGTAAAAAACAGGACAGACCAGTGAGCATGCTTGCAAAGAAAGGGTCATTAAACCAGAGATTGCAAACCCTACATGCTTTTCTCTCATGTGGCAAAGGGGTAATGAATCTTTGAGATGGGCAACCAGAAACTGGGGTACCCTTGTTTACAAATAATTGATAATAGCTACAGTCTGTGTATCTTGTCAAAAATCTAGGAACAGTAAAGATTACAACCAGATCAGTAAGAGAGTAATTAGTAAGAGTTTATTGCATACAGAAGAACGATTCATGAACTGGGAGTCTTCAAACCCAAAACTAATATGAAGCTCGGAAGTGATGTTACAGAATGGCTTATATAGGGAAAATGAGGAAATTGTTCAACCTTTACAGTGAGTGGTTGTTACAGTGGGGATTTCCAGAAGGCAGGGGCATGGTTAAAAATGATCATCTTGGGGGCGCCTGGGTGGCTCAGTTGGTTAAGTGTCCGACTTTAGCTCAGGTCATGATCTCACAACTAGTGAGTTTGAGCCCCGTGTAGGGCTCTGTGCTGAGAGCCTGGAGCCTGCCTTGGATTCTGTGTCTCCCTCCCTCTCTCTGCCCCTCCCCCACCTGTTTTCTCTCTCTATCTCTCAAAAATAAATAAACATAAAAAATTTTTTTAAATCATCATCTTGTACCATTTTAGAAAGATGGCTTCGGTTTTGTTTATGCTTATCAGAGGTATCTACATTATATAATCTAGGTAAAGTGTTGCTCATGTCCTTGAAATAAACCAGGCTTAGTGTTGCTCAAGTGGCCTACGTGGTTTTTTCTGCCTGAGAGATGTTCAAGCTTCCATGTTACTCTAACAGTCTCAGCTGCTTCCTCCAGAGGGACAAACATTAGCCGGTAGCTTCCAGGGGGGTGTGGGTGGGTCTTAGGGTCCATGTAGGGAGACTTCTGGAGGGTCTCCAGTTACATTTTATTTAAATTTACAGGTTTGGATTTCAAATGTACAATTCACCAGTCACACCTCTTGGAGGAAATAGTTTGGTGTCTCTGAGTCTTAGTTTCCTCCTCTTGAAAATGGAAATAAAAACACAGAACCGCACAGTTGTTGCACTGGCTGAAATGAGTTACATTCTAAGGATCTCAACACCTGCACACTGACAATGATTCATAAGTTAATTTCCAAGTCCCTCCTCTGATGGCACAACCCGGACTAGGATGCTGCTCACTCTCACACATATCGCATTTTTGTAATCATGATTTCCTTATTGAAAAAGGTTAGGAAAGAAGTGAGATCAATTGTCAATACAGCTCAGGTTAAGGTTTATTGTTAGCATTTGGTTTGACATTTCATGGAAATAATTCTTAAAGGAAGTAAATACATATTTCCTTGCTTTCTTAAGCAGAGGTTTGGAACACATTTTCATTCTTCGTGGCTATCCTTAGGTTCTTTGTTCAATGCCCATGTATTTTGTTTGATTTTAAAATGACTTCCTTTGCAAAATGAAAAAAAAAGTTTTTATTACAAATGTAATCTAGTCTTACTGAATAGAAATAAAAATTGCCAGTTAGGGGGAAAAAAATCCCACCAGCACAGAAACAATCAGAGCCTTCACACATATACACATACATCCCAAGAGGCTAGGAGAAAGTGACTGATAGATTACTATATAGAAATTAAGTTTCTCGATATCAAAACCCACATAAACAAAATAAAAAGAAAATAACAAACTGACACAATATTTGTGCTAACATGACAGATCATACGGTTAAAACCTTAAATACGTAATTACTCTCTGCTTTTCAGTCTTGTGTCTGCAGCCATATTTGGAGCTGGAAGGCATAGGGGATGTCTTTGGTTTTACAGTGACTCTATTTCAGGGTTAGGGTATCTCTCCTCTTGAAACTGAACTGGGCTGAGTTGGATAGGGCTGGATTCGAAGTTTGTTTCTAGTTCTGCCTCACAGTGTCTCATGCAAAATTGATGCTCAGTAAATATTTGTTGAATGAATGAGCGCGTAGAGAATAGAAAGTCATTTCTTCCCTATGAAGTTCTGTTGTTATATATTGGGTTTCTGTAGCCAGTAGAACGATGTGTCCCTCTTGACCTCTATGTCAAGCCATCAGCTGTTGAATCTCCTGCTGTCATTGTATCTCCCCTCTTCCAGGGTGCTGTTTCTAATCTCTTGGCCACAGGAAATCAGAACACTTATTATGTACCAGGCGGTTTGCTTGGTAATAGGGATACAGAAACAAACACAATCCATAGCTCCTTAAATAACTCTCCATCTTGGGCGGGAAGCAGGGACATGGTTCAGCCAACTGCGATGGACTTTGATAAGCACTAGGCTGGGGGCGGGGAGGTGGTGGTCTGCGATGTGAGGAAGGCCAGTCAGAAAGCTGGGGATGAATGTGGCCTGTGGGAGGGAACAGAGCTGCATACCTTCCACCAAACACCTGGATTGAAAAATGGGGGGTGGGGGCAGGCAGCGTGTGGTGAAAGAACTGTATATTCAGAGATGACCAGTTTGGCTCACAGCAGTGGTCCGAATAACAGACCAAGGGAATAGAAACCTAACTTGCTCATCACCTCCAGTATTCCCCAGCACGTGGGCAGGCACCTCACATATGCCATCTAATGATTCTGGCAATGGCATCTTCGACAGAAGAGAAAACTAAAATGTTGAGCAATGTGATCAATGTCCACTTTAAGCAATACAGAGAGGGTTCAGGATTCACACTCGGATCTGTCTATCCCCAAAGTCCTTATGCTTTCAGGAGATCCTGGGAGACCTTTTCTCACTCAGCTCAGATGTGTCCTGAATAGATGTAGACATAAGCACAATGAAGTTAATTCTGATGTCTTTTGTTCCAACAAGAGGGCCTTGGAAGGGGCAGGTGGAGTGTCAGGCCCTGGGCTGGTTGGGCCATATTCTCATCACCATGGCTATCTTTGCAGGCTCCATATTCAGGAAACCTCTCAGCGGGGTAGGTTCGACTTGGTGTTGGAAGCTCTTTTCCTGTAAGCGCTCAGAGGAGCCCAATATTTAATGACTTCTCTGATCTGAAGGTGCTGCTAATCTATTATCAGCCTCAACATGACACTGGGGCTATTTGTTTGTTTTTCAGAAATTGGCCGCATTGATTTCTGCCCAACGTTAAACGTCACCCGGCTGTCTGGGAGGCACCGAGGCGAGAGAAAACAAGGGCTGATCAGAGGCAGAGAGGAATTTTCCGACATGCCAGCATTTGAGGAAATGCACAAAAGTCTGCCCCAGATATGCCTTGTCTCCTCTGGCCTGACACAGCGCCCACGGTTCCATGATGAGCATCATAGTACTTTCAGAGCTGGGGGAACCTGCAGAGAACTTTATCCAAACACCTTGGGCAGTGGCATATGAGTCAACTGAGAACTGCTGGGGTGGGGGCAGGGCAATGCGGCTTCCTGAGGTCACCAGGCGCGGTACAGGAAACAGTTTTAGCCCTTCAGCTCCAGTGGCAGGGAGTCACTCCCTAATCATTTCTGTATGTGCCAATGGAGTCTTAGCACTTTCAACGGAATAGAATTGTGAGTTAGGAATTCTTAGAGGAGGGAATAATCTAAGGAAGGTCTTAGAGGCAAGAAAAGGAGGGGTTCATGGGCGCCTGAGTGGCTCAGTCCATTAAGTGTCGGACTTTGGCTCAGGTCATGATCTCCTAGCTTGTGAGTTCAAGTCCCAAGTAGGGCTCTGTGCTGACAACTCAGAGCCTAGACCTTGCTTTGGATACTGTGTCTCCCCCCCCCCCCCCCGCCCCCTCTTCCACTTGCTTTGTCTCTCTCTCTCTCAAAAATAAATAAAAACATTTTAAAAATATATAAAATGAGTGGTTTAGGAAGAAGAAGAGCTTAGCAGAGCACAGGGTAGTTGTAAGTTCTGCTTTTAGGTTCCTGGACCCAATTCCAACGTGGGGGTGGTGTCCCCCACACAACAGCCAGCAATTCTCATTCAACTCAATCTTGATGCTATCTACCCAGAGACAGTACTAGATCCCACAGGTTGAGAGCTCAGTCCTACAAGACTGCCCCTTTACCACCCACTTCAGATGCCAGCTACAAGCCCCCTGGTGGTACCTGTGCTTCTGACCCACGCACTACAGATCCAGGGTTCCAACTACCTCCTCCTTGGGGTCTTATAATTTGCTAGAGCAGCTCACAGAACTCAAGGAAACACTCTCTTAACATTCAGCAGTTTATTAAAGTATATGATAAAGGATATGAATCGACAGCCAGATGAAGGGATACATAGGGCGAGGTCTGGGGAAAAGGTGTGGTGCTTCCATGCCCTCTCCAGGGACAACACTGTCCCTGCTCCTTTGAGTGTTCACCAACCAGAGAGCTCCTGGATTTCATCCTCTTGGGTTTTATAAAGGCTTCATTGCATAGTTAAGATTGACTAATTAGGGCCCTGTGGTGACTACTTAGGGCCCCATAATTGTACCTCTGCCTCTGCCCCATCATCTGGTAGCCCCAGAACTTTTGCTCATGATGACACATGTGACTACACTCCACTTGACGTCTGCCATCTTCCTTGAACACAGCAATGTTCATTCATCCATTCATTAGCAAATGTTAGCAAATGTTTACTGAGTGCCTATACATGTCAGACCCTGGGCTAGGTTCTGGGGATTCAAAGATACAAACAAAGCTCCTGACCTCACAAAGCTTACATTCCCATTGGATGTAACACACATAAATGAACAACAGCGTGATGACAGATTGTTCTCCATGCTCTGAAGGAAAGAAGCAGAACAATGTGGTAGGTACTAAGCTGTGGGGGATACTTTAGATGTGAGGGTCAGGGAAGTCCTTTCTGAGGAGGTGACGTTTGAACTTGGATCTGAAAACAGGCTGTGGAACTGGCCATGCAGAGAGGTGGGAACAGCCTAGCTCAGCTAGATGAGACCACATGTATAAGACTCTAGCCATAAAAAAATAAGACAGAATCAGAAATGACCCAGGTAATCTCAGTCATGGATAGAAAGAAACCAGGATATCACAGGAAGGGGTCTTGGGCACTGGATGAATTAAAAACAAGACCAATCCAAGCTACAAAGTAAGTACAAAGTCCTCTAATATCTAGGTTAAGTGCAATAGTTGTCAGACTTGAATGAGCGTAAGAATAATTCAGAGTCTGTTTAAAAAGCACATTCTGGGACTTCACCTCAAGAAATTTAGAAAACTTTTCAACAAACACCTGAGTTGGCTTTGATGCAGACCATTTTCAGAACACATTTGGAGAAGCACGGAATTAAAGAGACAAGAAGGAGGCTTACGGTTGGACACAGAAGAGGCGTGACAGGTGCAGGGTGTGGTGGAGCGGGGGAAGCAGTGAATCAAAGGAAGGGTGGAGGAAGGTGCACCGTCAGCATCCTTGTCCATGCTTCTCCATGACATGCTTGTATCTGGCTTCTTTGTGCCCAGATCAGCAAGATGAGTCATAATAACAGCAAGGAATGTTAAAGAACTTGATTCTGTGAATCTTGGAATCCCTAAGGACATCCAGAGAGAGAATGGTATGGGATGGAGGGAAATTCTTCCTAATGGGACCCCAGTAATGGCACACCCACATTTCCCTCCACTGCATCCTCTCTGAGATTCAGGTGAGAAGATAATCCTTGGCTTTCCTAGAAGGATAAGGAGTTAAACATAATGCATTTTCAACGGGCTTGAGGTCCCACTAGACCAGCTGGATGTCATTGTTAGCATGGCGTGGGCTGCTGAGAAGCTCTTCAAAATAGGGCAAAGGCAGTGGCAAAACAATTGGCTGTGTCATTCCAAACCCATCTGAGCAAATTACATGGAAAGCAAGCAAGAGTCATTATGATTTATATAAATATATGTTGCAGATTTCATTAAGATTAGGTCAGCTTTGCAGTTATCACTTGCTGGGTTGTTTGCCTGGTCCTTAATCTTCATTTGCAAATTCCGATTAGCCTCCTAAAGGACTCCCGGTGGCCAGGAGTAAACCCAACCCTCACCTCACTTTCTTCTCTCTGGGACTTCAGCCAAGGAGTTGCCAACCTGGGGACACAGCCTGGAAAAGTCCTCAAAATAGATCTTCCTCAAGGTACCGAAGAGCAAAAGAGTTGCAGACATGGCAGTATAAAAACCTTCTCAACTCAGTCTTTGCTAGGGCTCCAGGCAGAGCAAGGGACCAGATTGTCTCCTCTCTGCATTCCTGCCTGCAGATGGGCACTCAGCCAGGGGGACAGTCAGAGGGGTGAATGGGATGATAGTGGGTCTCTAAGTCAGCTGAGCATTCAACAATGCATTGAAATTCAGTATTAAGCCATGGGTGGCAGGCAATGAGATAGATATCAGGGGCATGAGGACAAAAAGTTACAGTGCTACAATCCCCTGCCCTGGAAGAATGTGTTCTTAGAGACTGGAACATAAACATGATCACAGGTTCGAAGGAGGCAAAGAAATCATCATCATCATGCCGCATGTGGCAGGGGGATCTGAGGTTTTTGCATAGTCTGGAGGTTTCCAAGTCTTCTGGAAACATCATCTTTTATTCTTCCAAATGAGGTCTTATGAGAAGCATCATGCCGTTTCTGGAATGATCTTCCCAAAAGGTCAATCTGGCCATATTGCTCCTTGGCTTTAGGCAAGCGTCTGCAAACTTTCTATAAAGGGCCAGAGAGTATATATTTTAGATTTTTCAGGCCATACAGTCCTCGTTGCAACTACTGAAATCTGCCCTTATAGAGATAAAGAAGCCAAACACAAGTTAAGTGAATGGCCATGGTTGTGTTCAATAAAACTCCACTTAAAACACACAGGCAACAGGCCAGATTTGGCTTGGGGGTTGCCTTAGAGTCACAAATGTGCTCCCATCTCCTTCTTATGAGACGCAGACCTTTTCATAATCTGAACCCCTATACCCAGTTGGCCCCCACCCCATCCTCTGCTCCAGTCAAATGGAAGTTTGACAAGGGAGAAAGCAAGGCTATGGATTGGTAAGTGTTACACTACAGGACAAGGGTAATGGAAACAGGAGCTTCTCAACCAAACCTTGGGTGGCAGGAGTGTGGTACATCAGGGCATTCTTCCTTGATGAAGTGACACCTGAGGCAAAGTCTGAAGGGGGCAGACTAAGTGGGAGTTAGCCAGTGGGCAGGGAAAAAGAAAGGATTGGACAGAGGGAGGAAAGGAGCAAAGACCTGAGGGTAAGGAGAGTAGTTATGTTTCAGGGAAAGCCGAAGCATGTTCAAAGTTCATGGCAAGCTTCTTCGGTGCCAACGTTGCTCTCCCAGGGACCGAATCTGGTAAGTGCCCCCCGCAACCACACCCTACCACCCAGAAAGCTCAGGAAGGGGCAATACTCTGAGTCATTTTGGTGGAAGCCATATAATTCCAAGCAGCCTGGATCAGAGCAGTCTGGGCTACAATACAAGCCCTAAGCCCAGAGCCAGGAGTTCATGCATTCAACAAATACCAGGGAGCCACTGTCATGTGGAGACACAATGGTGAGACAGACAGACAGGCGGGGGCAGCTTTTCGGAAGCCATCAAGCAGGCTACAGGGGGTGGGAGAAACTCAGGAGTGAGTTCTAGCACCAGCAGGGGCACTGAAGAGTCCATCAGAAATAAGATGGGGTGAATTAAAAATAGAGAAGCTGCGGGCATCATCGGGGCAGCAAAACCTCAATTCCAGGTGCCACCCCCTGGCACACTGGAACTCATCACTATTCTGTTCTGCTCAGCCTGGGTACCACTGATTCTTAAAGTCGGTGTTGCTTGGCATCATCTCTGGTGTTATCTGGATGTGTAGATAAATGGCCCTGAAGACGACAACACTTACTCAGCCCATTGAGGAACTCCAGGCCCCGAAACCTTCTAGAGAGTAGCCTTCATTAGGATCGATTCTGCCGGTGACAGCATGGTGCTACTAGTCTATCCTTTGAATTGAAGGGGAAAAAAGTCCCACCATAATCAAGGCCTTTTCTCTAAGATCCCTTTTTAGCTTTCTTCTTTAACCTTCAATATTCAATATTCTCTCCGTGGACACCTTGCAGAGCTTCCTTCAAAGGCTTTTAGGCTCCAGGGTTAGAGTTCAGCCCTTAATTGAGACTCCTCACACCAATATGAGATGACAAAGGCTGTCTGCCAGGGAGGATTTACATATTCAACAGTGCAGCTTCCTCTCCTGTCTGCATTCAATACCAAGGGCTGCAGAAGCCTTGATCTCCAAGTGGTCTGTGGCCAGGCAGTGGAAAAATAAAAACCGCTTTGTGGAGGACCCAAGGGAAGACCAAGCTGTGGCTGCCTGAGTCTTATCAAAAGAAAAATGGTTACAGCACTTAAAAAAAAAAGTAATGTAGGAAAAAACTTTTAAGTATGAATATGGAATTAAAGGTGCCAAATCGCTGAGGGTTGGAGAAACTTTATCTCCACTACATCAACCCATCAACTTTGGGGGAGACTGGCAATTAGCGCAAGGCACAGATTTAGTTTGTTCTTATGTAGACAGTGTCATCTGGCGTCAGGAACAGGATGCCTCAGTACACACTGCAGTAAACACAATTCCAAATTGTGAAGAAGGGCCTCGGGGGTTCCTCATGGATGCCGCCAACAGGGACCAGTCCAACCCTCACAACTGGTGGGATTACCGAGCAGCTGGGGAAGGGGTGAGGCAGAGAGAGCAGGTGCCCTCATGTGCCCTTGATAGGTTGGCATTTCTCAAATTTGGGCTGGAAAGTATGTGCAAAAAAACTAAAACATACTAGCGTGATGTATCTATAAAAAAAACCATAAAGCCAGTTTTGTTGTCCCTAAAATGAATGTTAGTCATTTTAGGGAGTAATTTTTCTCACTTGTGAACACATACCTGCTCATTCACCTAAAACTATAATAATTCCAGCTGGAAGAATGGTATGCTATAGTCATGGGGCCACCGCCAATTTCAGGCAAATGTGAAATTCCATTAAGGGGAGGGTAATGAGGGTATTCAAATAAGTTGCCCTGTTGGGACAGGAAGGTGAGTCAGACCTGCTGTCCCTTTTACTCTCTTAGTCCGTCATACCTTCATCAGATGCCAGGTACTGGGTGTCGGCAGAACCAAAGCAGCCACCACTCCATTTGCCAAAACTATGGCTTCAATAGCTGCTTCATGCCAGATGACTACAAGTGAGCATTTAAGCACTGTTTTACCACTGGGTACTATAGACTACTAGTTTTCTATTCTCTGACGGTATCCAGGGTTTTACTACCTTCAATCCATCCAGGTTACATAACCTATCTCAGATTTCCATCCTTGGGAGTCTAACACCTACAAGCCATTTCTGGTACCAGATGTTATATCCATCAGGGCTGATGTGTATATGACAGGACTCCTTTAACAATTTTTGAGAGATTTAAAACAGGGAATTATTGGAGGATCCAGAGAACCTGGCTGTGAAACTGGCCTCTGAGACTGATTTCTAGAATAACACTGTAGAGGAACTACAGTTGGCTCCTAGAGGAACTACTGCCTCTATCATAAGGAGAATTATGGAGGCCAAGAATGCACTACAGGGGCTCTTGTGCACAGGTTCATATAGAGACTGTAAGGTCAATACCAGCAACACAATACCTCCTAGGTTACAACCTTCCCTGCCTAGCTTAAGACTGATTCAACTCTTGCCAGCTGTGGCTAATTGCACAACCAAAATCACATCTGAAATTGTAGCGGCAAGGCTAGGTAGGAAATGCCATTTTTAGTTTACCAGTATCTGCAGCACAAAAGAAAGCATACTTGAAGGAGGTGACCAGCAGATGTGGAAGGATAAATCTAGAGTATTTACTTCCCCACCACCATGACTTCCAGCTAAGTTCTCAAATTATGAATCAACTCGCTACACGTTTGGTGAGATCTTTCTGCACACAAAGCACTTTAGAGGGCCCAGAGGTGTATGAGTTGTGTCTAAATGAAGATGTTCCCTGATTTCACAAAATACATGACTTAATGCACCAGAACGAAGTTTCTCCTTCAAAGGGGAACTCTTTGCAGAAGTTACACGATACAGTCTTTCCTCGGAACTTTTCTGGATCTCTGATGATGGCCTGAACTTCATGAGCACACACTCATATGTATGCTTGAAAGTAAGGATCACAATTTTAAAGTCATACCTGCCAGAGTACTATCTCATGCTTACTATGTACCAGGCACTGTGCATGTTCTTTACGTACATTCTTATTTCAGCTGCACAACAAATTGCACTGGAAAGTAGGTGCTATTAGCCTTTCCATTTTACTATAAGAAATACAAACTCAAAGTTAAGTGACTTTACCAAAGTTTTTGAAGTGTCATGTGAGAGATGGGAATTGAGGGCCTCGTGGCTTCAGAGACCTTTCTCTTCCTGTAACATTGCATTCTATTTCTTAATTAAGAGGATGGAGCTTTTCTTCTTGCCTCCTAGCCCACCAGGTGCGGATCCCTGTGACTTTTGACTCTTTCCACACAGGGCATCCTTTCTTAGTGCACAAAGATGTCTTTGAGTTGGTTGCTCTTGCTGAAGAAATTCAGGTGAATGCACTCAGGGATCTGTAGCTGCCTATGGAGAAGGAGCAGGAACATTCCAAATCATGGCTTTGTTACTCTGGCATATCCCAAGCTTCTCCAGGTGGCTGCCTAGGGCGGGGAGAGTAATCAGCTATGTATACTAAACATAGAATATATAATCAATAATTACCAAGATTTATAAGGTGAGGCATTCTTATTTAAAATTTAGATATGTTACTTTGTTAGTACACCTTAGTAATATTCAGCCTCTGTTCTCATATTACATATAATTTGTTCCCTCTATGCATTCTCCTTTCTTGATACAATATAGTTTTGAGGTTGAATACATGAGCTCACTTTAGTTTAGATTCCTCAGATGCTGGCTAGTAGTGGGGACTTGAGTTGACCCTCTTATGCTTCATTTTTCTCCTTAGCAAAATGATGATAATAGTAGAACCTATCACATAAGGTTATTCACAGAGTTGTTGAACAGATTAAATCTGGTGATCCACTAAAAACATTGGCATACTTTCTGGTAAATAGTAAACAGAGTAAATATGAGATATTATTAATTATACATAATTTTAAAAACTCTGTACTAGAGTTCTGAAAGTTCTCACCTTTGTGAACTCAACAAAAATTTATTGAATGTTGGGGATTGGAGAGGAATAAGATATGGGTCTCAGCCCTCTGGTTGCACCATGTTGGGGAGGAGACAGATCTGTAAACAACAAGTCAATGGAGGTAAGTCTATAGCATCCATCATCTGACATAACTGTCATGGCTACAATGCTGGGATCAGAGTGACTGGACACTTCTATTTGGCCAAAATGTCTGCAGACACTTCAAAAAGGTGATGCTACAGATAAGTCTAGAGAGATGGCTTCCAAAAAATGGAAAGAAAAGGAATTTTAGGCAGAAAGAAAAGTAAGAACAAAAGCAAACTAGGTCACCTGGGTGGTTCATTCATTTAAGTATCTGACTCCTGATTTCAGCTCAGGTCATGATCTCACAGTTGGTAATATTGAGCCCTGCATTGCCCTATTAGCATGGAGCCTGCTTGGGATTCTTTCTCTCTCTCTCTCTCTCTCTCTCTCTCTCTCTCTGTCTCTGTCTCTCTCTCTCTCTCTCTCCCTCTCCCCTTATCTCTCTCTCTCTCTCAATAAACATTTAAAAAAATAATAAAAGCAAACTGACATGAAGGGAACCATAGGCAGTGGGGCAAATCACAGGCATGGGGTGGGAAGCAGATAGATGTAGAGTCTGGTGGGAATACACTGTCAGCTAACACTGCTATAAACTGTATAAATCCCCATGCTCCATGTGGCCCAGTCCCTGTACAGAGTCACATTCAAAGAAAGAGTCTAGTTACCAAGAGGTAATCAGTGGCAATCAAATTTTTCCCAGTGATCTTACTTAAAAATACCAAAGGGTAAGAATATAGTTGACTCCAAAATTTTCTAATATTATTGTTTAGGTTTGTGTCCCTCTCCCCAAAGTCTCACACTCAGCACCTATGAAACATCTTGCCCCTTCCTCTGTTCCCCAAGTCTTTACATGCATGTTTCATTGCCATGTTCCTCCTTCCTCTACCCCAGCATAACCATCCCCTGGGCACCTGCTCTGCTCACATCTGCCGGCCAGTTCAGGGGGGCAAGTATGGAGTTTCCAACCTTGGTGTGCTATAGGACAGCACAGAAGAGGCACTAACATGCTGCCAGCTCACATGGTTTTGAGGAAAAAGAGGCTATGTCTGGCTCCAGTGGCTCCTAGAAGGCCTCAGGAAGCAGATGGTCCATGATTTGGGATTATACTACTTGAGAGGATTTGGACAGACAGAAAAGGAAAAAGAGGCCATTTGTAGGGAGAATGATGGAGGCTAATAGATCCAACATTGATATACCATCTCTGTGCATTGGGGATGGTTCGTTCTCTTTGGCCCCAGCATGTGTGTGGTGCAGATTTTCTGAGGAACCTTAGCGTTTTGGAGGTGGAAGGCACTTCAGATATTCTGTTGTCCTTCCCCGTGGATTTAGAGATGAGATTAAGGCCCAGAGAGAAAAAAGAACACATAGACTTTTGCTTAAGATTCCAAAACTTGCTCTGAGAATCATTTCTTTGACCAGAGTCACAATCTAGCTTCAGGACTCCTGGGAAACTGCTATTTCTAGTGATGAGTGTGAATCTAGAGGCACAAAAGCATATCCAATAGGTAAACATGGTCTTTTGTGTTTGTGTTCTTTTTCAAAAGGATTGACTCTCTGGGGTATGTGCTTCCAGATCCACTGTGCCAGGGATGGAACTGGAGGGGAAGGCAGTGTGGAGTGAGAGTTTTCAGGATTGGGGTTGATTCTAACTCTACCTGGGCTCTGTCACTTTTGATATTGTGGGTCAGGTTACTTAGCCTCCTGGCCTCGGTTTCCCAGCCTGTAGAATGGAGTGTGCAATTGCACCTTCCTCTCTGTGTTGTTGTAAGGATCCATTGAGATGATGGTCACACAGCCTTAGAAGAGGGACTGGCACTGAGTCTCCACTTAGTCAGTGGTAACTAATATTATTAGTTCTGTTGAACAAACACATTCTGCCGGCGCCTTGCAGCAAAGACATCCTAATATGCTCAGAGTCCATTTCAATCTTATTTATTGGGCTTATCTTTTCTTCTAAGCCATGGTCAGTATTTACAGCAAGAGGTTGCGTTGGCAGCAGTAACATTGATTGTGGGGCCACCTGTGGTCTTTCGGCTGTCCCTTCCTCAACATAGCCATGCCACACAGCCCTCAGGGGGACAGAAGGGCCCTGCCAAGTGCACCTGGCATGGAGCGTGTGGGCAGCAAGGCTGGCACAGTCCCTGTCCTGGCTGGGTAAGGTAAGCCAGCAGATGTTGGCTCTGACACAGACGTTGCCCAGGAGAGAAGCAGCCACTGGTGTCAGGATTTGCTAATTGTGTTGCCTCCTGGCACAGCATTCTCATGCAGCTCTGAAATAGCTCTTGCAGTTAGAAAAGGACCCTTCCTGCCTTTCATTTCGTGGCAATTTCTTTCCCAGGGACAAAGCCTGGCTCAGTGACGAGATCTGGTTTTCAGAAAAGGCTCTTGTGCTGTGCCCAGTTTTCCAGCTGGGCTGCTCTCTAGACTCGAAAGAAAATTGACTTGGCCAAGTTCACCTGACAAGCCTATTCACTCAGCAGGCTCTCCCCCTACCTCCCCACTTTGGACACCAGTTTCTTCCACTAAAGCTTCTCTCTTAAAGGCAAGACTCACTGGCCATTTAGTTCCTTCCCTGCCAGAGAACTCACAAAAACACATATGCATCTTTTTATCTAATATGTTTACTATGATATTTCTCCTTCCCTATTTTAATCGAGGCTGTGTTTCACAGTGAAAAGGGATATCCTTTGCTATTAGAAATCTTGATTATGAATACTTTTCCACAGCCTAGTTTTGTGACCTTGGACAAGTGATGTAACTTCCTGGGGCTCAGTTGTCCTGTGTCTCAAGGGTGGATTGTACGTCTTACCCCTTCGTGTTGCAAAGATTAAAGGAGTTAAGTTATGTAAATTACTTGATACTGTGCCTAGAGCATCGTAAGTTCTCATTAAATGTCCCTGCTATTATTTCATGTAACTAGTCGCAGAACAAATAAAGTCGCATCTCGTTTAATAGTGCAATTAATTTGTCAAGCTCCCCATATGCCCAGATTACAAAGAAGCCCAGAATTTCCTACTGGGGCCCTCTCCACTGCCCTGGAATGGTCCAAGAGTATTTAATCAGCACAAAGGAGGCAGTTCTGCTGCCTGGAGAATCCAGAACCCAGACCTGGAGAATCCAGTCAGTAGGTTGACCCCCATTTCCTACTCTTGCTTCATACAGGCTTGACTGAAAACCTGGCCCCGTGTCATCCAGTGAGTCAGTGGATTGCTATTTGATGTCAATGCTGGTCCAGCAGTGGGTTTTCCAGAATGCAGAGGTGGAAGGCAAGGCAGTCTCCTTCCCTCATGGAGCGCAGGTCAGTAGTCTGGCATGCTGCCACAGGCTGTTCTTCAGAGACAGCCACACTTGAACTGCAGGTACCAGGTGCAAGTGCTGATCCTTGTGTGGGCTGTAGCTGGTTAGTTCAGACTTAGTGGTGCTGAGGGACACTGTAATGGGGGTTTATGCAGACCTAGAAAGCAGATGGTCTGTGTTCTAATGCAGGTGTGTCCTATGAATGTTTGGGCAATTTATTTGACCTGGTCTGTTCTCCAGCCCCATCCATATCTGAAAAGTGGGAGTCCTGATAGTAACTCATAGGGTAGCAGGGAAGATTAAATGTTTGGATACATGCAAAGCATGGAGAACAGTGCTCAGCATATACAAAGTACACCGTAGTTGTGAGTTACATAAATAGGAATCCTAGATCTATCGCTGCTGATCTGTGTGACCATGGGCATTCAGTCTCCAACTTTGGCTTCTGTATATGTAAAATGAAGCAGATGGAAATATAACCATATCTGAGTCAGGAGATCTGGTTTCTGGTCCCGATCTGCCCTAATTAGCTCTGGATATTGGCAAGCAATTCTATTTCATAGAACTTCAGTATCCTCACCTATAAAACAAGAGAGCAGGATTAAATCATCTCTAAAATTCTATTAGTCAAAAGATAGATGTTTCTATTATCTTAGTACATTGCTATGTACTGGTCAATATCAGTGATCCTTTAAATCCATAATGCAGTTTTTATTGTTGATATATAATTATGATTATTTCTTGGGGTTGAATCAGTTGAGAAAATAAAGTCTCATATTCTATGTGCAACAACCCTATGAGAGAATAATATTGATGGGAACCACTAACGCTGCTTTAGTGCTTACCATGTGCCAAGTTCTGTGTGAAATAAATGCTCTACTTCACTTAGTCTCACAGTAGCCTTCTGAGTTAGGGATTACTATCCTTACTTATCCCCACTGCTCAGATAAGGACACCGAGGCTCACAAGTTTAAGTAACATGCTCAGTGCTACACAAATGGCAGACAGTGGAGCTGGGATTCAAGGATGGCCCTATGTGACCCATAAGTACATGACTGTTCTGCAGACAGTTATTAATGAACCTGCCTCACAGAGAAGACTCTCGGACTCATTCAGCAAATAATGTGCCCAAGTTCACTTATAAGTTAGAGGCACGGCTGAGACCAGGCTTTCTCTCGCCTCATCTGCAGCCTCCCAAACCCGCTTGCTTGTGAATCAATGAATACAAATGAGGTCTGATTTGTATTCATTTCCAGCTAACCAGCAGATTTACACTCTCTCTGTTGCACACCTCCAAGAAACACATCCTCATGCATATACCATCAGGGTTTCAGGGACCTGTTCTCTCTGTCTCCAATTCACTCCCTGGTCCTGGGAAACTAAGATCATAGCCCTGTCTGTGAGCATATCAGAACCAGACTCCAGCAATAGCCACAGTCAACACCAGTAGAACAGTGGTAAACGCTATTGCTTTACCTGGAAGGGAAACCAGAGACGGAGGTCCCTAAGTGTGGATGACAAAACCACTCAAGGTAGAACATACCATGATCAATCTCCACCGGGAGCAGTTGTGTGAATTTGAAGGTAGGTATGTTAGCTGACTTAAAACACTGCACCATGTCAGAGGACACCCATTCTTAAATTCTTGAGTGGTGGAAATTGAGCCAGTGGACAGATGACAGAGGGATCCCATGAGGCTGCACCTGCCTGTCAATAGCCACTGCAATATCTGTTCTACCTGGGCCAGTAAGGGTAACTTTGACTTAAACAAAGAGAAATCCCCACACACGAAGAATTAAATAATGAAGACATCGGAAGCTATGGGTGGGAGGGGTTCAGGCATGGAGCTGTTAGGAGCTCAACAATACTGATACCCAGGTCCTTTCATCTATATTCTGCTGCCAGTATCAATAGCTTTGCCTGAGGTCTGACCTCTTATTGTTATTGTCACAAAGTGGCTGCTGGTGGCAATCAGGACTATACACTTTCGTATTCATCTCCATGAAGGAAAGAGAAACCCCTCTTTCCAAAACACAGAATATGATCTTTCCATCTTTCCTTTCTATTTGATTGGTTCAAGTTAGGTTATGGCCTAACCCCAGGCCAATAGCAGTCACCAGGGAGAGTTCATGCACTGATTATATTAGGCTAATCAGAGGTTAACCATAGAATTTATGCCAGGATAGAGTGGCTTCCTCTGAGTCACATGGATTGCATGGCCAATGAGTAGACACATGAATAAAATGTGGTTCCTATTGGAAAGGTGGAAGGATTGCAGGGTAGCTGACAGTGTTCATTACAGTTCCCTTCCTACAACATAACAGTATTGGAACCCTTGACTTATGCTCAATCACCATGTTTCATTATCCCGGACCCATGAGTTAATTAGGTTCTAATCCTGTCTCCGCAGTAAGTCTCATGACTTCTCCTTGATTGGCTGGAATAGAAGCTTTCTCTCTTCCTCTCTGTAATGGTAGTTTGTGGCTAGAAGGCTCTAGATATGCTCTTGCCATTTTTTCCCACCACAAGGCAAAAGCAGCCCAAGGAAGATGTCAGGACACAGAGGATTCCTGAAAAATGGTACAGAACTCTGAGGACACCATGGGCTTCTGACTCAAACTGTACCTAGAACTCACCTGAGCACTGAACCTCTCAATCATGGAGTCAACCAATTCTCACTATTTTTAAATCCAACCTCAGTTTTGCTTTCTGCTTCTTACAACATGAAGAATCCTTATTGACACAGCAGAATCGAGTTCAATTCAATGAAAATGTTTCTAATCATCAGAGCTGCTTCCAAAATAAAGCAGGCCACCTCCTGTTCTCCTCTGTCTTCCATCACTGGAGGTGTTCATGCAGAGACTGGCCAACCATCTGTCCAGGATGCTATAAAAAGGATTTCTACATTGGTGGGAAGCTGAAAAACCACCTTCTAAGAACCCTTCCAATTCCGATATGCTAATATCCCTATTAAGCCAAGAAGAATGTGGAAGGTATGCAGAAACATGCATAGGAGAATATAAATCAAAGTTACTTGGATGAGAGTCTTTCTCTCTGAAGTAAGACTAGAGAAGAAGCATGATTCAGTCATTTGTTCTTTGATTCAGTCATTTGTTCTTTGATTCACTTTTATTCAACAGATGTATATTGATCTCCGAATGTGTGCTAAGCACTAAAGATTGAGAAATAAATAAAAACTAAGAGCCTGTTTTCACAGCGTTGACTTTCTAGTGGTCGTGGTAGAGTGGAAAGATGTAGACTTTGATTCAGAAACACCTGAATGACAGTTATAGCCTCTACTAGACATGTAACCTTGGGCTGGCTTCTCTGATCTTCAATTTCTTAACTAGTTAAGTAGGAGCTATAACACCTACTTTGTACAGTAGCATGATGGTTAAATGAGATAATGCATACATGTAAAATACCTGGTAAAGACCAGGAGCAAAGCAGTTAATCAATAAATAGTATTTCCCTTCCACAGCTAGAGCGCTAATGGCTATATGTTCAAGGGAAAACACCAACATTTCATCTTCTGCATGAATTCCAAGAAGCTCAAGTATAGTAGAGAGCAGAAGGCCATGCAGAGAGAACTCTGGAAAAAGTTGATTTTAAATGGATCAGATCACCATAATTTGAAGGAGAGAATGAAAAGTGTCTAAGTTTATTCGTTCATTTAACAAAAATGCATTGAGTATCTCCAATGAGTTAGTAAGTATTCTAGGTTCTTGGGACCTATAGCAGTGACCCAAACAGAAATGTTGCTTCTCTCATTGGGCTTATATTCTACTGGGAGTAGAAAGACAGGAAATAAAATATGGGGGAAATTCTCATAATGCTGCATGGCACTAAATGCCAAATAAAATGGTGCTAATAACTGGTACTAAGGAAATAAAGAGGAAATAGATCCAAGGGTTTGAGTAGCCAGAGAAGCTTTGAAGGGTTATTTGGGGAATAACTCCTTAGACTGTGGATGATGATATGTAGAGCATGGCATCTGTATCTGAGAATCATGCAAAGAGATTGCAGGCCAGGGGCACGTTGATGAACCAAGCCAGGAAGCGTGGAAAGTAGGATCATTTTATAATTGAATGGAAGGGTTCAGCTGAGTTCAAATCCTGGCTTTACTAATTAGCAGGTCACTTTGAGCAATTTGTAAACTAGGTCATAGAGTTGAGCTAAGGGTTCATTGAGAGGAATCCTATAAAGTGTTCAATGCATAGCAAGCTTGCAATACATTACTATTATTGTTGTTTTTGTTGTTTTGTTATCATGACATCAAGGCACATTAACCAAGTGTCTTCATTTCCTATGGCTTTTTATAACAGATTACCAAAAACGTAGCAACTGAAAACAATGCCCACTTGTTAACTCAAAGTTTTGTGGTTCAGTAGTCTGGATGTGCTTAGCTGGGCTCTCTGCTTAGGATATCACAAGGTTGAAATGATAATGCCAACTGGGCCAGGCAGATATCTAGAGACACCATGGAAGAATCCACTTCCAAACTCATCTAGATTGTTGGGAGTGTTCAGTTCCTTTGGTTGCAGGGCTGAGGCTCCCATTTCTTTGCTGCCAGGACCACTCTCTGCTCCTAGAGGCTGCCAACATCCCTTCTCACATAGCCCCTCCATCTCCAAACCAGCCACATTGTGTCAAGTCCTTCTCCCACTTTAAATCTCTCTGATTTCCTCTTATACCACAAGCCAGAGAAAACTCTGCTTTCAAAGAGCTCATGTGATTATGTTAGGCCCACCCAATCTATCTCAAAGTCAACTTTGTAACCTTAATTACATTTGCAAAATGTCTTTTGTCTTATAACCTAACATGGTGATATCTCACCATATTCACAGAGGAGGGAATTGTATGTGGGAGAAGTCATTGGGGGTCATCTTAGAAGTCTGCCTACCATACCAAGTAAAGACTTCTCAAGGAGATAATTTGTGTGACACAGAACGTGGTGGGGAAAAGAAGCAAACTGGAAGATAGGACAGCTAAGATTTGAGCAGCCATGCTGAAGTCACACTCAGTTAACACCTAGCCTTTCTTGAACGTATCGCTGGACTACTGTCCTCATCCAGGACTTGAGCAGCCTATGATATTCCAAGTCAGTTATATGGGTCCACTAACCAATCCACTGAGAATGATTTGGGTTCCTATTATATCACCCTATGTTTACTTCCAATGTTACACTTCCAGTGTTAATTTCAGACATGATGAATGTGCCTTCTTCAATTCATTGAGGAAAAGATTAAATAGGACAGAGATACAGAGGGAGATGGTCACCTAGGCCCTGATGACTTCCTCCAGGTTTATGGGAACTATTACTCAGCATCCTGTGGTTATAGTTAAACAACTCCATAATTATCTTCCTAACCTTACTAACATCATAATCTATGTTCTGTCTTTGCTCCTTGCATATCCTGATCAGTTCCTTGATGGAGCCTAGTTATCCTCTTTCTGCTGAAGTTCCCTCATCTTGACTCTTCCAGCCCTACTCTATTCCCTTCAACATGGGGCACCAGCAGCCTTGGCTGGGTATTGGCAAGTTTTAGCAGAATTGATGCTGCCTTGGTGGAGCATTAGCAAGATTGTTGGAGCAGGACAGGAGGTAAGTTGTAAGATGCCACACTTGGTGATGAGACAACTAATCACAGAGAACACCACTGGACAGAGGACACCACTGGACTCCACTGGCTTATTTGTAAAGAATGTGGAGAGTACTATGGCTCCTACATTACAGTCGAGGATGAAGCCAGAGAAAGAGTGCATTCTGTCTCTGTTAGTGGGGGTCTGTTTGGAATCATGGTTGGGTTACTGAAGCCTAAGAAATCCTGGGGACACGACACATGGAGATAACAACATGTGTCCCACAAAGAAATTATCTGCGGATTAAATGAGATCATGGATTTAAGTTCAGACACAATTCCTGGACCATGGAAGATACCAGTAACTTGCTTATGAGGCCAGGAGACTTGTGCTCATTTAAAAAAGTAAATGAAATTTTTTATTCTTTTTTTTAATAACTTGCACCCATTTTTAACTGCTAATACCCTGTTGACTAAAATTTGACCTTTCTTTTTTAATGAAGTGTTTTTCTGAAAGAAAACAGAAACAGGAAAAAATAAAGAGTATGATTTTTTTCATCATTGCATTAAAATTTTGCAGCTGATCCCAAATAACCATCCTGTTTCTTCCTTGCATATCTTCTTACCCCAAGCATATCTAAAGAAGTCCTTTTTTACTAGAATACGTAGGAATAGATAGACCAGTGAAACAAAATAGTCCAGAAATAGATTAAAGTATGTGTGAGAATTTAATATATGATAAAGGAGACATCACACATCAATAAGAAAAGGAAGGATTATTTAGCAAATGGTGCTGGGACCCCTGGGTAGCAATTTAGGAGGAAAAAATCAATTTTAGGCCCTTACTTCACATCATGCAGAGAAATCAATTCCAGATGGGTTAAATAATTAAATATAAAAATATCAAATCTCAGAAAAACTAGAGAAAAAAGAAAAGTGAATAAGAATTAAATCCCCAGAGGAGTAAGAACTTTCTAAGCTTAGACCAATAGAATAAAGCACAAAGGATTAACAGATTCAACCACTTACAATTTAATTTTTAAAATCCTGACACACAGATATACAAAAGCTAAAATCAGACCTGAAATAACAGTTGCAGCAAATATTAACAAAGTATTAATTTTTCCTATAAATGGCTCATATCAGTCAATATAAAATAACACTACTAGCTAGCTCAATAAATGGGAGAAGGCAGAAAATTCACATATGAGGAAAATATATCTGATAAACAAATGTGGGGAAAGATACAAGCTCACTAGCAATTAAGAGAATGGTAAATTTTTAGAAATCAAGTATGGATTGTAAGACAGAATTGGCAAAATTATTTTTAAATACAAATATTCAATGTTGGTAAAAGTATAAAAAATGATCACACTTATCTACTGCATGGTATGAATTTGTGTAATGGTTTCACAAAACATTTTCATAATTTGTACTAAGACACTTGAAAAGACTTCAGATAATTTTTAAGGGGCATTTCAATTTTCAGAATCTAAGCTAAAAATATGTTGAAATGTTAGATCGAGAAGAGAGACAGAAGGAGACACATTAGCGAGAGGCTCTCTGCAGCATAATTCACAATAATAATCATAAGTAACATTAACGACAAGGAGGAAATGGAGTTAATTATGATATATTCACCCATGCTTGTAGGGTGTTGGTAGGTAAATCAGTCATGGTTCTGGAAGGAAATGGGCGATGAGTTTACATTAGAATGACTTGAGGGGCACCTGGGTGGCTCAGTCGGTTGAGCGGCGGACTTTGGCTCAGGTCATGATCTCGCAGTCTGTGAGTTCGAGCCCCTGGTTGGGCTCTGTGCTGACAGCTGAGAGCCTGGAGCCTGCTTCGGATTCTGTGTCCCCCTCTCTCTCTGCCCCTCCCCCGCTCATGCTCTCTCTCTGCCTCTCAAAAGTGAATAAAGATTAAAAAAAAATTTTTTTTAAAATAATGACTTGAGACAGGTTCAAGAAGGAAACTATTTACAAAGGCATGGACAGAGTATAGGAAAACTTATGATAAGGAGCTAGTAAAAGAGCTCTTGCTACCTCTAAGTCTAATAAGGTGTGGGAAAGGGGCAAGGAAAGTAGTATGGAGAGGTCCACCTTGATAGGAGCTATGCCTTCATTAAACCAAGGAACACAGTCATCCTAAAGTCAGTCTCCGTGGAGTGATCCAGGAGAATATTCTAGTATCATTCCCCTTCTCCCTATCAACCTTGGAAATAAAAATAGTGAGTTAATTTACCAGCAAAATGAGTTTATTCAGGAGTAGCAGGATAATTATAATACAGGTCATGCAAAACATGCCCAACCATAGGCAAGTCTTAAGAACACTGAGTGGGCCTTACCTTTAAAGATAAAAGAAGGGAGCTGGAAGGGGCTGTTTGAAATGAAAGTCCATTGGAGGAAAGGGAGGGTTTGGGGGTGTGGCAAGTTTTCATTGGCTGAGTTGTGGTGGTTCTCATTGGCTGGGTTGTAGTGGTTCTCACTGGTTGGGTTGTAGTGATTCTCATTTCCTGGGTTGTGGTGGTTCTCACTGGCACCCAAGGTGTGGCTCCCACGTGGCGCCATACATGGGACCTTCATAACCATCCTCTCATATTGTCAAGCCAATTCTTCTGAGTAGTGAAGGGACTGGTAAGATCAGTGAAGACCATGGATGTGAGTCCACGACTGTACTTTCTTTGCTGTAAAGCGAGTTTCTCGGTCCACAGAGATGGTGTTTCAGATATCACAGTATGGATAAAGCATAATGTATTTTTGAACTAACAGCACTGTTGCTAAAGAGCAGTTTGAGCTGGGAAGGTTAATCCACCCTCAGAATTTGTGCCTATCCCTGTTAGAATAGAGGGTTTCCCTATCTGTTAGAGGAGCGGTTCAATGATATGGTATTTTAACAGAGAGTTGGCCGCTTCTCCCTGGAATGGTGCCATATCTGGAGCCTAGAGTTGGACTCTGGTCTTGACAAGGTAGGCACCTAGCATGGCACAGCCAGGCCAGCATGGATGAGGGGGGTCCATGATGCTGAGACCATGCATGACCTCCATTTCTGCTGTCATGCCCACTTCATACATGGGCCCACTGAGCAAGCCCAAGGGTATGTAGGGACTGACATCCACAAGACACTTGTTCTTGTCTAGGTTTGTAAGAGCTTCCTTTGCAATGGATGCCCTCAGATAGGAATCCATGTAGGATATAAGTGTCTTCACTCTCTTTACCTATTCTAGGTTCCAGTTCATCTCTTCCTTACAGATCTCTTTGTCTCCTGTCTTCCAATCTTGTTCTTTCCCTAAAGCAGCCAGCCAACCCATTAGCCATTGCTCATGTGTCGGTGGTGTATATCTGCAGCTCAGACCATCTTTCCTTCCCCATGAATTGGACAACCAGATGTAGTGCCTGAGGCTGTTCCCATTGGATTAGTCTCCTTCATTTCTTTCTTTCAGTGACATCCCAGCATGGGGGAAATGCAGCTGCCATCCACTTCCAGTGTATACGCTCATACTTTGCAGATCCATCATTAAACCAGGCTCATACTTTTTCTTCCTCCATTAACTGGCAATAGGAAATGTCTCATGAAGCCAGAGGTGTGAGTTGAGGAAGAGGTAGCAAAGCAGTAGATGAGACTCTAGGGGAGTCTTACCATCTGTTAGTGCAGCTTATTTGTATCTCCCAGACAATCGGGGCCCCGTTCTGTATATCCCATTTATACTTTATAATGCAAGGCTGCTGTATGTGCCAATTTTATGCTTCAATGTATCAAATAACATCAAGGTCATGATGAGCAGCTCAGGTCTCATAGTCTCTTGGTGTCTGATGGCTAGACATTCAGTTTCTACCAGGATCCAGTAAATGCTTTTCGAATAGAGAATAATTGTCACAGAAGAAGTCCTCATTACAAACACTAGGAGTCAAGCACCTTTTGGGGCTTGCCAGAGGCTTCATACAGGATCTCTGTTTGCTATACATGTTTTCAATACCATTGGGCCTGCAGCATCACAAAGCTTTGTAATGCTTTACATCACAGACTGGACTTGTTACAGAGCATTATTATGCTCTAAGCTCCACTCAAAGCTGTCATCATTATGAGTTACTCAATAAACAGGTCAGAGGAGCATGACCAAATATGATGCATGTTGTCTACAACACACAAAGAGGCCTGTAAGTGCTGTACTTCTTTCTTCGCGGTGGAAGATGAAAGGCACAGCAAACAGGCTGTGATTTCAATGGCATAATGCTGATAAGCACAGACCATTGGACCCTAGAAACTTCATCAATGTGCTAGGCATCTGAAATTTAACAGGATTTGTCCAGTATCTTCTGACGTGGATATATCTTAAGGTATATGGGGTGTTTGCTCTTTCCTGCTAACCATAACCAATTAGCATAATGTCACCAATGTAAGAGACCAGGGTGATATTTAGTAGGTTATGAGAATAATCATGGCCCCTCCAGACTACAGTGACAAACACCAAGAGAGCTGACATGGCTCCGGGTCAAGATGGTCATACACTGCTTTATTGTACACACAGGATGATTCTGATTTTGCTTACTAATTGAGATGGGACAAAAAGCATTTGCCAAGTCATAGCGCCATGTGCCAGGAATTGTGCTGGGTTGCTCCAGTAAAGATGATACTTCTGGGATCATAGCTGGTAGTAGCAGTACCATTTGGCTAAATTTGTGATAACCAACTGTTACACTCCATGATATAAGTGCCCTTTGTAGCAGCCAAACAGATGAGTTAAATGGGAATTGGGTAGGAATCATGACTCCTGCAGTCTCTCAAATCTTTGCTGTAAGTGCTAATTTCTGATTTATGTGTCTTGTTCTGGGGACAGTTATCAATTCACATTAGTTACAAGGCCTTTCACTTGGTCTTGACCCTCTCAACTATCATAGCACTTACTCTGACAATTCTGTATGTTTATTCCCACTACATATTCCGGGATTGGGGAGAAATGGCAGGTGGGTGTTTGGGTCACTGGGTCCGTGTGAGACCTTCTAGAGCCAAGATCCCATCTATTACTTCGTCTCTGTAAGACCCCATCCTGAAGGGTGGACCATGGAGATATTTTGGGTCTCTGGATACTAGCATCAGTTAGGAGCCAGTATCTAATGACCATGGAAAACATAGCTATTATCCTTTTTTTCAGTGCATAACACCTTAGTAAGTGGCTGCAGTCCCCTTTGGAGAAATATTTGAGGAAGATTCACATTATACACGTGGAGAAACATAGCAGGATCCTTCTTCAAGGAGGGCCAGCCTCACCCACGGCTGAGAGATTGTGGATATGTGAATCGGTTTTGGTTTTGGGATTAAGTAAAAAGTTGAAAATCCTCACTGCAGAGACTCAAGTCATATTTCTGGCCAGTAGTCTTAGAATTTTTACTATATATATAAAGCAGCACCCTAGTAGATTACTTTGTGTTTAGGGATATTGTGGTCAATTAACCAACTTCAGAGATCCCTGAGAGTTAGAGTGTTTTTGTGACCACTCCATCCCTGTGTCTATCCTGTTACCTGTACCCACTCTGTGTCTAATGGTGAAGAGCTGCCACCTAGCTTATGCTGTGTGGGATCCCATTAACTCCATCAAGATCAGGAAATCCAGTTCCCAAATCTCCAGCCCACAGGATACAGACAACACAACATGCTTTAAGGATGCTTCTGCTCCTCTCACTAGTGAATGTGTTAATGCCTTGGTGAAGGGCATGTCTCCAGGCTCTCCTATGAGGATATGGTTAGAGGCAGGCTACGAGACAGCACATGGTAGACACATTGTCACATTTCCGTCTCCCTGAACCTTCAGACTCCCTTCTCTGAAACATATCAAGGAAGTTCCAGTATTTAAACCTCATTAACTCAGATGCTTTGAGTCTGAGTTTCAATTATCCAATCTAGGAGACACGAATGCCCAAGGTACATGGCTTAACCAACACATTAAGTCCCAAATCCTAGAAGGATGCTCCAGTGTTCATGAACTTGGCCCATTAGAAATTGCTATTCTCTCCTACTTGCACAAACACCCTTATAATTCAGTCCCACACTGCTGTCCCAGCCTTGAAATTCTTCTGGTGAATAAGTTCTTTCTTGTACGAATAGCCTTCTGCTCCTCAATTCTTGCTCTGTTGGGTCTGGTGACAGGCCTGGAGACAGGGAGGTGTGCTGGGAATGAGCCCTGGGACAATCAACTTCAGCTTCTGATGCAGCTGCCCCTCTGATGGTAAGGCTGCTGCTGACGGTGGCTGGGGGTGGGTGGTGGGAGTCAGAGGCGGTGCATGGGTAGAACTGCCTTGTAGCCAAAGGAAGCTCAGAGGAATTTGAGAAATTCAAGGATTTAAAGTTTTAGTCTCAGTCTCATACTTGCCTGCTCATATGTACTCAACCCACAACTCGGGATCACATACTTTCTCCCATGACAGTCTTTTCTGTGGTGTAGCATTGCACCAGATGCATAATGAGTGGTGCTACAAAGACATGTGGCCTCATCCTCACTGTAGTTGCCCTATGATAGCAGCTGAAGGGCTTCTTCAAACACAGCCTGAAAGCTTCCAGGTGTCCACCATGTTCTCAGTTCAGTGTTTACAGCTTACAAATTCTCCTCTCCCCCCAAGAATACCTTCCAGAGCCAACAGAGGAGGCCATGTGATTTCACAATATTTATGATAATTATCACCATATCCATAAGGTATCACAGGCACTTTATGTCCCCCACCTGCACATTTTCCATGCTACTATTGATGAAACCCTAATCATGATGCATGTCTCCACTTACCATGGATTACCCACATCCCACCTCCCCGCGGCAAGGAGGTTATCCCTACAATAGTCAAACATATGAGCAACCCAATCCCAGGACCCAATATTGAAGGTCTCTATTCTGGGACCTCATACGATACCATTTATTGTTTTAATCAAGATCCCAACAGGAGATAAATGGCAAGCTTTAGTTAGACTAATTTGACACAAGCTTAATAAACAGAGTCCTTACAAAGATGAGAGGAGAGTGCAGTACAGTCACATAGTACATTACCCCAGGGTGGTGGCAACCCCCTAAATCTGGAGGGTGGATGGAAGGATAAAGTTACTGGCACCTGGAAGGAGAAAGTCACATGGACAGGAGTTCCTTGACAGGAGCTTTGCTCTTCAACTGAAAAATGAAGTCTACCTGCAGTGAACCTGCAGGAAGAGAGCAAGGAGACAAATTAACCCAATATCATTCTACTCCTTCCTTCTGCAACCCTGCTGGGATTTCCCATTAGCCAAATGCCAACTGGATGCCAGAGGAAGGAGAAAGTGTTTATGTGTCCATACCAACCAGATTCTCAGGACACAGAATAGGGTTAAGGGGAGTGGGTGTAGAAAGAAAGAGCAAAGGTATCTAACAGAGTGGGGGAAGGCAGTGTTTCAGTTTGCCCGAGTGACATGATTTAGATGAGTAATAGGTATTTGGGGTGAGGGAGGACTAAAATAAGTAAAATAAAATGTTAATGTTTTTATTAGGTTACCATGAGATTACAGGTGGTTTTATTGCCTACATAAACCTATTTTTTTCAAATTGCGATGGGAGCTGTGCTCTAAGCTCTTTAAAAATAGGCACCACTGCTTTCAAATAAAGCTCTTTCCCCACAGCTCCTACTATGATAATTTAGAAATAACAGGTACTTACTTAATTTTAGAAATAATGAAACATACAAAACATGCATTTAGAAACTGCAAATACCTACTTTTTAAAGGGGATACAGGAAAAAAAATACTTGCTAAAATTAACAATATACAGGGCCATAAAGCAAGTCTGACACAGTGTGATTAGCTGCCACTTCTCCCTTCTGCCTTCCCTCCATTCTTCCCGCTGCTAAGGAGCCTTCTCCCATCCTGATCATCGTGTGGGACATTTTTCCTTTAGTGGGACTTTGAGAAGAGGAGATAGCGTGTCTTTAATGTCAAACCCTTTGTGCATTAAAAAATACTCAAAATTAACTTTTCTTATTATCACCTTCAACAATGAAATCCTGTTTACTTCCCCATACAATGAAGACAGGAGCAAGCTTCTGTCTCCATGAATGTTTCTCCACAACTTTCTTGTTTTGCTTATAGAATTTGGAGTTTAGTCCTGGATTATTATTGTTAAATATTTTATTTATTTTTGAAATATTTTTACATTTGCTTTTCTATTTTTTATTATTAAAAAAAATTTTTTTAACATTTCTTCATTTTTGAGAGACAGAGCATGAGTGGGGGAGGGACAGAGAGAAAGGGAGACACAGAATCCAAAGCAGGCTGCAGGCTCTGAACTGTCAGCACAGAACCTGACATGGGGCTCTAACTCACAACCTGAGATCATGACCTGAGCCAAAGTCAGACATCTAACCAACTGAGCCACCAAGGTGCCCCTTTTATTGTTTTTTTTAATGTTTATTTATTTATTTTTGAGAGATAGAGAGAGAAAGAGAGAACAAGAGAGGGGTAGAGAGAGGGGTAGAGCTGTTAGCACAGAGCCCAACGCAGGGCAAAAACCTACAAACTGCGAGGTCATGACCTGAGCCAAAGTCAGATGCTTAACTGACTGAGCCACTGAGGCGCCCTATTATTTTTTTTAATGTTTATCTTTTTTTGGCGGTGGGGAGACAGAGAGAGAGGGAGAGAGAGAATCCCAAGCAGGCTCTGCACTGTCAGCACAGAGCCTGATGCAGGGCTTGAGCTCATGAACTGTGAGAACATGACCTGAGCTGAAATCAAGAGTCAGATGCTTAACTGACTATGATACAGTGCCCCTAGGTGCCCCTATTTACTTTTTTAAAAATACATTTGAGCCCTCTTTTGTGAGTACTTTAACAAAGGTCACTGAGAGTCATTTTGATTTTTAATTGTTTTAATCTCACAAGACCTTATCAGGAGAGGGACCATAGCCCACAGTTGCTGGAAATCCTGCAGAAACACCGTCCTATTGATGTGGGTGAGAAAAAAGAAAAGTGCATCTCCTGCTGACATCCAGTCAAAATGGTACCCCCCCCCTTTTGAGTATATCTCTGACCACTTCTTTTTTTTTCCTTCTTTTTTTGTCAAGCAACAAAACCGCTAACAGTGAGGTGCTATGATAAAGGGCATGAGCTTTGGAGTCAGACTCTCCTGGATCCAAATCCAGCTGTAATATGACTAGCTGTGTGAATCATGTAAAAAAAAAATCCTCAAGCCTCAATCTCTCCATCTTTAAAATGGGAACAATAGTACCTGCTTCAGAGGGTGCTTGTGAAGATAAATTTGATAATGCACAGAAAACACTTCTTGCAATGCTCCACACATAATACATCTTTAATAAATGCTTGTTCTTCTTATTATTAATTGTAGTTGGAAAATGCTTCTTTCATAAACAGATATGCTGTATTATTGCACTGGGTACAACCACCCTGTACTCGTTACATCAAGAGCCTACCAAGAAGGTCTGCATGATGTAGTTATAACGGAGAGAATGTAAGACCCAGAAGGGTAGGTGCTTGTCCTTCTGATTTTATGATATTTCCTAAGCCTCTAGAATGGTGTCTGGCATATGGTAAGTACTGAGTAAGTATCTATAGAGTAAATAAAAAGAACTTCTAAATTAGATACAACTCTGCTTGAATCCTGTCTCAACTATTTCCTAGCTTGTAACTTTGGGCGAGTCATATAACTTCTCTATCCTTTAGTTTTCTAAGCAATAATAATGAGAAAATATAATCATTTCTAACTAGCAGAACTGGTCACACACAATAGCACATGTTAAAATCCTTCATAAACTCTATATCAAGATTTGAATGCCCATGTGACCGTTGTGGTCACACAGAAATATCAAAAGTCCTCCCAAAGAAGTGATTATTCTCCCTGCTCTTGGCCTACCTGTCTCTCCTCATGAGGCTTTGGCCACTGAGAACATTCCAAATCTCATCCAACCTCCTCTGAATTCCTTCCCATCAAAGCTGAGCTGTCAGCTCCTGGCTTCGAGACACTATCCTTGTCTCTGATTCTGGTACCCTGGACTTGGGGCTTTGACTTGGTGTGTCTGATGTTTGAATTTATGATGCCCCAGAAAGTCTGATTTTATATGACTCTCTGGTTCTCAAAACCCTTGGCTGAGTCAGTTAGAAATTTCTGCCCTGTGGAAATAGCACCATTTCTAACCCCTTGAGCCACTGCAATCCGTCCCTCCTACATGCAAGAGTGAAGTAGATCAAAAGAGTGGGTCTAAGTTATCTTATGTTCCTAAAATTCAGACTTAATGTGAAACTAAAAGTTTTCTAGTTAGATCAAGAGGATTTGGGGAAAAGGAAGAATGTGAGGACCTTTAGGAACTTTTTTTAATTGGGTAATTACTCAATACAGCAGACAACAAAATAAGACACAAAAAAGTGCTTGGTAGAGTGTGTTGGAGGGAAAATGGTAACTCTCCATGCATGTTGTAATGGGTGGAATTAGTAGCAGGCTCCTGAGGGAGAGTTAGGGTCATCCCAGAACGTTCACCAGTGATGTCTGCTTTGATGAAGACATCAGCTCACAGGCACCACAGTGGGACTGTGAACGAGAAGAAAAGGTTAGAATGAATTAAAAATTAAAAGCAGCAGAGAAAAATTAGTACACTATCAAATATCCTATCAAATGGTGCTGGAACTCCTACTCGTATAGGCTCTGTGCAGATATTGCATATACTGTATTCAGCTCAAGGCACAACCTAAAAGCAAAGGTCCAGCAGAGCTCCATCCATCCACAAATGTCATTGTGTCCTCAGTGTGTGCCCAGGTCTGTGCTAGGTCCTCTAACAATCTCATGGTAATTATTTCTATCCTAGAATCAAAATTATTTGGGAAATGCTAGAAATAAAATGTAGAAATGATTCCAAGAGACGTGGTCCATATCAAGCATGTAATCAGCACTGCCAGGGTTATTAGTGCATTGAATCTTTTAACAAATATTTTCTGAGCACCTGTGATGTGCCAGGCACTGGTCTGGGCACTGAAGATGCAGAGGTGAACAACACATCCAACCACCCTTACAGAACTTATATTAAAGGGCCCTGCGGTAGACAATATACAGATAATGCTAAGTGTAGGATGAGAGAACAGAGAGCAAGGGAGTTGGCTACAGGTGTCAGGGGAGACATCTGCAGAAGTCCCATTGGAACAGGAGCCTACATGAAGTGACTGAGCCATGTCATAGTCTGAAAGAAGGGTGCTCCTGATAGAGGGGACACTGAAGCACAGACCACAAGCCAGCTAGAGCATGGCACGTATGACCCACAGTGTGGAGCAAGTGTAGCTAGGACAGAATGTGCTAGAGGGAAAGAGGAGAATGATGAGTTTAGGGAGGAAGCCAGGGCCTGACTTGTAGAGTCTGAATAAGTTATGGTAAGAAACTTGGGGGTTTGGAGAAAGGGACTTGGATGAGCATGTTTGCTTATGACCCCACCCCTCTTACATTTGTGAGGCTTATCAAGAATCCTTTAGGAATCAACCTTGGAGGCTGACAGGTATACCCTAGGGCTGTCAAAACCACAGAACAAAGGATAACAAAAGACAGACATTATCCAACTTCAAGACCTACTGTAGAACTACAGTAATCAAGACAGTGTGGTATTGGGGAAAGAATAGACAGACCAACGGAACAGAATAAAGAGCCCAAAAATGGACCCATACAATTAGAGTCAACTGGTTTTTGACAAAGGAGCAAAGACAGTACAATGTGGAAAGGATAGTCTTTTCAACTGAACAGATACCCCATCAAAGAGATATATAAATGACAACTGAGTGTATGAAAAGATGCTCAACATCATAAGTCATTAGGGAATTACAAATTAAAGCAACAATGAGATACCTCTGGCATATCTATTAAAATGGCTAAAATTCAGAACATCAACAACACCAAACGCTCACAAGGATGGGGAGCAACAGGAATGTTCATTCACTGCTGATGAGAATGCAAAATAGAACAGCCACTTTGGAAGACAGTGTGGTGATTTCTTACAAAGTTAACAATAGACACTCCAGCAATTGCATTCCTAAGGATTTCCCAAAAAGAATTGAAAACTTACGTCCACATAGAAACCTGCGCACAAATGTTTATACCAGCTTTATTCATAATCATCAACTAAGCAACTGAAGCAACTAAGATGTCCTTTAGCAGGTGAATGGCTACACAAATCAAGTTATAGCCATATAATGTAATATTATTCAGCCATATAATGTAATATTATTCAGCAATAAAAAGAAATGAGCTATCAAGTAACAAAACTACAGGAAGAAGCCTTAAATGCACACTGCTAAGTGAAAGAAGTCAATCTAAAACAGCTATGTACTATATTATTCCACTTGTATGGCTTTCAGAATGTGTGGCATTCTGAAAAAAGAAAGACTATACAATAGGACAAAGATTTAGAGGAGGAGAGGCGACATGAGTAAGTGGAGCACAGGGACGTTTGGGGACAGCAAAACTATTCTGCAGGAGACTGTGACAGTGGTCCATGGCACTCCATCTTTGTCAAACCCATGGAGTCGTTCAATGGAAAGTTAACTCTGTGTTATGGACTTTAGTTAATAATAATGTATCAATATTAGTTCATTAATTTTAACAAATTTACCCCACTACTGATAGAGGAAGATGTGGGGAGAGGGTATGTATGGGATCTCCCTGTACCATATATTCAATTTCCTACAAAATAAAAAATAAAGCATATTGATAAAAATGAAAACCATCCAGAACCCTGAGCTGCAAGTACAGTGGGGAGGCCAGAACAGATTGTGGATCATGTGGAGATGCACAGGACTGTGGTCAGAAATTTATCAGTGTGTAGGGGAACTGCACAGATCCCAATAAGCAGCCTGGGACTGACTTCAAAAGTCCATGTGACTGATTGTGAAAAGTGGATTAGAGACAAGCCAGAAATGATGGGGAGAGATGGTTGGGGTGTTTCAAGGGAGACATGGTGATTCTCAAGCTAGTGTGATGGCAATGGATGTTAGGAGGAAATGGACAGAGTTGAGACATGCTGAGGGGGTAGAATTAATGGGATTGTAGGGCAGGAGAGAGAGGGAAGACCTGGGAATGTTTCCAGCTTTTTTGGCTGAATAGTTGGATGGTAATGTATGCTGTTGATTGAGACAGGGGAGCCTGGGGGAGAAGCTGGTTTGGGAGGAAGATCATTAGAGCCCTTTGGGATCTGTTGAGACCAATGTGCTTGTAAGACTTTCCGAAAAAGATGTTGAATGGGAGATAGGTAGGTCAGAAGTTCTGCTGAGGATCTGGGCTGAGATGTAAAGGGCCTGAGGACTTCAACATATAAGCACATCTTGGAAACATGGGCTTCTAGGTCCTAAGCTCATATTAATGGCAACTAACCTTTCTGAGCTCTTAGTATGCACCAAACATTACAAAGGATAGTCTATACTGATTGCCTTATTCAAACTTCAATCCAATCCTATGAGTTAGATGCTATTAGTATTGCCACTTAAAAGATTAAAAAAAAAAAACCCTCAGGCTCCAAAGAAAAACAAACAAACAAACCCACAAACAAAACAAAACAAAACAAAAACAAAAAACTAAGGCTCCGAAAGTTTAAATGACATTTCCCATATCACACACCTAGTAAGTGACAAAGACACAACTCAAAACCTAGTCCATGCACTTTTTCTTCGTACTTGAAAACCCCATGTTTCAAGTGTTGATATTTTTTAAGTTTATTTATTTTTTTTGAGAGAGAATGAGACAGTGTGAGTGGGGAGAGGGGCAGAGAGAGAAAGAGACAGAGAGAGAAAATCCCAATCAGGCTCCGCACTGTCAGCCCAGAGCCTGATGCAGGGCTCGATCTCGCAAACCTCGAGATTATGACCTGAGCCAGAATCAAGAGTTGGCCACCTAACCATTTGAGTCACGCAGTTGTCCCTCAAGTGTTGATATTTTGAATATTCAAGTATATTTTCAAGTTTAACTCAACCAGCTTCGGTGGGTACGTATACCTGTCCAAACTTCTCACCCACCCAGAGACCTCAGCCTTTATCAACATTTTCCTCAGGGAGAAATATCTGATACTTCTTTGTCACTCCAATCTCTGCATGTTTCTTTAATTTCTGTAGTGTGGTACGAACTGGAAAATGGGATCACATAGTTTCCAAGTCTCATTAGTCAAATTAATATCTGTACTGCAAGCAACCTGAAATTTTAGCAGCTTCAACCAAAAAAAGAAAAGGTTTAGAGAAATTAGGGACCAAGATTGCAGTTGGAGGAGAAATTAAATAGACTGTTTCATTTGGAAATAGAAAAACAACATTCAACTTAAAACATAAGATGTTTGGGGGTGGTTTTATTTATTTATTGTTTAAAGATTTCCCTGGGATGAAATCAGCCCAGAGATGAGAAGCACAAATCCAGAGACTTGGAGGCTCTGGGTTGGTTGGCCAGACACTTCTCTGCTCTAGACCTCAGTTTCCCTATGTGTCAGGAGATACAAAAGCAGTTTCCCTGGTTTTGTCAGAGGGCTGTGACAAGCCACAGGTGAGATGATGGATGTGGAAGCTCCATGAAGTGTAAAAAGTGCTAGACAAATACAAAAGTTAATTTGAATAATGATTACACTTCATATAGAGGCAAGCCACAATTATTCATAGACTGCGTATCCCAGCCCCAGAGTGAAAAGGAAACAGATGTCAGTGATTGCCAGGACAGAGTCCCTCACGTGACAGGTAAGGAAAACGGGGCAAGAAAGGGTAGGGGGGCTCACCCAAGGTCAGTGACAGAGCTGAGATTAACACCGACATTTTTCCCTCTGGTCTGCTGGTTTCCCTCTCTTTCCTTTAGCAAAGAGGCCTCTGGGCCATTTTTGGGGTCATTGCTGTCTTCTGCCAGAAAAGGATCCGAACAATCAAAAGAGAACAGTCTGTCTGCCAGTTTGGGTCTTAGTAAGATAAATGGCTTTTCCCAGGAAGAAAACTATGCTAACCTGAGGCTTATAGAGGATTAGTGGTTCCACATTTCTGAGAGTTTAGGTAAAACCACCAAAGCATCAACAAGAACAATAGCAGCTCACATTCACCTGCTCAGCATCTCACCTGACCCCCATTATCTCACCTTATCCTCACTACATTCCTATGAGTAAGAAGTCACTATTGGCTCCATTTTACGGATGAAAAACTAAGGCTTGCAGATGTTAGAGAAGTTGCATGGGCCACCGGCTCTAAGAGGTGAAGACAGAGATTCATGGAAGCCAGTATGACTCTCAGTTTCCAGACTGTAACCACTGGGCACATCACATTTCACTCAGTCCTAAAGTCCTCGGAGCTGCCATTTCAGGCTCCTCACAACTGGGATGTTAACTTGCTCTCGTACATAAATCCGGAGAGAAATTTGGGTCCGATCCTTTGCCTCACACAGTAATTCTGAAGTACCGTACTGAAGTACTGAAATTCTGTACTGCCTCTGTGCTGTCTTGTCGCTGAACGTTGCTCCTACTGTTTCCCCAGGCCTGGATGATCTCCTTTCCCCTGCCTGGTCAAATGATACTCTTCTGTTAAGGATCCCCCAAAAGTCCCCCTATGGCAGGTCTTCCTGACCACTCAGTCCACACTGGATTCTCTTCCTCTGTTGAGTCCCTCTGACACTTACTTTTGTACCTCCTGTGTGGCTCCTACAGGGCTCAGTTTTCTGATAGCTCTTATTTTTTTCGTTTGCTGTGCAGGTCTTTAGGAGCTTTCATGTTATATCTTTAGCCACATTAGAAGCTCTTCAATGGCAATGGCAGTGGCTGTTTCCCTTGGGTCCTCCACAGTGTCTACTACTTGGCCAGTGGATCACCAAATGTTGCATTGAAATGAACTTTTTTTTAATGAATAAAATAAAAACAATAGGAGGAAGCTACTAAGAGATGACCTTCAGTTCAATGGAAGGATAACTTCCTCCATTGACAGTTTTTTTTTTTTCTTTTTTAACAGTGGAAAGAACATTCCTTGAGAAGTCAGTATGTAGCCATCATTGAAGGTGTTTGTGCAACAGAACACTAAGGGAGATTTTGGGTGGGATTCCTGCATTGGGGAGGTGATGGAGTGAGCTTCTAAGGCTTCCAGCTGTAAGAGTCTATGATCCCATACCTGAATGAGTGAGGGAATAAATGAATTTGCAGATGTCAGTCATTCACACCTGTGCTCTCCCCACTCCCCGACCCCGGTGGCTGAGACATGCTGTTCTGCATAATTCAGTCTTTTATCTGAAAAACACTGAAGTGAAGTAAGTGGAGAGCAGATCTTATTTCCTCCATTTTCCAGATGATGAAACAGACTTATTGAGGTAAAAATAATTTGCCTGAAGTCAGAAGTTGGTTGCACACCAGAGCCAGCATTCACATCGCCATGCCAGTTCAATTTTTGCTTCAAATGCTCAGACAGCTCACCAAGGCCCCCACATCTGCTATCCTCCTTTGAATCATAGAGGGGAAGCTGGAAGAAATCCTAGAGAAATCTCAGCTTCTCCCTGTTTTGCACCCTCAGCCACGAAGCCATTTGGGTTTTGCCTCAAGCATTTCTCAGCTTGGTCCCCTTCTCTCCATAAACACTGCACTGCCTTAATGTTCTCCTGTGCAAGGGAAGGCTTTGGAATTGGGAAGGCTGGATTCACTTCTCAGCTTTGCCTCCTTGACCATGTCACTTCACCTCTCTCCACGTCAGGACAAGGGGCACAATTAGAGCCTACCTCATGGGGCCACGGTAAGTATGAAATGAACGTATATGGAAATAGGTGGATCGATGGCCCTTAGAACAGCCACTGACACATAATACATACTCAACACACGTTTAATTGTGCCTATTTATTGTTTGCTATGGGATGCTTTTCCCTAACCTTGGGTAAGTTGTATAACAACTCTGAGGCGCAATTTCCCCATCTGTAAAATGGAGCTAATGCTAATAGTGATCCCTACCTCCCGAGGATTTTTGTGAGAAACAGGCATGTTAATGTGTATACAGAGCACTTAGAAATTGCCTGGCAAGTTGTAGGTGCTCTGCCATTGTCACTATGATTGCTTTTTCTGGAGATTGACAATTGCACACATTCAGCCTTTTTTTTTTTTGCATATACTTCATGGTGTGCGTTTTGCCCTTTGGAGGTACCTCTACAGTCAAATCATCCCACGCAGACCACAACATCTGTAATTTCTTCACTACAATTTATTTTCAAGATTCTTACTTTGATTCTTTCCATCATCCCAGCACTTTTTGTGCTAGAAAGTTCCATACTCTGCTTTTTGTCTTACCAGACATGATGGTGTTAATCACGTTTGTGCAACACCTCAAGACTGTGCATGAGCACTGCACACATGTCAAAGATAGAAACAAGTCAGCGGTAGAATCTGACCAACAGCGATTCCCCGGGAAGGAGGCAACAGAAGTGCTGATTTTGGTCTGAAATAGAGATGTGGGCCTGTGTGGGTAAGTCAGGGGTTGAAGCAGATGGCTCTGTGTTGTGATGGCCTTGGGGGTTGTTTACCAAGAGGTCCCAGTCACTGCATCGTTACACCCTAGTGTGCAACTCAGCCCCTGCCTCATGAAAGTTACTTACTAAAAGTCGATTCGCATGCCTAGAAGCGAGCTTCTCCATCTGCAGATCTGGTCAGAAGCTGTGACACAGAAAGAATAAGTTACATGTTACAGACGATGCCCCAAGAGTTGTTCAGTCCCTTTTCATTCTCCAAATGCTAACTTTTCCATGAAGACTTCTTAATTTACCCTAAACTGAAATACAAATTCATTTAATTGAATACATGGATACACTAAAATAAGTCTCTGTATGACTATCATGTCATTCCTGCAGAATATTAAGAATACTTAAGGGCAGGGTCGATTCCTGCCTTTAGGAAATATGAGGGCAAACCTTTTCCATGAATGAATAGATGAGAAATGGCATAATGAGAACCAGAACCTGGGGTCCTGTTCCTTTCTAGGAGACCACGCTGCCTTCCACAAAAATGAACCTTCGTGATCACCCCCTTAAGGCCCAGGGTTGTGTGGAATTGCACCCTGAAGATGTACATCTGAGAAAGCCATCTATGCTAATATGCTCTTTAGTTAATGGGCTACTGCAGACAGGTGATAATGATTCTGTGACAAGTAAGGTTAGAGGAATTTGGGGGGGAGGGAGTGGGAAGAAGGGTCCCAACCCCATAATTCAGTGGGCCTTTTCCATGGCTCAGCTTTAAGAGAGGAAGAATTTAGATGTATGTTAAGTACCTTTACAGAAAGGAGAGGCGTGGCTATAATGGGATACATTAACAGGTCCCTGCAAGAGAAAATGCCTATCGCAATGAACTTGGCCAGCTCTCAGCTAGGGAGATCCTGAATGCAAATGCACTAAAAATAAGGAAATGGGCTTCCTCTTTTGTGCTTTTACATCATCTTCCGAAAGCCACTCTACCTGTGCACCAGCCCTCCGTCTTCTGCACTCTTCCTCCCCCTCAGGAGTCCCCTCCACAGCTCCTCAAAGACAGGACCAAGTGCAGGTCCTGATTTTAGGCCCTAAACTCTCCCTGGCCCATCCTGCAGCCCTCCAGTCCCCAGCTGGTATCACTTGACCCTCACCTGCAGACTGAGTTGTCCTTTCCCCAGCATGGGCCATCACTGACCCACTCCCTAGGAAGGAGGAGAAGTGTGGTTTCAAGAATCTCCAGTTTAAACACAACTTAAGGATGCTTTGCTGCTTTTCTTGCTAACCTGCATCCCAGTTCTGGAAGCCAAGCCTCTGCTTGCTTCCTGTGTCCCAGGCCCCATATGGTGCTTGTTCCCTGTGGCCTGAGCTTTGTCTGGGTGAACACCATGTTCTCTCCTAAGACATCCTGCTTTGTAAGCTGCCATTGAACTTAAAACACTATCCCGTCCCTACCCTTGCTGGAAACCTGTCAGTAGGCTTTCTACTTCTCTTGGACACTAAAATACTATGTAGGAAATTCAAGGTCCTGCAAGAACTGGCCTCTGCTCACCACCACATCTCATACCACACCCTTCAGTGTCCAGCTGCTCTGACCTTCTTTCAGTTCCTATAGAGCTTGCCCACCACAGGGTTTTTGCATGTCATTATCCCTCTGATGGAGCCTTACCTTGGAAATGCCAACCCAGTGGGGTGGGAAGGTGTTTTAAAGTCTAAGAAAGTAAGGCAAGGGGCGCCTTGGTGGCTCAGTTGTTTAAACATCCAACTCTTGATTTTGGCTTAGGTCATGATTTCACCACTTGTGAGTTCGAGCCCTGTGTCTGCACACAGTGCACAGCCTGCTTGGGATTCTGTCTCCCTCTCTCTATGCCCCTCCCCCGCTTGCTTACTATCTCTCAAAATAAAATAAAAACAATTTTTTTTAAAAAAAGGGCCAAGAGCTTACAAAAGATGACACATTTTGTGTACTTTCTGCCCAGTACCAACATCTGGGCAGTGGAGGAGTCCATCTGAAGTGTGGAGGAAGGACCAGTTTAGGAAATGGAGACAGAGTAATGGACCCCTGAGACTGGAGATGGGGAGAGCAGGTCCCCAGGGTCCGATTGTCCTATCAGAAGCAGTCCTTGACCCCACCTCCATTTGGGGTTGAGGTGATATACAACGGTGCCCTCCTTTTTGGCTTTTGATATATAAAGATTGAGGGAAGCTGAGTCCAGCCACGGCAAGTGGAGACCCACACTGCCCTGTCTGCCCCACATTGCAATTACTTTAGTCAAGCTCCTGGCTTATTGGAGATTTATGAAGCTTTCTCTCTGTCTATCCCATTTAAAAGGCACTATGAAGAGAAGAGAAAGCTTTGAGCTGTAATGGAATGAGACTTTTTTTTTTTTTTACCCCTCTATCGGATCTAATAGAATTTAGAAGGAAGTTATTGCTTGGTAAAGCAAAAGATGAAAAGTGTGGAATGTCCCTACTAGAAGGACCCATCAAGCCCCTATGGTCTCCCTTATTGTGCAGAAGCCCAAAGAGGGACAGTTCAGATCTAGAGTCAGGCTGGACATTCTTGACTAGAGAGCCCTTGCTGGCAGTGGGAAGACAAGGGAGGTGATACTCTGCATCTATGAGTCCCTGAGCAGAAGCAGTCATGATTTTCCTCAGATTCCTGAAGAGGTCTATACCCCACACCAGGTGAAAACTCTGCAGCTTCCGAACAAATGGTCCTTAACGTTAGAGAGTTTGTAAAATGTAATCAAGACAACAAAATGTGTCCATAAGAAACAATCAGAGAAAAACACCAGACAGCCAATGGTTTGGTGTTAAAATGTGTTGCATGCACTATTAACAAGCTAAAAAGAAAGAAAACAAGGTGCTCCATGGCCACTAAGAATAATAATGACTAACGCTGATAGAGAGCTTCTCTGTGTCAGGTGCCACTTTTTTCCCTCATGTTTACTGACTAAATTAATCCTCACACAACCCTATGAGGTACGAAATTGCCACTACCTGGACATATAGGACTCCATGAAGGGCACAGGGCATGAAGGTACATATATCACACAGCCCCTACCTCTGGGGATGCGTGGCTCATTGGAGGAGGCAGGCACATAAACACTGATGATACTTACAGGGGTACAAGCTATTATCAATTTCTAAAGATGGGTAGACTAGGGGGAGAGGTGGATGCAAATAGAAGCCCCCCAGGCAGGTGGCAGGGAGGTGTGAGTTTAGATCTATCACGTAGGACAGCCTGGCCGTACTCTGTGGGTTTAGTCTGGGCAGCCAGATGAGCCCTAATTTCAGAAGCAGATCACATCCAGCCAACTGGTGGAGCAGTCCAGGTAGCGAGCCCAACCAATGGCCTAACACCTGGGATCCGGCCATTCTGTCGTCATGCCAGAACACCTGTCTCTGCAGGCAGCAGGATTCTAGGACCATACCAAAGGCTTGCAGTTGGGATATCTGGTTCCCAACCACATGGTCTGGGATTTGGCTGCAGATGGGGACTGAGTAAGGAAAAGCAATTTTCCAGGCTTAGAATGAGGCAAGAAAGCTGAGTACCAGACAGGACCCACCCCTGCAGCTGTGGGACCTTGGCTATGTAACCTACACCCACCTCAGTTTTCTCATCTGTGAAACAGGATACTGACATCACCTTCCATAGGGTGGTTGCAAGGTCTGAATGAAGTGGAGCATGTTTCACGGTGCCTGACACAAAGTAAGCACCCAAAATTCTTATCATTTCACTCACAAACACCATCCATTGAGAACCTACTATGCACCACGTTCTGGTCCAGATGCTACAGATAAGCAAGTTTCCAAACCTGTGTGGCTTCTGCCCTTATACAGCTCACCATGGACTGCTCTTCTTGCTGAGGATTATTGTCAGCTGAAGGTGCAGTGTTACTGTCATCTTTATTACGAGTAACTAAGGAGAGTTTGCTTTCTTCCCCATCCCCCTGTCCCCTCCCTGCAACCTCCAGGAGTGCCCACATCACACTGCATGTCACCATCCTTACCTGATGTCAGGAAAGGTTTGTCATTATTATTCATTGCCACTCGTTCCGATAGTCCTAGTGCTGCATCCTGCTTAGACCTGCACCCTGGATCCTGACCCAGAGCAAGCCCCAGGTGTGCATGTTTGGCCTGAATAGGATCAGGCCTGGACAGAGGCCTGGATTCTTGGCCTCAGTCATTCTGGTGGGAGGTTGAGGAGGAGAATAAAGAGTGCATGTGTGGCTGGGAGAGGGGCTACTGCCCCCCAAATCTGGGGTTCACCTCTGCACTGCCGGATGCAGACCTGAGTGGGATGCATGGGGGCTCCAGGGGTAGAAGAAGACCCCAGAAGAGTGCTGAGCCCCAGCCCAGACCTGAGAATGGACCTGCACCCCCCTTCTACAGACATGAGGAAAGGAAGCTCCTGTCTTGGTACAGGAGGAGGTGTGGGCTGCAGGCCACTGTGGGGGCATTGGAAGCCACAGCTGAGGTGCAATATGGATCCATGCTTTATGGGGTCTGATGCCTGTGTGTTTGGGGCCTTCTTAATTTTTTTTTTTAATTTGAGAGAGAGAGAGTGAGAGAGAGAGAGCATAAGCAAGGCAGAGGGGCGGGGGAAGAGAGAGAGAGAAAAAATTTTAAATAGGCTCCATGCTCATCACAGAGCCTGATATGGGGCTCAATCCCACGACTCTGGAATCATGACCTGAGCTGAAATCAAGAGTCAGATGTTCAACCGACTGAGCCACCCAAGCATCCCTGGGGACCCTTTTAAGGAAAGGGATGCAAAACTAGGTTTAAAAAAGAATTTTAAATATTTTTTAAAAGATGACACATACAAAAATCACAACATTAGAGAAATAAATATTATTATCAAGTGACCATTTCTATAATGCTCCCTGTGGCTATATACTCTTCTATAAGCTCTCCATGTGATAACAATTGTATTATTCTATGGAAAACACAGAGATAATTAAGCTTCGCTCTAGATCAAAACAATTTATTAATAGCTTATGAAAACGCTCTTGTAGCTTCACAACTTCATATTGTAATTTCATGTAAATATTTATGATTATAGTCAAAATATGGCAAATCTTCTATCACACATGCTTTATATACGAGCTGCTATGGGTGTACTTATGTTTGTGCTACAGCTATAAATTTTCTCCCTAAAAATATGGGAATTTTGATAAACAGTATTTGCCACAATTCCCTGCAAACCCCCAACCCCCAAACAGTCCATAATTGTTCGTGTGGCATTATCAAGTATATTTTTGCAAATATATATATCAAGTATATTTTGCAAAATATATATCAAGTATATTTTGCAAAAAAAAAAAGGGACCAGGTATTGGTAAGAGATGAGTCAATCCTCCATTTACAAATCTGAATTTCTCATGAGGGGAAGAAGGGGCCATGTACTATTTCTGGCTCAGTGCATTTCAAACCTTGCTTTCTCCCACCACCCATGTACCTCCAGCACGAGATGGTATAGTACATATTCATACCACAATAGGCCCTAGGCTCTATCTGTGGGTCCCACTGAAAAGTGAGTTGCCATAACAGGAAGCAATTCCTAACCAGGATGGCCAGGAATATCGTAATTATAAATAGAAATGGCCTCAGCTACATAAATATAGGTCACTAACCCCAAATCAAATGTGTCCCCATCTCAATCCCCATCTCACTGGTCCCCACTCCTTTCGCCAGTGCCAAAGAGGTCCAGAGCCACTTCAAACCAACAACCACCCAGCACTAGGGGGATAATTGTGATCAATACTTGCTATTCTGGCAAATTTTATAATAGCACATTGTTTGGGGCTGAATCTTTAAGTTCCAAACATTCCAAATTTTGAAATCTAATCCTCAGTGTGATGGCATTTGAAGGTGGGGACTTTGAGAGGTAATTAGGTCATAAGGGTGGGGCCTCTGTGAATAGGATTAGTTTCCTTCTAAGAAGAAGGCAGAAAGCTAGTTAGCTCTCATTCTACCATGTGAAGAAGATACAATAAGAAGTCAACAATCTGCACTATGGAAGAGACCCTCACCAGAACCCAACCATACCGCCATCCTGTTCTTGGACTTCCTGCTCCAGAATTCTGAGACATAAATTTCTGTTGTTTTTAAGCCACTTGCTCTATGATATTTGTTATGGCAGCCCAAATGGATTAAGACAGACTTGCTCATGTGAACACACTGATAGGACTTCCTCCAGAGCCTCCAAAGGGTCTTGGGCAGTTGGGGGTCCTGAATCTTCAGCTTCCTTTATTGCCTTTAAGATAAACCCACCTCTGGTGATGAACCCTGGGGAAGAGAGGGCTGCTTGGGATAGTCTCTGCCTTTTGTCTGCTCTGTCCCTACTTGTGCTAATCTGTCCCCATCTCTCTGGGAGAAGCAGGGAAGCTTCAAGCTCCCTGAAAGAAAGACAAGGAAAAGAGTAAGAGGGGTAAAAGAAATAGCCATTTCAGATTTCTCTGAGAAATGATGCACTTGCAATGGGCCTTCTGGCTCTGACCAAGGACACTTCCCACCTACTCCCACCTGCTAACTGTGAAGTTGATTAGCCAAGTGCCCAATTGGCCATCAGCTCTGAATTAAAGCATCACACTCGTTTCAATAGGGATGGTGGAGAGGCCTCTAAGTTGGAAGAACAAATGCACCAAGCTTTGAAAGACCTATAGAAACATCTGCTGTCACATCCTCTGGGAATCAGAGTGTCTGCCCTTCACAATTCCATTCTTCAAGTTTGGTTCTGGGTCTTGAGTACTGATCCAGAGCTCAGGGGGAAATAGAAGCAAAAATTTGATGGAGATTCCTTTAGCCCAAAGGCACCACCCAGTACCATCCCTAAACACCATGTTTTCAAAACTTTTGGCAAAAACCTAAGTTTTCTACTGAGAACAAGAATCTGGGAAAGCAGGTAAGACTCCCCTGTTCCCTCCCAAATGCCTGTCCTCTCCAGACATGAATGAAGGCAAGAGCAGGACTGAGCAAGTCTGGGTTAGACCTTCAGGGATACTCAGTAATCAGTTGACTGCTTCCTGAGCAACCTATGTGTATTTCTCATTTTCAAGAAATCATATTAAACCTCAACAAAAATAGAGTCCCACAAACTTCTGATACCTCTCCCATGATAGAGACTTAGGTACATTTGTTGAAATATTGAAATACTAAGTTATTTGAAAAAAATTTTTTAATTTCCATCCTTACTTTACAATTGCCTTATGTATTAAGTGCTTGAACCCTAAGATGAAGGCACCTATCAGGATAGAGTTCACTCAATCCAATGCCCTGTTTTTACATGGAGAATAGGGCCCAGAGAAAGAAAAAAAAAATGACTTGGCCAAGATCACACAGTAAGCTGGCAGCAAAAGTAGTGTAAATACCCAGATCTTCAAATTCTTGATCCAGGACTTGAACAGCATTTTACCCCCCATCTGCTTTCCCAGAAACTTAGCCAGAGTTCCTTCCAAAGACCCAGCCTCCCACACAACCTTCTGGATGAGGCTTCTGGTCTTCTGACCAGCAGAGAGCCCCTCCACCTTCTGCTGCAAGCTTAACCACCTCACCCACTTCAAAGACATCTGGTTACATATTTGCTCCCCAAGACTTGGCTTTCAGCTCTGGCAGAATTAGGAAATACATGTTCACCTGCTCAAAGCCCAGATTGCCTATGTGTATCATTAAATTCTCAACCAGAGCATCAGGCCAATGAACATTAGCCAGAAATAGATGAGACCTGGGGAGACTCGTGGCAAGCTGGTGTCCAGGGCAGTTAGGCAGTGCGGGGGAAACTTCTGGGCCTTGCAAAGCTGGTCATTGCTGGCATCCCTTCTGATGTCTCCTTTGAGAGCATCTCCAGCTCAGCTGTCTCTTGACCCGTACATCCAGCCAGAAGGCAATGTGCATGTTTGTTGCTTTTCTTTCCTTTATTCTCAATCGTCCAGTGGAGTCCGCTGGACTCTCCTTCTGGGATCATTTCATGACCATAGTCTCCCCATCATTCAGATACCATTCACATATCACCTCCCGTGTGAGGTCTTTCACAAGCATCCCGTTATAGTGGCATCCCACCACCCCCCCCCCCACCCCCGCCCTGCCCCGACCCCATCTCATTTACCCTCTGCCCTGTTTTGGTTTCTTTATGGCACTTCTCATTCTCCAAAATCTCTTTATCCATTAGTGAAGAGGTAATGTGACCCTGTTGTTAAGACTTTCCTCTTTTCCTGCTAAGGCTGTCTAGGTTCAAATCTTGGCCATACCATTTATTGATGATAAAACCTCAGGAAAGTTACCTATATTTCATCTCTATGCCTCAGTTTCCCATCTATAAAAGGGGAGGAATAGCCACATATACCTCACAAGGTTGTTGTGAAGATTAAGTTAATTCACAAAGGCACTTAGTATAGTACCTGGCACATTGCTAAGAATACAATAAATGTCAGATATTATTGCTATTATTTGGATTTTATATTGTAGTTTGACCCTTTTCACTTTAATTTCCGTGCACCTATATCTCCCATGTCCACAAAACCACCTAGCATATTGTTTGTGTTCAATAGAAGTTTGTCAAATAAATGATTGAATAGCCTTCTTAGTGTCCCTTCTGCCACCAAGATTTTATTCCTGTATTCTGTTCTTGAATGGACCCCTCCCTGCTCCCAGTTATAATTCACTGTCCCTCCCTGTGATCTCCCATAAGACTCTGTCCAGACTTTAACCATAGAGCCTAGAATTCATTTTTTTAACATTTAGTTAATTTTGGGAGACAGAGAGAGACAGAGTGCAAGCAGGGGAGGGACAGGGAGAAGGGGAGACACAGAATCTGAAGCAGGCTCCAGGCTCTGAGCTGTCAGCACAGAGCCCAACGCGGGGCTCAAACTCACGAACTGCGAGAGCATGACCTGAGCTGCAGTCGGACGCTCAGCTGACTGAGTCACCCAGGTGCCCCTGTTGATTATATTTCTTTGATTCCCTATTCCAGCCTGAAGTGGTATTCTGTTAGTCCTAACTCTTCAGCATCAATTCAACAAATATTTGGCACGTACCAATTCTTTGTGCCCCTCTCTGTAAGGAACCAATAATCTCACTGGGGATAAGAGAGAAAAATGAGAAATATCTATAAAACAAAAGAAGTCATCATGTCGGGAGCATAAATACATTAAGCACCTACTATATACAAAGCTCTAAGGTTTTTTAAATAAAATATAAAAGCATCAGTCATGATGCCGAGACGAGTCAAAAGCAGCCTTTCTGTGGGTTGACAGAGGGAGATGAATGGGGGATGGGCTAGATGGGGGATGGGTACTAAGGAGCGTACCTGTTGTGATGAGCACCGGGTGTTGTTATGTAAGTAATGAATCACCAAATTCTACTCCTGAAACTAATATTGTGGTATGTTAACTAACTAAAATTTAAATTAAAAAATGGAGGGGGGAAGCAGCCTTAAATATCATCCTACCCAAGCCTGTCCCCCATCTCATTTTACAGAGGATGAAACTGAAGTCTAGAAAGGAGGTGTGGCTTGCCTAGTCTAAAGAACACAGTTAAGGCAGAGGCGGAGTGGCAGCCCAGATGCAATACTCTTCCTTCTGCTCCCTGCACCCTTCCAAAACAATCCAGAAATTCAGAGAACATATCCCAAATGTTCTTTGCAGGAGGGTGAACTATCAAATCTATCAAATTAATTAACGAATAGTTAAAACACAGAATTATGGGCCGAGATGCTAAACTGCACTGGGAAGTACTAGTACAGCCTGTGGTCAAAGAGGAGGTAGGACTTCACCTGGGGCGTCTCACTTACGGACATGAACATCTAGGGTGTTCCATTTGTGGAAAGCTTTGGGAAGGCTTCCAACGAGGCCTCGGCGTGTGCAAAATCAGTCATGACTAAGACTGTCCCGAGGATCCTGAGAAGGCCTAATGCCTTACAGTTTGAAGGGACCTCATCCATGCCCTCATTTTCACTTATAACTGAAGAGGAAAACAAAACTCTCTTAAGTATCACAGAATTAACCAGTCCCTTATCCAGACCTAAACCCAGGGTTCTTAGTCAAAAACAGTACAGATAAATAGAGAATTCATAAGCTTTCAACTAGATCTGCATTTAAAAACTCACTCTGTCAATGACTATCTGCTTCTCTTAGTAAGAGGTGGGTCCAGGTGTTCTATAACTTCTTTGACCAATGGATATGGTGGAAATGATGCTCAGCCATTTTCCAGGTCCATACCTTAAAAGTGGCAGTTTCTACTTCCTGTATCTTGGGACACTCACTCTTGGATGCAGTCACCATGTTAAGAGGAAACCCGAGCCACGTGAGGAGGCCACAAGTACGTGTTCTAACTGACAGTCTCAGATGAAGTTCCAGACAACAGCCAGAACAATACCAGACATGTGAGTGAGGAGTCTTTTGAGGTGACTCCATCCCCTATGCTGGCTTGAACCACATGAAAAACCCTCTGCTAGAAACCCTTACCTAAGCCAAGTCAACTCTACAACTGGGAGAGATTAAGAATAAAATGATTGTTATTGCTGTAAGCCACCATGTTTTGGGATGATTCATTACCCAACAGCAGACAGTTGGAACAAATTGTATGAAGTCTCAGCTATGGCACCAGCAGGGTCACATCTTACAGAATCAGGGCAATGTCCTCCTGGATGTTGTAGTACATACTCTTGATCAGCAACCAATGCATGGTGTGTTTCCCCACATCCAGGTTTCACAGGTGAAGAATCAATGGATACAAGTAGGAGTGGCTCCTTTAATGATCTACAAGTGAAATTTTTGCTTCTTATTCTTGCATCTTCAGACTCTGCTGGTCTAAAGGTCTTAGGTACCCATCATGTAATGCTGCCTCTGGGGATGAAACAATGTTTCCATTAAACTGGAAGTCAAGACTTGCATTCAGCCACTTGGAATTTCTCATGTCAACAAGCTATGAAGAGAGTTACCAGGTGGGGTGATTGATCTGGACTATCAAGAGGAAATTGGGATATTCTTACACAATCAGGCTAAGAAGGGAGATGTCTGGAAGAAGAGATGCCCTAGAGTGCCTCTTCTACCCCTATGTCCTATGATTAAAGTCAAATGGAAAACTACAACCCAATACAGGCAAGATGGCCAGTGACCCACACCCTTCAGGAATAAACTCTGGAGTCATCCACCAGGCACAGAAACATAAGGAACCAACTTGCTTGTTGAGGGCAATGGGAATATGGAATGTATAGTAAATGGAGGTTACAAATATCAGGTACCACTACATGACCAGTTGCAGAAATAAGGACTGAAATTGTTGTGTTTCCTCCTTATTTTAATGTGAATATATTTGCATATATATTAGCTATTTTTTCTTTTGCTCTCTCATTTGCCCACAATTTAACATAAAATGTGTGTAACAGTGTTTAATCCTATATGTCAATATTTAAGTCACAAGGTATCAAAGGAGAAGTGTGACTTAGCTGGAAAAAGAATGGACACCACCTGAAGATGAGTAAAGGACTTTGTGTCCTTTCTTGGGAACAGTGTTCTTGTGTTTTTGGTTGTATATAAAAGCATGTTAGGTGAAAGCAATATTCCTGCTATTATCATTGAGGAAAATGTTGCTGCAAGAGATATTAATGGGCACCAAGTTAACAAAGAGTAAAGTATGAGTTGATCTAGCAAGCTGGAATAAGGCTTCTGCAGGTCACACATGGAGATACCTCATGTCCGTCTTTCCTTTCCAGCTGGCTGTCAGTTGACTTCAGGCCCAACACCAGATGTAGAAGCGACAGACTTCCATAAACTTTTTAAAAATTTTTTTAATGTTTATTTATTATTCAGAGACAGAGACAACATGAGCATAGGAGGGGCAGAGAGAGGGGAGACACAGAACCCTAAGCAGTCTCCAGACTCTGAGCTGTCAGCACAGAGCCTGACGTAGGGCTCGAACTCACAGACCGCAAGATCATGACCTGAGCCGAAGTCAGACGCTTAACCGACTGATCCACCCTGGTGCCCCCTTCCATAAACTCTTTAACTAGTTCCTACAATTGCACAAGGTCAAACCCCATAACAAATAGCTTATCCATATAATTTGTAGTGTTCCTGCTTTTTTGATCTAACCTGACCTGAGGGGCCTCAATGATCCTTTTCTCATGATGCTCCAGCCACACTGGCCTTCTTCCTGCCCCTTGAGCATAACAAGCTTATTCCCCACTGAGAACATTTTACATTTTCTGTCTCCCCCCTAAAACATTCTCTTCCATATATCTCCATGCCTGGCTCCTTCTTGTCAAGTATTCTCAGCTCAAATGTCACCGCTGTTATGATGCTTTCCCTGGCCAGAGCCTCTAAAATAAACCCCAGTCATTCTTAATTACACTATACCATTATTGTTTCCATGGCACTCATCACTCTAAAATTTTATTTTTATTTGTTTACATACCAGCTGTCTATCCTTTTGAAGCTTTTGGAGGGTACAGATCTTGCCTATTTTGTTAACCACAGTATCCCCTTGCCCATTGCAGAGCTGAACACAGAGATTGCTGTTGTAGAATGAATGATTGACCTTGTCCAAGCTACTCTCCTCTGGAAGCTTCAGTACTGTGAGCTCTCCACAGCATGATGAGGTCTTTCTCATAGAACAGTCAGGAGATTGGCCGAGCCTGGAGATGAAGAGTACCCTGCACAGCACCTGGTAGGGAATTGACTCTCAGAGCTTTGGTCACCTCCCTGCACGGATTCCTTGCTAAGACCATCTGAGGGACCTGAGAGCTGAGCCGGAATCACTAGGGTAGAATCAGATCTTTGAGATTCCTAGATTCCAGAAGGATACTTTAAACGTATTTTCTTCTTATTCTTTCCGTCCTTACAAGATGCCAGAGTCCCCTTCTTCCAGTAGCCCCGGGGTGCTATGTGTCTTCATCTTAAAAAACACTTTCACATCTTCCATGCCTGGTAATTCTTATTTCGTGGTCTTTTGCCTCCCTACCTACCCATGGAATCAGAAATGACCCCCAGACTCTGCCCAGTGACCACTGAATCACACTGACATTGGCAGCCAATTGATTTCCTTGCCTCTGCCTTACAGACACAGATGAAAAGAAGCACCATTTTCATCTAGCCTGGAGGGAAAGCACATACTGAAGGCAGGTACTGATCAGAGGAATGATCTGGAAGAAGATGCAGTAGTCTTGCCCATCAATAAAGCCTAAATAGCAGAGTGAGTCCAGCTCACATATCTTATGTATGGACCTAGAAAAAATAAAATATAAAAACTTCTTAAGCAGAACTATGGCTAAAACGAGAGCCAGTCAGTGATACTATAATTCACTTTCAACTCCTAATTTGGGAAGTAATGAACTTGTCTCCACCTCCCAAGCTGCATTAGGCATTCAGTAGACTACAAAGTGGAATAAGTGACTCCATCAGAAATATCCTTCTCTCAGCTCCCAGGCTACACACATGGAGCATATTTAATGGAGCCTGTGGGATGGAAACAAGGGGTTGATTTGACCACAGGGTTTGGGGAAGACAGGAGAAAATGCCCTACAGAGATACATATTGAAAGAAGTGCATGGTTTCTTTGGCCATCCTCTGCTTTGGGGAGGAAGATCTTTGTCTCCCTGTTGGAGAGGATCTTGGCCTATTCAGTCCCTTCCTTCCTTCCTCCCTCCCTTCCTTCCTTCCTTCCTTCCTTCCTTTGCTAAGTACTTCCTGCTAAATCTATGCTAAGCATCAGGGCTTAGGTGTCCTCAGGAAGTTCACACTTTCATGGAGAGAAAGAGCCAAGTCCATAGTCAGTTCCAGTCCAACTGGGAAGGAGGAAACACCAGGTTCAATGGGAGTCCTGTGATGAGTGGCCCAATCCTGTTTTGGGAAAGATAGAGTGTCAGGAAAGGTTTGGCTAAGGAGGTCTATTCAGCCAGGACTTGATGAAAAGCAGATGTTTGACAAGAGGACAGAAATTATCCTCGGCACCCCTGAGACAGAGCATTCTCATGGACAAGGCCAGCTGGACAGGTAAAATGTGAATCTGGCCCAGGTTAAAGCTATCAGGGGCTTCTGTTGCTCCTTATCCTAGAAGACCCAGTCCCTTACATGGTAGGTCAGGCCTCATGATCTGGCCCCCATGAGGGAAACCATAATGTACTTTATATCCTGCTAGTTCCTCTGAGGCTCTAACTTCTCCCACACTTCTTCCAGCTCACACCTTTCCTCTCTCTGGATCACTCTGTCCCCCAAACCTTTTTGCCTAATGCACCCTTTTCATGCTTCCTCCCTTAGCTCTTAGCTCAGAGAAGCTGGCTGGTGGGGGGGATTGAATAGTACTCCCCCAAACTGACATCCATCCAGAACATTAGAATGGAACCTTATTTGGAAGTCGTTGTGCAGCTGTAATTCCTTAAGATGAGATCATACTGAATTAGGGTGGCCCTAAATCCAGTGACTGGTGTTTTGTTTTGTTTTGTTTTGTTTTGTTTTGTTTTGTTTTGTTTTTGAAAGAGGACAGGACACAAGAAGTACACACAGGGACAAGGGCCATGTGACAACAGAGGCAGGCATCTGAGTAATGAGCCTATGAGACAAAGAGCAGCAGAGATTGCTGGAAACTACCAGAAGCCAGGAAGAAGCCCTTTCCCTAGAACCTTCAGAGGCAGCAGGCTCTGCTAATGCCTTAATTTTGGACTTCTAGCTGCCAGAATCCTAAGAGTTTAAATCTCTGTTGTTTTAAGCCATCTACTTTTTCACAATTTGTTAGAGCAGCCACAGGAAATGAGTACAACTTCCCTCACACACATTCTCCCCTCCAACTTCATCAGAAACACCCCACCGCCTCCCATGCACACACCCTACTCATATACTGTGCTGGAAATCTGAGCTTCTCTTTGGGATCACTCATCAGTTTGTAGTTCTTTATTTATTCGTGTGATCTTTTTATTGACATTCACCTTCCCCACTATATTATAAACCCTATTATGCCAGGGAGTCTTACTGAAGTCACTTTCAATCATCAGTGTTTAGCATGATGGGGAACCTCCATGAATGTTATATTAACTAAATAATTACCGGCCAATTCCACACAAAGGTAAGTAACTGTAAGATTAATTTTTAAAGGACCAAAAGGATGGAAGAGAAAAAGAAGTATCAGGAGCAGAAGAGAGAGAAAGCAAATGGTGTGGAATCAGTAGGAAAGTCTCGGGGATGTTGGCATTTGGGTTATTTCTACAACGGATACCAACGAGGAAGCCGTCAAAGTGCTATGTCCAAAACCAGCAGCTTCTCAAACTCTCTTGACTGTGACCCACAGATATAAGTGACCCCTTATATCATGACTCAGTACATGTACTCATATATGGATGCCATAGGAGGAAATGAGACAGTTTTACTCCCACTTTGTGAGATGTGCCCAATATTTCTTATTCTCCTTAATTCTATGCCATGCTATTTGTCTTCCTTGTTCCCCTCTTCCCTCCTCCCCCTACTCTTTTTCTTCTTGTTGTCCTTCTCCTCCTCCTCCTTCTCCTTTTCCTCCTCCTCCTCTTCCTCCTCTTCCTTCTCTTCCTCCCCCTCCCCCTCCTTCTCCTCCTCCTCCTCTTTGTTCCCCTTCCCCTCCCCTCCCCTCCCCCTCCTTCTCCTTCCCTCTCCCTCCCTCTCCCTCTCCTCCTCCCCCACCCTCCTTTTTCTTCCTCTGCCACTGGACAGAACCCATTAGATTCACTTCACAGCCAACTAATGGGCTGTGCCAGTACTGTAAAGCACCACCAGGACAGGGATCACAGCTCTTGTTCACAGCCATATCTCTGAAACCTGCCACAATCCCTGACACTTTTACTTGGTGAAACTTGGTTGAATAGTGAATAAATAAATGTATCAAGAGTTACATTTTGTGAAATATCCTGATGAGTTCTCTCTTTTCACATCTGAACCTGTAAGACTCCCCCTCTTTGTTCTGATCCTGCTAAAGTCTACTGTCTTAAAGCTAAGTACGGTAGATTGTATTGTATTATGTTCAGCTCTCCCTTTCGTGCCATTAACCACTCAGTAGATTCTATCAGCTAAAATGCAAACCTACTCATTTAACTCATCAATTTAAATCCCTTCTGTCTATTTCTTTGTCTTTATAACTCACATTTATCTGACACATAACATGTGTGAAGGCAGACACTGTTTACAGGCTCACATTTCCAGCCTTAACTTATTTTTTTCTTTAATCCTCTTAATTCCAGCTATACCATACAGTCATGATTCCCCTACATACACATGACACCCTTTTGTGTCCCTCATGCCTCTACTCAAGCTGTCTCCTGCACTGGGAACTCTGTAAAATCCCTTTGCCTATCCCACTTGATTAAAGAAGAAACTCCTGTACAAAGTGGGACCAGCCTCCTAGCCAATGCCAGCAGTTGCAAATAACTCTTTGCAGATAGCTGCACAATTTGAACCCAGACTTCTGGGTTCAATGCGACTTCTTACATTACTTTTTAGTTGTGTTCTGCTGTTTTCTTCCTGGCCTGTGAGCTCCTTGAAGACAGAAAAGAATGGAACATTATTAATCATCATCTTGTGTCTCTGGCACTGAGCACACAGTAAATGTTGAAGAAAAATAGGAGAATAGGAAGGAAGAAGAGAGGAGGGCTTGAATAAAGGTCCTCCACTTCCTTATCTCTGCCTTGTCTTGTGCCCATCGCTATTAAGTTCTATTCCCTTTATTGCTTATTCCAGCTTGAAAAATGAAATGATTATTAGATTTTTATAACAATTTATCAGTTAGTGTGTTTTCACAGAGTTAGACCTCCAGCAGATGTCTGCTTCATTGAAATTCTCACTGGTAAAAGATCTTAATTCTTTGCAGATTTTGAGATCTATATAGAAAAAGCATCATCTGTTATTTTGAGCCTGAAAATCTCTAACCCCTTAACCCTCTTTTCCCATTGAAATGATACTTTAATAACTTGAATTTTTATCATATGAAGTTTTTCAAGAACATTACATTCTTGTTCTAGCAGAACAGGCACAGTACGTCCTTGCTTTCTTTGGGTTCTAAATACCTTTCCCACCTCATGCAGCTCTTCTTGCCAACTCTTTCCCTCCTCCCCACCTCAGCACCTTTTCAACTCACTTTCTCCTGTTCATTACTTGTGTCTTGGCTTGGTCAAATGAGCTCTTCCAGAATCCCACAAGACCTCATCTGTTCCTTCTCCCTTTTAACCTCACTGAAAATCTGCCTTTTGTCAATTCATTTATTCAACCACTATTTACTGAAGGTCTATATTGTGCTTAGTGTAATAAAAACAGTGAATGAGACACAGTTACCACCATTTAGGAAGGTGAATACTAGTCCAGAAGGGGTGACCAACTTGTAAATACACAGGAATAGCCCATGGTGATATGGTCCAACTTGGGAATGGAGATGGGGGAAGGGATATTGCCCAGAAAAGTGACACCCAAGGTAAGACACTGAACAGAAAAGAAGAACCTGTGACATCACAGATCCTGCAAGCACTCTTTGTTCTCTTATAAAACATGGAAGTTGTGTTCTTGAGAAAACACAACTTTGGTTGGGAAATCATGTTACAATAACAATTGTTTCTTTTAGGAAAGAAAGAATTCAGAGTAGAGAATTTCAGAGTCAAAATAACAAAGCTGTTTTTCTTCCAAAAATCCAGAGCTAAAGGTGTTTTTAATAGCTCAATGTTGGTCTTGTTATTGCAAGCTAAAAATAATAAACTCATTTAAAAATGGTTCAAAACCAAACCCCAATGCAGTTTTGTCTGCCCTTCAAGTCACAGGTAGTCTTACTTACCACCATTGACCATTATGTGAACAGCTTTGCATGTAGCATATACCTAAGTAAACTAAGAGGCCAAAGATCATAAGAGTTTAAACAAAACAAAAACTACACACACACACACACACACACACACACACACACACACACACACAAGGGAAGTTCAGCAATTATTATTTTTTACTGGGCATTTCTAATTCTCAGTTGTGTGATAACCAGTAGAGATCTACATAAGGCAAGCTGTGTATTTAATTAATGAATGAATTCATGGTTTTAAGAGCCAGCGTGCACTTTGAAGATGCCTATTGGGTGAGTTCAGGATGACAGAACCCTTTCTTCAGTTTGCATGTTTGAACTTCTCCACTCCACTGTTCATTCTCTGGATGGAACAAGCCCACCTTCTCAGACTTTTTTAAAAACAAGTTGCATCTTTCTATCTCATATTTGGGCATAAGTACCACCCAGAGTCCCGTAACTGCTGAAGACCAAGGCCCCACTCTGGCCCAGACCAGCTTGGACACCCCTCTCTTCCTTGCCATGGATTCACAGCTCCTCTGTCCCTGGGCTTCCCTCTCCCAGTTGACTCTCTTGTTTCTCTTCTTCTGGAATTTTCCTTTTATAACTTTTTATAACTATAAATCATTATGGAAACCAACAGAAATGGAGGGAGAAGCTCACAGAAGAATCCCTTATGGAAGAATATTACAAGGGTCAGAATTGACCAGGTCTCAGAACCATGGTACCCAGTTCCCAACCTCTCTGCCAAGAATATTTAGAATCCACACTGAGCTTCTGATCTCTTGGTCAGATCTCTGATCTTTTGGTAGTGTCTAAGGACATAATTAGCTCACGGTCTTTTCGCTTCTCTGCATGTGGTCCTGGATATGCCATCAAGGTGGGTCCACAGGTATGAACTAGTGTGTACTGAAGTGTTTACTCATCTTAATGAGCTCATTGGAGTTTCTGTGAGCAGACAGGGAGACACAGATGCATCTCACAGATTTACCCATTTGGCAGATATTTACTGAGCACATGCAATATACCAGGCCCTCTTGCTTCTCTTTGTTTGATTTCATTTTATGGTCATACAGGACATCAGTAGTGTTCCAAATGCTTACTCACCAGTTTAACTTCCCTTTTAGGTTAATGTAAAACTTGTGAGGAAAGAGCACATTCTCAACCATCCTAAAGTAGGTTCCATGACATATGTAATCAATGAGTTTGGGAGAACACACTTAGCCTGCATGGCAGATCTGCTCACTTGCATGGATTCTGGTCAGTTCTTAGCCAAAGGTAAACTTCTCCATTGTGGAAGGCTGCATTTTTCCAGTGTTCTTTATGACTGGGTGGGTGGAGTTCACTTTGGGAGGCCACATGTTTCAGTTAGCTCAGACCACCCCAACAAGATACAATAGTCTGGACAACCTTGGAGGCAGCAAGTCTGAGATCAGGGTACCAGCATGGCTGAGTTCTGGTGAGAGCTTTTTTCCTGGCTCAGTGGATGGCCACCTTCTCTGTGCCCTCACGTGGCAGGGGGCAGGGTTCTCCTTACAAGGGCACTAATCTCATCATGAGGTTACCTAGTTACCTCCCAAGGGTATAATTTCCAAATACTACCACACTGGGGGGTGGGGCTTCCACATATGAATTTTGGGGGACAAACTTCAGTCCATAGCACCACATGACTAAAAGACCTCACACCTTATTCTCTGCCCAACTCTGATTAGTAACAAAGGGACTCCTGGATGTTCTTCCTTCTGGTTCAGCTGTTTGCTTTATTTCAGTTCCTAACTCTGGCAGGGAATAGGACTTTATTTACTGAGCTGTCTTAAATGCCCACTGACCTACCCAGAGATTTGTAAAATTGTGGAAAGAGATGGAGGGGGTTCTATAGAACTGCTACATGCCTCCAGATCGTTGTTTCCAAAATGGGGTGCCATGGGTCACTGGAATTTTTATGAAACATTAAAACATGTCAATGAGGAAAAAAAACACATTCTGTGGTCCAATAAGTTATGGAACACTTTTGTCTCTAGCCCCCTCTGAAAGTCACCATGCATGTGGTGTGAGCCGCCATTCCCTAGAGAAACTTGATTGAGGTGTAACCTGGGGATTCTCACTCTTCCTTCATCACAGAACCCTTTTTAGCTGAACAACAATTAACCTCATGCAGAACTGAAGCTCCCCCATTTGAGAATAGCTGTTCTAGATCATGCCCTTCATCCTCCACAATCTCCTGGCATACCTTTTTATCTGGGTCCTTCCAACACTCCTCTCAAATTTCAGTTGAAAGCCCCCTTGATCAGGGGAGAAGTTCACTTTTAACAAGACCCTTTCTTCCCAGTAGCCTCTAGCAGTAGCAAGCTCATTATTCTGGTATCTCAACATACAGTCTAGAAGGCCGTGACCCATTTCTTTGAAATCTTCTACCAGGTTCACTCCACACGCCTTCCTTTCTCCTCTAAATGATCATCCTTTCATGGGGGAAAGAAGAAATGTCAATATCAGCGTCTTGAGGGCCTTCAGTCTTCTTCCCCAGACATCAAACTATTAAGACTGAGGCAAGTTTCAAGCTGCTTAGGGCTGGATCAATTTCACCCACACAGCCTGAAGGAAGTGGGTAGTGATTGCTGGGTCTGATACACCTGGGCAGATGTGCAGTCAGCTCAGGAAGCCAGCTTCCCGTCAGATCAGGTGGATGGGATCTGCGTGCAGACACCCCATGCAGCTCAGCAGACTTCCAGGCCACCCCTGGAGGCACAAGCCTCCTTGAACCTGCTTTCCAAGCATGAGCTGCAGCAGCTTTGTTAGAAGGCACAGCTTTCCCTGTGGCAGGCAGAGCCCCAGACCTGCCAGTCTTCCCACTTCAAAGCCTTTCCAGTCCCTTGCTCTTCTGAGCTGTGAGCTGCGTTCTTTCTGTGACCAGCCTCATGTCAATGGTTTTAATCCTTCCTCTGCCTCCCTGCATCCTTTTATTTTGTTTTGTTTTGTTTTGTTTTGGATTATGTCTCCCACCCACTCAGGGACTGCTTCATCCTCACTAATAAGAAGAACAGAGAGAAATCCCTAAGGCCTTTTCACCTTCTCCCCAGCAGGGCACCCAGTGTACTTTTATAGAACCCATAATTGACGAGAGCCTCCAGGCAGAAAGACAAACATTACTCATTCCCTGCAGGTCACTGGAGCTCTGTCCACACCTCCTGGGCAGCAAGATAAATGACGATCTTTTGTGGCACCTTCTAAAACTCCCACACCCTTAACTGCTAAGCAAAGTCTGATTATTCATCCTCTGCCACTGACACCTTAGCACAATGGACACACAGACACATGATTCTGAAACAACCTGACCAGCACCCACCTACCTTCTACTTACCAGCCCCCACTCATCTGATAATACAGCATTTCTTAAACTATTTGACACTTAGCACGCTGTGATAGCTTTTATGCATTGATGGAATGCCAACAATAGCTCATGCATTATAAAGTGCAATCATTTGTCCTCACTGGGGATTGTGTTCTGAGTTTTTGTTTGATTCAGACAGTTTGAGGGAATTGAGACTCCACGATAGGTTCAAAGTTTCCTTCTTTTTGCCGTAGATCCCCAGGGAATAAGTTGGAATCATGCAAATATTTATTATGCAATACAATTTGAATGTCGTCACAAAAGTGTGTTGAAATTATAGGACACTGTCCATAACAAAGGCAATGCTAATGTGGTGTCAATGGTATGGTAGGATACATTGTAAAGATAGTTTATCTTATAATGATTAAGGCAATTATACAAACACTTTGAGTTTCCTAAGTGGAAAGTTAGTCATAGATAATCTGAACCCTAGAAAAAGTCAATTTTGTTATTGTCTTGCTAGGTTGCTGGGGCCAAAGCGATACACAAGTGGTTGGTGGTAAGGCACTTTCTTAAAGGAAATTAACAATTGCCCTCTAGGCATCCTGGAGAATTAGTTAATCTGGAGCCAGGAAATGGAGTGGATTTGGAATAGAGAAGAAAGAGACTCTTCTCTCTGGGGCTGGGAGCAATGGCAACATGTAGAGACAGCTGGGATGGTAATTGAGGTGGGAGATCCTGGGATATATGGAGACAGGGAAGCGTAAGTGGCACCACTGAGCATTTTGATTTTGCAGGAGTTCTCAACTGGTGGCAGCATCAGCACCTGGAGCACAGAGAAATGGCTAGTTTCTGAAATAGACAGCAGTTATAAAACCTCCTGTTTCAAGGGGAAGATTGGATTTCCTGCTCCAGAGTAGCCATCTGAGGAGCCAAGGTTGATTCTGTGCACACGAGGAAGGCAGTGCCTTGTCACTGGGGCCAGGGAAGAGTCACTTGTCCCGTGGAACCAATGGAAACTAGCAATTTGTCATAAGAATCACCAACAAGAGAGGCCGCAGTTTGCAACAAGAAAATTGACATGCGGGGATCAGAAAAATGTGCCCTTCTGTGTAAGGATTGCGATTCCACAGGGGGAAAAAAAAGAAATGACAGAAGGGGGGAATACTTAAATGTGAAATCGTTTCTAGCAAGTAGAAGGGTGGGTGCTCCTTCTATAATATTTTCTATAAAGGAAGCAGGAGTCCAGGTGGCTAGTAACTTCAGGTAAGATCAATACCCAAGGTGTTATACTTAGACATCCATAACCAGCTACTCAAATGAGCTAACCTTGGTAAGACATGAGCAGAGACTCACTCTGTTCTTTCACACCACTTTCTCTTTGAGCCCCTCTCTTGACTTATTCCTCCTTGTCTGTGATGAAATCTCGGGAAGATATCATCATTTTATAACTATGTTATTAAACAAGTAGACTTTGCCCTGATATTAATATATATATATACATATATATGTATATATATAATATATATTATATATGTATACATATACATATATATACATATATATTATATATATGTATATGTATACGTATACATATATATACATATATATATATAGTCCAGTGAAATATCAAAACTCCAAACTTCAGGCAATTTAAAACCTTTCTCTGCCTCCCATTCAGGTGAACCTTAGGCTGAGAAGCTGAGATACAAAAGGAGAATTATAGCTCCTTTCTGTCTCTTTTTCCTCTTTATGCTAACCTTCTCCATTCACCAGCTGCTACCTGAGATGCCTGCCATTGTGAGAAGTTATGACAAGTACTGTTTGTGTTTCATGTTGGAATCTTACAGGTAAGTTCAATGTCCAGAAGCGACCCTTCCTTTCCTCCAGAGTCTTTGTCAGTTCTTCATAAACTCCCTAGACCATTGAATTTTCTCAGTCACTGTTGTCCCCTTGATGACTTTCTCCTTGGCTCCCTGGTTTCTCCTGGCCCACTCTCCTATTCTTGTTCCTTCTCTACCCCTGCAGATGGCCTTTTTTGAGGAGAGTCCCTCTCATGACTGCCATTCCATGTGCCTTTCCTAGGGGTCCACGTTTGATCCTCTGGAAATAGGCATGTATTCTTGTACCACAAAACACTAGAAGTCAGATCCTTCCCAAATCAGCTGTTCCTTGCTCTCATGCCAACTGGAGGGACATCCGCACCAGCTCTCCTTTCCAGAATTTTTGAATGTGAGTCAGATACCAGGCCCTGCACTCCTCAACCCCAGGGAACACATGTCAAGTTCTTGAAATGTCTTCTTGAAGCTTTCTTTGCTTGGCTGGAGTTGTGGGGGAAGCATCCCTTGCTCTATGGTGAAGAGGGGAGTGGAGACTCACAGCTCTCTGGCAGCTCTTTCTCTGACAAGTGTTCACTTTTTAATCTCTCCGAAGTCCTCTATCCACCCCACCTCTCCTAATACCGAGGCTAGAAGGGGGTTGGGGCCAGTGTAAGCCGTGATATGTTCACATCCTTAGAAGCACTTCTCTTTAGGGGCTCCTGGGTGGCTCAGTTGGTTAAGCATCTGACTTCGGCTCAGGTCATGATCTCATGGTTCATGAGTTCAAGCCCGTGTCAGGCTCTGTGTTGACAGCTCAGAGCCTGGAGCCTGCTTTGGATTCTGTGTCTCCCTCTCTATTTGTCCCTCCCCTGCTTGCATTCTGTCTCTCTCTGTCCCTCAAAAATAAATAAACATTAAGAAAAAAGAAAGAAACACATCTCTTTAGCCTGAGGGAACACCACAGACTGCTGTTCTTGACCTTCGAGGCCCCTGAGAAAATAGGAAGCACCTCATTTAATATTATTTTATGTGAACTTTAGAACAAATCATTGTTCTATCATCCATGTGTAGATGCGTGGACATAAACCATGTTAACATCTTGCAGAGCTCAATTTGCAAAACCTGGGCTAAGAAATTTCTGATTAACTTGCACCAGATAGAATCAGCCCAACTTCCCTCTGAGAACAACACTTACTCAGAGAGTCTTAACGCTGAATAATCCAAAACACTTACCACGTTTTGCCAAAATCAAACTTTAGGCTGAGAAGTTGCCACTGAGTTTGGCGTGTCTTCCTAGCACAGGGGATTGGACTTAAGTCGTTCAGCTCTATTTGGAACCAACAAAGCACAATTACACAACAGTTGTTCTGGGCTTCTAAATGATGTCAGAGGATGGGGAACATGTAAAGCACGATTGTCACATTTAGAAGAATTACTTAGGACCCTAGCCTCACCATTATGAGGCTAACCAGTTTACTCACCAGCTACATATTCTGAAATGCCATTGTTCTTTCTAAAGCCCCGATAGAGATTGGAAAAGCTGCCTCCTCTGAACAGATAAATGTGAGAGAACTGGTACCCTGGGAATGCGCCCATGCCAAGCCATGCCACAGCCAAGCATGGTCTAAATTTCAGCCCCAGCTGACCCCTCTGGCCAGGTGCCTGGGGCAGTGTACAAACTCAGCAATTGCAAATGGTGATCTTGACTCTATTTTAAATAAAGTTAATATTTACACTATACAAGTAATACATACTCTTTATAAAAAATATTTCTAATATGTATACAAATTAACTCAATTTCCCACATCCCAAAGGCCTGTATGCTGCTGTATTTCCTGAGTATATTTCAAGGAGTTCTGATCATACTGTATATATATATATATATATATATATATATATATATATATATGGCTTTGTACAGTTCTTTCCTAATATAACATTATAATATAGGCTCCTTCATGTTCTACAAATCTCTATCAGTGTCACTTTAAATGGTTCATCCATAGATGTCAATCAGAAAGACATCATCAAATCTTAGGGAACTCAGAGAATGGCCAAAGATAGCTGAAAATAAACAAAGAGCTCCAGGGACTATCTTTCTAGAAAGATTAAAAGAGAAACATGTAGACAGATGGAAACTTTGAGATCCAAATTTTGGCAGGTACTTTCCAGAGGCCAGGGTGCCAGTCTTGAAGGAACTTCAGAACAAGGCTTAAGAAATCTGGTGCTCACCGTGTCCAGGGCTCTCTCCACTGGAGGAAAAGATCAAACAGTGCCTAGCGGAGCTGACTCAAGCCAGCTTCTTAAAGCCAAGGATAGCATTTTAGCCAAATATGTTGCTTTAAAGTCAACTGAAAGTCAAGTCTTAAAAATAGTCAGAGGCATTTTGTAAGCCTAACTAGTTGCCTCTGAGATATTCTGATGGACACTGAATAGCATCAACCTTCATTTGGCAGACGTGAAGGAGGGCCAGGTTTGATGGCTCTCAGGGAGACCAGAGTGGAATTTCAGGAACAGCCTTGGGCAGGTATCACTTGCAGAAAGTTGTATATAACATTCCCAGTCTTTTCACCAGAGAAGGTCATCATCCACTATGCTTTCTCCCTCCTTCTCTCCTATCTCTGTAGAGGGCAGACTTTGGCCAGCTCCCCTTTTGAGGAAATTCAGGACTGCACGTCCTATGACTTGAGCTCTCTAACTCATTCAATGAACTCTGGCCTGTCAAATAAGACCTTCTGGACTGTGGCAGTGACTTGTTATGTTTGAAGATTCCTTAGCTTCTGTCTCTATAAAAAGGGTGCTCCTGTTAGATTTCAGGTCACAACTCACACATTCCATTCAATAAGTGTTTGCTGAACATCCTTTGTGAAACACAAAACAAGTTTTATAATAAACTATACTAAATAATTCATGAGCATAAACTTAAATTGTGTATATTTTCTGAATAGAAGAGAAAAGCAAAGTTGCTCATGAAAATCATGGCCCCAACGTGAAACAGATGGTTTGCACAAAAGGATGGAGATTGAAGAAGAGACTATTTATAAAAGCCTGGGAAGAAAGAGAAACCCACAAGGGACAGTGATGTACCCTGGGGCCAGAAACAGTGAAAACTTTTACCTTCCCTACACAAAAGGGACAAGGGAAGAGGCTGCTATCAGAATTGAAGAGAGCTATGATTTTTATAGGTCATGGCCTCCCAGTTGGAACTGTGGTTTTCATTAGAAGAAAGCCCCCATTTTCAAACTGTGACCCAGAAGGGACACAAGGAAGTAAATACTCAAGTCTTTCCCCCTTCCCCCTATAAATTTCTGCCAATGACTGTCATTGGCTGAATTCCACAGGAACCCAACAGCCCTTAGAAGTTGGTCCCTTGGGGCACAGAAGAGCCATGGAAAAGAGTAGGGAGTGCAGCTGGGAGAACAAACGAAGAGCATCCAACACAATCCACCTTCCTTTGTCCATTTTCATTTACTTTTATCCTTTGGATGGAAAATTCCTGTCCTTAACAGATGGAGCACCCAAAATTTTCTCAGCTATGATATCATCACCTGATAATGCCAACTCAGTCATTCCCACCTTAAACCTAAAATATTAACACCAAGAGGGCTCTTAATATAAAGCCAGTGGGGGAAGAAGGCAAGGGAATAATTAATTCACCTAATATTTAGCTGCTACAGTTCACACTTCTGTAACAATCACAAGGCATGGATTGATAACCATAGCTTCCTTCTACCATGTTACAATTACTATCTACAGAACATCTCCTAATCTTTTACCTGGTGGGGTAACAAAACCCTCACTTTTTTAGACTCTTAGTCATTGATCACCTTTCTTTATTGAAAGGTAACAGTTTTCCACTGATCAGGACAATTGGTCAAGGAAGTACTAAGAAGGACCAAGAGAATTTCCTTGGCTCCTGGATTTGTCTTCAATTTAGTCCTTCTAGGTGATAGAACACAATGGATATAAGACTACTTCTTCAATTCTTTTATCATAAAATGAATTACCTTGAGGCATGCAGCTTTCTAAAATGGCCCCCAATGATCTCTACCTCCTGTTATTCACACCCTTGTGTAAACTCCTCCTCCTAAGTGTAGGGGGATAGACTTGGTGAGTTGATTCTAATGTATGGAATGCAGCACAAATGGCATGCTGATATTAGATCATTAAGGATTTTGATCTCTCTCCCTGTCTCCCTCCCTCCCTCCCTGTATCTCGCTCTTCAGGTGTACTTGTTCTGATGAGGCATACTGACGTGCTATGAGGAACCCTATAGAGAGGAACTCAGGGTAGACTCTGGTCAACAGGCGAGGAACTGAGGAATGGAAGCTCCCAGTCCAATAGCTATTGCAGAGCTGAATTCTGCTGACAACCATGTGAGTAAACTTCAAAGTGGATCCTTCCCCAGTTGAGCTTTCAGATGAGATGTAACCCTGACAGACACCTTGATTGCAACCCTGTGAGATACCCTGAAGCCTAAGACTCAGCTAATAAGTGCCTATTGTTTATAGTCACCAAGGTTCAGGATGATTTTCTACACAGTAATAGATCAATAATACTATAGATGGCATATTGTGGGCTACCACAGTGATGGCTATGACAACACATAACATTCTCATTGGTGATCAGGATCCATCCTTTACGGTGACCACCTTTTTTGCCTGTTGGGTCAGCATCATGAGGAACCCAAAATAGGAGAATTCTCAACTTCAAATTTAACAGAACCACGTCTGTCTTTCCTGACAGTAGCATTCCTCCCTTGGGCACAAGAGCCTCCAAACACATTAAGGGTAAGGTTCTTGGGAAAGGAAGTGAAAATTCCTTAAGTACACTTTCACTTCTATCCCTTTAGAGGAAGCAGACAGCACCATACATGGGCCACTGATTTACAGTATACACTACACCTTACAAGTTCTCACCTCATAGAGTATTGTCTTCCAGCTGGCACCAGAAGTGCTTCAACAGGCATTCCATCAGTTTATCAAACAGCTTCTCTTCAATGATGGAAATTAATGGATGTTAAGTCTAGTGGTGTATTTCTTTGGTCATAAAATAAGTTTCTTTGTCAGAGGAAGAGACATAAACTGTGGGATGCCATGGCAATAGATAAAACATTTATAAGTCCCTGACTGGTGGTGCTGGCAGAAGCAGTGCAAACAAGAAGGTTAGCTTATATTTAGAATATCTATCTATCTGTATATCTATCTATCATCTGTCTATGTATTATCTATCTATCTATCTATCTATCTATCATCTATCTATACACACACACACACACACACACACACACACACACACACACATTCCCTTGAAGATAAACTCCTACTTCTTCTACAAGAAAAGAAATCTAATCGAATCTACCTAATTAAGGAAGATGACATCCCCCAAAGAAAAGTGCCAAATCAGAAATTCAGCAATGGCCTCTTCTGCTGGTGAATTGGGCACTCAGAAGTGGTAGTAACCAAACAAGCCCACCTGAGAGGAAGGTAAAGGTTCTCCACGTGGGGTCCTACAAGTTCAAAGTCAGGGTGTTGCCTGGACTGGGCACTTACATAGAAGTACTGGAGAAGAAGCCATTTATAAGAACATTCAGATCGTTGGCAGAATTTGGTTCTTTGTAATTGATGGAAAAGGTACTAGAGAGTGCTATTGAATCCATGTTCAATTACCCAGTCCAGTAAATAGTTACTGCCATTCCCTGCCATTTACATCAATATATCACTCTCAAATCTTAAATGAACGTCCCTTATTGACAAATTTCTTCTGATTTAATCTTATATTGTAATCCCCTTGATCTGTCACTCTTAGAATCAACTCTCATAATCTCCAGATTTTTGTTGAAAAAAGTCAGCAAGACACTGCAAATTTATCAGCACATGTAAATCTGGTAAAGATGGCTGCAAATGCTTTGCTATTTGTTTTAGTTTGCTAAGTAATAATCCACCCTAGGGGCACCTGGGTGGCTCAGTAAGATAAGTGTCTGACTCTGGATTTTGGCTCAGGTCATGATCTCATGGTTCATGAGTTCAAGTCCCACATTGGACTCTGTGCTGACAGCATGGAGCCTGCTTGAAATTTTCTCTCTCTCTCTCTCTCTCTCTCTCTCTGTGCCACTACCCTGAGGGCACAGCTCTCAGTTGCAGCTACATCTGTCCGAAATCCCTATCCCATGTCTTAGGGCCTCACTCTCTCCTCCAGTCCCTTGCTTTAAGCATAAGAGACCCAGCAGCTGTTGGCTCTGCAACTCCTTAGCCCTAACAATCAGGCCCTGAGTTTTACTGCCAAGCAGCTATTCATGGAAGTAAGAGATCCATTCACAATGACCATAAGGGCTTTCTGATTTTACCCCCATGCTCATTCAAGGATATTTAAGTCTTGCAATTTGTCCTTTTCTCTGTATTTTCTCTCTAGTGACACCAGATGCAACCTGCCCACATGACATCTCTGAGATCTCTATTGTTGCCATAGTGACTAAGTGTCTCAGTCCTTCCATCTCCCAAACTCTTGGTCTCCACCAGCACTCTCTCCCATGCTGCCACCAACAATAGTTTAAGTAATTGATGCCAACACATGCCACGAATTACCAGTGTCTCATTCCCCACAGCAAGGAGGCTGTCAGAGCACTCATCAGATATGTGAGTGAGCCAAACTCTGAATCCTGTTTGACTAGTTCTGGTGCAGTCACTGTATAAACCAGGGTCCTGACTAAGAGTTTAAGGAAGGAACTATTTATGAATGCATGAGCAAAGGTAAGGAGCAGCAGCAAGAGAGGGTAAAGCAGCCAAGGTCATCCACAGCAGGAAGCTGTAACCATTCCTAGGTCTAGAAGGGACAAGGGATGGGAATGTTTACCAGAACTAGCAAGAATTGAAGCCTAGGAGAGTCTTGGCCAGCTAGAGCTGGAACTTTCAGGATAGGAGCACAACATTGCTAAACAGAGGCCTGGTGGGGAGGAACCCCCCGAAATGAACACCCCAACCTCTCCCTCTTCCTGCCCACTCATCTCCTGCCAGCCTCTCCCATTGGCCCAAACCATCAAGATACCTAGGGCAAGGGATCCAGGCAGATGTTGTTGATTGAAACCTGCTTCCTGGATGCAGAGCAAGTGGAGAAAGGTGGGGAGCAGATCTGGAGAGGCACACAGAACATTTCTGGAACCATGACCCAGCTCCACACCGTATGTTCTCCACACAAAACCTGGCCATCACTTCACTCTGACTGAGGCCCTGCTTCCTGTTCTTTTCATATGTTCTCAATCTCCCAGAATGCACATAACATCCTCCAGTGTGGGTCGCTGATGGTTGATGTTAAGACTCTTACTTTGTTTTCCTTTTCATATTTTCCTCCTTTTCTCGAGTCATGTGTCCTTTTTAAAAAATTTCCATTCCCAACTCACTTTGCTTAATCTCCTGAACAGCCTTTCCAATGTGTTTGTTAGCAATTCTTGAATTTATGTAGTTTTGTAAATCTGTAATTTTGTCATATGAGCATTGGTGTCTAACTTAAAAGAATGGCATTGCAAGAATAGGGTTTATTCTGTTCCTTTTCTTACTCAGCTATATTTACCAGATCTACCTATTGCTGTGTACATACTAGTTGGCTGTTTCTAACTACAGCTAACTAATGTTCTTTAGATAGCATCCATTCTTTTCTCTTAGCCATTCCCTCCAGTGTTGGATCTTAGGTGGCTTCTGTCTCCCAGACGCTGAAAACAACACTCCCACAAATACCCTTTCACTTGTGTCTTTGAGGACAGGTGTGAGAAGTCCCAGAGCTGAGTATTCAGAATTGGTGTCCTGGGTCAGAAAAACTCTCACTTTTGGATCTCTTGAATATGACTTCTAGCTCTCTCTTTAAATGTGGCTCAGTTGTTTGTGATCCTACCGTCTGATCCATGTTCTCTTATTATGAACTCTCTTTTAGCATTGGCTATATAACATTTCCACCTGCACCTCTTAGTCACGATCATAACATGGAAACGCAGAAGGACTGAAATGAAAAAGACCCAAACTGGCCAAGTTCCTCGTTTCTAAGTGAGGGAAGCAGAGGTTGACAACGAGACTTCTAAGTCAGTGATTTTTTTTTTTTTTAGCGAGACCACAAGTAACTCTATCGAGTATCCTATTTCTGATGTGCCAAACATCAGAGAGAAGGTCTATGTGACCCGGCTGCAATGTGGTGAAGCTGGCATTATTATAGTCTTTTCACAGACGTGTTAACTGAGGCATGGAGAGTGACTATGATGTCACAGTTGATGAGGACAACACGCCATCCTACAGGCATGGCAGGTGGTCAGGGATGCCTCTGCTAAAGGTACACCAGCACAGATGAAGGTTGACTGTATTGGAAATCTACCTGTGTCTTATTGTTCTTCAGCGTGTGTCACCCAAATAAATTAAGTACCTGAGTCCTCTTAACCTCATCTAATGGCTATACTTAGACCACAGGCACCTCTGCCTTTCTTAAGCATGTTTTTTGAAATTTAAATTTATTTGGCAATAAGGAGGAGGTTCTAAATATAAAAGATTTAGGAATGTACTTATCTTTTCTAGGAGAGTATGATCCTAGATCAAATTATCACTCATAATAGTTAATAGCTACTGTAAATTGAGCTTCTTATCTTACCCTGGGCCCTGTAAGGCTAAGTACTCACAACTACATTATTCCTCATCACGTGACTTACTGGACAAGTGGACACAGATCCCCTCTGTTCCTACTGCCTCTAAAACTCCCATTAGGGGCATGAATTAGGATGTCTTGCTGGGTCTCCGGGCCTATGCCAGTGGTTCTTATCTGGTTCTGGCTCCCTGTGTGCACATTCCTTCCCAGAAGAGAGGAGAGATCACTGTAAAATAGTCAACCCCACACTCTAAACCTCTGATACTTGTAACCACCCATACATGTCATTTGTAGGCTAGAGATAAGGTAGCAGGCTGGGAGATGTTGAATGACATTTCCAAGTCGCCTGAGTGGTAGAGAAGAGTCCGTATTCTGTGAGCCATTCTTGTATGTGTTAGTGTTGGCCTGTCAGGAAATGCAAGCATTTTGGAGGGTGGGGGTGGGAAATGGCTTCTATCTAAAAGACAGAATCATAATACCTGGCATCGCTGTTGGGAAATGTAGGTGCGGAGTTTTGACTGCTAGATTATAGGTTTGCTAACACTGATGCTTGCTTGTAAATAAAATTTACCCATGCTGTAGTTCTTGGGAATGCTCTCCTAGCTTTCCTGATTAAACCTTGATACTCGTAGTCAGCAACACATTGCAAAAGGGGAATTTGAGATCTAATGCCCAGCCACTCAATCCGCAGAGGGCACACTTTTACCTCTTCAGACACAGGCCAAGCTCAGGTCCAGGGCCCCAAATCCTCTCCTATACTCTTTTGCCCTGCTGGTACACCAGTTTCATTTCAGATCCTTCAGACTCTCCCATTCTTCTCCCTCACCCTTGCTAAGTCCACAACTCTCATGGAGACATCAGTGATTCTTGTCAAATCTTAAACAAGATGAGGCTTGTAGAGATTATGGCTTTGAAATGCCCATCTGGAGCAGAGGGGCGATCCCCAATGCACCAGCAGCTGGTCCCTTGCTTCACCTGGAGAATGTCTCACTTTCCTCTTGTCTTTTATGTTGTTCCCACCTTGGGGAATTACCTTTCTACACCAACTCTGCTTCACACAACTCAGCTCTGGGGGCTTCCCAGACCAAGGTGCCCCTCCTGCCTCCTGACAGCTGTTTCAGTAGGTGCCAGACAATCACTGCAGCTTGTCTTGTCCAGATAAATGCTTCTTTCATAAATAAACTCAGGTCAAAGGGTCTTCTCTCTGTGGGACATTTTCTCTTTTACCCTTAGGCTTCCTTGTGGAATGAGGGAACCTGACCCCTCAGGGCACCTTAAGAATTTGTACAAGTATTTAGAGTGTGGTTAGGGGCTAAGAGCACCTTTCATTGTCCTTCAAAAAAAAGAGTAGGTATGTCATCTTATATCCCACTCACTCTTTATATGCTGTGGACTCTGGAGTGACAGTCACAGAACAACTATAAAATGGGAGGAAGCCCATGTTTCCCAATACACACACAACAAAAACACACAGGAGGGCCTCTGGGGTTTGCCTGGCCAGGGGTGTGAGATCCCCATCAGGACTACATTCAAGAAAAATCAAGCTTTTAATGCCAAAGAAACCAGTCCAGGCAAAACCACCCTACAGAGGGCAGAAATGTGCAGAAATGTGAGGGGTGACAGGCAGGGGCTGAGAGTCTGAGCACTGCAGGGTTCTGGGGCTCCTGAACACACTGTGAGAAGCTGCTTTGCCAGGGAATTAGTTGCTTCATTAGCCACAGCCGGGCTCAGTGCAGGAAGTTAATTAAAGTCTGTGGCCTCATGCTTTCAGAAAGGAATCTGGACACCATAGGTTACAGTTGCAGACAAGACATGGTAGCCCAACCCGCACCCTCCCTTCTCTCCAACCATATAATATACATTATATTGTTATGTAAAAGAACAAAGCTTCATTTGCTTGGGTACATCCATCTTGGGTCCTCATGAGGCAAAGATTCACTGTCCCAAAGGAAAATTAACAGGGGACAAGTTCTTTGTGTGTGTGTTAGCATGTGTGTAAACGATAGAATGAATTAGACAAGGGAAGCATGTGAATGGCATGGAACAATGTCTGGAGAAGGTCAAGCCTGGGGGTCAAGAAATGTGCACCTTATTTTTGCTTGGGGTTCATCTGGCCTCTTCAGATTGGGTATTTCAAGGCTCCTGAGGCCATGGTTGAATGGTACAAATCTGATTTCATTTAAAATTCTCTATAGGGGTGCATGGATGGCTCAGTCGGTTGAGCATCCGACTTTGGCTCAGTTCATGATCTCATGGTTTGTGGGTTCAAGCCCGGTTTTGGGCTCTGTGCTGACAGCTCAGAGCCTGGAGCCTGCTTCAGATTCTGTGCATGTGTCTCTCTCTCTGCCCCTTAGCTGCTCACACTCTGTCTGTCTGTCTCTCTCTCTCTAAAAAATAAAATAAACATTAAAAAAATTGTCTATAAATGAGCATATTTATAAAATAATTAGTTCTGCAATTCTTTGGAAAAGAAATGTATACATGTATATATAAAGAAAAATATATATTTCTGTATGCATATGTATTATATATATATCAAATCAAATATCAAATCATATATATATATGTTACACCCTCTGGAAGAAGCCCAGGGATAGATATTATGCAGAGTTTTCAATCCACAGTGTCAGTAGCAGGAATGATCTTTTCTAAAGCTGTCTGTAAAATCTCCAAATGAATGCAAAATATTTGACTGTCCAGCTGGATGCTGCTATCACATAGCTTCCCTTCTCTGGAGCTCACTGGGATCCCCATTAGGAACCAGACCACAGCACCTGCCCACACCGCCCTCACCTACTTACACTTTAGAGCCAGCCCCCCTCACCTCTCCACCTGAGAGCCCCATTCTCAGGAGGCTTCAGAGAAGTCAAAAATAGCTTCTCATCAGAAAAATATCAGTCCCCTGCTTGAACATAAAAAACTTTGAGAATGGCCTTTTCAGCTTCAAAGCCACCGTGGTGGGCAAAGCTTCAAAGACAGGGCAGTGTTAGCTTTTGATGGTCTGGTGCCTTTAAAGCAGTGGTCTTAACCTTTTTCTAGGTCATAGACCCTTCTGGAAACCTAATAAAAAGCTATGGAGTCACGTGCCAAAAAAATAATCAACAAGTTTAATGGAAAAGTTGTCAGTGACTGCCATGGCTTGTGGACATCCTGAACAGTATCCATAGACCCCATGATAAGGATTATTACTCTGAAATCATGGCCAAGATGTCCACATGAAGGTGTCTTTTCCAAATCTTCTCTGAAGGACCCCAGTGAGCATCCATCTCTCTGATCTCATTTCTCAAATATTTTTACTTTTCTGTATTCCTCAGGGTTGTGCTCCATCCATCCATCCATCCATCCATCTATCCATCCATCCAGGGCTGATATTCAGTAAGTGCATATGATTTAGGTGGTATTTTTTATGGTCAGACTCTACTCTGATTGGTAGAAGCCCACATCTCACAGGTTTATTTCAAATATTAATCTTGCAGGGGGAGGAGCCAAGATGGCAGAACAGCATGGAGGTTTTTTGTGTGCTTCCCATCCATGAGATACAGCCAGACCAACACTAAACTGTCTTGCACACCTAGAAAACTGATCTGATGATTAACACAACAATCTGCACAACCTGAGCCACAGAACTCAGCAAGTACGTGGCATGGAGAGGTGAAGCTGCAGAGGACAGGGAGCTGCTTTTGCATGTAGAGAGAAGACAGAGATGTGGGGGAGAATACGGGAAAAACACCCCTCCCCAAAAGCATCTGGAGAGAAAGTGGAAAATTGGGAACAGCCACAAGGACTGAACTAAAAAGGGAGAAAGGAGAAAGGAGAAAGGAGAGGTTTAAATTCCATTAAGACTGTAAACAGGGGGAGTGCAGTCTGCAACTCTGCAGCTCGATAACTGGTGGTGCTCTGGTGGAAAGGGTGAATCCCCAGGAGCAGAGTGGGGTCCGGGAGTTCTCCAGCTACATGGGGGAAGCAGTTCCACTGCTGGAAGGACATTTGGCAGAGGCTGTGAGGCCACCTGGGCCCAGCAGACCCCAGAGAATGGCCACATTCGCTGGTGCTGGAACAAGGTCATTAAGGGTGAAACCTGGTGCCAGATGTCTGTTGTGATTTTCCATAATCCCTGAGGTGCTGCTGCTACACTGTCTCGCGAACTTTTTCTGGGGCAGGCTGGCACCCAGCCACAGTCTCTAGGCATCAGCAGTAGCACTATCCCGCGAACATTCCTAGGTGTGGCTGGCACCCAGCCATTGCTCCGTGAGACCCTCCACAGAGGGGCAGAGCAGGTCAAAGCTGCAGTCCCTCAAAGTGGGGGGCCAGGGAAGGCAGCCTCATCTGAGACAAAACTCAGGAAGGAGGTGCTGCCTGGGGCTTGGTCACAGACTTTGTAAAATCGGGAGTGGACAGAAGCTGAAGACGAAGGACAGGTCCATGATTGCTGATCAGGGAGAACAGAGTTCCGATACCAGAGACTGGGTAGCTGGGTGACGCCATTTTCACTGCTCCCGTGCATGTGCATACACACTTACAGGTGCCACAACAATCCACCCCAGTAGGCTAGCAGCACCATCTAGTGGAGAATGGAGCCATTATACTAAGCCCCGCCCAATGGGCCAACCTCGCTCTTCAGGAACACAGGTCTCTCCACCTGCTTACTTTATAGACTATAAGGCACTTCATAGTTTGACTTCTAGGGGAAAACAAAGTAATTTCAGTCATATTTCAGTCTGTTAGCCGGTCCAACTGTTCAATTTTCTTTCTTTTTCTTTTTTTTCCCCTCTTTTTCCTTTCTTTTCTTTTTCTTGAATACAGAAAGAGAAAAGATTTATTTTTATTTTCAATTTTTATTAAAAATATTTTTCTTTAATTTTTTTTCTACTATATTTTTTACTTTTGTGTAATTTTTTTCAAATTCTATTTTACTTCCATCATTTCATTTTAGTCTACTTTAGTGTATTCATTTTTTCAAATTTTCAAACAATTTCCTTTTTATTTTCTTTTCCCCCCTTCTTTCTCTAATTTATCAAGCCACTTTCAAGACCCAGACCAAAACACACCTAGATTCTAGCATCATTTATTCGATTGTGTATGAGTTTAATTTTTTAATTTTAATATTTTTAGTTTTATTTTTTTAATTTTAATTTTTTCTAACTCATTAATTCCTTTTCTCCCTTCAAAATGATGCAATGAAGGAATTCACCCCAAAAGAAAGAGCAGGAAGAAACGACAGCCAGGGACTTAACCAACACAGATATAAGTAAGATGTCTGAACCAGTATTTAGAATCACAATCATAAGAATACTAGCTGGAGTCAAAAATAGATTAGAATCCCTTTCTGTTGAGATAAAAGAAGCAAAAGCTAATCAGGATGAAATAAAAAATGCTATAACTGAGCTGCAATCTTGAATGGATGCTGCGGCAGCAAGGAGGGATGAGGCAGAACAGAGAATCAGCAATATAGAGGACAAACTTATGGAGAATAATGAAACAGAAAAAAAGAGAGAGATTAAGGCAAAAGAGCATGATTTAAGAATTTGAGAAATCAGTGACTCATTAAAAAGGAACAACATCAGAATCATAGGGGTCCCAGAAGAGGAAGAGAGAGAAATAGAGGTGGAAGGGTTATGTGAGCTAATCATAGCAGAAAAATTTCCTACCCTGGTGAAAGACACAGACATCAAAATCCAGGAAGCACAGAGGACCCCCATTAGATTCAACAAAAACTGACCATCAATAAGGCATATCATAGTCAAATTCACAAAATACTCAGGCAAGGAGAGAATCGTGAAAGCAGCAAGGGAAAAAAAGTCATTAACTTACAAGGGAAGACAGATCAGGTTTGCAGCAGACCTATCCACAGAAACTTGGCAGGCCAGAAAGGAGTGGCAGGATATATTCAATGGGCTGAATCAAATATTAATCCTGCATTTGTCATTCATCTATCTGTCTATGCATCCTTCTATCTAACTATCCATCCACTGCCACTGAGTTATTTTCCTTTTTTTTTAAGTTTGTTTGTTTGTTTGTTTGTTTGTTTGTTTAGAGAATCCCAAGCAGACTCTGTACTGTCAGTGCAGAGCCTAATGCAGGGCTCAATCTCACAAACTGCAAGATCATGACCTGGGCCAAAGTCAGATGCTTAATGGACTGAGCCACCTTGGCACCCCACTGAGTCATTTTCAAAGGAACTTCCATGTTCCAGGAACTGTTTGAGGCATTAAGAAGACAGCAGAAGACAAGACAAGATTCTTGCCTTCGTGTCATTTACAGTTGAGTGAAGAGAGTGACAAACAGCAATTACAAGGCAACAGGATAAATGTGCAAGAGAAAGAAAACAGGACACTTTGAGAGCATGTAGGGGGAGAATTTGGCCCGGATTTGGGGGCAGGGGTAAGGAATGCTTTCTGAAGAAAAATATGTATAGTTGAGAATAAAGGATAAGTAACTTACCCCCAATATATTGCAGGGGGAAGATCAGATGAAAGAATATACAACTGTCTAGAGGTTTGAGCTTTATTCTGAAGGCAATGGAGAGTCACTGCAGGGTTTTAGTCAGGATAACAATAATCTGATTTGAGGTTCCTGAAGATCACTCCAGCTCTCCAGAGGAGAAGATGCATTGAAGGAATCAAGACAAGGCAAGAAGCCAGAGAAGGATGTTGCAATGTCTCGAGTGGTGGCCCAGACTTGATAATGGCAGCAGGGTTGGAAGAAAGTGGGAGCTTTTGTGAGATACAGAGGGTATAAATGAATAGATGGGGATGACATGTTAAATTAGGGGGTTGGCTGGGGGAGAAGGAATAGAAGGATAAAGCCTTAATATCTGGTTTGTGCAACAAGGTAGCTGCATGTGCTGCTTGTGGGAATGATAGGTAAGAATCCAGTTCGGCAGAATGATAAGATAAATTCACCTTTGGACATGTTGGGTTTTAGCTGCCAGCAAGACATTCATACAGAGGTGTCTAGCAGCCAGTGGGTCTCAAATGCAAGAAAGTTCCACCTGGCAATACAGAATTGTCACTAGTGCACACGTGGTCCTTAAAACCTGGAGTAGAGGGTGCAGAGCAGGGATTTTTAACAAGGGAAGTGTCCCAATCCCCTTCAGGGGACATTTTGGAAGTGTATGCAGGAATTTTTAAACTGTCACTGTGATTGGGGACACTAACTGCCTTTTACTGGGTGGGACCCAGGCGTTCTAGATGTCCTACAATGTTGGAGACATTCCTACACAAAGAATCTTTCATCTTGCATGACTCTCTTGCTGCTTATAATGATCTGTGCTTAGACTCTCATTACAAATAAACACAAAGCATTTTTTTTAGATTTTTTTTTAAGAGAGAGTGTGAGCAAGCAGGGAAGGGGCTTAGGAAGAGGGAGAGAGAGAATCCTAAGCAGGCTCCACGCCAGCATGGAGCCCAACATGGGGTTCAATCCCAGCACTGTAAAGATCATAACTTGAATCAGAATCAACACAAAACATTTTTGCATTACTTTAATATACCTTGCATTTTATACACATTGAATTTAATGTATATTGAGTTCTCTAGGAATGAAACTATAAAGGTGAGTGAAGATTTTTCCATAAAGACCACTCCCATATTTGTATTTCCATTCCAGACTTCTCCCCTGAAATCCTATCTTGTCTGTCATCTGCATGCTCAACATCTTCCCTTAGAGGTCTAAGAAGCAGAACAAACTGAAATTGTCTGACACTGGACTGCAGGTCTCTCCCCCAATTTAATACCTGCTCCACTCAGTCTTATCCATCACCATGTGTCAGGACTTCAAGTTACTTCCCCCCAACCTTCAACTCATTCTTGACTCCTCCTTTCTTTTCACTGGTATCCAGTTCTTCAGGAAATCCTGGTGGCTGTACCATCAAGATACATCCAGAATCTGATCATGTGGCATTCTCCACCCCATCTTCTCTCATGCCTGTTTTATTGTAGTTGCACCTACCTGGTTTCCCACTATCATTCCTGCTCTTCTGCAGCTCAAACTCAACCATGGTAGAGTGATCCCATTACAAATTAAGTTGTATCACATCCCTCTTCTGCTCCAACCCCTCCAACAGCTCCCTGTTTTGCTCAAAGAAAAAGCCAAAGTCCTGATAGCAACCTACAAGCACCCTCCAGACTCCTCTCCTAGGTTCCACTCTCTGTCTCCTGTCTCCTCCCCTTTACTCACCTCTTCCAGCCTCAGTGGTCCCCTTACTCTTCCTTAACACAACCTGCCAGGAACAATCTCAAATTTCAGCCTTGATGTTAGCTGTTCCTTCAGCCTACAGTGCCATTCTCCCAATTATGCAAATGGCTAACTTCCACATCTTCAAGTTTGGGCTTAGATTGCAACTCCTCACTAAGGTCTACCCTGACCACCATTTTTAAATAGCAATTCCCTTTCAGCCAGCACCCCTGAGCCTGTTTCTCATTTATGTATAGTCCTCCTCACCTTCTAACATGTACAACATTGGTTTATTAGTCAGGCTGACACTGGCCAGCTGTCCACCCCACTACATGTAAGTTCTCGTTTTTGCTTGCTTCTATTCCCCAATAGAAGTGCTTAATAAATAATAATAATAAGTGTTCATAAATATTTGTTGAATAAACAAATAAATGAATTGTGGTAAAAATCAGCTCTTTATCATCATGCATTCCTCTCAAACTATTGATTCTAGTTTAAATTCCATGAGAACTTTTCTTCTTGATATTCAACATGAAGCATTCAGAATCAAAACAAAAGCAAAAACAAAAATGCACTCACTGTCTCAGAATAGCAATGACAATGACAAAAGGTTTGTCTTTCAAGATTGCTGTCTCTTCTAGTTCAGATCCATTCAGAACATCAGCTATGTCCTTGGCATCAGGCCATGACTGTGATAAGGCTGGGGAATGAGTCTGAGGCAGTTCAAGGCGAGTAGAGGATATCATAGTAAATAACTCTCAACTGATATCTCAAAATACTACCCTGTCTGTATCTTTGAGCTGCTCTAGTCTTTGGGACATTCTTTGGTTAAGCTATAGTCTTACTCCCTCTGACCTCCATTACTTAAACTTGGTTCCACTTTCTATAAACTAAAAGGACAAGATCCCACCTTCTTACACATGGAAAGAGACTTGAGGACTGGGTTTAAGCCTCAGCCTTTACTTCCCGTCACTGTCCTATCATCTGGTCTTCTCATTTAAACATATCCTGTCCCTTTATCCCTTCCTCCTATGACATGAGTTTATGTCCAGTTAATGTCCTCATAATATCCTCTGCATGGGTGCAAATTTGTCTCTATCCCTCTACAGCACAGACCCTATGATTGGACACAATATTCGAGATGTTGTGTAGCAGGGGTATGATTGAGTGGGAGAAGAAGTCCTACCCAACATTTTAGTTATTTATTTCTGCAGTCACTTCACAAATGTTCAGAGGTTCAAATGTTATCCTAAAGGCAATGGAGGATAACTGCAGGATTTTAAGCAGGAGAATAATGAACAGAATTGAGTTTCTGTAAGATCACTCCAGCTCTTCAGAAAAGAGAATGGATTGGAAGAATCAAAACCAAAGGCAGAAAATCAGTCAGTAAGCTGTTGCAGTGTTCCAGATGGTGGCTGGTTCATTTGGAACCTCTGGCCCCTAAATTCTTTAAACACATGTTTGGTGAAGTTAGATTACCTCTGTTTCTGGCTTTTGAACTTGGATTTCAGTTTCCTTATTCAGGGGTTGAGAGACAAGGGCCCTCATTACCTTTTTCTTAAACCTTAGTCACTCATTTGGGTTAAGGCAAAATGATTCTTCTTTGTGCCTCTATAATGAACTTTTACATTTTTTGCTTGGGATCATTTTTCTGTGTATTTAGGTTGTTGTGTACATTCGCCCACCACTGCTCAAGAACTGGAGAGTCCTTTGAAGAGATTCTGGGTCATTTTCACCTTCTGTCCCCCCACATCACATAGCAAAGTGCCTCATATGTAGCAAACCTTGAGCCTCATCGTATTCGTTGAATTAAGTCGGGGTGCATGGGGCTGAATTAAGATCTGCTGTTAAAATGTAAATATGCTCTCTGGGCTCCACAAAACATTAAGGTGCCCATTAAAACTGTGGCACAACTAATTTATTGGATTGGCTAATAACCACCCAGTAGGCAGTGAATGGTCACAACGCAGGAAAATGCAGTTGAGCCTTGAGAGGGCTCCTCCAGGGATGGTCATGGGCACAGAAATTAGACACAAGCCCAGCCCAGCTCAAGTGGCAAACAGTAAAGGGAGCATGGGCTTTGAAGCCAGAATAAACTGAGTTCTAGTTCCAGCACCACTGCGTGCTAGCCCTGTGACCTGGGGAAAGATAATAAAGCCCTCTAGACCCCGGTCTTGCACAGTCAGTGACCAAGACTTTCCAGCTCATTTTTCATCTCCAAGGTTGCACATACTGCAATCTGGTGTCTCCCATAAAGCTGTAGACTGGTGCTTGGCACACAGTAGGCTCTCAGGGATCCTAATTAAATGAACAAATGGGACTCAGGGACATTAGCCAAGCATGGATGTGAACACCAGCGCCACCATTTTCTACACACTTGTGTCTGGTTACTCAGGTTGGCTCCCAGCACCTCCCCCCCACCTTTCTTTTTAACTTTTTAAAAAATGTTTTTATTTATTTTTGAGACAGAGAAAGACAAAGCATGAGCAGGGGAGGGGCAGAGAGAGAAGGAGACACAGAATCTGAAGCAGGCTCCAGGCTCTGAGCTGTCAGCACAGAGCCCGATGCAAGGCTCCAACTCACGAAGTGTGAGATCATGACCTGAGCTGAAGTCGGACGCTTAACTGACTGAGCCACCCAGGAGCCCCCAGCACCTCCCTTTTTGTATCTGTGAAATGGGAAGTGCAATATCTTCCTCCCTCTTTATTAGAAAGAATAATCGAGAAGGCACGTAAAGCACCTTGCACACAATAGTGCAGTAAGTACCGATTCTCTCCTTTTCTCGTTGCTAACACACCTAATGCCATGTCCACACATTGCTGGCTGAAAAAGAAATTGCTTGGCATCCAGCTTTACCTGAAATGTTCCCTTCCTAATGAATTTCTGAGTGAACAACACAGGGATTGTTTTCAGTGGACTTTCCCTGAGTATGTGAACTTGGACTGGGGTTTTATGCACTCAGGTGCCTTCACTTGCTTCCCCCCCACTCCCCCCCACACAAAAGAGACAAAATGTGCATATGTTCACTGACTGCCACTCTGAGCAATAACAGTAAACAACCACAGGCTGCAGGAGCCAGGCATCAGCCCCTGTGTGGCTATGAATTTCAAGCAGCCTTTGCATAAATGGGCATGTGGCCCCCATCTGAATGGAGCGTTTACAACTCGCAGGTGCAAGAATAATTTTTCAATTAGGGATAATACTGTTCTTCATCATGTTTTTCTGGAGCTCTGTGGGAGGAGGGGCTCAGGCCAGGTGGGAAACCCAGCACAAGAGTTACGGCTTAGCAGTTCGAAATGTGTTTCCCTGAACAAGCTTCTGATTTTATGGCTTTACAGTATCGAAGTCCACAGCGTGATTGATTCCACTTGAGTGGAATACCAGACTCAGTGGTAATCTTTTAAAAATTCTTGCAAGTGTATGGATTTATTCACAGGCCAGTTTCTATCTGATTAGGCTGAATTGTCCTTTTGGTTCAATTGTCAGTCATTAGCTTTCCCTCTTATTTATTTATTTATTTATTTATTTTTCTTTTTTGGTTTTCTTTTTTGGTTTTTATTTTTTGGTTTTCTCTTTTTAAGTCTCTTCTATTGGTCTTGTCCTTTCCAAGCAAGGCTTTGCTCCCCCTCATTAGGATGAACACACATGGCAGTTGGAGCTTGGGTTCTACCTAAAAAGGAGAGAGTTTGGATGCATGAAGGGGAGGCAGACAGGTGATGCAGGCTGGGAGAATCACGTGGGAATACGCCTGGCCTGGGGTGAGGACAATGAAGAAACTGGCGTGTGCAGGAAGATTGGTTGGGATGCAGAGGGGAATGAGATTGGAAACAAGCTGGAGTCAAGTTGCTGAGAAACTTGATTGCCTTATAAATGAATTTTTGACTTTATTATGGAAGCCGGTGGGAGCCATGGAAGGTTTTAGGAAAGAGAAATTTTGTCATTAGTCTGGTGTCTGTGCAAAGGACACATTGGAGCAGGGACTAGCAGCAGCTAGATTAGTTAGGTTTACTCGGGTTTCCTACTTGGCAGGGAACAGAGGGAATGTAACTCAACGCCATGTGTTTTAAGCCCAGGCATGAAACAGGCACTACGCTAAAGGCCGTGGGGAGCCGAGATGTTAACAATATTGAATTCTACCCTCAAGATGTGCAGTGCAGTGTAGGCTCATATCCAGCAAGCACTCATGTGTATCTGCGGTATCAGGAATGCTCTTAATGGCAAGTAACAGAATACCCACATAACAGTGACCTAAGCAGTAAAAATGTGTCTCCTCCTGGGACAGGAAGTCTGCATGGCCCCTGAGTAGCCATGTGGTCACCTTCTCCCATTTTCCCCTTCCCACCCATGTCTCCACCATGAGTCATGCTCCTCAGTGCAGCTACACATAGCTGGGGGTCGTGGCTCTGAGCCAGCCAGGAACCTGCCATTGACTGTTTTGTCGTTGCTTTCCCAGACTTGCAACATCTGCAGCAATCTTAATTTATATCCATAAATCTGGCCAACAACCCCCAGCAGGAAAATACTTAGTCCTCCTGACATTCCCCATGCCCAAATGCTCAGGTGCCCTTACTCCCTCCATATTTGAAACTGCTTCTAGGGGCACCTGGGTGGCTCAGTCGGTAAAGTGTCCGACTTAGGTTCAGGTCGTGATCTCGCGGTCCATGAGTTTGAGCCCCGTGTTGGGCTCTGTGCTGACAGCTCAGAGCCTGGAGCCTGTTTCAGATTCTGTGTCTTCCTCTCTCTCTGGCCCTCCCCCGTTCATGCTCTGTCTCTCTCTGTCTCAAAAATAAATTAAAAAACGTTAAAAATTTTTATAAAAAAAAAAAAGAAACTCCTTCCCAAAGATTTCAAGTGCAAAACCTCTTTTATAATTAAAAAATAATAATAATAATAAAATGTAGCCCACCTCCTCCCCAGCGGTGGAAGTCATACATTTAACACTCATTAACTGAGAAGGTGGATAAAGGCTAAAATCTGTGATGAATTTGGAGATGCTTTTTAAAAAAATGCTGCCTTATTAATCCAAATAGAATTTTGCCTGTGCAGTGATGACTATCCATTTTGTTAGAAGATGAACATGTGAATTTATGAGACATCATATCTATCTACTCTATGGACAATTCTGGAACATTCATAGATTTGAGGACCCTAAACAATGGCCCCATAACTTCTGGGAGGGTCTGATTCCTGGTTTGAAACATTTGGGGTTCACAACAAATCTGTGGAGACTCTTTCTTTCTTTCTTTCTTTCTTTCTTTCTTTTAATTTTTTTCCCCACGTTTTTTATTTATTTTTGGGACAGAGAGAGACAGAGCATGAACGGGGGAGGGGCAGAGAGAGAGGGAGACACAGAATCGGAAACAAGTTCCAGGCTCCGAGCCATCAGCCCAGAGCCTGACGCGGGGCTCGAACTCACAGACCGCGAGATCGTGACCTGGCTGAAGTCGGACACTTAATGGACTGCGCCACCTAGGCACCCGGAGACTTTTTCAATAAGGAAAACAAACCCGCAAACATAATAAGCAGATGTGCCAAAGCAGAGACTTAACGTGTATCCAAACCTGTCCTTATAACCAACATAGCTTGGGAATTCTTGCTTCCCCCGCCCCTTTCTACCTCCAGAACCTTAGCCTCTTAGCAGAAGTGAAGCTAACCTCTGTTGTTCCACTTCTGACCCCTTCCACGCCCGCACGCTCCGCTCAGCACCAGGTTCTGGCCTGGAGTGTATGGGGTGATTTGTCATTTTACAAAACAAATATGGTTTGGGCAAGAAGAGAGCCAAGTGATAAATAATCCCAAACCAGAAAGCTACTGTGGAAGTTTTGGAGCAAAAGAGAAAAACAAAAACAAACCCCAAGAAAACATAAAAGCTCAAGATGATTTATTTCATAATTTAAAAATCAAAATCGCCTTCGGGCGGTAGGACTTGTGTGCCCAGTTTTACCCTAGAGTGAGTCATAATAGCTAAGTTATATACCCTTGGAAAAACCAGGGCTTTTCTAGTGGGAGCACTGAGATGTCATTAAGCCCGGAACTGTGTGCGGCGGGGCCAGAATCAAATGTCCTTTGAAATCCAGACCAGCAGAGAGAAAGCCTCAGGGCTCGTGCTGTGTTCCTTCAGACCAAGTCTGGTCCCCATAGCCTCATCTAGGATGTGGCAGAGAACTGGGGGGAGCAGAAAATCACTTTGGCTTTAGGGGCAGGGCTCAAGACAGATGTGGGGGAGGTTTATAAATTCAGAGCCTGGTGGGGAGCAGGACAAGGGGGAAGGAGGCTGTTAATGATATGGGCCAGATTGGATTCTGCCTGCAACAGGGACACAATCTGGATATAGCCACCAATAAGTCCGGACCTGAATCAGTTATCTACTGTCACAATAATGCAGCATAATAAACGGTCCCCAAACCTCAGACACATGCAACAGTAAGCACCGACTTTTCTCCCACAAGTCTGTGAGTCAGGTTGAGCTCATTTCAGCTGGTCTTCCTGTTGTGTCTGTGGTTGGCAGGTGGGTCCACTGGGGCATGGCTGATCTAGAACATTTTCTTTCACAAGTCTGGCAGTTGACTGGCTATCAGCTGAAGCAATGAGGGTGTGAGGAGAAAAAAAGCTTTCCTTGACCCTCTGTCTGGGTCTGAAAATTAAACTGGCAAAGATTAACAGGAGAAAAGCATATAAATGTATTTAATATGATTTACATGACAGAGGAGACATCATAAGGAAATGGAGACCCAAAGAAGCCATTAAAGCTGAGTGTCTGTGTGCTGGGTTTGATGAAGAGTGGCCAGACATAGAGAAATATGATAGAGCAAAGATTATGAGGTCAGTGTAGGAAACTGAGGGAAACTTAGCAAGTCCTGATTGTTTGAATTCTTCTCAGTGTCCCTTTGTCTTCAGACGGGCGATGCTCCTTTCCTGTGGGTGCAGGGAGAGGACCTCTCACCTGAGGATTGCCTGACCCGCTGCAGGGGAGAAGGGCAGAAACAAGTCGGAGTGGCCTTCCTGCTTCTGCCATTTTCTCAAACTCCCTCAGCTTAAAATATGCAGTGCCAAGGTGCATTATGCTGGGGTCAGACTGAACTGCCCCAGGTGTCTGCCATCTTCCCACAGGCTAGCCTGGGCTTGCTCCTATGGTGGCAGCCAAGTTCCAAAAAAGAACGGAAGCACAAAAGATTGAGTCTCAAGGCCCAGATTCTTGGGATGGGAAACATAGGTTCTGAGTCTTGACAGGAGAAGTCCAATGGCAAAGGGCACAGATACCAAGAGAGGTGGGGAACTGGGGGCATTCCAGCAATCGCTTTTCGAAAAGGGTAGCCCGCCCAACAGTGTTGCAGAGGAGAGATCGTGAAGCCACAGGGATCAGGGTGAAGAGCTATTGTTAGAAGGCAGATTTCATCTCAGAATATGCAAGAGGAAATAGTCTAAACTGTCCCACAGTAAAACAGGCTGCCTTAAGAATCCATATTTTTACATAATAATAATTACTGATGTGAATGAAGTACCTATTTATGTGTATCAGACAACGTTCCGGGTGGCTCACAGGAGTGAATTGTGGCAATAGTTCCACGAACAGACAGCCGTGACCCATCATGCACACGTGTTCTGCAGAAAGAGGCCTGCCTGGCTGCTGAGGGGCCATGCTGTCTGCCAAGTCCTGAGCCCAGGTGTTGGGCTATGCTGGCTTGGAGAAAAGAGAACCTTTCTCTAATTCATGTCCAGGTGATGCATGAACTGGCAGTAACCCTGCCTGCTTAGGAGGTTGGCATTATTCTGGCTCTCATTTTGGAGCTAAACAAAATGAGGCCTAAGGGAATTTAGATAAGTTGCCCAAGAATATACAGGTTTTGAGCAGAGTGGAGATTTGAATGCAGTCTAACTCCACAGCCCATGCTCTTGACCATAGAACTATCCTGCCTCAGTAGATCCTTACAACAACCAGCTAAGAAGAGGACAGCATCTTCATTCTACCAATGAGCCATCAGAAGGCAAGAATGTAGGAACTTGCTAGAAAATGAAGGGGCTTGCGTAATGGATGGATCAGTAGAGGAGCCTATTCCGATAGCCATCTAATTCCAAAGGCTGTTCCTTCACTTTTAGCCATAACCTGTCTTCTCTCCATCAATAGTCTAAGAAATTCTCTCATACTGAGGGCATCCAAGAAGAGATTAGAAATATATGGAAAATATATACGGAATTATAATTATAGAATTATAATTTAATGTCCTTTTACCTCTGACATCCTGTGAGTAGGACTGGCCGAGAAGGCTCGCTTGGCTATCCCATTCTAGACTAGGTCAATCTCTAGTGCTCTCAAGTAAGATCAAGAAGAGGAGCTCTCCTGGATAAAAACAAGTATCCAAAGCAAGAAAGGCATGGAAATCTGGTCAGGACATTTATTTCATCTTTCATTGTCTACATCCTCCCAGCTAGGGGATGCTGAGGAGTCTCAGGGTCAGCAGTCTCACCTGGATCCTTTTAACTGTCCATTATCTACAATGGGGGCTGGCAGACACCCTTCCCTTTGGGAGTCACCCTCAGATCTGCCAAAAGGCTCTGATGTCACAATTGTGTCATACAGAGAATAATTTGTATGTGAAATGTCTGACTTTGTGCATCAGACTCACCAGTGTGGCTCTGGAAGACTCATGAGGAGCAGAGGGAGTCCGAGGCTGGGCCACCAGAGGTTAGGACATCCAGGGGATCCCCACAACCTGTTTCCTTTTCTCCCCTCTATCACTCTCTGGTTCTAATTCCAACCCTTCCAGACTCTGGCTTAGCAGCCTGGGATTCCTTTGGATTGGCTACCTAACTGGTCCCACCCACACCAACTTGTTGTATTTCTTCGATACTCCAGATTTTAAGTGGCCTTGCACCACCACCACCACCACCACAAACCTGCCTTGTCCCCAAGCTCTGTCCCAGTGCTGTTTAGCAGTTGACACAGCATAACCCAGGCTGGGTGGGCCAATCTCCCCAGTGCCCACTGCTCATCCCACAGTGACACTGAGTTTGAGATCTGGCTGTACAGCTGCTTCCTTGCATGACCTTGGGCTAGTTACCTGAAACTGGGTAAGCCTCTGTTTCCTCGACAGTAAATGAGGACATATTACCCCCCAGGACAGTGTTAAGAATTCAGTGAGATGAAGCATATAAACTGCTTACTACAGGGCTGGCAATTAGTAAGTGCTCTGTTAATTCGTGTCTCCAGTCCAAGCCTCCCCTCAAATCTGTTCCCACAACATCAGATTCTGGGCTTGCATGAAAAACTCAGCTTCTCTGTTTTGCTGCCTAATGGGCATTTCCGATGCAAAGTGTTCAAAGGGAATAGCGTTTTCCCGCCAAAACCTATTCCCTACACAGCTTCCTTAACCTCAGTGGATGGTTACACCAACCTTCCAGGGCTCAGGCTAACATCATGATCCCCCTTTTCTAGTACATCCCACACCTAATCCATCAGGACATCTCACTGGTTTTACATTCAGAGCATACCCAGGACCTGACCATCTCTCACCACCTCCATGGCCCCAGCTGACCCAGTCACCACCATCTCTCACCTGGATTAGGCAATAGCTTCCCCATTTGTCTCCCTGCTTCCACCCTTGGTGGAGTTTGCCGAAGTAAGATCACATCCCCCCTCTGCTCAAAACCCTCCAGCAGCTTCCCATTTCACTCAGAATCAAAGCCAAAGTCCTGGCAATGGTCTACAAGGCCCTGCCTACTGTGCTTCCCCTTTTCCTTTTTGACCTCAACTCCTATTCTCCCTTGCTGTCTCCTCTGAAGCCACAGGAATGCCTGCACTGTGCCTCAAAACACATGAAGCACACTCCACCTCAGGGCCTTTGCACAAGCTATGCCCTTGCTTCAAAGTACATTCCTAATATAATCTATGTACTCATTCTCTCCTTCATGTTTTCCATCACAGGATGCTTCCTGAACGATATCCACATGACCACCTTTTGCAGTGACAAACCTCCCTTTTATCAGCACTCTCCAGCTCTTTAACCCTGTCCTTACCTTCTATTAAGCATGTATCACATTCCAACATATTACATAATTTACTCATTTATTGTGTTATTTACTACTTCTCTCCCCTGCTAGAATATAATCTCCAGCTGATAGATTCCAAGGGCCTGAACAGAGTAGGTACACCACATGTATCTGTGGAAGAAATGAATAGACTAATTGTAGCTATTAGTGTTACCATGTTTTGTGCATCTTAAAACAAGGAGTCACGTCTCACTCCTGCTTGTATCTCCAACACTTACTATGGGGCCCGGCACTGCAGAGATGCTGAATAGATATGCTGAATGTATGAAACCAAGGAACCTCCCCTTCTCTGAGACAGAGAGACGCCCAACACTGAGCTCATATTGGCTTCCCTGAAAGGACAGCCCCTCGTGTCATGTCCAAAGAGAAAAATTGCCTACGACATGCAATTTAGAACCTGAGATGCCTGGATATAAAGTCTTACTCAAGTAAATGGGATCAAACATCAGGGCATTTCCACTCTACCAAATGGATATTCTGGATTGAATATGGTCTCACATTTCCTCCCCGGCTTCTCAGGAGGCTCAGGGTGGAGTCAGGGAAGGGAAATTTGCAGAGTTGCCATCTGGAGGCTGATGGTCTTACTTCAGCCAGGTAATCCCAAGCCCCATCAGAGTCTTGTTTTAATATCTGATCAGTGAGAAGCCGTTGCCTCCCTAATATCTATTCTGAGCCTTCTCCATCGCTTCTGGACCTGGAAGAACCAACAAATCTTCTTATGACACTTTCAAGCCTGAAGAGTATGGATTCCATCTGGGGCTACAGTCATCTTCAGCCCAACATATCACAGCTAATTGTGAACCTGAAGCAGTGGGAAAAACTCTGGCTTCAGACTGGAATCTCCAGTCTGCTAATCACTCACCATGTGACCTTGAGCAAGTGGGTTCACCTCTGTGAGTCTCAGTTTCCTCATCCATAAAATGAACATAATAAAACCTACCGTTTGTTATTTTTGTTGGGATGTAGAGGAAATAAATGCTCTTTCACTCTTAGACCCTGAGTTCTCCAGGACAGAGAACTTTTTAAGAATCGTTTTATTCATTCATTTATTGAGTATCTCCATTTATTGAGATCCCTACAAGATCTCCAAGAGACAAATATTAAGGTATTGTCCTTGCCTTGGAGGAGCTTACTTCTCTGTAATAAAGCACTATAACTTAAAGTGGTTTGTTAAAATAAGAGTATGAACAAGTACCATAAGAACACAGAGGAGGGAGTAATGATATTTAGAAGGATCAGGGAAGGCATGAAACGATATGATATGTGAAGTATCAGTTTACCAGGCAAACAAGGGGGTTAGGAGGAAGGGTGTTTGAGACAGAGGGAACAGCATAAGCAAAGCTGTGGTGACACCTGTTGCTCACCATTATAATTGTGATTCCCCAGCCTCCAGTATGAAAACCCACCACATGGAAATTCCAGGTAAATATGTGTTAGATGAACAGCTCTTTATTAAGAACACCACACGGCCATCACAGTATGTTTTGGGCATTCAAAGGGCCCAGTTTTGGTTCGCATTAAACTTTGGGGGAGTAGAGGGAGATTGATACTTAACCATCCTGCCACTGCTTCCTTGCACTTGTGAAATAACCATGACCCTTGGGAGGCTAGGGAGTGGATACCGAGACTGAATGTGTGCATGAGGGTGGGCCTCTGCCTTCTTCTCAAGTTAGCTGTACTGGGATGATGGTCTGATATTTTTTTATCCACACATTTGGCCTCCAATCCATTGCAGCTTAACCCCACCTCTACTGATAACCAAAGGCAAATGCTGGAAAGAAGTATGACCAGGCTTCCAAGGGAAAGAGATAAGATCATGAGGATATCACTAAGGGCATCAACATGAATGCTCATGCCCCCACCGCATAGAGGGGAAACTGAGGTTGGAGAATTTATGTTTCCTGCTAGTAAATGGCAGAGCTGGGATTCTAAGTTTGGGTATGAAAAGAGCTGGCTTATTTTCCTTGATGCTGAGGACTAAATAGGTTTGTCCCCCAAAATTCATATGTTGAGGGCCTAACCCCAGTGTGATGGTGTTAGGATCTGGAGCTTGTGGGAAGAAATTCAGTTTAGCTGAGGTCATGAGGGTGGGGTCCCCATGATGGGATTAGTGCCCTTATAAGAGGAAGAGAGAAACCAGAGCTTGTTCACTCTCTACCACATGAGAGGACACAGCAAGAGACGCCTGTTTGCAAGCGAGTAAGAGGGTTCTCATCAGGAGACAAATCACCCAGTACCCTGATCTTGGATTTCCAGCCCCTAGGACTGTAAGAAGTAAATAAGTCATGCAGCCCATCGTATTTTGTTTTGGCAGCCTGAGAAGACTGAGACATTTGTCCTCATGAGACATATATGCCTGGCAGCCTTGACCAAAACACCTGTCTCACCCGATTCCCCCACCAAGCTTCTCAGGTGTCCTGGAAATGACAGAATGACTAGGTTTTCTCTGTCTGTCTCTTGTGTCTCCTTTAATTGTGTCATTCTTGGTCCCTGGGTCACTGAATTTCCTAGTCCCAAGCCATCCTCAGGAAGGTGACCAGTCTGTAAGTTGTCTGAGGACATCAGAAATGCAGAAATCGCCCCCTGCTGAGAAGCCAGGGAGGGTCCTGACCAGGATGAGGGTCCCTGCAGTGGATCTGGACAGCAGTACTCACAGTGGTCACCAGGGATACCTAGCCAGAGAGAACAAGGACAGCCAGAAGCAGAGCTGAAAAGCTGTGGAAGGCACGGTCATGGAAAACAGACCTTCCTGGCTCTGTGTATATGTGTGTGAGTGTGTGTGTGTCTGTGTGTAAGAGAGAAAGAGAAACAGAGACAGAGACAGAGACTGAGACACGACAGAGAGGGGGTATGGGCTAATGCACATGGTCATAGGGGTGAACTTGAAGAGAGAATATATGAATGAAGCAATGTTCCCTGGAGAAACCTCCAAGAATTCTTTCTTCTGCAGACATTTCAAATACCTCAGATGCCATGCCCATTCATTCCACCAAGGCTCTCTAACATGTCTTTAATTTTGATTAAAGGAACTGTTTGTTTTACCAAATACCAGAAAATAACTCAAACCTGAGTTAAATACTTAAAGGCTTTATACTGAATATGACACAGGCTTTTTAAAGCAACCACTCCATACAATAATAATCTGAGTAACATAGTTCTCAAGGTCAAGTAAATCATCCTCTCCAGTATTAAAAATGACATCTTTCACGCACATAAACTAAATATTAGATTGAGGATAAATGATGTGGTGTGTGGGTGACGGACTAAAGCTTATTACTCTTTAGAGGCTCTCTGTCAAAACTATCTCTATTTTTCCATCACCTTCCTGGGAGGAAACATAAATGACAGAATCAGGAGAGGACAATTTTGATTGGACAATATGAGGAACTAACTGTCATTATATGGAATTCTTCACTTGTGTCTAAAGAAACCAGCGTAGGCTGCCCCAAGATGGGCTACTTCGGCATGAAGATTATTTTGAGCTAAAAAGCAATCAAAACTCAGCAGATCAAGGAAAAGCTCTTTACCTCCCCCTCAACTGCCTAAAAAGAATTTGGATAGAGGACTTGCTCCAGGAAGAGAGCTGTCACCACAGAGAACTACATTATAATATAAGCTAGGTATGATGGACACAGAGGAACCTAGCAAGACCTGTTTGATCAAAGTCCTTCATGTCCCATTGTTTCTGAGCAGCTCAGCAAACATTTAGTTACTATAACATGTACTGTTTTTCATCTTCCTGTAAATTGCATTCCTTCCCTTTGTAGGTCCAGCTCCCTAGCCCCTTCTCCTTACTCCAGAATGACATATATACCTCATTTGGTCTGTCTTTGGTATTTCCTTGTCTGTGTGGATTCCCTGTTTGAACGTCATTAAATTTTATTTTCTCTTGCTAATCTGTCTCATGTCAATTTGGTTCTTAGTCCAGCTAGAGAGACTTTGAAGGGGATAGGTATTCTTGCTCTCTGACACCAGCTGCCCTTGTCTTCACAGAACAGTGAGGACAATATGACAGCAGCCCGCAGGAGGCTCAGAGAAAATCAGCCATGCTAAGCATACACAGAAGCCACACCTACAAGCTCTGAGCATCCTTGAATGCAGAAAGATGGATAAATGTTTGTTGAATTTAATATTACGAGGAATGAATACAAGCACAGAAATGAAAATAAGAATAACTATGCTGTTGTTCTCCAACTGGACAAAACACATGTGAGGTTGAGATTTGTCTTGAGTCACCACGCTTTGAGAACTATAGGCACCCTGGAATATAGCTGGGGAGTTGGTGCCTGGATCTCAAAACAATGTTGTAAGAAGAAAATTGAAAGAATGGAGAACATTTCGTGCACAAGACCACTCATGGGGCATGATTGTTGTCTTCAGAAAATGGAAGGTTCTTTGGAGTGTCTGGGTAGCTCAGTCTGTGGAGCCGTCTGACTCTTGATTTCGGCTCAAGTCAAGATCCCAGAGTGATAGGATCGAACCCTGTGTTGGGCTCTGAGCTAAGCATGGAGCCTGTTTAAGATTCTCTCTCTGTCTCTCTCTCTGTCTCTCTCTTTCTCTTTGTCCCTTTCCCCTGCTCACACTCTCTTTCTGGGGAAAAAAAAAAGGCTTTCAATGTTGGAAAGGGAATCACAATTGCTTTATATGGCCTTCAGGACAATGGGACCCTGCATGTGAATTACTGAGACAAATTTTACCTTAGAATTTAAATTTTAGGGGCGCCTGGGTGGCTCTGTCGGTTGAGCGTCCGACTTCGCTCAGGTCACGATCTCACGATCCGTGAGTTCGAGCCCCACATTGGGTGCTGTGCTGACAGCTCAGAGCCTGGAGCCTGCTTCAGATTCTGTGTCTCCCTCTCTCTCTGGCCCTCCCCCCGTTCATGCTCTGTCTCTCTCTGTCTCAAAAATAAATAAATGTTAAAAAAAATTAAAAAAAAAAGAATTTAAATTTTAACAATTTTCTAATGATACAGCTTTCTAATGGTAGAGCTTTAGGGCTGACTCAATAGGAAGTAAACCATCTACAACTAAATGTCTTCAAGAGATGTTCTATCAGGTGATAGATTCAAAAGTTAGCCTAGATTACCTTTGATTCTATGAAAGGAGGAGAAATCACTATATTAGTTGGAGTAAGAGCTAGGCTGCCATAACAAAGAGACTCAAATTTCAGTCATTTAAAGAGCAAAGAAATTTATGATTCTTGTGCATAACAGTGTAGGGCAGATTGTCACCCTCTGCTCCATAAAATCATCAAAGGAACTGGGCTGGGGCAGGATTGGAGTGTGGCTTTGCCTTCAACATGAGGCTCCCAAGGCTATCCCAGTCATCACCATATCCAATCAGTGGGGAGGAAACAAAGCCCAGGACTGAGGCTTCTTATGATCCAAGGGATACAGAAATTGCACACATTTCTTGCACTTCCATTCCTTTGGTGTGCCTGGTCACGTGACTCCACCTCACAGCCAGGGATGTTAAGTATAGCCTGAGCTGAGCAACCAAGAATCCCAAAGGAAAACTGCTTGGGAAATAAACAGAAGAAGCTGCCACAGTCATAATCCTATCAATTTAATTATTTGTCATTTTCTGTCAACTAATTTGTTTATTAACAATATGCTAATATGAATAATAATATCAATACAAATTAATATGTTAACATTAATATTAATATATTAATACAGTTAAAAACACAGCTTTGGATCAAATATGCCTGGTATCAACACCTAGCTCAACCATTTAAGAGCTGATGGTGGGTGGGCAAGTGAACCTCTGTATGCTTCGATTTCTTGATCTGTTACATAGGAATAATACAGCTAATAAATAAGGTTTTTGTGAGGGTTAAATGAAACAATGCAACTAAAGTCTTTAGGACAGTGCCTGGCACCTAGTAAAAGCTCAGTAAGTATTAGTACTTATTACCAATATTAGTACTAATATAAGTACCAATTAGTCCTTCCTGCTGTGTAAATATGGGAAGGAAAAAGTACGTTTTTCAGGGTATGCTCTGGACAGAGTTTCCACTGACCTACGTGAGCAGAATGGGAAGTGTTTTCATGGCATGGAACTGAAAGGAATGGTTTGGCCTTTCCGCCTTCAGAAATGGATCCACGAACAGCCTCTGGTCCCCACTTATTTACCAAATCCAAGAGGGATGATTGCTTTATAACGTTTTTTTGCTGTCCACCTTCCCACATGCTTTGGAAAGGGAAAGCAGGCTAGAAAAACGGCAAGGTGCCACGCCTGACCATTCTATAATGTAATTAGATTCTAAGCAAATAAACATACCCCACTTGCTGTAGGAGGTCCAATCAGTCTTCAGAAGAAGGGTAAAAACATCATCGCAAGAACAAACACCAACCCACAAATAAATAAATAAAAATGTCACCCATGTCTCAGAGCCAGCTTGCATTAGCAAACTGGTAATCAGAGTTTTCAAATGGAAACATACTTTTGCCATCTCATTTGGGCTTTTATGATGAATTTTGCACGATGCCCGAGGCTGCCTTACAGGAGAACTGGGAAGGCCTCCTCTGATTAATGGGGCTGATGATCCCCTCTAAGAGGCTAAGGTTGCTTGAGAATTCAACCCCTTAATTAGCAAGAGCCTTGGCTGCCTGAGGTGGTCCAGGCCCACCAGGAGCTGGGGACTTGGCCTGGTAAGAAAGTTCTAGCAAAAAGCTGTGGTCCTTTTGGTGGGGGTGGGGGACTGGTAGTGAGGGAGGCAAGATATATTGTTTTGAGCACCTCTCTGTGCTTAGCACCTGTAAATGGAATTGCACTTATCTTCACAACAAACCCATGAGGGAAGTGTTTTCACTCCTATCTTATGGATAAGGACACTGAGGTCCAGCTACTAGTCACACAACTTGTAAGGGGGGTAGAACCAGGAATCAGATTCATCTCTGCTTTTCTCCCTATCCTGAGGGTCACTTTTTCGTAATACTGATGAACAATCAGAGTCATGTGCTAGAGAAGCTCGTGACAATGGATGAAGAATATCACCTGAAACACTGAGAGACCACTCTGAGCAGCACATTTACAATGTGTGATGCAGGGGATGACACAGGGGCTCTGAGACAGGATTCTTGCAAGGTCACACAGCAAGTAAGTGCCAAGGACAAAACTAACCAAAATTTACGAGATTCCAAAGCCCAGTTTGTTAGACAGGTGGGACGCTGAGGCTTGAGGGATGTGTGGTATCTGGATGGAGGAAGAAGCCCAGAGGTGGATGGGTGGGGATCCAACACAATCACAGGCTGATGTGAATTTCCTTATCTATTCTGACATGCACCTGTCCCATTTTGGCTACCAACACTCATGCCTTCCTCTTTCCATTATCCCAATCCCCCACCTGCTGAATTTCTCCTGCACTTCTTTGCCTCCATTCTTTTGCCCCCACTAATGCTTCCTCCTGGAATGCCTATCCAATTCAGCCCCATCTGTCCTTCAAGGCCAACCCAAGGTCTACCATCTGCTGGCCACCCTTTGTATTATTTATTTATTCATTCATTTAAGAAGCATCAATTCAGCAGGTACTATGCGCCTGGCAATCTTTGAGGTACTGGGGACTCAGCAGCACAAATAGTAATTCCCTGCCCTGAGGGGACTTAGCTTCTAGTCGGAGGAGACAGAAAATAAGCAAATACACAAATAAACACTCACACCATGGCAAATGGTGACTAGTGCTCTAAGGAAGAATAAGCAGTATATGGTGATGGGATGACACAGAGGGAAGGGTGGGAAGGGGAGGCTCTCTCAGGAGAGGGATGACAGTGGAGTGGAGGCCTGGATGAAATGAAAGAAAGACCCATGCAGACCCAGAAGAAGCAGACCCTGCCAGACACAGTCAGGAAACAGCAAAAAGGCAGGACACCTGGCACCAGGTGAGGGGAAAGATGGTGGTCGATGGGTGAGAAGGAGCAGAGGCCTTGCTTCCCTGACTTAAACTGACCACTCTCTGCTTTCCACCTTCTCCACGTAATTAATCCCCAGAACATCTGTTTCTACCTCCCCTGATCTGTTCCAAGGTATGCTCTGATCAGTGTGAACATCCCCCTCGAGACCCACTGGGATTGAGGACCTTGTTCTTTCCCCATTGTGGCCTAGCTCCCAAACAGAATGGCTCACATAGAGTCAAGTCACAGACTGGGAGGACTCAGCTACAAGGTGTGCGGGTGGGAAGATGGGTCTAGGCAGCAATAGGGTATGGAGTCAGCCATCACGGCACCCCGTGGCCCAGTCCATCATATCTGCAGGGGCTCAGCAACCTAGTCGGACAGGTCTGGCTGTCCGACTGACAATAGTGATGCTCAGAGTCAGGTGTCAGGTCACATCTGTGATCTGCATGTGAGTCATCAGAAGTCATCAGAAGGCCCTCCAGCAACAGGGCCAGGACCCCCAGAAGACAGCTAAGAGGTAGAGATGGGTAAAAGAGTCAGGAGGCTGAGGTTCAAGACAGAGTTTCAACTACAGCTGAGAAGTGATGTGTTCAAGAGGAGACTGAAGTAGGAAACTTGTCCACGAATCTGGGCTGAATGGCTCAATGCCCACACAGATGCCCAGGCTCACCCTCCCCATACATGCAGTCCCAGAGATGTAGCTCCTATGGGGCAGAAACAACAGTTCCTCCAGATGGAATCAGGTTCTGGGAGGAACCTCCAACAGACAGACTGAAGGTGCATTGGTTTCTGGCCTCATTAGATACACAGAGGCTACACGGCAGCCTTGGATATACAAAATAGTACAGATGATTCTAACTTCCTGCTCTTGGGCAAGCCTCTTGTGCACACAGTGCCTTGGCTGCCTTCTCTGTGAGTTCCTTGGAGAGGCTTACATGACAATCTGGGAGATGGTGGTGGGGAGCAAGCACTTCATATGCAATAGGTCCCTCCTTACAGCCAATTCTGAGTCCGAAAAGCAATTTGTAGCTGGAAATGCATAACAACTCCTGGGCCCATCCCTGTAACTCATCCTTCCTCCAGTGATCAATCAGAGAGCTTTTAATTAGCTCCCTTGGCCTTCCTGTTCTCCTCCAGGCTTGCTGCTGAGTCTCTGGTGAAGCCCCCAGGGTCACTGAATGTGAACACGGACTCTTCTAGCAAACAGGAGTCTCTCTTCTCTGCCTGTGCCAGCACCAAGCACTCCAGAACCATATGGAGCAGCTCAGTGCTGCAAACACTAGGAGGGAGGTGGGCAGAACTCAGAAAAATGGAAGATCTCCCAAGACCTCCTAGTCTTAATGGTCTCACTTTACATATGAAAAAGCTGAGATCCTGTGAAGGGGAGAAAACAAGGGAGAGAGGGAGAGGGAGGAAGAGAGAGAAAGGGAGAATCTTTTTGTGGCTTTCAGCTTGATTGGAGAAATTGCCTACATCTCTGTTTACCTCTCAATTTCCAGATTTTATTTTAACCTATATTATTAGTATTTCATGTTTTGTTACTTTATATGAAATACAAGCATTCTAGGGCACTGCTGTGGAGACAGCCCCTCACAGTCCAAAATGAGTAGGAGTTTGGAATAAGGGTTGAGAAGTGGATGTTCCTTTAGCACTCCTCCCCTTTCTGAGGATACATACCCTGTCCTAGTTCACGGATGGCCAGGTCCCCCTTTGGGCAACTCATGAAACAAAGGGAAACTACAGTTATAGCTACATTAGGTGCCATGGTCAGAGAAGCCTCACACAGAAGATGGCATTTGGACTGGGTCATGAACGGCAAGAATAAGGCAGCCAGGGGAAGACACAAGAGCAAAGGGCTCCAAGCAAAGGTCCTGAGATAGAAACACAACTCACATTAAAAAAGAGAAAGGGAGGGGTGCCTGGGTGGCTCAGTTGGTTAACCATCCAACCTCAGCTCAGGTCATGGTCTCACAGTTTGTGAGTTCGAGCCCTGCATTGGGCTCTGCCCTGGTATTGTGGATCCTGCTTGGGATTCTCTCCCTCTCTCTCTGCACCTTCCCCACTTGTGTGCAGACACACACACTCTCTCTCAAAATAAATAAATAAACTTAAAATAAAAAGAGTCTTTCTGACCTTGATTTTTGCAAGAACCTCCAAACTGGTTCTTCCCGCTTCTGTCCATGATTTCTACACTGTATTTTAACACAATAGCTAGAAAAAAATACTTTAAAACGTAAATCAGATCATTTTACTAATTTTCCTAACATCCTGGCCTTTTGGCATGAAGAAAAAAAAAGAAAAAAGAAAATTATCTAATCTAAGTGTCACCCATTTAATTCAATACCAATCACTGTTTTGTTATCATTCTACTTGTGTTGTCTTCATAAATGCTGATCACTGTCTGAAAGGATCTTATTTATATGTTATTGATTTTCCCTCCTTACCCCCTAAAATGTAAGCTGTATCATCACAGGGATCTAGTCTACCTGGTTTATCATTGCATCCCCATTGCCTGAAAAGTGGTAGGTGCTACATAAATATTTGTTGAATGAATGAATGAGTGAATGGATACCAAATGTGCTGTAAGGTGAAGTTAGAGGAGGCAGAGGCCAGAACACATGGAGCCTTGTAAACCACACTAGGAAGTTAAACCGCTCCACATTTGATGGGAAACTTTTGGGGAAGTAAAGAAGGGGGCCACTTTGTCATATTTGTATTTTTGAAAAGGTCACTCTGCTGTGTGGAGAGCATATCATATGGAGGAAAAAGATGACACTGTAGATGATGGGTGGTTAGTGCAATGGCCCGGAAGACAGAAGACAGTTGCTTACACTAGAGCCCCAGCAGTGGAAATGGAGAAATATGGGTGGATTCTGGGTGAGTTTCGAGGCAGAGCTTGAAGGACTTAACTCTGGAGTGGAAGAGATGACAGAAAGTGAGAATCAAGTAAAGACCTCCAAATCCATATCTCCAGGACAAAACATTTCTCCATTCATTCAGCATCTCCTCCTGAATATTATATGATGAATCTAAAAGTAAAATCTTTATCTCCTTTATATCGAAGGAAACATTCCTTCTCCACGTCTTTATTTATAGCTTCTGAGAAGGACCTTGATTGGTCCATTTAGATCACATACCCAGAACTTGAGACAAGGGCTTGGAGAACTGTGATTTGTCAGGCCTGGATCATGCAGCTGGAAGAAGGCTGTGATTGGCTAGCTCCTCAGAACCATGCAGACCTGAGGAAGTCAGTTCTGCCAAAAGATGGGCAGGGGAAGGCCATATCACAAAAGGAAGGAAACGAACGTGTGGCAGACAGAAACAACAGACAGCAACTACTAATGGCACATCACTGCCCCCAAGATGAAATACAGGCCTGTTAGCGTGACATACAAGGGCCTTTACCATATGGCCCTGTTAGCCTCCCCTGACTCATCTCTTAGGACTCTAGCTGTGCTCTGGTGATGCCCAACAACCCGCAGTTCTTGGAGGATGCCCTGCTTTCTTTTTCACCTCTGAACCTCTACTGGAAATGCCCCCTGACTGTTTCTTTGCCCAAACCGTGTTTTATTCTGCTTTGATGTGATCTTTTAAGAGACAGCCCTTCCTGATGCTCAGACTGCCAGAGATTCTATGTTTCCATCTTTCATCCTCCACAGCTTGTGTGTGCACTCAGCTGGGAGCTCCTTAAGAAAACAGCTGTGCCTTTCATCTTGATGTCCATCTACATTTTAAATGCCTCTGTAACTATTTGCTGCCCTAGTGAACAGGAAGGAAGAGAGAGTCAGGGAGTGAGGAAAGGGGAGAAGGAGGAAAGGAGGGGTCTGAGCAATGAATGGAAGAGCATTTCTTTTTTTTTAAAGGTTTTTTTTAACGTTTTATTTATTTTTGAGACAGGGAGAGACAGAGCATGAACAGGGGAGGGTCAGAGAGAGGGAGACACAGAATCTGAAACAGGCTCCAGGCTCTGAGCTGTCAGCACAGAGCCCGACGCGGGGCTCGAACTCACGGACCGCGAGATCATGACCTGCGCCGAAGTCGGCCACTTAACCGATTGAGCCACCCAGGCACCCCTGGAAGAGCATTTCTTAATATAGCAAAAGAATAAAAACCCTGGGGAAGGTCAATAGTTTACTTTCAGTTCCTCATACAAAATTTGTGGCCAGGATAGTATGCACAGAACACCTGTGCATACCCTGAGACAGATTTCCTGGACACTCCCAGATGTGGAGTGAGAATCATGGTCATGTACCACTGGTGGGAGTGTACACTGGGACAAGCCTTTGGAGAGCAATTTGGCATCATCTTGCAAAGTTGAAGATGCACATACTCTATGACTGAAGTCCTAGCTGTAGAGGATCTCTCACACACTTGGGGACGTGTACAAGATTGTTAGCTGCAACATGATTTGTAAATGTGAGAGATTCATCAGCCCAAATTTCCATTTACAGGAGAACAGGTAAACAGCTCCTGCTATGTTCATTTATTGGAGTAAAATACGGGAGGCAAGAAAATGAACTAGCACTATCTATATCAAAATGGATGAGTCCCAAGGGCATATGGGAAAACAAGTTGTAGAAAGATATGAAAAGTATGATATAAGCCAAGTTTAAAATGTGCAAAACACATCAACATCTTGCTTATGGATAGATATTTTGTTCAAGTATAAAAATGTGCGTGGAAATGTTAAACTATGCTCAGAAGAGTGATTATAACTGGTGAGGAAGGGATATAAGTGAGATGGGGCGGGGAATGCAGATCGTGTTTATAGGGAAATTTAACTGCATCTATAATGTTTCGTTCCTTTTTAAAGTCTGAAACACACATGAAAAATCTTTGATAAATCTGGGTAGTAGAGACAAGGGGCTTTTCAATATTATCCTTTCCAATACAGTAGTCACTAGCCACATGTGGCTAATTCATTTTAGATTTAAGTTAATTAAAATTTGATGAAATTTAAAATTCAGTTTCTTAGTACACTAACCACATTTCGTGTGCTTAATGCCATATGTGGCTAGTGGCTGCCATACTGGAAGACTAGTGACTGCCATATGCAAGAGAGCAGATTATAGAACATTTCCATCATCATAGAAAATTCCATTGGACAACCCTAATCTACACTCTTGTATAATTGAATATTTCATAGTTAAAATTTTGAGATTAATTTGACTAAAGCCTCCTCTGCTGTCAGCTATCATAATAACACAGAATCACAAAAATTAGTTATATAAAATCTGTTGTATACCATATTGAATTTTTCAATCAGTAAAGGTAGCCTTTGTTGGGAGAGTCGCTGACCCCATAACAACCACCACGCATTAAGAAACTAAGCCCCCAGTCAGTAAACACACAACAAAAGACATGAAGGAGTATGAGCTAGACTTGCTGAGAAATTTCTCAAATCTAAATAGGTGGAGTGTATTAAAGGACTCTCACTCCATCACATTATCAGATTGGAGCTAGGATTTCTCATAAGGCAAGGGGAAGCAATATTAATGGAGAAGAAATGTTTGAGCAAGCACACGCGCACACACAGACCTACACATGCACGCGCGTGCGCACACACACACGAGCATTCTAGAATAGAAACACTGAAGAAGAGGAATCAGAATTACATGTGTCTGTTTGATTAAATACATTTTTATCCTCCATTTGACAAAAGAAGAAAACAAAACTTCAATAAAGAAGTTAAGTAATTTTCCAAGGATTGCAGGCAGCAACAATGATAATAATGACCATTTACCTAATGCTTGCTAAGTGCAAGACACTCTATGAGGCACTTTGCAATTGCTTTCTCATTTGATTCTCGTCATCACACCTCATAAACGGAAGTCAAGATTTGAACTCAGGTCTTTTTAATTTCAAGGTTTGTGCTCTCTTCACGATATTATATTATATTGATATTATTATGTCGTCCTTCACAAATTATATTATATTATATTATATTATATTATATTATATTATATATTATATTGCAAGACGCTCTATGAGGCACTTTGCAATTGCTCTCTCATTTGATTCTCGTCATCACACCTCATAAACGGAAGTCAAGATTTGAACTCAGGTCTTTTTAATTTCAAGGTTTGTGCTCTCTTCACGATATTATATTGACTGTCTAGCAGTAATCATTCCCGAAAAACATAAGGAATTTCTGGTTTTAAAGACTTTCTCTCTCTGGGGTGCCTGGTGGCTCAGTCAGCTGAGGGGCCGACTTTGGCTCAGGTCATGATCTCACAGTTTGTGAGTTTGAGCCCCGTGCCGGGCTCTGTGCTGACAGCTCAGAGCCTGGAGCCTGCTTCTGATTCTGTGTCTCCCTCTTTCTCTGCCCCTCCCCACTCATGCTGTGTCTCTCTCCCTGTCAGAAATAAACATTAAAAAAAATTGTTAAAGACTTCCTCTCTATAGAGGGTGTCTGTCATGTAACACAACTAATATAATATGATATGGTCAGTGGTATATTAGATGAAAGTATGAAATGTTGTGGGAGCCATAGGAGGAGCCCATAAACTAAGTCCACATACAAAAATCAGTTGTGTTCTATACACTGACAACAAACTATCTGAAAAGGAAACGAAGAAACCAATCTTATTTACAATAGATTAAAAAAGAATAAAATACTCAGGAATAAAGTTACCCAAGGAAGTGAAAATACTTGTACACTGGAAACTACATAATATTGACGAAAAAAATAAAGACATAAATATATGAGAAGATATCCCATCTTCGTTAACTGCAACATTTAATATTTTCAAAGTGTCCATATTACCCAAAGCAATCTCCCGATTCAGTTGCAATCCCTATAAAAATTTCAATGGCATTCTTTACAGAGATGGAAAAAGCAATCCTAAAATTTATATGGAACCACAAAAGAACCCCAGTAGCAAAAACAATCCCAAGAAAGAAACAGAATCTGGAGCCATCACATTTCCTGATTTCAAAATATACTACAAAGCTTTAGTAATTAAAACAATATGATTTTGTCATAAAAACAGACATATAGAGCAATGGAATAGAATAGAGAGCCCAGAAATAAACTCACATATATACAGTCAATGGGCCTTCAATTGAGGTGCCAAGAATATATACACAACAGGAAAGGATAGGGTCTTCAACAAATAGTGTTGGGAAATCTGGAGATCTACATGTGAAAGAATGAAATTGGGTCCTTATCTTATACCATACACAAAAATCAACTCAAAATGGATTAAACATTTAAATATAAGATGTGAAAATTTAAACCTCCTGGAAAAAAACATACAGAGAAATCTTCATTACATTGATCTAGGCAATAATTTCTTGGATATGACTCCAAATGCACAAGCCACAGAAGTAAAAATGGATAAGTAGGACTACATCATACCTACCCTGGATTTTGATACTACCAAAAATCTGCCCTACCTATAATCCCAACTTCTTGTCCTTCTAGATCTCACTCCCTCATTGAGGTCTTTACTTCCTTGAACACCTGATTTTGCCCCCAATCTATTAGAGGAGTTTTCTGTTTTCACTACTTTCCCTACGTGCCCCAGAATCAATGATTTGGTTATTCTTGTGACATTACCCTCAATCTCACTTCTGCCTTTTGACCTCTAATCCCTGCCTGACAAGATCCTATCTCTTAATTAATCCACCAAGGGAATCTGGTGCTACAGGACATAAGAACATAATAATTTCATTGAGGATGAGAGGTACAGGATCTCATAAACTCTATCTCCCAACCTGAGCCACCAAGTTCCTCCCGGACCCCACTCCAGTATATGATCTCCTTCCTAGTTCACTTCTTACTTCACATAAGAAATATAGCCAAGGAGTAGAAGTGCCATCCAAATCTCCTGCTCTAATTATGACCTTATTTTTATCTAATGCCATCTGAAATTTATTCAATTTTTTTAACATTTATTCATTTTTGAAAGGCAGAGAGCGGCAGAGCATGAATGGGGGAGGGGCAGAGAGAGAGGGAGACACAGAAACAGAAGCAGGCTCCAGACTTTGAGCTGTCAGCACAGAGCCCGACACGGGGCTCGAACTCACAGACCGTGAGATCATGACCTGAGCCCAAGTCAGCCGCTTAACCAACTGAGCCATCCAGGCGCCCCTCATTTAATTTTTTTTAACAGTAGAAAAAATATTCCTCTTCTCCCTAAGACTAAACTTTCCATTAAAAAAAAATCCTCTCTGTTCCAAGTACCTCATTCCTTAACATTGGTCTTAACAGTGACTTTTTGGGGCTGCCTGAGTGGCTCAGTCAGTTGAGTGTCCAACTCTTGATTTCACCTCAAGTCATGATCTCATGGTCTTGGGACCAAGCCCTGCCTCAGGGTCCATGCTGGGCATGGAGCCTGCTTGAGATTCTCTTCCTCCCTTTCCCTCTGCCCCTTCTCCCAACTCTCTCTCTCAAAAAAAAATCTAAAAAACAAAACAAAATAAAAAAACAATGACTTGTTGAATTTTACACCAAAAGCAAAGGAACAAAAACATAAATAAACAAGTAGGCCTATGTCATATTAAAATTTTTCTGCACAGGAAGTAATCAACAAAATGAAAAGACAGCCTGCAGAGTGGGAGAAAATATTTGCAAACCATATACCCAATAATGGATTAATATCCAAAATATATAAGGAACTCTTTTTTTTTTATTTTTTTTAACGTTTATTTATTTTTGAGACAGAGAGAGACAGAGCATGAATGGGGGAGGGTCAGAGAGAGAGGGAGACACAGAGTCTGAAACAGGCTCCAGGCTCTGAGCAGTCAGCACAGAGCCCGATGCGGGGCTCGAACTCACGGACAGTGAGATAGTGACCTGAACCGAAGTCGGATGCTTAACCAACTGAGCCACCCAGGCGCCCCTATAAGGAACTCTTAAAAGCAAAAATAAAAAAAAAACCTCCAAATAACCTGACTTAAAAATATGTAAATGACCTGAATAGGCATTTTTTTTTTCAAAAAGATGTACATATGGCCAACAGATACAGGAAAAGTTGCTCACCATGATCGATCATCAAAGAAATGCAAATCAAAACCATAATGAGATATCACCCCATATCTTTTGGGATGTCTACTATCAAAAAAGACAAGGGGCGCCTGGGTGGCTCGGTCGGTTAAGCGTCCGACTTCGGCTCAGGTCATGATCTCGCGGTCCGTGAGTTCGAGCCCCGCGTCGGGCTCTGTGCTGACAGCTCAGAGCCTGGAGCCTGTTTCAGATTCTGTGTCTCCCTCTCTCTGACCCTCCCCCGTTCATGCTCTGTCTCTCTCTGTCTCAAAAATAAACGTAAAAAAAAAAAAAAAAAAAGACAAGAGATAGCAAATGTTGGTGATGATATGGAGAAAGTGGAGCCCTTGGGCACTGTTGATGACACTGTAAATTGATACAGCTGTTAAGAAAAACAATATGGAGTTTCTTCAAAAAACTAAACTAGAACTACTGTATCATCCAGCAATTCCATCTGGGTATATGCCCAAAGAAATGAAGTCATGAACTCAAAGAAATAACTGCACTTCCATGTTCACAATAGCCAAGAAATAGAAACAACCTAAGAGTCCTTTTATAGATGAATGGATAAAGAAAATGTGATAAACATATGCCATATAGTGCAAAATCATTTGGCCTTAAAAAAGAAGGAAATCTTACCATTTGCAACAACATGGGTGAACCTAGAGGGCAATATGCTCAATGAAATAAGCCAGACAAAGACAAACACTGTATGGGATCACTTGCAAATGGAATCTTAAAGCAACAACAACAGCAACAAACTTCAACTCATAGAAATAGGTAGCAGATTGATGGTTGCCAGGGGCTGTGGGTGGTGGAAATGAGATGTATTGGTCAAAGAGTACAAACTTTCAATTACAGGATGATAAATTCTCAGGATCTAATGTACAGTATGGGAAACATAATAATATTGTATTGTATACTTGAATTTACTTATAGAGTAGATCTTAAGCATTCTCACCATACAAGAAAGAAAGAAAGAATGGAGGGAGGGAGGGAGGGAGGGAGGAAAGGAAGGAAGGAGGGAAGGAAGGAAGGAAAGAAAGAAAGAGGGAGAGAGAAAAGCTATGTGAGGTGATGAATGTGTTAATTATGATAATCATTTCCCAATGCATATATATATCAAGCTATCATGTACACATTAAATACATTATAATTTTGTCAATTATTTGTCAATAAAACTGCAAAAATATTAATTTCCAAGTCTACTATTAATAGAAACACATTGATACAAATAAATATAATCTTCCACCAAAATAGAGCATGGCAAGTAAAAATTAAATGAAAAAATATTTAAAGATGGTGTCAGGGGAGCATGCCAGCTTCAGGATGCAGCATGTGGAAAAGCTCCAATAAAGGAGACTTGACCCTCATAGAGATGACATGTCAGAGGCACCTCAGATGGCTCATTGTGACTAAAGTGTAGGTCTGGAGAATGATTGGAAAGAGATGCAGCTGGACAGGCAGGAGGTGCCAGGGAATGGCATTGTTTGTTGGTCATGCTTAACATTTAGGGCAAAAGGGGACCCACTAAATACTTTTTACATAAGGAATTGCTTATTTGCATTTAAGGAACATCCCTTTGGCTATTATGTGGAGGGAAATTGGTTAGAGATTATTGTAGTAATCCAGCAAAGGATAGTAAGAGCCTTAACTAGGTAGAGATGGAGAGGAGAGAATTTAGAGACAATCCAGAGGGAGAATTCACAGGACATGGTGACTAATTGCATGTGGAGACAAAAGAAGAAGATGAGGTTAAGAATGATGGCTGTGCTTTGTGCTTGGTTGACAGTTAAATGGGTGTTATCACTGAAAGGAGGAACATCAGAAAACAGTTTGGAGAGAAAGACATGAGTTAATTTTTGACATGTTGTATTTTAGATGCCCATAAAATTCACAGGCTGGTGGGTATTAATGAGGAGTTGATTTTATAGGTCTGAAGCTCAAGAGAGTTCTGTGTGAAAAGTGCAGAGATTAGTGAGTCATCAGTATGGATTATTCACAAAAGCTAAGATATGGAAACAACCTAAGTGTCCATCAACAGATGAGTGGATAAAGAAAATGTGGTATGTTATTCAGCCTTAAAAAAGAAGAAAATCCTGCCATATGTGACAACACGGATGAACCAGGAGGACATTATGCTAAGTGAAAAAAGCCCAACATAGAAGGACAAATACTGCATGATTCTGCTTACATGCCATATCTGAAATAGTCAACCTCAGAGTCACAGAGAGTGGAATGGTGGTTTCCAGGAGCCAAGGGTGGGGGGTGCGGAGGGTTGCTGTTAAACAGGTTTAAAGCTTCGGTTACACAGGATGAGTAAGTTCTAGAGATTTTCTGTACAACATTGTACCTGTAGTTAACAATACTACATTCTGCTCTTAAACGTTTGTTAGGAGGGTGGATCTCATGTTAAGTTTTCTTATTTATTTATTTTTTTAAAGTTTTATTTATTTATTTTGAGACGTGGGGAAGGGGCAGAGAGAGAAGGATGAAAATCCAAAGCAGGCTCCATGCTGTCAGCACAGAGCCTGACCTGGGGTTCCATCCCATGAACAGTAAGATCATGACCTGAGCCAGAAATCAAGAGTCAGGGAGGCACCCCCACAATAATAATTTTAAAGATCCAGCATATGTCAAAAGAAATGAAAACTTAAGTTAATTCAATATATAGTTCTTTTTTCATAATTACTCAAAACTGGAAATATCTTTCAACTGGTAAGTGCATATAATGCAAATATCTTTCAACTGGTAAGTGCATAAACAAAATCAGTACATTAATACAGTGGGTGCCACTCAGCAATGAAATCGATGCAACAACACGGGTGAATCTTCTCCACACACTGTATGATTCCATCTACATGACATCCTCAGAAAGGCAAGATCATAGGGGCAGAAAGCAGCCATGGCTGCCAGGAACTGGGGAGGGGGAAATGTTGACTACAAAGAGGCCCAGGGAAATATTTTGAGGAAATTAAATTGTCCTGTATCTTGGATGTAGTGGTACCAACAATTTTTGGCAAAATGTGTAGAACTGTACTCCAGAAAAGGTAAATTCTGTGAATGTAAATCACACCTCAAAAAAAAAGTGAAAAAAAAGCCAGAATGTGGCCATAAAAGTAGGTGGTTAAAGATTTGTGAGGGTCAGGGTCATTGGCATAGACCCTGACTAGATCAAGGATGGTGAGGTAGGGGAGGTGGAGACTGAAGTTACTGGGATAAAAATCTGGTCATGGAGCTTAGAGGAAAATTGAGCCAGGGGCCAAAATGGAAACTGACTTGCTTCTTACCAAATATAAATACTCATTTAGGTACAGAAGATTAAGAATATTCCAGATTAATCATGTTATAAATATTATATATATATATATATACATACACACACACATATACATATATATATATACACACACACATATACTCAATGCATGATTCTTTTATTATTTTTTTTAAATTTTTTATTTTTCATTTTATTTTGAGAGACACAGTGCAAGCAGAGGAGGGGAAGAGAGAGGGAGACACAGAATCTAGAAGCAGGCTCCAGGCTCTGAGCTGTCAGCACAGAGCCCGACGTGGACCTCAAACTCATGGACCGTGAGATTATGACCTGAGCTGAAGTCAGACACTTAATCAACTGAGCCACCCAGGCACCCCAAAATGCATGATTCTTTTTTTTTTACTTATTTATTTTAAAATTTATTTATTCCTGAGAGACAGAGCATGAGCAAGGGAGGGGCAGAGAAAGAGGGAGACAGAATCCAAAGCAGGCTCCCAGGCTCCAAGCTGTCAGCACAGAGACTGACACAGGGCTTGAACTCACAAACTGTGAGAGTATGACCTGAGCTGAAGTCAGCCACTCAACCAGTTGAGACACCCAGGCACCCCTGCATGATTCTTAATCTAGGGGTAGGTATATGTATATGCATGTATGCATATATACATATATGTGTATCTTATATGTATCTTTATATACATGAGAATGTGCATTATTCCTAGCATGATTCTTAATCCAGGGATATGTGTATGCATGTGCATGTGTGTATGTATACTTATATATAGATCCTTATATATATGAGAATATGTATTTATTCTCATATGACCCTTAGTCTAGGGATACCTACCTGAGGTCCCAGATTCCTAGGGTCTTCATATCACAGGAGAAGCAGCAACACACCCATAGGGGAGAGTGGACTCAGACATTTCCCAAAGGGACCAGTCAGAGCTGTAAATTGAGCATGGGTGCCTGAATGAAGAGACTGGCTTAGTGCCTTACACAGGAGCCCCCAGGCATGAGAGGAAAAGCTGCTCCTGAGTCACTGAACTTTGGAGGAGACCCTAATCCATATGTACAGGTCACCATGTTACTTCTATCCAAGCAGGAATTGTACCAGCCCAAGGGCCACCCTGTGCTCTTATCCAGGATACTCTAATATCCTTTTGCATGCAGTATTGGGCAGGCAAGGTTCAGATTCTAAGTAAAGTGAATGAACAGAAGAATACAAACTTGTAGGCAGTGTTTGCCCTGGTGATCAAAGTCCATTGCTGTACCTATTAATAACCCACCTACGTGAGTGGCCTTGTAGGGATGGGACCCTAAATCCTGAGCTGAAACCCTGTCCTTCCTCAATCACCCATCTGCACTGTGGACAAGGCCAAGCAAGTGGCCCCTGTGACTTTGAACCCAAAACCTTATGTGGAAGCCCAGTCCTAGTGACTAGAGAGCCCCAAGGCTACATGCCCAAGGCCAGGACCAGAGTAGATCGAGCTGTCTCTTTTTCCCTTTCCCTATGGATGCACCATATATTTCTGCGTTGTCTTTGCTCTCCAGTGGACAGGAAAGATAAGCCTAAGGAAAAGCATTTCAGGGAAAGAAAGGGCAAAGGGGGTGGCCTCAGTGGTGTGCTGGAGCTGGCTCCTATGGTCTCAGGAGAGCCACAGTGTGTGTATCTCTTCCCAACATCATGTTCAGTGACTTCACATTGGTAGCTTGAAACCAGCCACAGAGGGAGTGTTTACACCACAGAAATTGGCAAACATACAAGCCAGAATGTTTGGTTTGTTTTGTTTCCCAGAGATCTGTGGTTAAACATTCACCAGACAACACCAGCTTGGCTGGATGTCTAATGCAGTTGTCCTGCCCATCCCTGGCTTCTCATGGTGAAGATGTGTTCAAAGGAGCAATCTCTGGTCCATTACGCTGACTTGTTTTGTGAGAAAAAGAGAATTGAAAGAGACAGAGAGGGAGAGAACATCTCCATGTTGAGATCAAAGTTTTAATCACTTTGTTTATCACATGACCTTCCTTCTGTACTTCTTCCCACACAGTTGACCTTGAGCCTGTCTCATCCATGCCAGCTCTTCTTGTACAGGGAGAGGAGAAATACACCAGAGACTTCAGATCTCTCAACAGGATTTCAACCTAGCATTGGTACACATCTTTTAAATGTTCAATAGCTCTCCACAGCACCTCGTTATGTCCTGTGGACCGACAGACTGGGATTTAAACCCGTCAATTATAGACAGTTACACTGCACATTGAAAGCCTGGGACACACGGTGGCAGAGCCGGGATGGAAACCGGCAGGCCTCATAATCATCTCCAATATAAAATGGACACATCCCTCCCCACATGCGAGTGGTGCTCTAGTTTCACCTGAGAAACACCGGAATTGGGTCACAGGGAATTTACCTGTGAGGCAGAGTGGCATGGCACGGGAGTTAATGATCTGGCGGGTAGCATGTGGAGACAGGGTAATTGAAGGGTTAGCACCATGAGGCGGTGGGGTAATTGCCAGATAGATGGTAGAGGCTTTTGTTTCAGGTCCAGACAGCAATTAAAGACCCTGGCACAGTGCTTACTAACCAGACATCCAGGTGTCTACAGGACTGTCCACACATTGTAGCCCTCGTAACCTCCCCACACACACCCCGCCCCCACCAGCCAGCACCGCCTCTGCCAACAGCCCCCTAGAGATGAGTGAGGGTAGTCCTCTCTCTGCTCAAAGCTGAACAGTTTTGTCCAACACATTATATTCTGCAGTGGAGAGCTGCAGAATTCCTTTTTTCCTAACAAAGATCTAAAAGTCTAATTTAAAAAGACAGTGTCATGATTTGCTACAAGTTTCCCCAGTCTGGGAGCGGCCTGGGGACCTGCGGACATGTTTTGTTGGCTAGCTTTTTTCCAATTTCCTTGTCAGCAGTATTTCCACCTCCCTGTTTTCAAACGTTGCTTTGTTCTATCTTTTGAAGACTCCAACCAGTGCCTGTTTGTATAGTAAACTCCCAGGAGGAAATCAAGTCTTATCTGTCAGTTCAGGACGTTTTCCACTTATTTTTAAGGAAGAAAAGTCAACAACTCAAGAACTATTAAAAAGGAGTGAACAACAAAATGGCAGGTAGCTGCTTTAATTTTCTTTCAAAGGCCTCCTGGCCAGGCAGCCTGGAGGAGGCCAGCTTATGGACTGACATTCAGATTATCTGCAGGCAGCTGTCCAGTACATGGCCTTATTTCCCAGACCTCAGTCATCTGTTTACTACCATATGACCAACCATTTACTTGTCACTTTTTTCTTTACATTGATGCATGTAATTTTACTTGGGTAAATGTGTTTTAAAAGGAAACTCTGAGTCAAGGGCAAGAACTCCTTCTTTTATACCTAGAAAGGATTTACAGAAATGTACTTGGGGAGGGACCCAGAGAGCACCGTGGTAAGATGGGTACCGGGGAAATGCAGTTAGGGAATGCAGCTGGCAAAGGAGTATTTGGGTGTCAATGGCTCCTTGCTGCCATGCATAACTAACTGTCCCCAGTCCCACCTGCCTCAAAGAGAGATTGCCTAGGTCATAATCCCAAGAGCTGGACGATAGAAGCCTATCTCCCCCATGTGAAATACACATATACATACAAGTGTTTGCATCCCTTCTCCTAAGTGCCTTCTCTCCTTTCTCTCCCCAGTACCACCCCAAACTCTGGGGCTGTACACTGACTCAGGCTCCCAGGGAGAGTAGAAATACTTGTGATCACCAGGACAGGCAACCACAGGAGTGAAGTTAAAAATAGATTCTTTATTGTACAGAAACATGGATCATGTGCCTCTTCCCTTCTAACACCATGCAAGATACCTGCAGGTGTATTAATTAAAGCATATTATAGTTCTGAATTATTTTGTGCCCAATAACTTATAGACTATGGGAACATTGAGAGAAGGGAAATTAATATTAATCAGAGAAATTACAGAAAACTTTAAGCAGAATGCATTTGCTCTGAATTTAGAAGGATGGATTAAATTTTGATGGGAGGTCATGGTTGAATGAGGGGGGTCTAGTTGAAGGGAAGAGCATGAATGAGGCAAGGAAGAGCAAAAGTGTCAGGGAACAGCAAGTATTGGGTATGAATATACATTGAATAACAAGTGCAGAGGGCAGTGGAAAGAGTCAAATTAGGAGACAAAATTGAAAAATTAGGCTAAGAATAAACATGCTTTATGCTTGATGCAATGGAGAACCATCAGAGAGTTTCTGCAGAGAAAGAACAACAATCAGATTTACGATTCAGAGTTGACTCTAGCAGCTGTATGCACAACTGGAGAGACAAAAACATTTATGGGGCTATTATTATAGTGCACGTAGTGTGAGGACCACATCCATTCATTCATCAGCCACACAACAATTGTTTGTTGAGTCTCTCCTCTGGGGACAGAATGGTGGACAATAAAAACTTACAGTCTACTGGAGAATATATCTTGATCAAACAGTCATGCAAATAAATTCAAAATTGTAGTGGCCTTAGGTGCCCATTTGGAAGATACATGAGTGTGTTTAACAGAAAGATTTGACTTGGTCTTGGAACTTTTCCCCAAGGAAATGACAGTTGAGCCAAGGTCTAAAAAAATTAATGCAATTAGCTTGGCATAAAACAGAAGATTTTTCCCTGTAGAAAGAATATGCTAAAACCCTCTGATGGCAGAAACATGACATATAGGAAAGAAATGAGAAAACGCCAGCACTGGAAAACAATGGTGGGTGGACATTTAGAGCCGAAGAAGTCAAATCATGTAGGGTCCCTTAGCCTATGTTAAACTATTTTTGCCTTTTTTCCAACAGCAAATGGAAGAAGGACACTGGAGGGTTTTAAACAAAAAGGTGATATGATGTGTTTGCATTAGATAGATAGGTAGATGATAGAGGTTAGGAAGATAGATGATGGATGATAGATGATAGAGAGATAGAGAGAGAGATAGAGAGATACATACATACATACATACATACATACATAGAGGGGGGCAACATTCAGTATGGAGAATCCCACTATGAAGCTATTGTCATGGGTCAAGTGAGAGATGAATCATAGCCTGGACAGGGTAGTGGTGGGGGAAGTAAAGAGAAGTAGATAAGGTCAAAGATATTTAAAAAGTGAAATCAATAGGATTTGGTTATAGATTGAATATGGGGAAGAGAAGAGAGGGAGGTATCAAGGGTGAGGTCCAACTTATACAGCTGAATAGGCAGTGGTTATGTTCCTTGAGACAAGGAACGATGGAAGGTGTGTAAGAACATAAATGTGTGTGTGTGTGTGTGTGTGTGTGTGTGTGTGTGTGTGTTGGCACATGCAGAAACCACAAGTCCAGTTCCGAAATGTTAAGTTCAGGCTACATCTTTTCATACCAAGACCAAGAGTAACTGTCAAGTCAATAGTATGTAGGAAGGTCTGGAGCTCAATGAAAATAGCAAGGAAAGGAAGGCATCAGAGCAGCAAGGTGCCATATAAACCATTTTTGGACCAATAAAGTTCAGGTATCCCAAGATAAATATCCCAAAGATAGCTGCTATATTCTGATTATATTGAGATGTTTTTATTTGCAAGTAACTGAATGCCTTAATTCGAACTGAAAAAAATAATGAGAAAGTTACTCTCTCATGTATTTGGAAGAAGTAAGGTAGGGTGGACATGGGTACTGTTCATCCAAAGACTCAATAATGTCAACATTTCTATCCCTGTGCTTGGCCGTTCCTAGTATTATGTCTATCCTCAGAGGATGAAGGCCTCCACAGGTCCCAGGGTTACCTCTAAACTTGACAATGCCCAGAGAAAGAAAACATACCAGTTTTGTGTGTGTGTTTCTTCTCTCAAGTCTCATTAGTTGGGATTAGCTCATATGCCAAGGCCTGGATCAATCACTGGCAAGAGGATGGGATAACAGTGACTGGCTTTGACTAATGATGCATGACTTTGACTAATGGTGGATGTTGGAGAGTCAATTACTGTGTCATTTAAAACTATAATAGATAAGATTAGATAGGTGATGGATGGATAAATAGATAGATGATAGATAGATAGATAGATGATAGATAAGCAGATAGACTTATAAGACTTATAGACTATATAGTCTAAAAGACTTATAGACTATAAGACTATAGACTTATATAGATAAGCAATCATTGAAAGTTAGGTGTGTCAATATTACAGTAAATTCTTTACATATATTGTTTCATTTAATCCCCACCATAGTCCCAAAACACAGGTTGTATTTTTTTTATTCCCATTTTACTGATGCAGAAACAGAGATTCAGAGAAGTTAAGTGATTTGCTCCAGATTACACAAGTAAGTGGTTCATATTTCATCACATTTAATTACAAAAACCTATGAACTTAACAGTTGTGCAATACTGCCTTTCCCTGACCTCCATAGGGTTTTTAATATCAAGATTTTTTTTTCCTTTTTCAACGTTTTTATTTATTTTTGGGACAGAGAGAGACAGAGCATGAACGGGGGAGGGGCAGAGAGAGAGGGAGACACAGAATCGGAAACAGGCTCCAGGCTCTGAGCCATCAGCCCAGAGCCCGACGCGGGGCTCGAACTCCCCGACTGCGAGATCGTGACCTGGCTGAAGTCGGACGCTTAACCGACTGCGCCACCCAGGCGCCCCAATATCAAGATTTTTAAGAAAGGAAACGTTATCTCATAAACACACATATACATGCGCACAGAAAACACGTATGTATATACAACAATCTTTTTGCGAAGATTCCTTTCTGAGTTCTCTCCTTTTGTTTTGTCATAAGCATTTTTAAGTATGTGTTTACTTTGTAATTACAGATTAGATTAGATTTTCATGCCCTTTTCCCTCTTAGCACAATGTTGTACATATTTTTACTGTTTCTCTGTTCTTTAGAATCACTTCTTAATAACTATTTCCATGAGCAACTATGCAATGATTATGTAAGCAATTATTCTTACACTGTTGCATGGTATTTCTAATTTTAAGTAATATTGATAACACTGCCTATGAGAATTTCAGGCTTGTCAGGCATTTTCCCTCTTTCATTTGGGTTGTTTCCTCATTTTCCATACAGATGAGGGAAAATGCCGGGCCAACAGGTATGAAGCATCTTATAGTTCTGGAAATGTCCTGCCAAATTGCCCTGCGAAAACGCTGTACTCATTTGCACCACCACACACAGTCTGTAAGTACAGCATTAATAGAGCTGTCCAGCCTGCGTGGGTTGTGTGGAAGACTGCTATTTTTTATTACATAATAGAGATAAAATGGAACCTGTGTATTTTCTCCTGATAACGGAGGTTGAATATTTTCCCATATATTTAATTCCTACCTGTATTTCCTCCCATGTGAGGAAATCCCCTCTTCCCACCTTTCCTCTGTGTGATTTAGGAGTTCTAAATGCTGCGCTCTGAGGGTGGCCTGGGAGGTGGGTCCATGGAGGGAGTGCTCGTGTGAGATGGAAACGTCCCTTGAAGCGTGGGCTTTTTGAGGCCTGGGAACCCATTTTGAGCACACGGGCAGCAAAGCCACAGATGTGAGGGCCCTTAATGGGGCTCTTAGGGGAGATGCTGTTATTAAGATTTATTTGGCCCCTTCCAGGCTGTAAATTCATTTCGTAGTTCAGTTTCACCATGTGCCATAAATAACCAGAGTCACCTGGGCACAGAAACCAGCTGAAATTAGACTTAAAAAAATACTAATAACCTGGTGCAGTTACTTGATTCCTGCGCATATCATGCACCAAGGTCACCCTTGACCCCCCCCAACCTGCATGCACACACACATGTGCACGCAAATGCACACACGTACACACACACCCACACACTGTGGTTGCCTGAGAAGAATACGGCCTTATAGGACCATTCTAACCAAGTACAAGAGAATGAAGACAGATGTTGGCAAATAAATAATTGCTGGAAAAAAATTAACATTTTTCCATAAGCAACTCTTAAGATGTAATAGAATATTTCCTGGGAGGTACAGGAGAAAAATAAAAAGTAGGGTCACGGAAAGAGGGGCGTGCCGCCGGCTTCTCCTATCACTGCCGTCATCATAGGTGAGGAAACACGCAGCTTTCATCAGGTAACTCAGTGGGAAGTGAAGATTAATAAACACACACAACCAAAATCAAGACAAAGCCCAATCGGGGGCATGACGTAGTGACTCAACTTCGTAATCAAGGGCTTAAAAAGCAGCCTCAGCCCCACTCCATTTGGAGTGGTTCTTAATGATTTAGGGGCCTGGAAGTTTCCATACAAATTATGGAGATACATACTATGCCGCTGGACCTTGCAAGATGAATTCAAGCAGGAATTTTAGGTGATATGTCTGCCCCACAAGTCCCTCCCATGTGGTTAGTAATGAGGATTAACTCTGGGAGCAATCCTGGCTACACCCCAGCGTGGTGGCAGGTCCTGATCTCAGGTCAGCCTAACTCCAAAGTCCTGGTCTTTTCCTGCCTTGTGTGATGATACACTTAGTTACCATGTTAGTATCATGGTTTGGGAAATTTCTCCAAGCACTGTCTCATTAGATTTTCACTCAGCAAACATTTTGAGGGCTGCTATGGGACTGAATGTTTGTGTCCCTGCAAAGTTCCTATGTTAAAATCCCACCCCCCAACACGATACTATTAGATAGAAAGTGGAGGTCTTTGGTATTGAGTAGTCATGATGGTGGAGACCGCATGAATGGGATTAGTTCCCTTATAAAGAAGACCCCAGAGAGATCTGCCTTCCCTTCCACTAGGTGAGCACACAGTGAAAAGATCGCCATCTATGAACCAGGAAGCAGAACTCACCAGAGAACAAACCTGCCAGCAGTTTGATCTTGCATTTCCAGCCTCCAGAAGTATAAAAATTAAATGTCTGTTGTTTATAAGCCACACAGTTTTATGGTATGCTGTTATAACAGCCTAGAATGGACTAAAACAAGGGCCTACTCTATGTCGAGCACCATGTTTGTGAATAAAACACAAACCTTACCCTCAATGTGCTTCAGATCTGGTGCAGGGAAGAGAAAAAAATTCTTAATGAAAATTTGTATGAAAAACACCACAATGGGGGTGGTCAGAGATGCTGTGGGGACACTCATGAAGAGCTTGACTCTCTCTTAAGAAGCGGAGACTCAGAGAATTTTCCTGATTTGTCCACACTCACACAGCTAGTAAGCAGCAGAGCTGGTACCAGCATCTGCCAAATACCCACATCCCCCTGGGTGTCAGTTTTCCCATCTGTAAAGTGGGAATAGTGTGACCTACCTCATAGGCTTGTGGTAAGGTCCAAGTTAGGGAATACATGTGACGGTATTTTATGAAATGTAAGTGCTATTTGTGGTCCCTCTCATTGTTATTTTCAGGCTATTCTAGACCAGCCAAAGGATTTGGGAAGGGAAAAGAGAGAGAGAGTTATAGAGATCAAAATGTGGGTCCAATATGATCAGTTTATCAGATTTAATTAAAAAACATTTTTAATGTTTATTTATTTTTGAGAGAGAGAGACAGAGTGCAAGCAGGGGAGGGGCAAAGAGAGAGAGGGAGACACAGAATCTGAAGCAGGCTCCAGGCTCTGAACTGTCAGTGCAGAACCCGACATGGGGCTCAAACTCATGAACCGTGAGATCATGACCTGAGCCAAAGTTCAATGCTTAACTGACTGAGCCATCCAGGCACCCCTATATGATTTAACTTCTATGTTCATTCATATAATCAATTAAAATACATCAAAGGCTGGGGTGCCTGGGTGGCTCAGTCAGTTGAGTGTCTGACTCTTGATTTCAGTTCAGGTCATGATCTCACGGTTCTTGAACTGAGCTCCGCATCAGGCTCTGCACTGGCAACACGGAGCCTGCTTAGGATTTTCTCTCTCCCTCTGTCTCTGTCCCCTCCCTCACTTGTGCTTGCTCTCATTCTCTCAAAAATAAATAACAAATAAACTGAAAAAAATTTTTTGACATATCAAAGGCCTATAATGTACATGGCACCCTAATAGGATCTAGTGAATAAAGCAGGGAAGCCACCAATTGCACATTCCTCAGGCAATAAATAATCTTCACATATGTCACAAAGGCAGAATTTGGGGAACGTGAAGGCTTACAGAAGGGAGACGGATGTCTTCCAAAAGCATAGGGAATGTTTCCCTGGGGAGGTGTGCTCTAGTTGAGAGCCAAAGGTTGGGTAAGAGTTCTGGGTAGGAGGAAGAGCATATGAAAGGGGCCTGGGGCCAAGAAGGAATGGCTGCAAAATCCAAAGTAGCTGGAGCCAAGGAGCAAGGTCAAGAGTGAGGGAAGCTAATATCCCATATACACAATGCAGGGAAGGGGCCGGGGGGGGGGGGGGGCGTCCATCCAAGCAATGGGAAGTCAATAAAATTCTTAACACAAAAGTGTGCCATTGAATGATTTACCTTGTTAAAAGCTCATTGCATCTTGGTGTGCTGGGACTAGATGGAAAGGAGGAAAGACTGGATGTGGAGATACCAATGAGGAAGTAATTGCTCTGGTCCAGGAAAGAAAGGATGGAGCTTGGACTATGGACTTGGCAGTGGAGATGGAGTATCTCAAGGGTCATATGCTAGAGAAATACAAGATCCTCCCAGTTACAAACCTTTTGCATCAAACTGTGTGTTCACACACACCCCCACAGGCCAGCCCCTTGCACGTAAAGGAGTTCTCAATTTATGTGTTTCTTTGAGCTGACTTCTAGATGGAATGTACCAGCAGTGAGCATCCCTAAGTTCTCAGATGGGTGTGAATTGAAAAGCACCAAAAAGAAAAATGCTTGAATCCAATCCAGACTGTTTTTCCTCTTCTTAAATGTAGGCCCTTCTTGTCATCTAATTCTGAGTGATTCTCAGATGAAGGCAACTTAACCTGTGTCGTGCCATTGAAACCATATCTGCCGGGAGGAAATTAAACTGCTGTGTCCGTGCAATGTAACACTTGGCAGAATAGAGACAGTGCTTCATGCTCTTGTGCTGGCATCCAGTTTTTTAATAACCACGTCTATTCAGTCAAGACATCCTCATCACTCTCCCAGAGAAATGCTTCCCCCCACCTCTTCATCTTACATATTTCAAGAGCCTACAGTGCACTCTGAGTAGGACAGAGAACAGGGATGATGGCCACCTCTTGGTGTGGACTTCTGAGATCATGCAGAGGGCAGTTATAGTATGATTTTTGCCTGGGCCATCTCAACAGCCATGTTGTAGGCAGACCACTCCATTTAAGAGATGGGGAAACTGAGGCCTACTGAAGCCGATGAGGTGGTGGCACTTGTCATGTGGCAAGTTTCCTAGAGGCTAGGCTTGAGATAAGGGAGAAACATGGAGAGGAGAGAGGGAGGGAAGAAACTAGACCACACATGGCTTCACTCAAAGCCTACACTCGGCCTGATTCCTCTAGGAATCAAGGGAAGAAATTGCAGCATAGAAGTTGTCCTTCCCAAATGCAAGAGAGCTGGAGACTTGGTGCCATGCAACAGCCATTGGTCACGGGCTTCCCCCCGAGGTGAGTGGGGACTTTAATCCATGTTTCTGACATGGATCCTAACTCCTATAAAGTTAGAGTTTGCTGGACATTACAACCTGAAAACATTTTCGTCTCTGCCACCTTGAACCCCAGAAGTGTGTGCTTGGTGGAAAATTCAAGAACGGAGTATGGAGAGAGAAGTAAAATGATGGCCATGGGCCACAGACTGTGATGTTCTCCAGGCTAGTGGCTATAGCCCCTCATCTTTGCATCTCCAGTACCCAGCCAGCAACTGGCATTTAAAGTCCATACAAAGAAAGAGAAAGAAGGAGAAGGGAGGTAGAGAAAGAAGAGGGAACAGGTCAGTTGGGTAAGTATTGAGGAAATACCATAGTTATTTCATTTTAATGCCTTTGATTCTCCAAATTTCCTAACTTTAGATAGTATCAAGGATACTTCTAAAGATGTACAAATGAACCTGCAAAAATGGACAGATGAAGAAGAAGCCTCCAGAGAAAGAGGAGATCAAGCAAGGGAAACCAATGTCTCAGAACCCATTTGAGGTCAACGGGTATGGTCAGCAGTGTCACATGTGCCAAGAGGTCAAACAGAGAAGGGTGAAAGAGTTCTTACTGGATATGTCAACAAGGAGATGACAGGCAACTCCTTGATTCCATGAGCTGTCATTCATTCCCGTGGCCATGGCCTCCCCATGGGAGCACTGGCAGGGGCTGCAGTGTGGAGGATGCAGATAGGAGAGGGAGGCAGTGCTGGAGAGAAGGGACCCAAGGAGCATTCACACATCCCCATGTGGAGAATGGTAGCCCGCTTAAACTGCACCTTCAGCACACCCCCTCCCAAGTCAGGAATTGGAGCTAAGAGTAAAAACATTCCATATGTTCTGATTAGCTACTACCTCATTACCATGCTTTGCCTTGCAATGTAGCCTTTCAGTTAATGAAATGTGGTGCTGGGGCAAATGAGTGCATGTAGGAGAGGGGGACTCTGATGGTGGCACTGAACTTGACTTTTTCCCACTTGTGATTCCTTCTCCCCCCACCTCCATCTCAGAAAGAGAAAGAGCTAAGAGAGAAGAGGAGAAAAGAGACAGAACTTGAAACAGCCTCCAAATCCAAACAACGAAAACAGCAATTGCTATATTTCAAGCCAGTGCAAATTAGACTAAGCGGCCACAGAAGCCAAATGGAAATCGTAATTCTTCCAGTCCCTTGCTGCTCCGACACGTGTAATAGGTTTGGCAGGGAGTCAAGGAAAACGGGGGCCAAGCTGCGGTATGTTTCAAAGAATCTAAAGGCTGCTCGCTATGGGGAAGCCAGATTTCTGCCCAGCTCGGAGGAGGGACGTCTGGACCAGGCTGGACTGGTCCCATTCACCACCGGAGGAGGGTTCTGGGTCTCTTAGAGACTGGAAGCCTAGAAGAAGAGGCAGACATGTTCAGTGTGAACAGGAGTCCTGCATGGCCAGGGCAGAGTTTGAGGGGGGAGGCCTGCAGACCACCCAGAACCAGAATACTGTAAAACAGGCTCTTTCCAGGAAGGTAGAGATGGTGCAGAGGAGGCTGCCAGGAAATGCTCCTGGTTAGATTTGTCACAAAAGAGAGGGAGAGGAGAGGATATGAGAGGGAGCTATCTCTTCTCTGTTCAGGTACTCTGCTAGGTATTCTCATGAACCCCCAGGATACCTGTCAGTCCTCCTGTTTCCCAGAGGAAAGTGAGAGCCAGAGAGTTCACAGGGCTCACCTAGGTTCAAAGACCCTTGAGAGTTAGGACTTAGACCCAGTTCTTCCTGACTGCAAAGCTCATGCTCTCTCCTCTACCCCAAGGTTGGCAAACTTTTTCTGTAAAGCTCCAGAAAGCAAATATTTTCAGTTCTGCAGGCCAGATGGTCTCTGCTGCACCTACTCAACTCTGCTATTGTAATGAAAAAGCAGCCATAGAGCCATAGACAATATGTAAACAAATGGGCACGGCAGTATTCCAATAAAACTTTATTTACAAAACCAAAAGGTGGGCCAAATTTGGCATGTGAGACATAATTGGCCACCCCTGCCCCACACTAATACAAAAAGAAACAAAAAAAGGATACTGCAGGGACTCACACAGGAGGGAGGGGAAGTAATCTTAACACTGCACCAAATGCTACCAGAATAAGTGTACTGACAAACCAGCTGGCCATATGGCATAAGGGTTCGAGCACAGGTTTTATGTAACTCTCAGTCTTGTGTAGGAGTCCGGCTTTGCCCCTATACTGGTTAGATAATCTGGGGCAAATTACTTGACCTTGTTTACTCTTTGTTTCATCTTGTGTTACATGGAGATGACAGCTGAGCCTGTCTCAGCAGTTTTACAAGAACTAAATGAGGTAACACTTGTAATGTGCTTCGCATAGTCCCTGACATGGAATAAACATTCAGTAAATATTAGCTGCAATTATATCAGAAGACACTTAATCATCAGCAGCCCCACAAAGTGGCTCTCATCACCTGTGCATCATGGATGAGGATGAAAAGTCTCTGGTAGGATTAAGGATGATGCCTGAGGTCATGAAGCTGGAAAGAGTCAGCACTGGCTGAGAAGCTGGAATCCCCTGAGCCTCAAGTTCCTGTGCATTTCACCTCACTGTGAGAGGAAGGACATACCCAAAGACAGGACTTCTGGTAGACAGAAGCATGGGGAGAAAGACCTCACTGCCAGCACCAAACTTTGGGGACTTGATCCTTCCCATGTTGTCTTCAGAGTCTGAAAGGATCATTGTCCAGAGCTTCTGCCTGGATCAGGGATCAGTCCTGCTGGGCTCCGGAGGCCATACTCTTGATTTTAATGGCCCTAAAAATATCTGGGTGTGAAAGACCACCTCCTCTGAAAGCACTGCACTGCTGTGGACACCTGTGGGCGCAGAGTTGACCAGCTGGCTACCTTCACTGGTGCGTACTGTTCTGGGATGTGGCAGGAAAGGGATAACTGTATTCTATCCTTTAGGGAAGGCAGGTAGCAAAGCCACCAGTGTTCTAATGTTTCAGGAGCTCAGTTATTAAGTGCTCATGCTTCAAGTACAGTGGGCAGAAAGCTCCAGCAGAAAAAGCTGAGGGCTCTTAATTCAGAAAAATTAAACGGAATTTGAAAAATCACGTCTTTGCTTGCTTCCTGGTACAGTCCCTCTTTCTGCATCTTTGGGGGGTGTATATTAGCTTCCTGTGGTATCTGCAACAAATGGCCACAATGGGGGCTGGGGAGCTTAAAAAAAAACCAAGACTTTATTCTCTCATAGTTCTGGAGGCTAAATGCCTGAAGGTCAGGTGCACCCGGTCTGTACTCCACCTGGCTGGCTGGGGAGCAATGCTGTTCCTTGCCTCTTCTAGATTTTGGTTCTGGGACTTGCAGCCCCCTCAGGACATTGGACCCAGATAACCCAGGATGACCTCCTCATCTCAAGATCGTTAGCTTAAGTACATCTGAGAAGACTCTCTTTCCAAATAAAGTCACATTCACAGGTACTGGGGATTAGAATGTGGGCATATCTAGTGGAGGGGCCCTATTGAATCCTACCTGGATTGTCTCATGGTCTGATTCAGAACCAAAGCAGTGTTCCCTGATTCCAGAGAATCCCTAAATGTCCGAGTGTGATGGGGCAGTGGGGGGCTACCACTGCCCCCTCTCTACTGCTCGTTCATTTTTCCTATGAGAAGTACAATAATTTGCCCCAAGTTGCACTATTCCCAGCAGCAGAGCTGAGCCTAGAATCCGGCCCTCCCAGCCCAGCTCTCTCCCTTGTACTTTTCCACTGCTCTCCCTGGGGAAATCAATGCACGTCCAGGGCTCTACCCACCCCCCACCCCCATGTTTCTGCTTGGTCCGATTAGGTCAACCCCAGCTAGTTCAATGCCATTGTGCTTTTATAAAATACACCATGCTGTCATTCCGGGCCAATGTCATCTTTTCCTTAGAACTTGTGTTGCAGTGGACTTCCATTCAACTTCAAACATAGCTTTTGGAGCACAGAATCGTAGGTTGACCAAACTGATTCTTCTTCCTCTTTCCTGTCTGCTCAGGTGATGATTTATGGGCATCCAGATGGACATAGGAAGAGGTTGGTTGAATATTGGCATGGTGATTGCAGACAAAAGAGAAAGGCCTCTGTCCCATTATTCCCCATGAGCACAGTCCCCACCAGATACTGATGGCAGAAAATAAACAAAGGAGGCTTGAGGCCTTTGAAGGGAGCCCGCTGTCAAGCCTCTGTAGTTTTACAGAAAACTGATGGTGTGCATATTGTGCTACAAACACCGTGCAAGCACATTTTTATGAAAAAATAAATGATCGATCAATAAATATCTATTAAGTGCCTATCATGCATTCCTGCCCATGTAAGCAGAGCTGATAGTTTAAAAGAGTTTCCATAGGGCAAGAATTTCTTGTTTATCTACCCAGCTATGATGGGAATTTGGAACAGCAATGACTAAAATCACATCACTAATACAAGAAATCTCATCAGAAGATGGTGTTGTGGTCATAGTGGGAACTAGCATGTATGCACAGCTCTGAGGGCTGAGGAGCCAGACCTTGATTGCATAGAAGCAAGAATGTGCCCTCCCCGAAGTCCATTTCCTGAGGCAACCTGGGCAGGGAGTGTTCAGCTGCAAAAACACAGAGAAACCGTGAGGCCTGACTCTCGAAATAGCTGCACTTTTCCCATGTAGTTGAGGTAAATGGAGTTTTGCTGAGTGAGGTTGCCCAGAAATTCCCACTGCCTGTCAGCAGCGAAATACTTAATGAAGCAACACACTTAATAGAGGATATGTGTGTGCCACGGTGTGTTCTCTTAATTAAAATTTTAATATGTTTGTGGCAGGAGGGCTTGAGGAAAGGGAATTAAATGCCTTTAGAGTGCTTCATATGATGCCAGGTATGGGGGAAACGCCTAGTAAATGGTACTGTTGTCTGAAGCTAACTACCTCAGAGGATTCCCTGAAGGTGGTAAGGGAGACTTGGGCCCATGGCACATCTGATGCCCCCGACTCAACTCAATGTCTTGAAGGTAAAGGCTTAGTTCTGTCCTCTCGGTCTCTAGTCCCTAGATCTCTGCCTGGAAAAGAGTAGGCTCAGGACGAGTGCCTGGCTGGTTCAGTGGACACAACCATGGCCCCCTAAAAAGTGAAGAATGAGACTATTTACCAGCTTATCAGGAGACCGAGTTCTAACTAGTGTGATAGTAAGAAGGACATAGCTCTTGCCTAGGCTTTGGCGTTTTCATCTGAGGAATGGGTTTTTCTAACCACTTGACCTCTGTGATACACTCTGGCCCACACACATGTCACTGATCCCATGACTGCTTGTTCAAGGCCATAAATCTTAGTTAAATTGCATTGGGGTTGGCGTCATTACACTAGATTTCCGAGAAACGAAGAAGATGATCCTTTACCCTAACATGCTTTTCCAATTTAATGGGGGAACTAGAGCTTACTCCACATGGAAAATATTAAAGAATAATTAAAGAGTTAAAAATAATATGTTGTTTATGGCTAAATATAACTCTAAACAAGACATTATTGCTAACAGAATAAATAGTCTAGGTCAAGGGACAGCAAATTACTGCCCAGGAGCCAAATTCAATCCTCACCTGATTTTGTAAAGACAATTTTATTAGAATACAGCCACCCTTTTTGTTTCAGTACTGTTTGTGGATACTTTCCTACCAAGATAGCAAAGCGGCTGTGGCATAAACCATGTGGTTCACAAAGACCCAAATATTTACTATCTGGCCCTGTGCAAAGTTTTCCGTCTCCTGGCCTATATGAAAAAGGATATATCTTCAAAGGAGGCTACATTATGGTGAACTTCAACGGTCTGGAGGGGCACCTGGGTGGCTCAGTCAGTTAAGCGTTTAACTTCTGTTCAGGTCATGGTCTCACGGTTTGTGAGTTTGAGCCCTGTGTCGGGCTGTCTGCTGTCAGCACAGAACCTGCTTCAGATCCTCTATCCCCCTTTCTCTCTGCTTGTCCCCCTCCCCTTCTCTCTCTCTCTCTCTCTCTCTCTCTCTCTCTCTCTCTCTCTCTCTCAGAAATAAATGGTATGGGAGGACTCTCTGGGGGCAAAAAAGGTTTTGGAGAGAGCCCTAAGAAGTTGGCAGGTAATGGAGAGGCAAAGAGAAAGCAAGAATCCTAGAATGGAGGGAACCTTAGAGACACCTATGCAGCTGGTCCTCAGGATGGAATCCTCTTTGGATGGCACCTGACAGATGCCTGTTCAGACAGTCTATGCTGGAACTATTGCAGTGCACAGACGCACCATGCAGGATGACAACAGCAACCAGGCGCCCCACCCTGGGTCAGTGAGCCATGAAGGCAAGTGAGCACTTGCTTCTAAAAGACTGAAATCTACTTCTCTGTGACTTCTGCTTGGCTGTCCTTCCAGGGGTCAACCCTCAGGTATTTGGAAAAGTAAATTAGTTGCTTCTGGAGTCCTCTCTACAGCAGACTAGACTTCTCGTAAAGCAGTTCTCATATATGGTTCCCAGGCTCTTCACCATCATCACTGGCCTTCTCTAAACACACTCTTGTCTGTGAATACCATTCCCGGGACAGCACCACAAGCTGACCTCACCACTGTGGGGGTTTGGTCTTCTGTGGATCTCTGGCTCTCTTATCTCCCTTTCCCAACTACTTCCCTCAAGTTTTTGAAAGAGCCCTGGTTTTAGCATCTTGCAGACCTTCGTATAAATCCTGGCTCTCCTTTCTACATCTAAGCCTCGATTCCCTAATCTCTTAAATACAGATGGTATGACAAGTGCACAGGACATACTAAATACTCACTAAATGGTAGCTATCATTATGTTCTAGGCAGCCGCTTCTACTAATGAAATGTGAGAGCTCAGGGCAATCAGTCTGTACTCCTTGCCAAAAGTCTTTGCATCTATTTCCATTTTTAAAAAGTACAATCTCTATAGATGTCCACACTCTAATCCCTGGAACCTGTGAATATCTTACCTCCCATGGAAGAAGGGACTTTGCAGAAATGGCTGCTTGAATTAAGGACTATGAGATGGAGAGATTGTTTTGGATGACCTGGGTGGACCAATGTAATCACAAAGGTCCTTAGCGGAAGAAGAGGAAGGCAGAAGAGAGGTCAGAAGACTACGATAAAGACTTGGAATGCCAAGGAATGTGGTCAGTCTCTAGAAGCTGGAAAAGCCCAGGAAACAGATCCGACCCAGAGTCTCCAGCAGGGAGCACAGTGATATCAACCCCTTGATTTTAGCCCAGTGACACCTGTGTCTGACTTCTAAACTCTAGAACTTTAAGATGATAAATTTATGTTGTGTCAAGCCACTAAATTTGTGTAATTTGTCATGTATGGCAGCAAGAGAAAACTAATACACTCAAGAAAAACAGGAAGATGTGAAAACAGGAGAAAGCGTTTGTCAAGAAACCCCATGCAGGTTAGAGGTTCAGGAAGTAGCAGGTGGCTGTTACAAGAATTACTGGAATTCTAAAGGAGACCAGAAATCCTGGTCTTCTTCCTGCTGACCCTCACCTTCTATTTCCAGTTCCACTCCCCATCATAAGAGCCAACAGGCACTAAGATAGTATTTCTCAAATAGGGATCCGATCCCATCATTCTTCAATGTAAAACTCTCTCTTAACTGCTCACAATCTCCATAATGATATAGCCCAAAACTGCTTGTGAGACGTACTCTACACACAACCAGCTCTCTGCTTCCTCCAGGCTCCAAGATTCATTTACTGCATGGAACACACTGACACTCTAATGCTCTGTTTGGTGAATACGATGTGTCTAGTACTCTTAAGCCCCACATGCTTCCCTGCTGCTCTGGTCCCTGGGCCTGCCCCTAGCCAGCTCATGATCCCTGCACCAATCCTCAGGACCCAGATCCAGCATCTGCCTCTCTTAGAATGCTTTCTGTAGTCAACCCCCACTCCAAGCCTTGTATTTCTCTGGCAGCCATGACAGCTTGCATATTCCTCCATTATACAGACAGTGATTTTCAGTGCAGAGTCTGTTTGGCCCCCAGCTCTCAGCAGATGGTGCCTCACCTCCCCTCCTTGGGTAAAGAAGAGGTCTTGTATCTGACTTGAGCGAGGTTACCTTGGAGAGCCAAGGCTAGGAAGAGGCAACTGGCCTGTGGCTAGCAGATCTGTGGCAGAGGATCTCAGGGAAAATGGGATCTAGACCATGTAACAGAACTTTACGTGATGATGAAAGTGTGTTATAGCCAATACTACTCATTTGCCACAGGTGGCAATACAGCACTTGAAATGTGGCTCCTGTGACTAAGGAACTGGACTTTTCATTTTTTTAATTTTAAAGAATTTAAATTGATATCTAAATAGCTACACAAAGTTAACAGCTACTGGATTGTATAGCATAGCTGGTGGAAAGGCAAGGTAAAGAGCAAATCCAAAGGGATTGCAGGTTGCAATTCTGACACCACTACCCGTTTATACTGGACTTGAACAATCAAGTAAATAGATGGCAGATGGTGGAAACCAAGTTGCTCACTGTTAATGTGCAAAGTTTCAGACAAGCAAGGAGAGGGGGCTGGAATAATCCATGGGATTGAGAAAGGATCAGTGTTCAACACATAAGTATGAACTCATGTTTAGCTCAATATAGATTCAGATGTTTATTTATAGAAATATTATAGATATGTGTATATGCACCTGTTAGTATTCACACATGAATTTCCTTGCTCTGTCTCTGAAAAAGCCTGGAAGCATAGACACCTCAGAAGCAGCAAGCACATCTAACACCCAGATCTTGGTCCCTAATATTCTACAATAAAATGGACCAGGGATTCTTGGAGAAATGACTGATTCTAACATTGGGGCAGAGATATACAAGCATACACACATGATCCTGGAGCAGCTTCTAGTGATCTGAAGCATGAAAGTGTGTGGGAGGGAGGGGGGAGACGCACAATGACGGAGTAAGACAAAGGGCCATGTGAGTCAACTGCAAGAAGACGCCCCCACCACCAGGCCAGAGCTAGAACAATTTGAGCCAAATAAGTAAGAACTGGGTGGCACCTGGACGGCTCAGTTGGTTAAGCGTCCAACTTCAGCTCAGGTCAAGATCGCACCCCTTGTGGGTTCGAGCCCCACGTCGCATTGGGCTCTGTGCTGATAGCTCAGAGCCTGGAGCCTGCTTCAGATTCTGTGTCTCTGTCTATTTCTGCCCTTCCCCCCACCCCTCCCACACTCTCTCTTTCTTTCTCTCAAAAATAAATAAACATTAAAAATAATAAATAAATAAGAATTGGATTATAATCCAAATTATTAAACAAGTATCTAGGAGCCCATACTGACATAAATGATTGAATAAATATAAATGAGAATAGACAAATCTTCTGTACAGAAACATTTCAAATAATGAATGTGGGCATTTGTACCCTTGAGGTGATGGAGAATAATTCTCATTACTTATGTGTAGATGGTGTCTGGTGTCTTTTTGCCAAAGAAAACTGTGTGGATGAAATAGGAAAATAAACTCTTTACAGCTGGAAAACCTGACAAAAATGGCCCCTGCTAGGTGATTAAGATAAACATCAATAGTCACAAGTCGTGTTGATTGCACATACTCCTAATAAGATGGGAAAAAGATAAAAATGATACTCTTTACCTGTATGGTCTTCCTTCAAAAGCCCCATAACCCCAGTCTAATTATGAGAAAAATATCAAACAAACCCCAACTGAGGGATATTCTATAAAATACCTGACCAGTACTCCTCAAAACTGTCAAGTTCATCAAAAACAAGGAAAATTTTGATAAACTGTAACAGCCAAGAAGAATCAAGGAGTCATGATGCCTCAATGTTATATGGTATCCTGGATTGGTTCCTGGAACAGAAAAGGGCCATTAGCTAGACATTAAGGAAACATGAATAAAATATAGACTTCAGTAAACAATAATGTATCAATATTGGTTTATTTATTGTGACAAATGCATCACAGTAATGTATAATAATAGAGCAAACTGAGTGTGGGGTATATGGGAATTCTCTGTACTATCTTCACAATTTTTCTTTAAATTTAAAACTACTAAAATTTAAAGTTTATATTTTAAAAATCCAAAGGGACTGGGGTACCTGGGTGGCTCAGTCAGTTGAGCATCCGACTCTTAATTTCAGCTCAGGTCATGATCTCATTGTTCGTGAGTTCGAGCCCCATGTCAGGCTCTGTGATGACAGTGTGCGGCATATTTGGGATTCTCTCTCTCTCTCTCTCTCTCTCTCTCTCTCTAAGTAAATAAATCAATAAAAAAAATATTTTTAAAAAATAAAATAAAAGTCCAAAGGGATCAGTAAAAAGATAAAAGATTGTGATTGGTTATGTGGTGTGTGTGTGTGTGTGTGTGTGTGTGTGTGTGTGTGTGTGTTTGCGTCTTAACCTTCTTGGGGAATCCTTTCTCCACCCAACCTTAGTCCACATAGTTTGGATAAAACCTCCCTACATCCTTATTCCAGTGGAGGGAAAAGTATGATCCCAGTGTAGCCAACCAAAGTTTCCCATCACCAGGGCTACTGTGACTGGTTCAGGTATGGGCATGTGACCCAGCCAGGCCCATGAGACTCCTTTCCAGTGTTTGTTGGACTACTAGGGAAGAGATACTCTCCCCCACCCCACCAGGATCACTGAGAGGAAACTGGCAGCCCTCCCATTACCACAAGGCAACATCTTGCCTGAAAATAGTGTCAAGACACTAAACAAAGTTGAGACAGGAATAAAGACAGAAGAGTACTGATGTTGTCCTTTCAGCTCCCAACGTGTCATGTGCAAAATGAGTGCTAGCCCCCAAATTTTGCAGTTTGATGAACCACTTGAGTCCCTTTGCTTAAGCAAGCGTGAGTTGGGGTTTCAATCAATTGCCACCACAAGAGTCTTGACCAACACACTGGGTCTGAGGATAACAGTCTAGGGCCAAAATCTACAAGAGAGACGTTGGGGGCTACCCTTATCCCCAGCCCTTTTGTTCTCATAAGGAAACTTCTGCTTCCCTGATTAAATAAGTATGTAACTCTTCCACCTCCTTTCTGGATGTAGTGATGACTTATCTGACAGGTGATATCAGGAAATGGAAATAAATATGTGTAGGTCTGTCCCATCTGACCCTCCCTTTCTGACCAACCTGCTTGCAAACTGGACACTTCATAGTCTACTGCTGCCACCATGGGGCACACTCATCAGTGTCAGGACTCATGCCTGCATTCTAATGGAGGTCTCGAGGCCTATCCTTCTCTGGTTTCACTGTTCAACCTCAATAGGATTAATGCATCTATTCTGGGTAAGGATGACAGCTTCAAAGACCCCAGCTTTCCCCTGGATGCATCATCCTGAGGTCTCAGTTCAGGAGTAAAAACTAGGATGCCTGATTGTCACTGCAGATCTAAGACACACTCCCCAATTTACTATAACCCATAATAAAAGTGATATTTTGCCTTTAAATTATGTGACATCTATTTCTCATTTGTTTTGGAGTCAAAGTTAAGAGAAATGGTGTGATTAATTCCCACTTCTCAAATTGAGGCAACAGAATGGCTTTCATGATGGAGTGTAGACAATAATGCTTATGGACATGCCATGACAAAAGTCATTTTATGCTCCTTATATAACTCCTCACCTGTGTTTGTGCAAAGAGAAATTTTCAGGACAGCACGTCTTCTTAATACTGTAAAAGGGGTCAAGAACTAGTTATTGAAAGAATAAACTCCTCTTGTTATTGTGAGCAGCAACCCAAGTACACATAGAAGACTGGCAGAAAATTTCTGATACCTTTTCTGCTGCCCTGAATGACAACTAAGTTGAAATAGAAGACACAATTACATTATACCCTAAATAGGCTATAGGGGAAATGGGTCTCACTCTCCAGGGCTTTCTTTACCCACAGGTCTTGAAAGGACATGCTCCCAAGACTCTGTCTCTGAACTAGTGCCTTTATCCATTGGTTCAATAGGAACAGTAACTTCTCCCATTTTTATGGGAGATTGGCTGTAAATTTCAACTTGGTTAATGCTTCTAAAGTGCCAGGCAAGTACTAAGAATTGCAATAAAGGAAGTCAGAAGGCAGGAATGAAGCCTGAGAAAGCTCACATTCCTTTTGCATAAATAACTTGTGCCATTATCTTAGTTTCTCAAGTCAGAATTTCTTCTGTAAATAATTCACAGTGATAGATGGTGAGCTAGCTGTGAGAGGAAGTGGTAAATTATTTAGAGTAGTGGTGGAATGTGAAACCTAACACAATCTGGATGGAGAATTAGGGACGTGTTAGGGATAAATGAGAGCAGGCTCCGTTGTAGAAGAAGGTGTCACAAACAAATTCAATAATATTAGCACACTTTTCAGAGAGCTAAGACCTGCAACACTTAGCCCTTGGAGCAGAGTAGTAGCCAAAGAGCAGAATTCAAATGGTTACAAACAATTCCAAGTAGCACTTGCTTGGGTGTCTTGAACCCTGTGCAGGGTACATATAGCAAATACATACATTGGATGTTTCTTCCACTGTGCGGGATGGGGAGCAGGGGAGACTGAATGGGGCTAAGTCAGGATTCATTTAAGCAATAAGAAAGTTGTAGAAAACCTGAGAGCATGCAAGCCCTAATAACTTATCATTTCACAAAGTAATGACCTGTATCTATGGAACTCTTACCTTGACTTTTACCAGCACTGCCTAACTTCATTCTCATGACAACCTTCTGATGACTGTCCTCATCCTCACTTTGTACAAACACAACTGAGTTTCAGAGAAGTTAGGTGACTTAGCTGTGTTCACACAGCTAGAAAATTGAGAACTGGGACCCAGACTCAGGTCTGGCATCACCAATGTGTTTTCTCACCCAGTCTGATGAAAAGACAGCACCACCCCCACAAGATTTTCCTGCAGTTCAAATAGGTACAATGCTTTAATCATTCTTTCCTTTCACCCATTAAGATACAGACCCAGTGTCACAGAATGGGGATAGCACTGGCTCCAGTTGAAACAACCCTGGGTGAGAATACTTGCACCTCTGTATAATATCAGTGTGACTCCAGCCAAGTTATTCAACCACTCTAAGCTGATTTCTGAGAATCATTCCACAAATATTTATTTAGCACCCAACAACTGTCAAATTAAGACATCAGGTATAAACAAGCCTGTGCTCATGGAGCTTACATTCTAGTGGTCTATTGAGGAGCTAGTGGAGGTGTGGGGGGTGAGATGGCCATAAACAACATAAATAAGTAATCTGTACAGTATATTAGTATATTTGAAGGCATTGAAAGCTGAGGATATAAAGTAAGGGGGAAAAAAAAGAGGTTATGCACTGGAGGGATCCAGTTTTCAATATGGCAGTCAAAGAAGATCTCATTAAGATGGAGACATTTGACACAGACTTGACAAGTGAGTGAAAACCATGTAGATATCTGGGGGTGGGGGGGGGGGGAATTCCAGGCAGAGGGAAGACTAAGGGCAAAGACCCTGAGAGGGTAACAGCAGAGAGAAGAGCATTTACCTAGTAAGTTGGAGGAGCAGCAAGGAGGCCAGAAACACTGGAGCAAAGGAGTGAAGGAGGAGAGGATGAGACCAGAAAGGCGACAAGGTCCAGAGGATGGGTCTTAAACCAGCCATTCTCAGTCTCTCATCCCACTGTGACAGGGTGCCACAGGTGGTATTTTTTTCTTGGTCATATCTAGTATCTTTCCTTTGAAAATTTTTTTAAAACATGTCATTTATTTTAAGTGTTCATTTTTTTTCATCATGATAAGTATTACTTTTTAATGTCCATCACCTATTTCCCCTTTTCCCCCACTCACTTCCCTTCAAGTAACCATCAGTTTGTTCTCTATAGTTAAGAGTCTTTTTCTTGGGGTCTCTTTTTTCCTTTGTTCATTTGTTTCTTAAATTCTACATATGAGTGAGATCAAATGGTATTTGTCTTCCACTGACTGACTTATTTCACTTAGCATGATACTCTCTAGCTCCATCCATGTTGTTGCAAATGGCAAGATTTCATTTTTTATGGCTAATACTTCCTTGTATATACATATCACATCTTCCTTATTCACTCATCTACCAATGGACACTTGGGCTGTTTCCATAGTTTGGTTATTGTAAATAATGCTGTTATAAACATTGGGGTGAATGTATCCCTTTGAATTAGTATTTTTTTATTCTTTGGGTAAATACCCAGTAGTGCAATTGATGGATCATAGGGTAGTTCTATTTTCAATTTTTTGAGGAACCTCCATACTGTTTTCCACAGTGGCTGCACCAGTTTACATTCCCACCAACAGGGCAAGAGGGTTCCCCTTTCTCCACATTCCCAACAACACTTGTTGTTGCTTATGTTTTTTTTTAGCCATTATGACAGGTGTGAGGTGATAGCTCATTGTAGTTTTATTTGATTTCCCTGAGGATGAATGATGTTGAGCATCTTTTCATGTATCTATTGGCCATCTGGATTTCTTCTTTGGAGAAATGTCTGTTTATGTCTTCTGCCCATTTTTAAATTGGATTACTTGTTTTTTGGGTGTTGAATTGTATCAGTTCTTTATATATTTTGGATACTAACCCTTTACCAGATGTATCATTTGCAAATATCTTCTCCCATTCAGTAAGTTATCTTTTAGCTTTATTGATTGATTCCTTTGCTGTGCAGAACCCTCTTATTTTGATGTAGTCCCAATAGTTTATTTTTGCTTTTGTTTACCTTGCCTCAAGAGACATATTTAAAAAAAAATGTTGCTATGGCCAATGTCAAGATAAATTACTGCATGTGATCTATTCAAGGATTTTTAAGATTTTAAATTTAGGTCTTTAATCTATTTTGAGATTATTTTTCTGTATGGTGTGAGAAAGTGGTCCAGTTTCATTTTTTTGCATATTGCTGTCTAGTTTTCCCAACACCATTTATTGAAGAAACTGTGTTTTTCCCATTGTATATTCATTCCTCCTTTGTCAGGGATTAATTGACCATATAATTGCAGGTTTATTTCTGGGTTTTCTAATCTATTCCATTGGTCTATGCCAATGCCATATTGTTTTAATTACTACCACTTTGTAATATAACTTGAAGTCTGGAATTGTGATGTCTCCACTTTTGTCTTTATTTTTTAAGATTGCTTTGGCACACAGGTGGTTTTGAGTAGAAGAGCCACGTGACCAGACTTCCATTTTATTTATTTATTACTTATTAAAGTATAACCACCATATGGTGTTATATTAGTTTTAGGTGTACAACATAATAATTCAACAATTCTATACATTACTCAGTGCTTGTGGGGAGTTAGTTTAAAAATTCCCTGAGCTAGCACCAATGGGTTAGCAAGGCTTAGGGTGGAAAGCCACCACAAAGTAAAAGCACCCAGCATAGAACAAAACATAGAGCGGAAAGCCACTTCCACAGGACTAAAGCATCTGAGAACAGGTAGAGGTGGAAAGGCACCGCAGCAGGGTGAAAGCACCCAGAATCTATCAAGTAAAACAAAGCATAGAGCGAAAAACAGCTACAGGGCTAAAGTGCTCAGACCTAATTAGCAAGAAAAATGCCTTGTTAACCCTGAGGTAGCATGCTCTATCTGTCTTAGCCCATAGAAAAGTTAAGATAAACAGACACGGTGCCTGGGCCCTGCAGTAATAGGCCACCTGCTCAGCACTAGGACTTTGATTTGTCTTGACCCTAAACCCTGACACCACATACCTTTGAAACCCTTTCTCTCACACCCATTATTTAATGAACACTGTTTTATTGTCTCTTTCTGCACACCCATCATGTATGTAAGCCTTCTGATCCTAACAAATATGAAGAAAGGAGCCTTACTCAGGGCTCTTATCTCTGCCCAGACATTAGCCTCTCTCATATTCAATCCTGCATCTGCTCTCTTGCTGGACAAGAAAGAACTCCAGACTCAAAATCTGCAACAAGTGCCCATCACGATAAGTGTGCTCTTGATATCCTTTATTTATTTCCCTCACCCACTACCCACTTCTGTGTGGGAGCCATCAGTTCATTCTCTGTATTTCAAGCTTCCATTTTAAAACTCCCTTCTTGACTGTCATGAGGTGAATGGTTTTAGGGACCAGGGTTTGCCTTCCACCAGGCAGGACACAATGCTGGAAAATGACAATATCCCAGGGGTTGACCTATGAGAATTAAGTCAAGTGATGTCTGAAAAACACCCAGAATGCAGTAGGTCCCAATAAATGATAGTTTATTAAACAGATCCCTTTCTAAGTGAAGATCATTTGTACCTCATTCCAGTTCTGATGTTTTGTGGGTAGTCTTTATTATGTCAAGGGCTGAAAATTCTAGAAAATTGGGTATATCAGGGCACCTTGGTGGCTCAGTCAGTTAAGTGTCTGACTTTGGCTCAGGTCATGATCTCGTGGTTCATGAGTTCAAGCCCCACGTCAGGCTCTGTGCTGACAGCTCAGAGCCTGGATCTGGTTCAGAGTCTGTGTCTCCCTTTCTCTCTGCCCCTCTCCACCCATGCTCTGTCACTCAAAAATGAATAAAGTTTAAAAAAAACTTTTTAAAAAGAAAATTGGGTATATGTATTTGGGGTTTTGCTTGCATAGCTCCACATATTATTAAGAAAAACAAAACATACAAGATCATCTTTCTGAGGAAAATAAAATATTGTGAGCTTCTCCTTTAAGAAATGTGTCTGCTTTAAGCAGTAAAATACTTTGCTATCTGGAATTGTTTTGCTAAGAATAACAAGTCCCAAATCAGATTGAATTTCTACTTCATGTGATTCTTTCTAACTCCCTAAACTTTTTGACACCCAAGGAGGAAAGCAATAACCACCACACAAACAAAAGTTCTTTTTGGCTTTGACCTTGTTTTTCTCTAAGAAAGAATGCACACTAGGACCACTTTGCTTAGTTAGCTTCAAGTTTCTGAAACATTTTTAGGTAGCTACTTAAGTCATAAAACAATGACAGTGTGAAAATGTGTGCATATTCATAAATCTTATCAGCAGTACTGACTATGCTTCTTTCTATAGGAACATTGTCTTAGGAGCTATAAAAAGCTCACTCATCTGGTGGAGAGTGATGATTTTCCTGGTTCCTACTCTTGCTGCACAGAATCATTTAATAAAGTGATTTCTGATGGTTTTCCTGAAATCTAAATAAAATGCTAAACTTCTCACTTTATTGATTATTATTTTTGACACCAGAGATTTCAATAACATTTATGGTCATGACATTATTGTTCTTGGATATTGCATTAATTCCAAGATATATCCTTTATTTACTCATTCATTCATTCCACAAGTATTCACTGACCATCTGCCGTGTGACACACATTATGTTGGATGTGGAATATTCAAGGTAGAAGAAACACAGCTTCTGCCCTCAAAACACTCCTAGAGAGTCAAGCTAACTGACTATTTAACACGGCAAGGTGACTGGAACCTTGGTGGTCTGTGCTAAGCCTATGGAAACAAGAGTGGAGGAACTCCAAATGAGAGAATCAGGGAAACCTTCAGATGTGATGCTTGAGAGATAAATGGGAAAAAAAGGAGATAGGGACAGGGAACTGGCCTTCCAGGAGAAGGGACAGCTTATGCAAGAAGGAACAACAAAGGCATGAGTGAATCTCACTCATGGAGGGAGCTACAAATATTTCTGAATGGGTGTGGTGAGGTCATCCCTTTGAAATTCATATATGGTAAGGGATAGACTCCATGTCCTCAAATGTCTTTTCCCACCCTGAGAATCTGGCAACTGTCCAATTATCCAGCATGTGTGTAGCCCTTAGTATATGCCAGGTGTCAGGAGTTCAGAGCTGAACAAACCACAGTGTCTTCCTTGCAGAGAATCCTGGGCTTGTCATCTATGATGGTATTCTAGCAGCATAAATCAAGGGACTTTTTTCTCTTTTGCTAAATTATAGAGACATCGTTTTGCTCCTGTACCAGCTGGTCATTGGGCAATTGACTTAGCCTTGGAGGGTCCCAGTCACCTCATCTGTAAAAACTGGGCCAGTACAGGGGCACCTGGGTGGCTCAGTCAGTTAAGTGTATGAATCCTGACTTCAGCTCAGATCATGATCTCACAGTTCGTGGGTTCAAGCAGTGCGGAGCCTGCCTGGGATTTTTCTCTCTTTCCCTCTCTCTCTGACCCTCCTCTGCTTGCTCTCTCTCTCTCTCAAAAAAAAAAAAAAAAAAAAAGCAGGCCAGTAGACTTACTCCCAAAAGTTTTCTGATAAATGATAAAATACAAGAAATTCTCTAACATCTGACACATGGCAGAAGAACTCAACATATGTGAATTACATATTTATTTGGAAAAGAAAGAATTCAATTTTTTTGGAAAGTCAGGAAACTTCCCTAGGTGTGTTCTAGGGTTGAAGAGAAGAGGAAGTAGATATAATTAACAATTCTGTTACCTCTTTCATTTTTCCCCACCCAGTCTGTCCAATAGAAGGGAAGAGGCATATGAGGAGGGTTGTCAATCCTGGACCAATATTCAGACAATAGGGTAGCAGGGAGGTCTTTGTTTGCTTGCTGGATATCCCCAGAATCCAGGACTGTGCCTGGTCCTAAGCTCCATAGTATTTCCTGAATGAACATATGATCTGTAACTTGGAATCTGCCTTAAGCAACTATACAGAGATGTGTAATTCTGGAAATGAATGCAGTTATCCAATGGTCATAAACCACCAAGAGATTGAGGAATGGTTAAAGGAACCAAGAATGTTTAAGTCTGTGTAACAAATGCCCCCACAAACATGATATTTTCATCATCAAATATTAACTGATCATCTCTTGAATGACATAATTGACTTGATCTGTGGGGCTCCCAGAGAATGCACTAAAGGCTACAGGAGTGGTTACATGGAGGTAGATTTCAGTCTGTTTTAGGGCAGAGTTGCCCAAATCTCCATCTGAGGGTGGCCTCAATATTGTTGAGCTGTCTGTCACTTGTGGTGGGCTCCCAAGTATCAAAAGGACATGTAGACAAGATAACCTTCAGTTCTATGTTTCTCTGGTGGATATTTTGGGGTTTATTCAGGCAGCATTTCTCCATTAGGGGGACTTCCCTTCCTCCCTCCTGGTGGCATGGGTGAGGTTGCAAATCTCAGGGCTCTGCTCTGTGTCACACACCCCACTCCCCTGTGCCCACCACTGGAGGGCTGGGCTTGACCTAACTAAGATAACTGGCATCTCTTTCTGAGGAAGACTTTGAATCTCAAAAAAGGTTTGGAAAGCCAGACGGTGCTTGCCATTGGTCACTGGAAGGCAGCGACTCATGAAACCAGTTCCCCTGTTTTGAGTGCTAAACCGTCCTGGAGTGCCCTGGTTCCTGGCTTTTCTGCCAGCTGGATGTTCAGCAAGCCCCTTCATTCTGGGAGTTCCAATAGCCTTCAAGTAAGTGCCCTTCACTATGCCAGCTAATGGGTCAGTCCCTAATTGCTTGCAAAGATAGAACCCCTGCAGAAAGGATTACTTCATTAGTTCTATGACTAATTATGCAACCCATAGCTTAATAATGCCTCCCTGATGCTCTACCAAAGAGATACCACAGGAAAAAGGGGTCCTCAGTATCCCCCAGCCATGTACTATAATGTCAATGTGTGCTCTAGGCTGAATGCTATATAGAAATCATGTGTCAAGGGGCGCCTGGGTGGCTCAGTCAGTCGAGCGTCCGACTCTGGCTTGGGTCATGGTCTCACAGTTCATGAGTTCGAGCCCCACATTGGGCTCACTGTTGTCAGCCTGCCAGCACAGGGGCTGCTTCAGATCTTCTGTCCCCCTCTCTCTGTCCCTCCCCAGCTCGTGCTCTCCCAAAAATAAATAAATATTTTTTTTGAAAAAACTGTGTCGAAACTTAATCTTCTTTGTGATAGTGCTAGGAGGTGTGGCCTTTGGGAGGCGACCAGTTCGTGAGGGCAGAATCTTCATGAATGGGATTAGTGCTTTTATAAGAGGGACCCCAGAGAGCTCCCTAGCCCCTTCCACCATGTGAGGACTCAGTGAAAAGAGAGCTGTCTATGAACCAGGAAGCAGGCCCTTCTCACCAGACTCCAAATCTGTTGGCACCATGATCTTGGACTTCCAGCCTCCACAACTATGAGCAATAAATGTCTGTTGTTTGTAAGTCTATGACATTTTATTAGAGCAGGCTGAACAGCCTAAGACAATGTGGCCAGGAGTAGGGACCGGGAAAGGAGGCGCAGACTGAAATTACATCTTTTGTGAGTAAGCATATTGTCTCTTAGTCTCTCTCTCTCTTCCTCTCTCTCTCTTTCCTTTTGATCTACATCTTCAGATGAGAAGCAGAGCAGTCTAATTAAGAAAGGTGCAGGAGGAAAGGAGAAGGCTCAGAGACACGGGAAAGAAGAAAGGAAACAGAGGGACTGGACATGTGTGCCTTGCTGAGTCACCACCCCCACAACGGTCTCTGCAACTGTTAAAATGCACCTTCACCAACTAATTACCAATTATCAGGCTGTCAAACCATAAAAGCTAAACTTTCCCACTGTCTATCATAAAAAATCAAAAGTTATAAAAGGCTAGTGCCACAGCCCCTCAATTACGGTGCTCAAAATAGAAGCTATTAATTTAGTGGAGACCACATGGCAGCATCTCAAAGGGCACAGGTATGACCCCTGAGGCTAATGGGAGGTGGGGTGGGGGGCTGCTTACAAAGGTTCTGCACTTCTGCACTCCGCAAATCAGTGAGGGTGAGAAGAGAGGATGGTAGTGGGAGCCCCAGAAGTCATTCCTCGACCCTAATGTCCCCTAATAATGCTGGAACAGGAGAGTGGACTGGGAGGGGAGGGACTGGTACAGATCACACAAGCCTGGGTCCAAACCGGGGGCCTGCAGCGGACCAGTGTGAAGCCGCAGCACATGTCTGCTGTCTGGGGCTACTACTTGAAATTCATTTCCTTTCCTCCCCCCTGCTGGCCTCTTTTTCACCAGAGCCAGTGTTTTCCCTGGGAGGCATAAGGGAATGAATTCTGGCTGTCTCAATGATGGGGGGCATTGGTAGGTGGGGGCCCACTGTGCTCACATCCAGCAGTGGTCACGTTAGTGTCGCATAACCACAGTTGTCCCACGACCCTCGCAACCTCCCAGAACAGAAACAAACAAACAAACAAACAAACAAACAAAACACCCTGCAACTTTATAATTATCTGAGCTGAGAACCTTTCTCTGCTTTACATAAAAACGGAAAGTAATTCTTTCCCTAATTTTATATTATTTTTACCCTGAATTATCTAGGAGTATGACTACCACGTAAATCAAGAGAATATTGTATTCATTTTGTTTGGAATTTTCCCAAGAGTTGATGACCAATTCACAAAGTATTCCCAAAAGCAGGGCGTCTGACAGAATTCAAGCTCCAAAACAATACCCCAGATCACGCGGCCCTCCCATTCATGGTGGTTTTATAGCACAAGCACCTGACTTCTCTTCTGATATAGTCTCACCTGATACATTACCACTTTATTAAATATTAAATGCATTATTAATTTATTAAACATGGCTTTGCTTTTCATGGTTAGAAAATATTTTTTTTTAATTTCACACTGAAATTATGGTAGGTGGAGGAGGAGCCAAGATGGCAGAACAGCATGGAAGCTTTTTGTGCGTCTCGTGTCCATGAAATACAGCCAGACCAACACTAAACCATCCTACACACCTAGAAAACTGATCGGAGGATTAACACAACAATCTGCACAACCTGAACCACAGAATTCAGCAGGTTACATGGCACGGAGAGGTGAACTTGGGGAGAGAGAAGCCGGCGGCGGGCAGGGAGCCTCTTTTGCAGGCAGAGAGAGGACAGAGACTGGGGGCAGGCAGGGGGTGGGGAGAGAATATGGGAAAAGCAAAGCACCCCTCCCCAAAAGCAGCTGGAGAGAAAGTGGAAAATTGGAAACAGCCTCAGGGACTAAATTAAAAAAGGGAGAAGGGAGAAAGGAGAAAGGAGAGGGTTCAAATTCCATTAAGACTGTAAACAAAGGGAGCACAAGGGCTGCAACTCCACAGCTCAATACCTGGCGGTGCTCTGGTGGGAAGGGCGAATCTTTGTCTGGGAGGTTCTCAGGCCACACGGGGGAAAAGCGGTTCCACTGCTGGAAGGACACTTGGTAGAGACTGTTGAAGCCACCTGGTCCCAGCGGACCCCAGAAAATGGCCACATTCACTGGTGCTGGAACAGGGTCATTAAAAGGGTGAAGCCTGGTGCCAGATGTGTGTTGTGATTTTCCATAATCCCTGAAACGCTGCTGTTACACTATCTCGCAAACTTTTTCTGAGGCGGGCTGGCACCTGGCCGTAGTCTCAGGGCACCAGCAGCAGCAGGGTCCAGTAGGCGTTTCTGGGTACAGCTAGCATTCAACCATCAATCGGTGAGACCCTCCCGCAGAGGGGTGGAACAGGTCAAAGCCGCAGTCCTTCAGAAGTAAGGGGCTGGGGAAAACAGCCGCATCTGAGACAAAACTTGGGAGAGAGATACCGCCTGAGGCTTGGTCGCCGACAGTGAAGAAGCGGGGAGTGGATGAACGCTGAAGACAGAGGACGAGTGCGTGATTGCTGATTGGGGAGAACGGAGTTCCGATACTAGAGTCTGGGTAGCTGGGTGATGCCATTTTCACCGCTCCCGGAGCATGCGCATACGCACCTATGAGCGCAGCAACAATCCACCCCAGTAGGTTAGAAGCGCCATCTAGTGGAGAGTGGAGCTGTTACACTGAGCCCCGCCCAACTGGGCCAACCTTGCTCTTCAAGAACACAAGTCTCACTGCCTACTTAGTTTATGGACTATAAAGCACTACATTGTCTGACTTCTAGGGAAAAACGAAGTAATTTCAGTCCTATTTCAATCTTTTAGCAGGTCCATCTACCAATTTTCTTTCTTTTTTTCTCTTTTGCACTACTTTTCTTTTTCCTGAATACAGAAAGACAAAAAATTCATTTTTATTTTAAATTTTTATTAAAAATATTCTCTTTAACTTTTTACTATATTTTTTGCTTTTATGTAAATTTTTCAAATTCTATTTTACTTCCATCATTTTATTTTAGTCTACTAGAGTGTATTCACTTTTTCAAATTTTCAAACGATTTCTTTTTTTTCCTTTTCTTTTTTCTCTTTTTCGTTTCTTTTCTTTTTCTTGAATACAGAAAGAGAAAAAATTCATTTTTATTTTCAAATTTTATTAAAAATATTTTTATTTAATTTTTTCCTACTATATTCTTTACTTTTGTGTAAATTATTTCAAGTTCTATTTTATTCCCATCATCTCATTTTACTCTACTTCAGTGTATTCATTTTTTCAAATTCTCAAACAATTTCCTCCCCCCCTTTTTTTCTCTAATCTGTCAAACCACTTTTAACACCCAGACCAAGACACACCTAGGATCTAGCATCATTTATTCGATCTTGTGTGTGTGTGTGTGTGTGTTTAATTTTTTAATTTTAATATTTTTTTAATTTTAATTTTTTTAATTTTAATTTTTCTACCTCATTAATTTCTTTTCCCACTTCAAAATGACAAAACGAAGGAATTCACCCCAAAAGGAAGAGCATGAAGAAATGACAGCCAGTGATTTAAACAACACAGATACAAGCAAGATGTCTAAACCAGAATTTAGAATCATGATAATAAGAACACTAGCTGGAGTCGAAAATAGATTAGAATCCCTTTCTGCAGAGATAAAAGAAGTAAAAAAATAGCAAGAATGAAATTAAAAATGCTATAACTGAGCTGCAATCACGGATGGATGTGGCAGCAGCAATGATGGATGAGGCAGAACAGAGAATCAGTGATATAGAGGACAAACTTATGGAAAATAATGAAGCAGGAAAAAAAAGAGGGAGATTAAGGCAAAAGAGCACAACTTAAGAATTAGAGAAGTCAGTGACTCATTAAAAAGGAAAAATATCAGAATCATAGGGGTCCCAGAAGAAGAAGAGACAGAAATAGGGGTAGAAGGGTTATGTGAGCAAATCATAGTGGAAAACTTTCCTAACCTGGGGAAAGACACAGACATCAAAATGTGGGAAGCACAGAGACCCCCATTAGATTCAACAAAAACCGACCATCAACAAGGCATATCATAGTCAAGTTCAAAAAATACTCAGGCAAAGAGAGAATCATGAAAGCAGCAAGGGGAAAAAAAGTCCCTAACCTACAAGGGAAGACAGATCAGGTTTCCAGCAGACCTATCCACAGAAACTTGGCAGGCCAGAAAGGAGTGGCAGGATATATTCAGTGTGCTGAATCAGAAAAATATGCAGCCAAGAATTCTTTATCCAGCAATGTTGTCATTCAAAATAGAAGGAGAGATAAAAAGTTTCCTAGACAAACACAAATTAAAGGAGTTTGTGACCACTAAACCAGCCCTGCAAGAAATTTTAAGGGGGAATCTCTGAGGGGAGAAAAGATTAACATATATATATATATATATACACACACACACACACATATATATGTGTATATATATATATACACGTATATATATATACACACACACATACATACATACACACACTACCATATATATATATATATATATATATATACACACACACATATATATAGGTTTATGTATAGTATAAATAGTATATATATACTATAGTACTATACTATATACTACTATAGTATATACTATATACTACTATAGTATACTACTATAGTATATAGTATATACTATAGTATTATATAGTATAGTGTATATATATATATATAGGTTTATATATAGTGTGTATATATATATATATATATATATATATATATATATACTGGGACGCAGCAAAGGAGGGCATAAGAGGAAAGTATATAGCAATCCAGACCTTCCTAAAGAAGGAAGAAAGGTCTCAGATACACAACCTAACCTTATGCCTTAAGGAGCTGGAAATAGAACAGCAAATACAGCCCCAAAACAGCGGAATACAGGAAATAACAAAGATTAGAGCAGAAATTAATGCTATAGAAACCAAAACCAAAACCAAAACAAAAACAAAAAACAAACAAACAAACAAAAAACCAGTAGAACAGATCAATGAAACCAGAAGCTGGTTCTTTGAAAGAATTAACAAAATTGATAAATCACTAGCCAGTTTGATCAAAAAGAAAAAGGAAAGGACCCAAATAAATAAAATCAAGAATGAAAGAGGAGAGATCACAACCAACACAACAGAAATAAAAACAATGAGAGAATATTATGAACAATTATATGCCAATAAAATGGGCAATCTGGAAGAAATGGACAAATTCCTAGAAACATATACACTACCAAAACTGAAACAGGAAGAAATAGAAAATTTGAACAGACCCATAACCAGTAAGGAAATAGAATTAGTAATCAAAAACCTGCCAAAAAACAAGAGTCCAGGGCCAGATGGATTTCCAGGGGAATTCTACCAAACATTTAAGGAAGAGTTAACACCTATTCTCTTGAAGGTGTTCCAAAAAATAAAAATGGAAGGAAAACTTCCAAACTCTATGAAGCCAGCATTACCTTGATTCCAAAACCAGACAGAGACCCCACTAAAAAAGAGAACTATAGACTAATTTCCCTGATGAACATGGATGCAAAAATCCTCAACAAGGTATTAGCCAACCGGCTCCAATAATACATTAAATAAATTATTCACCACGACCAAGTGGGATTTATACCTGGGATGCAGGGCTGGTTCAATATCCGCAAAACAAGTAACGTGATTCATCACATCAATGAAAGGAAGGACAAGAACGATATGATCCTCTCAATAGATGCAGAGAAAGCACTTGACAAAATACAGCATCCTTTCTTGATAAAAACCCTCAAGAAAGTAGGGATAGAAGGAGAATACCTCGAGATCATAAAAGCCATATAGGAACGACCCAATGCTAATATCATCCTCAATGGGGAAAAACTGAGAGCTTTCTCCCTAAAGTCAGGAACAAGACAGGGATGTCCACTCTCACCACTGTTATTCAACATAGTATTGGAAGTCTTAGCCTCTGCAATAAGACAACACAAAGAAATAAAAGGCATCCAAATTGGCCAGGAGGAGGTCTACTTTAACTCTTCACAGGTGACATGATACTCTGCATGGAAAACCCAAAAGATTCCACCAAAAAACTGCTAGAACTGATTCATGAATTCGGCAAAGTTACAGGATATAAAATCAATGTACAGAAATCAGTTGCATTCCTATACACCAACAATGAAGCAAGAGAAAGAGAAATCAAGGAATTGATCTGATTTACAATTGTACCAAAAACCATAAATACTTAGGAATAAATCTAACTAAAGAGGTAAAAAATCTATACACTGAAAACTATAGAAAGCTTATGAAAAAAATTGAAGAAGACACAAAAAAATGGAAAAAGATTCCATGCTCCTGGATAGGAAGAACAAATACTGTTAAAATGTTAATACTACCCAAAGCAATCTACATATTCAATGCAATCCCTATCAAAGTAACATCAGCATTCTTCACAGAGCTAGAACAAATAATCCTAAAATTTGTATCGAACCAGAAAAGACCCCGAATAGTCAAAATGATCTTGGAAAAGAAAACCAAAGCAGGAGGCATCACAATCCCAGACTTCAAGCTATACTACAAAGCTGTAATCATCAAGACAGTATGGTACTGGCACAAGAACAGACACTCATCAATGGAACAGAATAGAGAACCCAGAAATGGACCCACAAACATATGGCCAAGTAATCCTTGACAAAGCAGGAAAGAATATTCAATGGAATAAAGACAGTCTCTTCAGCAAGTGGTGCTGGGAAAACTGGACAGCGACATGCAGAAGAATAAACCTGGACCCCTTTCTTACACCATCCACAAAAATAAACTCAAAATGGATGAAAGACTTCAATGTAAGACAGGAAGCCATCAAAATCCTCAAGGATAAAGCAGGGAAAAACCTCTTTGATCTTGGCCACAGCAACTTCTTACTCAACACATCTCCAGAGGCAAGGGAAATGAAAACAAAAATGAACTATTGGGACCTCACCAAAATAAAAACCTTCTTTCTGCATAGCGAAGGAAACGATCAGCAAAACTAAAAGGCAACTGACAGAATGGAGAAGATATTTGCAAACAACATGTCAGATAAAGGGTTAATATCCAAAATCTATAAAGAATTTATCAAACTCAACACCCAAAAAAACCAAATAATCCAGTGACATGAAAAGACGTGAATAGAAACTTCTCCAAAGAAGACCTCCACATGGCCAACCAACACATGAAAAAATGCTCAACACCACTCATCATCAGGAAAATACAAATCAAAACCACATTGAGATACCACATTACACCTGTCAGAATGGCTAAAATGAGCAACTCAGGCAACAACAGATGTTGGCGAGGATGCGGAGAAAGAGGATCTCTTTTGCACTGTTTGTGGGAATGCAAGATGGTGCAGCCACTCTGGAAAACAGTATGTAGGTTCCTCAAAAAACTAAAAATAGAACTACGCTATGACCCAGCAATTGCACTACTAGACATTTATCCATGGGATACAGGTATGCTGTTTCGAAGGGACACATGCACCCCCATGTTTATAGCAGCCCAAATGTCCATTGATGGATGAATGGATAAAGATGTGGGGTGTGTGTGTGTGTGTGTGTGTGTGTGTGTGTGTCACATATACATACCACATATATATACCATATATATATAAATATATATACACACACACACACACACACACACACACACCACATATATATACCATACACACGCACACACGCACACACACACACACAATGGAGTATTACTCGGCAATCAAAAAGAATGAAATCTTGCCATTTGCAACTACATGGATGGAACTGGAGGGTATTATGCTAAGTGAAATTAGTCAGAGAAAGACAAAAATCATATGACTTCACTCATGAGGACTTTAAGAGACAAAACAGATGAACATAACGGAAGAGAAACAAAAATAATATAAAAACAGGGAGGGGGACAAAACAGAAAAGACTCATAAATATGGAGAACAAACAGAAGGTTACTGGAGGGGTCGTGGGAGGGGGGATGCGCTAAATGGGTAAGGGGCAATAAGGAATCTACTCCTGAAATCATTGTTGCGCTATATGCTAACTAATTTGGATGTAAACTTAAAAAAATAAAAAATAAAATAAGTTAAAAAAATTTCATACTGAGGTAGGTGTATTTTCTGTAAATTTCATATAGAGAGGGCATAATAAAATATTTGTAATATAAAAGTGTCTCTGGCCAGGTTTCTAGGAAACAGACACTGGGACGGAAACCTGCATGAGGGAAGCATATTGGAGGGAGCCTCTGGGATCAGCTGTGGGAGACCAAAAGGGTAGGATAGGGCAGAGGATGATGCTGAGCTGGGATCTAGTTGCAACAGAGACCTCAGCACACCCCACAGGGATGGCCCTTCAGAGTTGTCCCGCCTTCAGGCAAAGGGATTGGGCTTTTACAACCCTATATATACCTGTCACTGAATGTAGTCTGTCCCTGAAGATAGGACACAAGCTTAGGTGAGGATGTGAATTTCTGCTGAGGTCAGTGCTTGGAGAGACATTCAGCTGTGAGCTCTCCACATTCCCAACAGCTGGAAGATTGAAGGCCTGGGTCTCAGGGAAGAATGTGGGCAGCACACCCAGCATGCATTATAGTCCACATGCAGATGTGTGTGCTTCCTGTGACAAGTGCAAGGAATAGCTGCTATGTGATTCTGGGTGGGGTTTTTTCCTGGGAAAACTTAAAAGTTTGTCTGTTTGGGCTGCTGTAACAAAATACCACATGCTGGGGAGGTTTAAACAACAGAAACTAGGGGCACCTGGGTGGCTCAGTTGGTTAAGCATCTGACTTTGGCTCAGGTCATGATCTTGGGGTTTGTAAGTTTGAGCCCTGGTTGGCTTCCACGCTAACAGTGAAGATCCGGCTTGGGATTCCTTTTCTCTCCTCTCTCCTCCCCTCCCCCACTGGTTCACATGTTCATTCTCTCTCTCTCTCTCTCTCTCTCTCTCTCTCTCAAAATAACTAAATAAACTTAAATAAAGTAAAATAAACAGCAGAAACTTATTTCTCACAGTTCTGGAGGTCCAAGATAATAGTGCCAGGAAGGTAAGTTTCATCCTGAGGACTCTTCTCTTGGCTGTAGGTGGCTGCCATTTTGCCATGTGCTTACATGACCTCTTCTTCACACATGCTCAAAGGAGGGGGGCCATTCACATGTGTTTCCTTATGAGGGCACTAATATCATTAGACCAGAGCCCTGCCCTCATCACTTATTTACCTCTAATTCCTCCAAAAGGCCCTGACTCCAAATAACATCACCTTGGGGGTAAGAGTTCAACATATAATATTGGCCACATCCATTTGTCCATAATATTAAATCTATATTAGTCAGGATTCTCCAGAGAAACAGAGCCAACAGGATGTGTGTGTGTATGTGTATAAAATAAATTTCTTTATGTATGCATATATACATAATAAATAATATCATGTAACAAATCTCTATGTAGAAATATTTATTATAGGGAATTTGCTCTTATGATTTTGGATGGTGAGAAGTCTCAAGACTTGCAGTCAATAAGCTGGAGACCCAGGAGAGCCAATGAGTAGTTCTAGTCAGAGTCTAAAGGCCTGAGAACCAGAAGAGTTGATGGTACAGGCTCGTCTGAAAATGAACAGGCCCAAGATCCAGGAAAAGCCAACGTTTCAGTCTGAGTCCAAAGGCCAGAAAAGACCAATGTCTTACTGATAGCCTTTTTGCACTATTCAGACCTTCAACTGATCAGATGAGGCCCACCCACATTAGGGAGAGCAATCTGCTTTAATTGGCCTACCGATTTAGATGTTACTCTCATCCAGAAACACCCTCACAGACACACCCAGAATGATGTTTTGCCACATTTCTGGGCACCCTGTGACCATGTCAAGTTGACATAATATTAACCATCACAAGAAAGTCGGACATAAACAATGGCAGACTCTGAATATCACACCAGGAATCCGAAAAGTTCTGCTGGGGGAAGGCTGTGATGCCTTTTAACATAGTGTCATGGAAGGTTCTGGAAAGGGATCTAGACTCAGAACAATCTAGAGGAAGAACATGCTCAGTGAGGAAAGGAAGGCAGTGTAGCCACAGCACGTCCATGGGCTTTGAAAGCTCCCATGACTACTGCCACTCTGCGTGTGTGGAAATGTTCCACCTCATCCACTCAGGGCTCTCTATGTACCTAATTTTTGTTGTGATCCAGCAAGTCATTCATCCCCCTGCTGGGGTACAAGACACTGTGACAGATGGCAGTGTCCAGGCTGGGAATAAGTTGCACATTTCTGCCAATAAAACTAGCCAGGAAAGCAGAGAGGTCGTCAGTGGCGGGCAAATTAAGCTGGTGTCCTTGGGTTTGATTTGAGTGTAGAGGCAGGTGGAATGAAGGCAACAGCCTCGTTTCTCCAGAGTGGGGATGGGAGGGAGGACCCCATCCTCTTGTGAGTATGAGGCAGATATCCAACGAGTCCCACTAACAATCAGTCTTGCACGGCAGAAACATCAAGGAGATTTAATTAAGATCATGTATGACCTGATGACTGAGCGTGTGACACAAATGAATGAAGAAAAAGGATCACAGACAGCTTTGTGGAAGGATGAGAGTCTTTAAGCTCGCGGGCTCACCTATTAGTCCTAGAGTATCTGTACCCAACCCACAGACCACAGGAAGTCCAGAGTAGTGACTTAGCTCAACTCCAGAAGAGGCTGGAACCACTTGGAAGAACCAGACTCCCTGAACGAGTTCCACTTCCAGCTGCTTCAATCTCTTCCCAGGATCTCAGCTCCTTTGCTTTTGAAGGCCCTACTCACAGATCTCACAGCTTACAAACCAGTCAAATGCACCCACATTCCACATTAATGCAATTTACACATAACTATGTAAGGGTAAAGTTGCAAGGGACAAGCTGACCTACTGTAATGTTCTGTCCAAAGGTAACTAAATGCATATTCATTTTGAGTGTACAGTGTTCTTGTACTATATTTGAACTAATCATTTTCCAGGTCTCAAACATTTTTGGAGGCTCTTAAAAAGCTTGTACATACCAGTCCTGCACTCAGAATATCTAAGGCCCAGATTAGCTCTGCAACTTAGTAACTAGGTGATTTCAGGCAAGTGGCACAATTGAGCCTCAGCTTCCTTGTCTACAACACTGGGGGAGTAATGCCTGCTCCCCACTGCTGCTATGAAGGACTCCACAGTGACAAAGTGCTTCATACAGAGCTGCCACACAAGAAGACTGTCTTTGGTATAACTCTGAAGGTCCTTGGAAAGCCAGGAGGAATTGCAGGAAAAGGAAAGAGTCACCACTATCTCCATGTGTCACATGGGACAGACTCTGCAAGCCCGTTGGTAAACCCTTGGTAAACGGGGTAAACCCTTGGTAAAGAGGTGCTTACCCTTAAAGAGGTGCTTACCCTCTTTAAGCACCCCCTGACAATCCCAACTATGGGGGAAGAGGACATATTATTCCTGTGTTGCAAATGTAGGCATTGAGGCCAATTGTGGTGACAAGACTGAGCCAGGTTCATCACTGCTGGGAGACAGAAGCACTATAAGTTCGTGGAAGGAACAAGGAAGGAGAGGAAGTTGAGGTTTTCTCTTGAATCTTTGCACCCAAGTTTTAAAGGTTAAACTTCCATCCCTGTGGTTATAAGGAGGCAAGAAGGGGGGAATTTCAAAATCCCCAGAGCTGGGGGGGTCTTTGGAGGGGCAATGGACAGAAGGACATCACAACCTCAGCCCACCCTGTCTCTGTATCAGAGGTACAATGGTACAGCTGACCTGAAGGTCAGTAAAAGACATGTGACTTAGCCAATGGTGGATCACAGGTGGAGAGAATTAAAGGGATTAAATAGGATTGGGAAGAAAAAGGAAAAACACATACATTTACGTATACGTATATATTAATTTATTATGTAACTATATAATCACACACACACACACACACACACACACACACACACACACACACACAGGCAAATTAGATCAGGGAAAATACCTTCAGGTGTTGGGTCATCTTAAGACTACCAAGCCACATGACCACTCCCAAAAATGACCAAATATCAGCCACGTTAATTGAAATGACTGGCACAAATGATCAAGGTCAAGGTCAAAGAAAGAGGAAAAACCACTAACAGTTTTTGCCTTTATGTTAGATACTCCATATAACTATTCTTGTTTTACCAGTAAGGATTCCAAGTCTCCAAAACTTCGAAATTCATTCAAGGTCAAAAAGCTGATAAGTAGTAGAACAAGATTTTGAACACAAGTCTGTCTCAAGCCCAAGCCCTTTTCCCAAGAGTCTGTGCTGCAGCATATCCCAAAGGTTTACAGTTTTCTAGAAAATTATTTTAAACTAGTAATGGGGCATGCTGTAAGCATTAATACTTGGCACATTTCATCTAGTAGCACCCTGGATCCTCTCCCAAATGCTAGGAATTAAGTATTGGGACTTCTAGTTATGGGTGAGAAAATGGAGTTTTCAGGACATGATGTAACTTGCCCAAGGTGGTACAGCTAGTAAGTGATGGTACTGAGACTAGAACTCAAGACAGTCTGACTCCCTCCCTTTCATTGGTTCTGCTCCAGAAAACTGCCTCCTCGTCGCCCTGAAGTGAGCCGGGGCACCTGACACTCACACAATTAAGCATCTATTGAGGTCAGGGTGCTGGGTGGGTAACAAGCAAGAAAAAACTCCAAGAACTTCTGGGGAAACCAATGCAGGGTGGTTCCCCACTGATACATATGCGCTTCCAAATTCCCCTTCTGAGAATTCCTAGGAGATTATGCTGTCCTCTGTGCTAATTTAGTAAATGAATTCCCCTCAGCATACACTGAATGGAGGACAGGGAGGTACTGACCTGTGACTTCTGGTCTTAAGGATGAAGCTATAATTGTGTCCCTGGGCCAGACAGCTGCCAGCTTCCTGAGGAAGGAGATGATATCTTTCAAGTGTTAAGGATGCTTTGTTTAAAAATAAACATAGAGGAAGTTCTGGTTTTACTCACTCTCCTCCACCTTGTCCAAGGGGGAGGAAAAGGCAAAGGAATTGTAATTGGTCCAGGCATCTGCTAAATAAAGTAACACAGACATGCAGACTCCACAGCCATGCAAGGTGAGATTCAGAATTTGATATAAGTTGGTGAAAAATGTGACAACAGAAATAGACTACGGCATACCGAATAAAGGTCATAAATAAAGCAACAACCTCACATTAATGGGCATGGCATGGGATGTGAATCTTGATCCAAAATCTGGCGAGCAGACGCAGGCAAGAAGCATCTCTTGACTTGCTTTTGAGTGATGTTTTGGAAATGGTTCATAACAACCATGAATTTCAATTTGGCTTAGTAATTCCATCCAAAGCAGAACCTAATAAGGGAATAATCAGGACATCAGATCGCAGCAAACTTAGAACACTAGGAGTGAATTTTATGGAAGCTAATCAATAAGGGGATAATCGTGAATGTTTCGGTCACACACAGCACTCCATCCACCCCGAGATGAGCAGGGACTGTTAGTAAAGAAAGTGTCTGAATGAGGAACAAGCCCAGTGAAGATAAACAATGGAAGGGGGAATGTGAGAAGAAAGGATGCACTGAAAATTACTTTCTGTGCTATTATTAGTAGGATCGCTATTATTTTACAGTCCCACACTCCTGAGCAGATGTATTCCAAAAGGCATCTTGGTAAACGGCTGAGAAGTACTGAGGCTCCAGGGTCCTCTTTCAGTCTCAGGCTTGGTTCCTGCTGTCTCGAGGGGGTTCCAGCGTTTTCCTTCTAGTCTGAACGCTGTTGTCCCCACTCTTTTCCCCAAGGGAGCTGCTCTCCCAAGGTCTGGTTGCAGAGTGGGACTCAAGCTCCCCACATTCTTCTTCCAGGCTGTCTCTGAAAGAAATCACAGCGACCCTTTTTGTTTTAGAAATTTTACCACTGACAACCAAAGGGGGAAATTGGAGTAAGAAAAAAAAAAAAAAAAACGTGGGGAAAATGCAAAGGTTTAATCCATCTTATGGGCCTTCTTACCACTATGGTCCTTGGTCAGAGGTGACCAGAGGATGATGCCAGTAGGGGGCAGTGCAGTGCTAGGAATTTCAGCTCTGGGGCCAACTGGCCAGGGGTTTAAATTCCAACTCTGGCACCTGTTAGTGGGGTGGCTTCCAGAAGTCACTTTAGACTTCTGAACCCTGTTTTCTCTCTTTAAAATAAAGAACATAGAATCTACCAAGGATGAGTTGTTGTGGAAATTTAAGATTACAATCTATTATAGACACACACATGCATACATGTGTGCATGCGTATGAACACAGTGATAAGAGGCAGAAATGGTATAGATAGAAACCCAATACAGATACAGATGTATACCACATATATAAAATCTGTGTTTGTGTGGTAGCTGTGGCCATTTTTGTCACTGGAAGAGGCGCAAGATAACCACTGGGGGTGAAATTCAACAAACTTTTCCCTTCTTTCCTACCTCAGCTAAAAGTGAGCAACACATTCCATCCTGATAGCTCCCCTTCAGATCTTAAAATGTAACTCTACCCACTCCAACCATGAGAAAACCATCAGACAACCCCACACTGAGGGACATTCTAAAACACCTGACCAGGACTCCTCAAAATTATCAAGGTCATTGAGAACAAGGAAAATCTGAGAAACTGTCACAGACTAGAGAAGCCTAAGGAAATATGACAACTGTAATGTGGTATCCAAGATTTGATCCTGGAACAGAAAAAGGCACTATGTAAAAACTAGTCAAGTCCAAATAAAATATGGAGTTTAGATGATAGAAATGCACCAGTAAGGTCATTCCATCATGACAATTGTGCAGTGGTGATGTGGATGTGAACAGTGGGAGAATTTGGGTGAGGGCTATTTGGGAACGAGCTACTTACTATCTTTGCAACTTTTTTGTACATCTAAAACTACTGTAAAATTAAAAAAATCATTTAAATTTTAAAACTTACCTTTTTTCCCCCATCCCTCCACCCTTCCCCTCTGACAATCATAACTTTGTTAACTGTATTTATAGGTTTGATTCTGCTTTTTAAAAAATTTTTTCTCAACGTTTATTTATTTTTGGGACAGAGAGAGACAGAGCATGAACGGGGGAGGGGCAGAGAGAGAGGGAGACACAGAATCGGAAACTGGCTCCAGGCTCTGAGCCATCAGCCCAGAGCCTGACGCGGGGCTCGAACTCCCAGACCGCGAGATCGTGACCTGGCTGAAGTCGGACGCTTAACCGACTGCGTCACCCAGGCGCCCCTGATTCTGCTTTTTATTCTTCTTTTTTCTTTCTAAGATTTTATTTAAATTTAAATTAGTTAACATATAGTGTAGTATTGGTTTCAGGAGTAGAATTTAGTGATTCATCACTTACATATAACACCCAGTGCTCATCCTAACAAGTGCCCTCCTTAATCCCCATCAGTCATTCAGTCAATACCCCCACCCACTTCCCCTCCAGAAATCCTCAGTTTGTTCTCTGGATTTAAAAGTCTCTTATGGTTTGCCTCCCTCTGTGTTTTTATCTTATTTTATTTTTCCTTCCCTTCCTCTATCCTCATCTATTTTATTTCTTAAATTCCACATATGAGTGAAATCATATGGTATTTATCTTCCCCTGACTTATCTCACCTAGCATAATACCCTCCAGTTCCACCCATGTTGTTGCAAATAACAAGATTTCATTCTTTTTGATCGCCAAGTAAAATCCTATTGTATATATAAATCACATCTTCTTTATCCATTCATCAGTCAATGGACATTTGGGCTCTTTCTATAATTTGGCTATTGCTGATAACGCTGCTATAAACATTGGGTTGCATGTACTTCTTTGAATCAGTATTTTTGTATCCTTTGATAAATTCCTAATAGTGCAATTGCTGGGTCATAGGGTAGTTCTATTTTTAACTTTCTGAGGAATCTCCACACTGTTGTCCAGAATGCCTGCCCCAGTTTGCATTCCCACCAATGGTGTAAGAGGGTTCCCCTTTCTCCACATCCTTGCCAACATCTGTTTCCTGAATTGTTAATTTTAGCCATTCTGACTGGTGTGAGGTGATATTAATTGTGGGTTTGATTTGAATTTCCCTGATGATGAGTCATGTTGAACATTTTTTCACATGTCTGTTAGCCATTTGTATGTCTTCTTTGGAGAAATGTCTGTTCATATCTTCTGCCCATTTCTTAACTGGATTATTTATTTTTTGGGTGCTGAGTTTGATAAGTTCTTTATAGATTTGGGGTACCAGCAGCCCTTTATCCAGTATGTCATTTGCAAATACCTTCTCCCATTCTGTAGGTTGCTTTTTACTTTTATTGTGGCTTTCCTTCACTGTGCTGATGTATTTTATCTTGATGAAGTCCCAACAGTTCATTTTTGCTTTTGTTTCCCTTGCCTCTGGAGACGTGTCTAGTAAGAAGATGCTATGGCTGAGGTCAAAAAGATGCTGCCTGCTTTCTCCTGTAGGATTTTGATGGTTTCCTGTCTTACAATTAATTCTTTTGTCCATTTTGAATTGATTTTTGTGTATGGTGTGAGAAAGTGGTCCAGTTTCATTCTTCTGCATGTCGCTGTCCAGTTTTACCAACACCATTTGTTGAAGAAACTGTCTTTTCCCCACTGAATATTTTTTCCTGCTTTGTCAAAGATGAGTTGGCCATATAGTTGTGGGGTCCATTTCTGAGTCCTCTCTTATGTTCCATTGATTGATGTGTCTGTTTTTGTGCCAGTTGTTCACAATAGTACTGGAAGTCCTAGCCTCAGCAACCAGACAAGAAAAAGAAATAAAAGGCATCCAGATCAGCAAGGAGGAAGTCAAAATTTCACTCTTTGCAGACTACTCTATGTGGAAAGCCTGAAAGAGTCCACTAAAAAATTTCTAGAACTGATACATGAATTCAGCAAAGTCACAGGATATAAAATCAATGGACAGAAACCTGTAGCATTTCAGAAACCTATAGCATTTCTCTGGGCACCTGGGTGGCTCAGTCAGTTAAGTGTCCAACTCTTGATTTCTGGTCAGGTCATGATCTCACAGTTCATGAGCTTGAGTCCTCCTTCAGGGTCTGTCCTGGCAGTACAGAGCCTGCTTGGGATACTCTCTCTCTCTCTCTCCCTCTCTCTCTATCCTTCCCCCACCTCAAAATAAATAAACAAACATTTAAAAAAAGAAATTTGTTGCATCTCTATACACCAATAATGAAGCAGCAAAAAGAGAAATCAAGGAATCAATCCCATTTACAACTGCACCAAAAACCATAAGATACTTAGGAATAAACCTAACCAAAGAGGTAAATATCTGTACTCTGACAACTATTAAAAAACCTATGAAAGAAACCAAAGACACAAAGCAATGGAGAAACATTTTATGCTCAAGCTTGGAAGAACAAATATCATGAAAATGTCGGTACTACCCAAAGCAATCTACACATTTAATGCAATCCCTGTCAAAGTAACACCAGCATTCTTCACAGAGCTAAAATAAACAATTCTAAAATATGTATGTAACCAGAAAAGACCCCAAATATCCAAAGTATGTTGAAAAAATAAAAGCAAAGTGAGAGGCATCACAATTCCAGACTTTAAGCTATATTACAAAGCTGTAACCATCAAGACAGTATGGTCCTGATTCTGCTTTTCGTCTGTTTATTCATTTGTTGTTGTTGTTTAGATTCCACTTACGAGTGAAATCATATGATATTTGTCTTTTCAGTCTGATGTATTTCACTTAGCATTATACCCATCTGTGTTGTCTCAAATGGCACAATCTCATCCTTTTTTGTGGCAGTGTATTACTCCATTGTATATACATACCACATCTTCCTTATCCATTTGTCCATTGATGGACACTTAGGTTGCTTCCATATCTTAGCTATTATCAATAATGCTACAGTAAATGTAAGGGTGCACGTATCTTTTTGAATTAGTGGTATTTTCCCTTGGGGTAAATACCCAATAGTGGAATCATTGGATCATATGGTATTTCTACTTTTAACTTTTTGAGGATCCTCAATACAGTTTTCCATGAGTAAGTCACAATAAAAGGCACAGCATGAGGAATATAATCAATGATATTGTAATAATGATGTAATTGGGACAGATAGTAGCTACATTTGTGGTGAACACAGCTTAATATATCAACTTGTTGAATCACTATGTTGTACACCTGAAACTAATGTAACATTGTGTGTCAACAATAAATAAATAAATAAATAAATAAATAAATAAATAAATAAAAAGTTTCCCTAGCAGAGCAAGTGTCTCCAGATATTATGGATAATCTGAATAATTGTGGCAATAATTAACAATTTCTGAGCATTACCATAGTCCCAAAACTGGAATAAACTTATTACCTGGCCTTATTTTATTTAATCATCCCACATGCCCCATGAGGTAGGTACTAATACCTCAATAATGAAGCTGTCTGGTAGGGATTCACTTTATATTCGTATTATATTTTCTTGTAATATGACAGTGGTTTGGAAATCAAAAAATATTCCTTCCTGGAAAAAAAAAAAAGAAAACATAAGTGTGTAAGCTTTTTAGAACTGTGATAGACTGGGCTGGTTTACCTCTCCCTCTAATCCCCCAGTACAGAAATGCTACATGGAATATAACATAATATATACTCAGCTTGATGGTGGAGAGGAGAATAAGAAATTCCTAGATTCTAGAAGCAAAGAGATAGCTCAAAATCGAAGAAATACAAGTTTGGGTTTATGTCAGAGTAGTCCAGAAGCATCCAGTTCAGAAAGAGGACTAAGGGCTGGGGCTTGAGAATTAACACTTCAGGCTTAGAAAAATAGGGCCTAGCAAATGAAAAATATAAGCCCAAGAAAGCAGAGAGAGATTGTCTTCTGCCTAAGAATTTGAGTAGAGAAATAAAGAATCTCCTGTGAAAAGTCAAAAGTCCAAGTTTACTCCACAGTTGGCTATGGGTCAGAATTTGCACGACTCTTACAGTATGAGAATCCCAGAGCAAGAAATTAATGGTGGAATCTCGTCTTGAAACAGAAAACCTCTGAAATGTAGAAGAAACATGAGTCAATTCTATGAGATTTCCCGTCAAAGTATTAAACAAAACAACACAACCAAATCTAGCAATCTATTTTACCACAAATTATTAACAAATTCAAGGAGAAAACAATTTGTTTATAATAATGTATGGCTTTCAAAAATTGCTACATTCAGCACTAACTTATGAAAAGAAGTCTTGGCAAACTAGGATTTGAGAAAAGGTTTCTTTAACTCATTAATGTCATATACGACCTCCTAAGCAAGCCTCAAATTGGGTGGTGAACATTAGAAGGTTATCTGTAAAGTCTACAATAAAGCATTATCCTCGAGGTCTTAACCAATACAATATGAACAGAAAAATAAGTAATAGATACCAGAAATGGAAAGGAATAAGCAAAGGATACTAATTCAAAGAATTTATTTTCTACATAGAAAAGCCATGATTACCTATAGACACAGCATCAGAATAAACTAGAGTTCAGCATTGCTAGTTATAATGTTAACAGGTTAAAAAATGGAACTTCTAGGTCTAGTTTGATAAGAAACTTCCAAGGTGTTTTCCAGAGTGACTGTACCATTTGACATCAGCAATGAATGTGGAATCCAGTTTCTGCACAACCTCACCAGCGTTTGATGTTGTCACTCTTTTTTATGTTAGCCATTCCAGTAGGTGTAGAGTGACATCTCATTGTGCTTTTAATTTGCATTTCCCTAATGGCTCACAATGCTGAACATCTTTTCATGGGCTTATTTGTCATATGTATACTCTCTTTGGTGAAATGTCTGTGCATATCTTTTGCCCATCTTTTTATTAAAATGTTTGTTTGATGCTGAGTTTTGAGAGTTCTTCATGTATTCCAGACACTAGCCCTTTGTCAGATATTTGATCTGCAATTGTTTTCTCCTGCCCTATAACTCATCTTTTCATTCACTTAACAGGTCCCTCATGGAGCAGAAGTTTTTCCTTTTGATCATGTCCAATACTTCTATTTTTTTTCCTTTTGTGGATCATGTTTTGGGTACCAAGTGTAAAAATTATTTCCCAAGTCTATGCTCTGAAGATTTTCTCCTAAGTTTTCTTTTCAAAGTGTTATAGCTTTGCATTTTTAAGCTTAACTCTATGATCAACCTTGAGTTCACTGTTGTATAAGGTGTAAGGGTTAAGGTCTGGGTTGGTTTCTCCCTCCTCTGGCTATCCAGTTGTTCCAGCACCATTTATTGAAAAGACTATCACCCTTCCACTGACTTGGAAAGACAACTGAGCCAAAACTAAGACAGTTTTGAAAAGGAAGAATAAAGTGGGAGGATTCACTTTACCCAATTTCGAGATGTGTTACATAGCTACAGGAATCCAGGTTGTGTGGTCCTGGCAGAGGGAGAGATGCATACATCAATGGAATAGATTAGAGAACCTAGAAATAGCCCCACACAAGTATGACCAGATGATTTGTGACCAAGCTGCCAAAGCAATTCAGTGGCAACAAAATAAAGGAAGCTTCATCCGAAACCTCACACCTTAGACAAAGATGAACTCAAAATGGATCATAGATGTAAACATAAAACCTAAAGCCGTTAAACTTTGAGAAGAAAACATGGGAGAAAATCTTGAGAATCCAGGGCTTGGTTAAGAGTTCCTAAATATGACACCAAAAGCCCAGTCTGTAGAAGGAAAACCTGATCAATTCATCCTCATCCAAATTAAAAAATTTCCCTCTGAGACAGATCTGTTAGGAGGATGAAAGGATAAACTACAGAGTGGGAGAAAATCTTCACAAGCCCCATCTCTGAAAAAGGACTGGCGTCTAGGATATTTTTAAAACTTTGAATACTTTAGTGAAAAAAACAATGCAATTAGAAAGTAAGCAAAAGACATGAATGAATGTTTCACCAAAGAAGATAAATGAATGGCAAATAAGCACATGAAAAGATGCTCAACATCACTAGCTACAGGGGGAAATTAAAATTAAAACCATGATGAGATATCACTAACACCTGTTGGAACAGCTAACATGAAAAATAGTGATAGTGACAAATGCTAGTGATTTATGGACAAACTGGATCTCTCCTACATTGCTAGTGGGAATGTAAAATAGTCTGGCCACTTTGCATAAGTTTGACAGTTTCTTTAAAAAACTAAATGTACACTTACTAAATGATCCAGCAATTATAATCACAGGAAGCTTATCGCAGAATAAATGAAAGTGCATATCCACACAAAAACAAACACAAATATTCGTAGCAATTTTATTTATAATAGGCAAAATTGGAAATTATCAAAATGTCCCTCAATAGGAAAATAGTCAAAAGGCAGTACATCCATATCATGAACACTGTTGAGAAATAAACTATTGATGCACAAAACTTGGGTGGATCTCAAGGGCATTAAGCTTCATGGAAAAAACCCAACCTAAAAAGGTCACACATTGTGTGATTTTGTTTATATTATATTCTCAAAATGACAAAATTACTTATAAAGGAAAACTGATGAGTGGTTTCCCAGAGCTAGGAATCATAGGGGGAATAGGGTAAGGGTGGCTATAAAGGAATGGCATGAAAAAGATCTTTGTAGTAATGGAATAATGCCATGTCTTGATTGCAGTGGTGATCACACAAATATACACATGTAATAAAATGGCATGGAATTATATACAGTTATTATACCAATGTCAATTTCCTGACTTTGATATTAATAGATAGATACAGTTATGAAACAGGGTGAAGTGTACAGGGACCTTACTATCTTTACAGCTTCCTGTTAATTTATAATGATTTCAAAATAAAAAGTTAAAAGTCTATCAAATAACCAGTATCTTTTTCTCTAGTATGTGAAATCCCTCAGTAAATGTGGTATTATTATAACAGCAACATTATTATAATCAAATATCTAGTCAGCAATGTAAATGGCAAAGTTACTTTTCTGCTGGGTTAGGAAATACTGGGGTTAGCTAGAAGTGGAATGGTCAATCAGAGTTCTCAGCCACACGAGTCACAGATATTAAAAGCAGCATGGTTTATTTAATTGGTTTCTAAGCTGATTTTAAAGCCTCACAGTCCAGGGTGTGCATCCAGGCTCCACCCCTTTACTGGGTATCTCTTTGGGCAACTCCTATAAACGTCACTAATAATAGTAGCATGGATGCTTTGCTCATTTCAAACCTCAGCACCCAGCATAGCATCTGGCGCCAAATGGAGTCGCAATAAATAATTGTGGACTTGAGTGTCTTGATCTCTCTGAACCTCCATTCCCTCTACTGCAAAATTATTGTTTTTTTCCCCTCTGTTTTCTGTTCACCACCTGTTGCCTCCAAGAAACTGGCATTTTCAAAAGCCACATTTACATATGAGATTGACAAGATTAACACATTTATTGGTCTATTGTGCAAAGGGAGATAATCACAATGCTAAAAAAAAATTGGCAAAGGCAGATTTTTAATCACAGCTGTCTTAGAGTCTGCAAATGGGGTTTCTGACCCACAGTCAGAAGGTCAAGTACTTTGACTTGTTGTAGAGGTGACTAACCTCTAGTTACCTCTATTCCCTCTTGGGAAAGCTTTCTTGGAATGACTGCTGATTTGGACAGCTAGTCAACCTCTGGCAAGTCAGCCATCAGGCCTTGGATTTTTTTTTTCCTTATAGTTCTTTCTTTTCCTCTCCTTATATATTTTTTCTTTTCTCCATTCTTCTATTTCTTTATTTCCCACCTGAGAAGTATAATCAATTATTTGTATAAGTCAGAACCACAGAAGTAGAACAATCTTTGGATCTTCAGTCTCATTAAACTTACAAGAACTGAGAACCTGACAGCAAGACAGTTTTCTGAACTCACATCTCAGGTCAATAGCAGAGTTGGAAATGCAGGTTGTGGTCTCTAGCAACCAATCCATACATAGTTCATTTACTCCGAACTATCTCCAAGAATCTCAGATCCAAAATGCTCATTTGGAAACTGGTCAGGTTCATTCCTTATAAAGTTAAAAAGATGTCAAGCTAGGCTCATTGCAGCCTTTCTTTTGAGATGAGAGAAGGTAAAAGCTATCTGTGCAATGTGGTGCACACATCCATACCTGCAATGCCCAGTGTTCAGGACACATGTTATAATTCACTGGGATAAAACTAAAGGAGTTGGAGGAAGATGACCTTGTCTATCCTACAAAATAAATCACTTTAAAATAAATATGTATAATGAGCAAAATTATTTCAAAAATGGACAACATTCACTGTGGGTAGAATGTGGGGAAAAGGATACTCTTGACTACTAGTAGATGGATAAATTAATACAGTCTTTTGGGAGCACTACCTAGTAAAATTAAAACCACATATAATTATAAACATAACAAAGTACATACAGGATCTGTATGCTGAAATCTGAAAACTAAAAAACAAACAAACAAAAACCAGCTCATGAAAGAAATCAAAGGAAGCCCAAATAACTGGAACGATGTCTCGTGTTAATGGATCATAAGACTCAACATAGTAAAGATGTCAGTTCTCTTCAAATTGATCTATAAATTTAGCACAACTCCAATAAAAATCCCAGCAGGATTTTTCATAGACAGATAGGCTTATTCAAAAATTCATAGGGTAGGGCACCTGGGTGGCTCAGTTGGTTAAGTGCCCAACTTCAGCTCAGACCATAATCTCATAGTTCATGGATTCAAGCCCCACATCAGGCTCTGTGCTGATAGCTCAGAGCCTGGAGCCTACTTTGGATTCTGTGTCTCCCTCTCTCTCTGGCCCTCCCCTACTCATGCTTTGTCTCTATTTCTCTCTCAAAAATAAATAAACTTAAAAATTTTTTTTAATTCATAGGGAGAAGCAGTGGAACTAGAACAGTTAAAACAATGTTTAAAAGAAGAAAGTTAAGGAACTGCACTACCCAATTTTAAGACTTCTTAGAAAGCTTTAGTAATTAAGACAGTGTGGTATTGGTGGAAGAGTAGACCCATACATCAATGAAATAGAATAAGCTTGAGAAATTTTATTTTTAACAAAGGTACGAAAGGAATTCAATGATACTCTAATTGAATATCCATTAAAGGGAAGTTCAAACCGTACCTCACACCATAAAAAAGTTAAAAAATAATAATTAAGAATCAATCACAGACCTAAACATAAAAGATAAAACTGTAAAACTTAGAGAAAATCATAGAAGAAAAATCTTTGTCAGCTGGGTTCAGCAAAGAGTTCTTAGATATTACACCAAAATTATGATCCATGAAAGAAAAAAAAGGATAAACTGAACTACATCAAAAATTTAAATTTTACTTTGCAGAAGGCATTGCTAAAAGATTAAAAAAACAAGATACAGACTAGGATAAAAATATTTTCAAATCATATCCAACAAATAATTTTCATGCAGAATACATAATCTCAAAACTCAACAGTAAGAAAACAAACAACCCAATTTAAATATGAACAAAAGACTAAAACAGACACTTCACCAAGATGTTCAACATCATTAGCCACAAGTAAAATGCAAAACCACAATGATATATCATCACAAATCTATTATAACAGCTAAAAATTTTTTTTAAAATGCTGACAATACCAAGTACTGGTGACAATGCAGAGAAACTAGACATCTTATCCATTGCTGATGAGAATGCAAAATGGTACAGCTGTTCTGGAAAATTGTTTGTAAATTTCTTACAAGCTTAAAGATACATTAACACAGGGCCCAATAATCCCATTCCTGGGTATATACCCTGGAAAAATGAAAATTTACGGTCATACAAAAACCGTAAACAAATATTTATAGTTTCTTTTTTCATAATTGCCCCAAGATAGAAACAATCAATGTCATTCAGTGGGCGAGTGAATAAACACACTATGGTTCATTCATACAATAGAACACTGCTCATGAATAAAAAGGAATGAACTACTAATATGTAAAGTAATTACGTGATGATTTTGATGAATCTCAAAAGCATTATGCTGAATACAAAAAGTCAGCCTCAAAAGATTACATACTGTATGATTTCATTTCATATATGTCATTCTTGAAAAGCCAAACTATACCTGTGGAGAACAGGTGTGTGCTTGACAAATCTTACAGAGGTGGGGCAGGGTATGACTATAAAGGGATAGCAGAAGGGGGATTTAGGGTTGGTAGAACTTTTCTGTATTCTGGTTGTATTGGTGGCTACACAAGCTTTAGAAATGCCCCCCCCCAAAAGGTCAATTTCCCTTTTTAAATATTAAAAATAAGTTTTAAAACTGCATACCACTCATGGACCTAGCCAATGATCATCAAAGGATGACTGGAAAGTTTACAAAGAATGCTTAGGCTATTAATTCCTGAACCCAGCCAGTGGTGAGGGAAACGGCAAGTCAAAGGAATAAAAAAATAGGCTCACTTTGGACGTTTTCACAGAACATTCACTATGTGAAGAAATACAGCAATATTTACAAAATCTTGAGGAAAAAAATATGGCCCAAGAATGTTGATATCACCAAATCACCATTCAAGTATAAAAGCAAAATATGAATATTCTTTAGCAGCATCTCTTTATAATTCTGCAAATATAATATGTCAGCATAATCTGATTTTTTAAATTTAATGTTCAGTATTTATGCTTGTTTAAACTGCTAATTCATGTCTCATAAATTTGAGTGAAGTCTCAATCATTGATTCATCAAACATTGCTTCTTTTATTCTCTATTCTTTCCTACTAGATGTACATTGAAACTTCTCACCCTATCTTTATTTTTCTTAATTTCTATTTAATATACTTTATTTTCTTTGTATGCAGCATTCTGGATAATTTCCTCAGAATTGGCTCCAGTTCACCAATCCTCTGTTTAATTGGGTCTAATCTGCTGATTAATTCAACCATTGCTTTTTGTCTTTTGTTTCTTTTTAAAAAATATTTATTCATTTTTGAAGAGGGAGTGCAAGCAGGGAAGGGGCAAAGAGAGAGAGGTGAGTAGAAGATCCGAAGCAGGCTCTGTGCTGACAGCAGCAAACCTGACATGGGGCTCAAACTCATGATCTGTGAGACCATGACCTGAGCCAAAGCCAGACGCTCAACTGACTGAGCCACCCAGGTGCCCCCGTCTTTTCGTTTTTTAATCTATCATACTTTTTTCATTTTTAGGAGTTCTGCTATTTTCTTTTTCAAATCTACTAGGAATTATGAAATATTTATATTTTCATTTTCTAACTCCTTTATAGCTTTAATCATTTTAAATATATTTATTTTATAATTACCATCAAAAAGACCAATTGTATAAAATGTGGGATGTCCTAATTGTATTGCTTATTGTGTCTGCTGACTTGCTCTTCCTTGGTGTGTTGTTTCTCCGTGTGTGTTGTAACTTTTTGTTGTGGACCCATCTTTATCAGAACTTCATCTGTGGGAATCCTTTGCTGTCTTGGGTGGGTGACATTTCCTGCACCTGGGTGGCCCAGCCAGGTAAGCATCTGACCTTGGCATGGGTCATGAAGTCATAGTTCATGAATCTGAGCCCCAAGAGGGGCTCTGCACTGATAGGCCAGAGCCTGCTTCAGATTCTCTGTCTCCCTCTCTCTCTGCCCTTCCCCTGTACAGGTACACAAGTGTGCTCATCCTCTCTCTCTCTCTCTCTCTCTCTCTCTCTCTCTCTCTCAATCTCTCTTGCCTGCTCTCAAAAATAAATAAGCATTTTTTTTAAATTGTCACCACCCAAAACCACTTACATAATATCTCAGTTTGGCAGGTCCTAGAGGGCATGGGTAATACAAATGTTAATCCTATACCTACATGAGAGTAGATCTCTGATTATAACTTCTTAAGGGGGATTTTCCACACTGAGAGCAGAAGCCACACAGTTTTCCTTATTATCTCCTTAGGCTGGTGGACAGATTTTTCTAATACATGTTTTCACTGAGGATCTAGCTATTTGAGGGTCCTGCCTTCAGTGGCTGTCTCATTTGCTATTAACCCTCTCAGGGTGCCAAAGGCATGCATTTTATCTCCATGTGGCTGTTGAAACCCAATCCTCTTAGCAGTAGAAACTAAAAAGGAAAAGGAAGACTACATCACACTGTGGTTTTCAGTTCCCTCTTCTTTTTAACCCCAGAGATATCCTTTTAAACTCAGCAATGTCTTTAAAAGGATGTCTGATACACTCAATCAATACATTAAATGACTTGTAATTCAAAGATTTTCAGATTTTCTAATTTATTAAATTGCTAGAAATGTAAGTTCTCAGGAAAACTAGATCAAATATAAAACTATGTAGTAAATACAGTACTTTGTAGCTCTTCTTTTAAAAACACACACACAAACCTCCACATAATCTTATCTGTGTGTGTAGGTATGTTTGTATGTCTAAAAATTGATATGCCAGACTCTAAGTGATTATTTTGCGAGAAATTAATGGGAAGTCAGGGACCAGATATAGGGGGACAAACTTTTATTCTTCAAATTTATGTGTTGCTTAAATGTTTTAAGAATGTTTTTATGTAATGTAAATACATTTTTTAAATTTCATCATGAATTTAATCAAAGACAGGCAACATATATACCACCAGTGGGACATCTTTAGAAGGGGAAAAGGAACATTTCCCCAACACTTTAGCTAGGTGATAAAGGCTTTTGCATTTCTATGAGCCAGATATGTTTTAGCTGTAATAAAGGGAAAAAGCATTTATTTACCAGCATTCTGTTTAGGGCATATACTTTCCTTTGTTTAGAAGAATATTTTAATATGTATTTGGGTTAGAAGATGAATCTCACCCCACCAACCATCACACACACCCTTGAACAGGAGGTGACACTGCTCTGCATGATAGCACAAGGACAATTTGGATCTCCTGAGAGAACCCAGAGGAAGTCCTCATGTGTCAAACAGGTATCCAGAATGCCTCCTAAAGTGGCTTGAGAATCTAGAATAACGCAACAGTTCTTAAACCTTAGCGTAAATCAGAATCACCTGGAGTGCTCCTGGAACACTCGAAATGTGAGGTAAAACCAGAGGTACAGATGAATGGTGGCAAAGCCTGGGACAAGGGGCAGGGTGACTACCAAGCATCTAGGGAGAGATGGAACTCTTCTCTGTCTTGATCTTGGCGATGCTTATGTCATGGCATGAGTGTATTAAAACTCTACAAGATGCATGCTAGGGGCACCTGGGTGGCTCAGTCAGTTAAGTGTCCAACTCCTGATTTCTGCTCAGTCATGATCTCACAGTTCCGGAGTTCGAGCCTCAGGTTGGGCTCTGCGTGCACAGTGTAGAGCCTGCTTGAGATTCCCTTTCTCCCTCTCTCTGCCCCTCTCTGCCTCTCTCTCTCTCAAATAAATAAACTTAAAAAAAATGCATGCTGAAAGAGTTGGATTTTACAATATGTAACTTGTCATAAAAATCGGCATAAAATACACACACACACACACACACACACACACACACATTATGGGCTGTACCCACAGAGAAGTTCTGTGGAGGGGCTTGAGAATATGCATTTCTAAGAAGCTCCCAGGTGGCATTGTTGCCATTGCACTGGCCCTATTTTGAGAACCATGGGTCTGGTCCAGGGTAGCTAAGCATTATTATTGTTGTTGTTGTTGTTATATATTTTTTGCATGTGCTGTTCCCTCTGCCTGGAATGCTGTTCCCCCAGATATCCACAAGATTAATTCCCTCACTTGTTTCAGGTCCATACTCAAAATTCATCTTCTCAGAGAGGTCTTTCTCTTTTTTTTATGTTTTATTTATTTTGGGGAGAGAAAGCATAAGTGGGGGAGGGGTAGAGAGAGGTGGGGGAACAGAGGATCAGAAGTGGGCTCTGCACTGACAGCAGAGAGCCTGATGTGGGACTCAAACTCAAGAAGCATGAGATCATGACCTGAGCTGAAGTTGGATGTTCAACTGACTGAGCCACCAGGTGTCCCTCAGTGAGGCCTTTCTGACCATTGCATCTAAACCTGTACCCTCACTTCTAACACATCTCCCCTTCCTGTTTTATTTTCCTCCATAGCTTATTAGCCCCCAGTATACCATATATTATACTTATTTTTCTTACTTATTAATTGTCTGCCCCAACTAGAATAAAACCTCCATGAGGACAGGGATTTTTGCCTGTTCTTTCCCTGCCTCCAGTGTCTACAACGGTACTCACCCTATAGCCACACTCAGTAAACGTCCTGAATTAAAGGTGAAATAATTATTAACACCACAACTACGACAACACTAATAAAAATTCACCTGCCTCCATTTGGGATCCTCAGAATACAGCATTTGATCTTCATGCCTCCCCACATTGAAAGAAAACCCCCTTAAAATATAATGTAACACTGAGAAAAATTGGCTTTGGGGTCAAAGAGTAAGAGAGTTGTACTTTAGCTCTGTACTGAGCATTGTTGAACAATGCATCTAGGGTTTGTGAGCTTGGTTTTGTCAGCTATAAAACGGGGTTGGTACTACCTCTCTCTTTAAATGGGCTGATGTGTGTAGTATTATACAGGGAATGGCACATAGCTAGTACTCAGCAGTTGGTAATGATTGTTCTTTATTATAATTATTATTATTATTATTGTTGAGAGAGAGAGTGAGCACATGAATGGGGGGCAGGGCCAGAGGGAGAGAGAGAGAGATTCGTAAGCAGGCGCCACACTGAGCTTGATCAGCCGGGCTCGATCCCCCATCCCTGGAATCATGACCTGAGCCAAAATCAAGAGTCGGACGCTTAACCAACTGAGCCACCCAGGTGCCCAAGTAGTGACTCTTCTTAACCTCCCTCCGGCACCTGGGGCTAGAACTGGTTCAAAGTGCCTGGGCTAACTGGACCTCCCAGCACATGTTCTCAGCTGTTCTCAGCTTCAGGGCAGGGGTTCATCAAAGATGGGTTCAAAACAGAGAACATATTACTCCTCCTCCATAAACATCTATAGAGGAGTCTCCTTTCTCTTCAATACTATTGAGCAAGACACTTGCCTTCTCTGAGCCTCGGTTTCCTCACCTGTACGATGGGGTTAATTGCTGCTGCCAAGATTGAGTCTTGCAGACTCAGCAAAAGAGTGAAAGCAGCTAGCACCCAGTAAATCTCCCGTCAACACTGGTGGGCCCAATGCTTGCTCACTCCAGCCACCTCCTTAGAGGTCCTGAGATCATCAGGAGCGCTGTGAAACCTGCATGGCAAGGGGAGGGCAGAGCCCCCCTGGCCAGCTCAGAGGCCTTGATGGTTGCCTCCTCTGCCAAGCACTAGCTCCTAAAGGATGCTCCTGGCCCCAGAGAGATACGTGCTGCCCCCCACTCCCCACCCAACCAGGACAGTTGTGGAGCACGTCAGAATCACAGCTCTCCTCTTCTGAACTGTATCACTGGACTTCTGGAGCCTTCTGGAGGTGCAACACTGGTGCCTTGGGTAATTTAGATACCGCTGTACTGCTTGACCTTCTCTTCTCTGCCAAGTACCCACAGATTCCCGATGAGCTCAAGGGGTGTTCCGTGAGCCCCCACCCCAACTTGTGTGGGGTCAGTATGTAGTGTGGGAGAGACTCCTCTGTAAATTGAGGAACAGTTGGCTGGCATCTTTTTCTGCGATTCCTGAGAGATCGGAAGCCAGTCCCCTCAAATCCCACACCTTCGTTTCTGCCACGGGGTTTGTCAATCCCAGAACTCACAGACCGAAGGAAGAGTCCAAAAACAAACAAACGCCCAGCACAAGAGGAAGAGAAATTGCTGGGTTTTCCTCACTTACAAGACTTTGCACTCAGTCCAGGGCCTTTGAGGGATGGATGGATGGATGGATGGATGAATGGATGGATAGATAGATAAATAAAATATGTTCTCTTCCTGACCCAAGTTGTGTAGAGTCTCTGGTGAACAGGAGGCGGTCAGCAAGGTATCAAATACCACGCAGGTGACTAAGAAATGATGCGGGGGGGGGGGGGGGGGGGCACATGCTCATGCGCTCTCCTGCCAGGCTCAGCCCACAGCAGCTGTGGTCCTTTCCCATAGAGAACTCTGCGGCAGCTGCTGAAAGCAGGATGCTGGGTTACTTTTCATGGTCCGTTGGACTTAGACATGCAGATATATAGAGTCACTGTTTTCCTTCACAGCTGAGACATGGCTGATGATGATGTTATTTCCCACACAGGCAGATTAAAATACTGGGGATAATGATGTAGTCTAGCAGCAGACCCAAGAGGCCCCTCAGGCTCTGGGACCCAGAACAAAGCAGGCTGGCAGAGGGGCCCTGGTGTGTTCCTCCAGCTCTTGGAGAGCGGTTTCCTTCCTAAAGCCTCTCCTGCTTCCTTGGGCCACAGGAGGGTTTAGTGGTGGCTTTTCCACCCACAAAAGGAGAAGTAAAACCAAACGTGAAGTTACAGGTATATCCGGACCCTATGTCTTGGGACTTGTCTCTTCTTCCAAATGCTCATACACAGAATGCCTGCTGTTCACGCAGAGTGGTGAGAGGGAGTGGGTTCTGACTTGAATAATTTTCCACCCACTTCCTCCTGCCCTCTCCTTTCTCCTTATGCAATGCTTCCTCCCTCCCACCAAATTCTCCCTCCTCTACCCAGACATGCTGACCCACCCAGACCTGCACTCCCATCCGTGTCCTGGGTCCCGGTTCTCCTGTCTCCTCTGTATGCCCACCCCTACTCACAGTCCATACCACTGCTGGAAGGACTTCCTGAGGAATGCAAACCTGGACATGAGCTCGGATGGGTGGCTGGGTGGTCTGAGAACCAGCTCACCTCTCTTATACACTCAAGTCTCTCGAGGCTCCAGCAATACTGCCCCCCCACACACACACACACACCTGCCCTGCTGTGTGCTGACCCCTTTGCCCGGTGTCCTCCCTTCCCACTACTATTTTGCCTGGTTCTCTGTTGCTTGCCTTTCAAACCAAAGCTCAGAAGAGCCTTCTCCAACTCCCTCCTTTCCCCTTAGTCCAGCTTGGGTCTCTTTTCTTTGTACTAAACTGTGGTCTGCAGGCCAAATGGGGCCTGCCATCTGTTTCTATAAATAAAGCTTTACTGGAACTGAGCCACACCCATTCATTTCTATATTGTCTAGCTGCTTTCGTGCTGTAACAGCAGAATCACGTGGTTGCCACAGAGACTATATGTCTGGCAAAGCCTTAAAGTCTGGCTCTCCGCAAGAAAAGTTTACCCACCCCTGTTCTAAAACCCTGCATCATAACACATGCTGCATTGTACCAAATCTCTCCCTTTTTACAGTCATCTCTGTACCGTGTTGGAAACTTCTGAAGTGGATGATCTCAGTCTATCCACTTTTCACCAGAGCAGGGTGGCTAACCGTCCAATGCTGACGTCACCCTGGTTGAGTTGGTATGCTGACTTCCTTACCTACCAGCTCTGTGAACCCGAGCAAGTTGCTTAACATCTTTGGTCCTGTTTCCCCACAGATAAAATAGAGATAACAGCAATACCCACCTCAAAAGCTTGTTAAGAGTATTAAATGAGTTAAATGTAAATTTCTTATTATAGTGCCTAACACATGGACAATAGTATAGTACTATATAGTATAGTACAATAGTACTATATAAGTGCTGTTATTACTATTAGGATCATTGTTTTCAACCCCAGATGCTAGCAGATGGTAAGTCTTCAATAGATACATTTGAAGTTGAACTACTATCTTGGTTTACATCTGCAGAAAGCCAGCAAATCAGAAAACCATCTAACGTCGACATCTCTAGCTTTTAATCCAAAACCATATTATCATTGCTTACTGTTCAATCCATAAGTACTGTCCTTCTCCTCTCTTTCCTTTGTTCTCACTGCTGACCAACACCAAATCCTGTCCATACTAACTCTAGGACATGTGCCAAATCATGTCTATACCTCCCCATGGGTGGTAGTCCATGGATGGATCCCCAGGATGGTAGTCATCCTGGTCTGAGTCACGGTCATCTTTAGGCTACCTCAGTAGCTTCTGTATCAGTTAGCTTTTGCTGTATGACAAACCATTCAAACCTTAGTGGCTTAAAACAAAACCAGTTATTTAGCTCAGAATCTGTGGGTCAGCAACCTGGGCTGAGCTTATCTGAGGGGCTCTTGTGGTCTCTGCTAAGCTCATTTGTGTATGTAGTAAGCTGCTGGACTTGGCTGGAACTGGCTGGTCTAGGATGGCCTCCGCTGGGAGGCCATGTGGCCATCCTTCCTTCAACAGGTCAGCCCAGGCTCATTCACATAGCCATTGGATCAGGTTCTAAGAAAGCGTGTGTGGTCTCTTGAGCCCTAAGCTTGAGCATACTGTGACTTCCACCCCATTCCATGAACAAGGAAAGTAGCAAGGCCCACACAGTTTCAAACAGTAGAGAAACAGACTCCACCGTTTGATGGGAAGAACTGAAAAGTCACACCACAAGAGGCATGGAGACTGGAGGGTGGAGAAGCGGGACAGTTGTGCCCATTTGTGCAAACCATAAACAATAGCCTCCTCACTGGGCTCCCCATTGTCCCTTTACTGTGACTCCAATCCAGGTTCTGCATAGGAGCCAGAGTGACCTTTTAGATCAGATTGGGTCACAACGTTGCCTTCACACCCATGCCCCTAAAATTTCAATTTAGATAGCTCACCCTGGGGTACCTAGGTGACTCAGTCGGTTGGGCATTTGACTCCTGATTTTGGCTCAGGTCATGATCTCACATTGCAAGACCCGCATGAGGCTCTGTGCTGACAGCATGGAAACTGCTTGAGATTCTCTTTCTGCCTTCCCCTGCTCACTATCTCTCTCTCCGCCCCCCTCTCTCTCAAAATAAATAAACTTTTTAAAAAATTTAAATAAAATAAATACTTTACCCTGAGAGATGGCCTCCCAATTTAAATGAGCCTCACCATCTTGCTTTATTCTCTTCCTAGCATGATTTCATTCTCCAAAGTATCCTTGTGTATTTTTCCATTGTTCCTCTCTGTCCACCCAAAATGGAAGCTCCGTGAGAACGGGGGCCTCCTTTATCTTGGTGGTAGGCTCAAAGTGTAAACTGGCTTCCAATTCATAGTAAATGTTCAATAAAGAATTGTGCAAAAGATGAGTCATGCCATGTGCCATTTTCTGCATTAGTACCTTATGCCCATTACCTCATGTATTCCAAGCAGCCAACCTGTGAGGTAAAAACCCTTGACCCAATTTTACAGTTGGAAAAATCAAAACTCAGAGGGGTTGGTTGATGTTCTTTTTTAAACTCTAAGTCATTCTTAGCAGTGGTTCTCAATTCTTCTCGGCTGCTTTACGCTTACTTCTAATGGTGTATTTTCCTGTGGATGTGTCCTTTTTTGGTTTCATTCCATTTTGTATTTTAGAGCACAGAATTGATGGAATCCAACACTTGGTGCAGGATGCTTTTTTCTTTGGAGGGAACGTTTTCTTCTTAACTTTGGAAAGTTGGCCTTTTAAAATAGAAATGTCCATATACTATTGATTTCATACACCGTCCACCCCCAGACTCGAGGCTGAGGCTGTCCACGACACAAGGCACATAACATGTGTTGGTAGGGATGATGCATATTAGGATACCTTTGGTTCTTAAAGAGGTGAGTTCACTGGGGATCATCCTCACACCACAGATGGAAAAGCAGAGGGCAAGAGATGGGTGGAGACATGACCAAGGCTACCTGGTAACTGCTGCCACTTACTGGCAGATTATACCAGAAGCTAGGTCTCTCATGCCATATACGAGCCCTTCCATTCTCTGATGTTTCCTTCCTTTTCCAAAGCAAGTGGAGGAGATCAGCGGACCAAAGACAAGCACTAAGGTACTTTAAGTATTTTTCCTTTATCCTTCCTTTGAAATGACCCATTTCCTTGAAATTCCCTCCAGTGCCAAACAATGGACACCTCTATGTGACTAAAGTCCTTCAAAGTACTTAGAGCTAATGAGTCCAAGTTACATTTCCATGCAATAGAGCATACCACCAATGTGTGTTAGGGACATTCTGCACGTAGGGTCCTAAATTACATCATAACCTGTGGTTACTGCCAAACGTCCATGGTGCCACACTATTGGAGCATCCCCTTATCTTCGTACTACCACCACCCTTTTAATTCAAGACACCAACATCGTGAACCTGAGCTCAATGCTCACTCCTCACCATCACCCCCCAACACTTTATTCCCTTCCTTGCTCACTCCCCAAAATCAGGCAAAGCATCTCCATCCTGCCTTTGTTTACAGCCTTCCACTGGCTTTCTTCTCTGAGAATAAAGGTAAAATGTCTTGGTGTGGTTCTGGAAGCCAGATAAGCTGGTCCTCCTCCATGTTGGAGCCACATTTCCCACTGTTGACCTCACTCTCTCCTCTGAGGCTGCAGGAGACCTCTTTAGTCTTCACCACATGTGCTGCTTCTTCCTGACTCAGCCCTCCCTCTTCTCTGCTGTCATCTTGCCTTCCCAGCCTTCCCTTGACTACTCATCACCTAGAAAATTTCTAGTCAACCTTCTTTCCTCAGCTCAGTGTCACCCCCTCAGGGACATCTTCCCTGAATCCCCAGCTGCATCAGTCTCCCCAGTATATCTGCTCATTTCATGAAGAGTGCTTACCACAACTACGTGTTTATGCCCATGATTATTTGCTTGATGTCTGTCTCCTCCATTAAGTTGTAAGTTGTAAGCAGTTTGAGGGAAGCAACCATGGATCTTTTGTTGATAGGTGTATTTCCAGAGCCTAACACTAACACTCTAGCTGGAACACAGAAGAACTTTAATATTTCTGGAAGGAAAGAAGGAAGGATGGAAGGAAGGAAGGAAGGAAGGAAGGAAGGAAGGAAGGAAGGAAGGAAAGGGAAGGAGGGAGGGAGGAAGAAGGAAAGAAGATGCTTCTTTTGGGGCTTTCCAATCACTATAATCTGTTGGTTTGACAGGAGTAACAGGTACATAGGCCAATCAGAATAAGGAGAATGGACAGGTCCCAGAGGAAGACAGTAATGTCCAGTGGTAACAGTAAGAGTCTAGAGTCATGTGCTCTCTGTGTTATCACTGAGCCTTGGCTCCAACATCCATAAAAAGGAGATGATGATGATGATCATCATCATCATCATCATCCCACAAGGAATCATTTTTTTTCTAAACATGCAGAGAACAGTATGAAAACCTTTCCTCAAGGTATCGTCAAGATCCTCCTAAGGTCCAAGGACAAACAGCAGCCAAGCTTTACAACACTTTGGGATGCTAATCCCATGCTTACTAAGGATTCCGTTCTCCTTGCCGCCTTCCCTCTCCTCCTCTGCCCCTTCTCCCCATCCCTTCCCCCTCCTCTCAGGTTCTTGCTTAGTAACCAAATCTGTCTAACAAATGGGTGTACCTTCAAAATCATTCTACATGTTCTCATCTTATTCAGTTCTCCCTCTCATTCCTAACTGCCCACAGCATTGCCAATTAGGCACTTCCTTTCCCAAAAGGCTCTCTTACTCCCCAGGAGTGGGACAGAAATATCACTCCCATTTCAAAATCTAGAGCACCATTTTGCCACCTCCACCAAAGACACATATCAACACTCCTCTTCATTTTCCCTTTTCTCCTTCCCACATCCTTGCCCCATTTTACTTTGACATCATCCATTCCTTTCTGCTGCAATGAACTTCGGAATTCCAAACCAACCTGGAAAAGGCAGACAAGCCATCTTAGCCATGTTGCTTCCCCTTACTGCACCCTGGTTTGCTTGTGTGTTACAAGAGCTGTAGGAAAAATGGAACTGGCTCCTCACATGGCAGTTACAAGGATGAAATGAGATAAGATGCATAAAGTGTCAAGTATGTTTGACACACAGTAGATGTTCAGTAAGTGTTGGTTCCCATTCCTTTCACTGTGTGGATATTTTCTAAAGTACAAGTCAGTAATTATGCCTGACAAATGAACAGAATATCTAAAATTAGGGCCCTTCAGCAGAACCTGTACAATCACCCATCTGTGGTTTCTGGCCAGCAACGGGGTGCAGCTTCCATCCTGTGTCAGTGCCGGGCCATTCTCCCTATCTCCTCTCCTCTCAGAAAGATCCTTGGATGAGATTACAATCTTCCCAAGGAAAGGAATCTGGTCATGCTCAACTTTGTGCCTGGCCCAGTGCCTGACAGGTACTGCACTCTAAAAAGGTTTTCTGGGAACCAGCCCAAGGTTGACTGGTGCCTCTGCAGTTAGCTAGAAGGGATCATGACTCTAATTACAGACTTAGCAGCCGGGCTATGTGGTTGTCTCCCAGGACAGGCAACAATTCCCTGTAAAAAGTTCTTTGCTACATCCTCAATAAAGAGTAACAAGGGAAGCTTAATGGGACAGTATTTAGAGTCTGGCAGAGAAGCCTACAAATATGAATCCCACAATCCACTGCATTCAGTCATTCCCAATAGGTCTTTTTTTCCATTAAAGTCAGGCTTTAAGAAGACCACCTGTGCATGAATTTGTAAATAGGTATAACCTACCCCCTAGAAGCAAGATTCTGGCAGTCAGAATGGACCACACCAGTCATCAGAACATAGCCGTCATCAAGTTCTTTTTTTTTTTAAGTCCCCAAATTAGATGTTGGCCACTTTATTTTTTTTTCGTATTTACCTGAGGGCCTTATACTTTTTTAATATGAAATTTATTGTCAAATTGGTTTCCATACAACACCCAGTGCTCATCCCAACAGGTGCCCTCCTCAATGCCCATCACCCACTTTCCCCTCCCCCCCCACCTCCCCATCAACCCTCAGTTTATCCTCAGTTTTTAAGAGTCTCTTATGGTTTGGCTCCCTCCCTCTCTTTTTTTTTCCTTCCCCTCCCCCATGGTCTTCTGCTAAGTTTCCCAGGATCCACATAAGAGTGAAAACATATGGTATCTTTCTCTGTATGACTTATTTTACTTAGCATAACACTCAAAGGGCTAGTATCCAAAATCTATAAAGAACTCACCAAACTCCACACCCAAAAAACAAATAATCCAGTGAAGAAATGGGCAGAAAACATGAATAGACACTTCTCTAAAGAAGACATCCAGATGGCCAACAGGCACATGAAAGATGCTCAACGTCACTCCTCATCAGGGAAATACAAATCAAAACCACACTCAGATACCACCTCACGCCAGTCAGAGTAGCTAAAATGAACAAATCAGGAGACTATGGATGCTGGAGAGGATGTGGAGAAACAGGAACCCTCTTGCACCGTTGGTGGGGATGCAAACTGGTACAGCCACTCTGGAAAACAGTGTGGAGGTTCCTCAAAAAATTAAAAGTACATCAAGTTCTTACCTGTCAGCCTCGACTGCATGTTAATCAAAGATCATGCTTGCAGAAACCTTAAACTGGTAAATTTAACAAACCAAACCAAAACTTTTCACTCTTACTAATATTTATTTCTTGTTGCCCTCCTTGGCCACTATCTTGTCAATCTGTGCATATGGTTTATTCATTTTCCTAGTGCACGTGGAAACTGGACAACCAAAAGTTTCATTTGCAGCAAGGGTATTTCCTTTGGTATGTAATTCTGTCCCCTGCCCTCTACCGCCCCCCTCCCATACACACCTCCCCTCACCTTCTAAAGTCCATGAGGATTTGAAAGCAGTCATTCCTACAAAAATGTGTTATTTACCAGAGCAAACCAAAGCAACTTCAGAGCCACAGATTGGGGAAAGCACATTGGGCTCCTCAAAAGTCCCATTAATGGGCACCAAAAAGAAGTTCATTAAAACAATGTAATATCCTTAATGTAGCTAATGTGCTCCCTCCTGTTCTAACAAGCTCATGAATAATAGATGAAGGGAGCTTCATCTGTTTAAATTAATTTGGTCTCAAAATTAATTCAATCCAGTACAAAATTAGCAGGCAATTAAGTCTCATTGGCCAACTGGACAAAAACATGCCAACGTCATTGGCTAGAGAAGCAAACTAGAAATGGACAAGGGGCCATGGTCCACTCTTCCAAATTGGAATGACAAAAAGGAGTATCTATCACCCATTCCCCAGGAGGCCACAACTTGGTCCCCTTTCTGGATCTCCTAATTGAGTAAAAAACCTCATCACTAGGAATTTTAGCTTTTATATGTTAGGAAATTCTAGGGGGAGGTTTCAAATGCATAGCAAGATTGCTTTTATTTAAGTTGTATTTTGTTCATGAAACCTCCAAATAATTTACAAGAATTTGTTATGCACTAAAGCATAGGATATAATAGCAATTATCAACTGCAATACTTGGGCACATGCAATAAACACATTTGGTTCTAAGAAATTATCACAGTTTGTTATGTACATGAGTTTAGCAGATTCTTGGTTCCATTATCCACTTGGCAATTACATATAGTGTTATAATAATAGTTTATCTTAAAATAGTGCATTTCTTCTCTGGATCTTGGCGTGCTTAATGAGCACTTTTTTCTTAACCCTCACAATGCCCTTTAGAATTGGGAAGATATAAATATCGTTAAAATTACTTTGGAAACAAAGATACCAGGGTACAGAGATGGGAACAGACAATCGCTGCATTTTAAGTAGCTTTAAAAGACATCAATTCCAACCACCTATCTGGTACTTGAATGCTACCTGTGTTTTCTTGAACACCTCCAGTGATGGGGAACTCATTAGTGTAGTAAGATGCCCATTCCATCTCTAGAGAATAAGATTGTTAGATTGATCTAAATTTGTCTCCAGTAGATAAAGACTATTTTTACCCCCAAACAAGTTTGATTCCTTTTACATATGGCATCTATTCTCCAGAATTAGTCACCAACACCTCCTCCCCAACTCCTCCAGTCAAACCTCATGACATGGCTCTGAGCCCTTCACCATCTAGACATTCTTCTTGGAATCAGCACCAGGGGACAGTGCAATAGCAGTGGTAACTATCAGCTTGGGAGCCAAACAGACCTGGAGTTCAGTTCTAGGGATGTCACATCAAGAGTATCTGTGAACTGGCTACATGCATAACCCTTTGGACTTCAACATCCTCATCTATAGTATATGGAGAAACTGCCTATCATGCAATATTGTTATAAAGATCAAATGAAATACTGTACAAAGAATTTTTATCGTGGAGTCCAGCATGAAGAAGTGTTCAGTAAATGGTAACCGAATACTAATTATAGCTAATTCCTACAGAGCATATACTAAGCACTTTATACATTAACTCATTTTTACTTTATAACAAGTCATGGCATTGTCATTACAGATGAAGGAACCAATGTACAGAGAGGTTAAGTACTTTGCCCAAAGTTGCACAGCCAGCAAGGGACTGGGCCAGAACATGAACCAGGACAGTCTAGCTCCAGAGTCTATATTTGGTAACTATGACTTTCTTAAATCGTGATCCCCTCTAAAACTGAATGCTTTTCAAGCATTGTCTGATCCAAGCAGAATAGCAGATTAGGACCTTCATCTTCTCCCAATACAGCTCAAGATTGTGTCATTGTTTCTTGTATGAGCTTTTATCCATTTAGACACGCTTCCCCTATAGGGTTCTCATTGTGACTTGTGCAGCCCTGATTCCCTGACTCTGTTTGTTCAGCTGCTTTGTGAATCCAAGGGTATAACTTTAGCTTTTAAAACATCTTCTCCTTATATTTGTTCCAGAATTCCAAGCTTCTGGCATCTTCTAGGGTCCTGACCTTCTCATTCAACATATTCTCTCTCTTCCCAACTTCTCTGGTCCTTCACACATTTTATGAGAGTTCCTTTACCAGCTTCACCCTGGGCACAGATAAAAATATCAGTTCATACAGGGCACTGTGCCATTAGGGTTCCTTTCCAACATGGCATCGATCTATTGATCAGCACCCTCTCAGTAGGGATCAGTCCTGCATGAAAATAGAACATGATTCATCTTTTCTTTAAGACCATGGCTTCTCCTTTGTTGTTGTTTAATCTTTTCCTTTTATATAAGGTAATTCTGGTTAGTAAAACATGTAAAGTCAGAGTAGTAATCAAACTCTAAAATTAAGTGATACCCCTTTTTTGGGTTTTCATTTGTCCATGTGTAAAATGGGGAGGAAATCTAATGTGTGATCTCCAAGAATACTCCGAGCTTAACACTCCAGGAAAATACAAAGGTGTGCCAAGTTTTCCATGGTGCATACCTTGCCTCCCTTTAAAGCCTGAAATCCCATCATTCTCCATTCACATGTTATGCTCCAGTCAGCCAGAGAACTTGTACACTCTCATGATCAGTTTTGCTAGTACTTCTCACCACCATGATTTTCCACCTGCTGCTTCCTCTGCCTGCCCGCCCTTCACTTGTCCAGCTGGTGACATCCTGCTTTTTCCTCAAAACTAACTCAGGTCAACAAACAGGTCTGGAACAAGTGAATATCTATAAAAAAAAGAACTTCCATAACCCATATGAAAATGTCATATGAAAAATTAACTCCTAAAAATCACAACCCTAAATATGAAACATAAAAATATTAAAATTCTAGAAGAAAACAGGAAAAAAAAATCGGTGACCTTGGATTTATAGCTAAGACTTCTTAGCTATGACACCAAAAGCTTGATCCATTTTAAAAGTGATGAATTGGACATTAACACAATTAAAAACACTGTTTTCAAAAGATACTCTTAAGAGAATGAAAAGACAGGCTGTGCACTGGAAGAATGTGTTTGCAGATGACATTTTACATATAAACTCTCAAGTCCCACTGCCAAGCCAGTTTCTCTATATTCATTTCTTTAAAAATTATTGAGCACCTTCTATGTGTTGGGCACTTGGAACTGAATACAACAGATGAAGACCTCTGCCCACGTGGAGTTTATATTCTAATAGAGGGAATTTATATTCTCAGGAAATGGCCAGCGTGACTCATGCTTGGCTTATCTCTTTCTCTCGGACCTCATCAGTATGTCCTGTCAGTTCATTCCTCAGAGCACATCCAGAATCTGAGCACTGTTCTCCATCTGCACAGTAACAACCCTGTCCAAGCCACCTGGATGAGCACAGTGGCCTTGTAACTGCCCACTTGTCTCTGTCTTTCCTCCTTTTGTGTTTCTCATAAGTAGCATCCAGAATGACCTTTTAAAACATAAGTCAGAATATTCGCAAATGACATATCGGACAAAGGGCTAGTATCCAAAATCTATAAAGAACTCACCAAACTCCACACCCGAAAAACAAATAACCCAGTGAAGAAATGGGCAGAAAACATGAATAGACGCTTCTCTAAAGAAGACATCCGGATGGCCAACAGGCACATGAAAAGATGTTCAGCGTCGCTCCTTATCAGGGAAATACAAATCAAAACCACACTCAGGTATCACCTCACGCCAGTCAGAGTGGCCAAAATGAACAAATCAGGAGACTCTAGATGCTGGAGAGGATGTGGAGAAACGGGAACCCTCTTGCACTGTTGGTGGGAATGCAAATTGGTGCAGCCGCTCTGGAAAGCAGTGTGGAGGTTCCTCAAAAAATTAAAAATAGACCTACCCTATGACCCAGCAATAGCACTGCTAGGAATTTATCCAAGGGATACAGGAGCACTGATGCATAGGGCCACTTGTACCCCAATGTTCATAGCAGCACTCTCAACAATAGCCAAATTATGGAAAGAGCCTAAATGTCCATCAACTGATGAATGGATAAAGAAATTGTGGTTTATATACACAATGGAATATTACGTGGCAATGAGGAAAAATGAAATATGGCCTTTTGTAGCAACGTGGATGGAACTGGAGAGTGTGATGCTAAGTGAAATAAGCCATGCAGAGAAAGACAGATACCATATGGTTTCACTCTTATGTGGATCCTGAGAAACTGAACAGGAACCCATGGGGGAGGGGAAGGAAAAAAAAAAAAAGAGGTTAGAATGGGAGAGAGCCAAAGCATAAGAGACTGTTAAAAACTGAGAACAAACTGAGGGTTGATGGGGGGTGGGAGGGAGGAGAGGGTGGGTGATGGGTATTGAGGAGGGCACCTTTTGGGATGAGCACTGGGTGTTGTATGGAAACCAATTTGTCAATAAATTTCATAAAAAAAAATAAATAAATAAAATTAAAAAAAATAAATAAATAAAAATAAATAAAACATAAGTCAGATCATGCCACACCTCTTCTCACAATCCCCCAATGGCTCCCTCCCTCACTCAAAGTGAAAGAATCTTATGATAATACCGGATCAGGCCCAAGTCAATCTTTCCCCCTGCAACCTCGCAAATATCTTCCACAATCACTGTCCCCTCACTCTCTCTGATCAACTGACCTTCTTGTTATTCTCAAACAGACCAAGCAAATAATCTGCCTCAAGACATTTGCACCTGCTTCTCCCTCTGCTTGAAATTCTTTCTTCCCAAATACCCACATGACTCATGCCGTCATTTCTCTCAGCTTTGTGTCCAAATGTTACCTTAACACTATGGCCTCCTCTGACCATTCTATATGAACTGAAAACTCAATTCCCCAATCTCTCCAGAGGATTCTCCATCCTCTTACCTGCTTCATTTTTCCCCACAGTATGTATCTTCACCTGACAATTTTGATTGATTAGCTGATTCTATTTACCCCAAGGAGCCATTAAGCTCCTGGAGAGCAGAGGTCTGCCTATTTTTTTCACAGCTGTATTCCTAGTGTCTAGAGTAGTGCTGGCATATGGAGATGCTTCACAAATATTTGCTGACTGACTGACTGACTGAATGAATGAATGGTTTTGAATAATAGGATATTTCTTTCTGTCTCTAGAAAGATACACACCAGAGTTGGGTTATAGGTACTCAACCCTAGGTTGCTTATGTAAATAAAAACACTAGAGTAGTTCTGAGAGTATAAGGAAGAGTCACAAGGATCTCAGAGACTGGGGCTGCCCCTTGCCAGGTGTGTGACCTTGGGCAAGCCACTTAACCTGCTAAGGCTCAGTTTCCTCCCCAGTTTCCACCTCCTTCAGAGCTGTTATGAAGATTGGAGATGTGCTCTGAGCACTAAGTATAGTGCCTCATATCATGGCAGCTATTATTTTTTTTTTTAATTTTTTTTTCCAACGTTTATTTATTTTGGGGACAGAGAGAGACAGAGCATGAACGGGGGAGGGGCAGAGAGAGAGGGAGACACAGAATCGGAAACAGGCTCCAGGCTCTGAGCCATCAGCCCAGAGCCCGACGTGGGGCTCGAACTCACGGACAGTGAGATCGTGACCTGGCTGAAGTCGGACGCTTAACCGACTGCGCCACCCAGGCGCCCCTCATGGCAGCTATTATTAAGGGAAGCTCAAAGAGGAGGTGACAGTGGAGGGGGACATTTCAGTTTAAGGATGATGTGGGAAGAGCATCATTCAAGGCACACACTTGGTAAAGAGAATGGGAGGTTGTGGGAGCAGCATTGAGAGCCAGGCAGGACTCAGGATGGAGACAATTCTGAAAGCATGTGCTATCTGTCCCAGACACTCTCAGCTACCAGGTACAGAAGTAAGAGGGCTCAGAGTGAGGCTAAATGTAATAAATGTGAGATCTCAGGAGCTAATATACAGCCAGAAACAGATGATATTTAGCACTTGTGAATGAATTGGTATTTGAAGACTTATACTCAGACACCAGGTGTGATGGGCAAGAAAAAGGAGCTTTCACCAGAGCTTTTTCACTTTCAAAGACCTCTCTCCCAGAATGGAATGACTAAAATCCAGCCCAGGGTTTTATCAAGCCCTCTGATCTTAAAAAGTATAATCTGTGATGTTGCAGCTTCTCAGGAGAATGGATGTTTTCAATAAAGGGGCAACCTGTTCCCCTTTGTGGAAAGTTAAAATATATTCATTATCAGCTCTGAAGTTCAGACAGTCAGTAAAGATAGCATTTATAAGCAAGGGAAGTTCATCAGAGACCAGAAACCCTGCTTCTCCTAATGATTGTGTAGCAAACAATGATACAAGCTCATTGTTGGGTCTCCACAAAGTTGAGCCCTTTCTCTCTGCTCTCACTTGTAGAACAAGCCTGACACATCATCCTACCATGAGAGGCATTTAATGGAAATTTTCCATAAGTAAAAAACTCTTCCTCCTTCCTATTTCCTTCTGCATTTACTAATGTGCTATTAAGCATTCTCTACCATAAGCGTGTGTGTGTGCGCGCGCACACACACACACACACACACACACACACACACACACCTAGAATTCCACCATTAAGAATTTATCCTTTCGTGTTATGTTTGGCTGTCTTCCAGCCATGGTCCTTTAAGATGCACATATTCCAGAAGGGATAATAATACCGCAGTTTATGTTTAGTTAGCAATTTAGAGTTTGGAGAGCACATTCACTTCCTTTTTGTTTTTGGTCTTCAACCTGGTCTCCAGCTCCTCTTACCCAGTGCTAGAAGGCAAGCTGCTCTGAAAGTGTTTCTTGAATGAATGAATGAATGAATGAATGAAACTAATAGATGAACTGACACCATGACATTCACAAAATAGAAATTATTGTCTCCACTGGAACCAAAAGCCATCAAGGTAAATGAATTGCTCAGATTTCAGTGCATCTGAGGTTTGGCCACTGGCCGAAGGTGAAGAAAGGGCAAAACTGAGACACTATAGAAACCAGGGGTTTATTGTGAAGGAGTTGCATTTTGTAGACTGGTTATCATGGGCTTACTGAAGGCCCCTTACCATAGTGGATTAAAGAGTAATTTATTTAGGAGCTATATGGTTTTGAGCACTGCAGAGTGGAAGAACATGTTTGGGTAGATACAGAACCCACAGCCCACTCCCCAAGTCATGGTAAATGCTGTAATTAAGAGGGTCTCTTTCTTTAAAAAAAATTTTTTTAAATGTTTATTCACTTTTGAGAAAAAGAGATACAGAGCATGAGCAGGGAAGGGGCATAAAGAGAGGGAGACACAGAATCTGAAGCAGGCTCCAGGCTCCCAGCCATTCAGCACAGAGCCCGATGCGGGGCTTGAACCCACGAACCGCGAGATCATGACCTGAGCCAAAGTCGGATGCTTAACCAATTGAGCCACTCAGGCACCCCAAGAGGGCTCCTTTCATGTGGGCATTCCATATGACTTTGTTGCTGCAAAACCAAAAAAAAAAAAAAAAGCTGTGGAAGCCTTATCGAATTTGCTGCCTCAGCTTCCCCTCCCGGGTCTTACAGGCACTAATAAAAATATTAGGTTAATTAACAAGAGAATGGGAAAAGGCCAAGGGGAGTCAAGGGATTCTGCTCAACAAGGTGGAAAGTTTTAAAAGGTCATTAAGAAATAAGATGAATAAAGCAAATGTTGAAGAAATGAAACCAAGAGAACAGAAAGGGGCAGTCACAGGGTTGGTTCCAGCAGGGTGGAAATCTTTAGATGGTTATTAAGAAATGGGAAATAGGATGACTAAAACTGGGGCGCCTAGGTGGCTCAACTGGTTAAGCATCCAACTCTTGGTTTCAGCTCAGGTCATGATCTCATGGTTCATGAGTTCAAGCCCCACATCAGATTCCATGCTGCCAGTGCAGAGCCTGCCTGGGATTCTCCCTCTCCCTCCCCCTCTGCCTCTCCCCTGCTTCTGCTGTCTCTCTCTCTCTTTCTCAAAATAAATAATACACTTTTAAAAGAAGAAAAGAAATGGGATGACTAAAATGGACCTTGCTGGAGCTAAAACAAAGGTTTTAACAGAGCATGACCTAAGGTTGGGAGGGCCATAGGAAGTCCCCATTAAAAGGTACCAAAGGGGGCACCTGGGTGGCTCAGTTGGTTGAGCGTCCGACTTTGGCTCAGGTCATGATCTCACACTTTGTGGGTTCGAGCCTTGCATCAGGTTCTGTGCTGACAGCTCAGAGCCTGAAGCCTCCCTCTCTCCAGGTTCTGTGTCTCCCTCTCTCTCTGTCTCTCCCTCACTCACTCTCTGTCTCACTCTGTCTCTCAAAAATAAATAAGTGTAAAAAAAAGGTACCAAATAACTCCACTCTCTATAACCCTGTTTGGAGAAATGTTAAAAGACAGAAGGCAAAGATTACAATGAGAAACATGACCAACAATGATTTGTGGCAGTGGTCAGGCAAGTTAATCAAGATAACAATTGACAAAAGGGTCCAGGTCCCTTGGTACAACCTCTCACTGGGGACCCAAAGTCTGTTGCACAAGAGTGGGTAAAATGGTCAGTGGGTGGAGAAGAGAAGTTTCCAAGACCCTTTGATATGGCACCCCCATGAACTGGGACAGCAAATCCCATTGGTGAAGCCCTGACTAGGGAAAACCGAAAAGTATGAGCATTGAGGCAATTACAAAAGCTGGATGTTTAAGTGGTTATTTATGTAATGTTGTGTCAACTTTACCCAAATGCCTTATGGAAATATATATCACATCTGATTATGGCTACTTCCCCTACCTAATATTATAAAACCAAAATCTGTTGATAAAGTCCTAATGGAGGTTGAATTAATGGAGGTTGAATGGGGGTTGATGGAATTAAGGTAAAAGTTTGCAGAATTGGTATGTTTGAACAGACTTCATGTGAAGAGGCTGTGTTTCTGTTGCCTGATTATATTTTGTGAGGATGGACATTGTATCTCACTGGGAAACATCCCCCCTCTCTAGTATTGTAAAACAGAAGGCATGTAAATCTTCCCTTCAAGCAATATCAATTGGACATTCTAGATGGGAACCAGTAAGATTGCTTGAGCCCATGTAGTATAAAATAAAAACTGGAGCACTGGTAGGGACACACTGTCTGTACCATAGCCCTTTGTGAAGACTACACTGGGGCTTGACAAGGGGCTATGGGTGCCTCCCAGTGACAAATCCTTGGACTTAGGACTAAAGAATCTCCACCCGAAGCGGATTTACTACCACTGGACACTAGCTGAAGCCACCTCAGTAACTGAAGGACAAAGTAATCTTAAAACCTGAAATAGCCATGATATCTGGAATGATGTTGGAGAAATGTCCCATGGGGACAGCAGTACCCAGAAGACTTCCATAATAATATGGAAATGGTTTATACAGGATCTTGCTATTGGAAGGACACAAGGAAGTGATACTCATGAGCAGGACTATTCCCCTAGGACTGTCTCTGGAAATGTGTAAGGAGCTGTGGATTCCCTGTTACTTGGACAGCACTCTATAAACATCTCTCAATTGGCAAAGAGCTGCTTGGTTTGTGTAGAGCACTTCCACAGTGAGCAAACTGTTTGGAAGGCCACCACCTTGATGGAAGAAGAGAGAAACAAATCAGTTCAGCAGCTGGATTCCATGCTGTTTTCCTAGCAGTGAAGAAAGAACTGAACAGTGGCCAAAGTCCCTATGTTTGGGTTTCTACTGACTCATGGACAGTAACCAATGGCCTGGCCGTATGATTAGATTTAAGGGCAGAGGAAGGCTGGTCAATTAAAGGGACACCTGAATGGGGCACAGCCCTATGGGAATTTGAGGCGCTCATTGTAGTAGGACATGTCAGTGCCTATCAGACCTCCTTCCAAATTTGAAAGATGACTAGAATTGACAAATGGATATCCCTGTGTGCTTGACAGAGGTAGCCACCTGGGCCCATGAGGTGAGTGGACATGGGGGACCCACAGAAGTGCAGAGATGGGATGAATCTAGCCATAGTCCTCTTGCACCCTCAGAGACACAAAATGCCAGTAAGAACTGTTCTGTCTGCCAGAAAAAGAGACAGAGTACAGATGGCTATGTGGCAGATTCCCTGGTGGGAAAGCCCTAAACATAGCTGGCAAGTGGCACTGATGGCTAGTAGCTCTAAGAGGCTACCGGTGGATCCTAACAGGAATAGACACTGGCTCTGGACCAGGCTTTGCTTACCCAGGGGTGGATGTAAATGCTCAGAGTGCATTTATAAAAGAATCAGAACAGAAGATATTGCACCAATCTTGATGGCTGACAGTTGATGGTTTATAGCCTGTGATGTCCAACAATGAGCAGAGAGGCATCCTCTTGAGAGTACCAGCTTGATGGGGAATTAGAATGGGCGATTAAAACATGGGTGTTTAGGGGCACCTGGGGGGCTCAGTTGGTTAAATGTCCAACTCTTGGTTTTGGCTCAGGTCATGATCTCTGGTTTCGTGAGTTTGAACCTCACATTGGGGTCCATGCTGACAGTGTGGAACCTGCTAGGGATTCTCTGTCTCCCTCTCTCTCTGCCCCTCCCCCACTCATGCTGTCTCTGTCTCTCTCAAAATAAATAAATAAATAAACTTTAAAAAAAAACTGGTGTCTAAAATGGGGAGAGAAGGTATGAAGGACTGGAAGTGACAGGAGAGGGTGTCCCTGGAGAGGACACAGAAATTCTGTGCCCTTTCCCCAGATCCTGCTGTATTCATCTCTTCCCTCTAGCTATTCCTGAGTTGCATCCTTTTATAACAAACCAGTGATCTAGTGAGTAAAATGTTTCTCTGTAATCTGTGAGCTGCTCCAGCAAATTAATCAAACCCAGGGAAGAGGTCCTGGGAACCTCTGGTTTACAGTCAGTTGATCTGAAGTACAGGTAACAACCTGAGCTGGTGACAGACATCCTGAGTTGGAGGGTGTCATTGGAACCTTCAGTATGTAGCTGGTCAGTCAGAAGCACAGGTGACAACTTGGGCTTATGACTGGTGTCTGAATACAGGGGGCAGTCTTGTAGGACTGAGCCCTTAACCTGTCATATCTTGTCTGTCTTCAGGTGGATAGAGTCAGAATTGAGTTGAATTGTTGGATGCCCAGCTCGTGTTTGGAGAATCACTTGCTTTTGGTGTGTAAGGAAGCCCCCCTCACCAACCCCACACACACTGAAATTGGGCCCAAGAACACCCAGAAGAGTTGATGGCAGTTATGGGGTGGCATGGGGTAGAGAATTGGGTAGGGAGGTGCTGGAATTAGGGCTGAAAGATCTGGGATGACCGTTCACTTGACCTCATTTCCTTAACTTTCAAGATAGAGATAATAATATCTTAATATGCAAGGTTCTTATGGAGATTTAAACAAATAACTGTTATAATAGCATTTTGCAAAACAGTAAAGAGCCATGCAGATGATAATAAATAATGAGGAGGTGGTCAGAACCTGACTAGCCCGTGGTTCAATTTAATCTCATTAAAAATCAATCTTAATACATTTCTTTATTAATCAAAGTGAACCTCTTTTCCACTCTCTGTGTCCCGACTCTCCCATCCCACCTCATTCTGCCATGACTTGGTCCCCTTGCATATCTGTTTTCAGGCGATTCTCTCTGGCAACTCCTTTATCCATTGCTTTGTATTTACTGCTTTCCTTGCAAACCTTGCTAATTTATTGTTGCAGATTTCATTTTCATTGAAAATTAATTATCAGAAAGAGCAAATTTTACAAAATGAGCTGCATGAGAAAGCCACATGAGGCAATCACATGCTTGCAGAAACAAATTTTTGCAAAAGAGCCTGGGGCAGCAAGGGCCAGTCACTGGACTCCAACTTGAGAAATAACATTGGTCCCAGGCTTACAGTCAAGGGTGTAATCTCCTGCCAATGCCACTGAACCATCCTGCCTCTTAAATATACTTACCTCAAGAGCAAAAGGCCCTGGACCACTGTCTGTTTGGAGCTAACAGGTACATTTCAGTCACATTTTCCCAAGACTCCAAGATTTACATCATACTACCCTGTAGGAGTCCCTTGGTGGTCGTTCTTTCTCTGACCTGCCAGCACTTCCCATTATAACCGCCCAGCTTTCTAGACTGTAGACCTCTTAATTCTGTTAGACTCACAGAATTCCTACTCTAGGGGACCTTTTGGGTGGCTGGGAAACTGGGGCCCAGAGGAAGTATGGTTTGGCCCAAGTCACACAGGTAGAACCCTACAACCTGCATAAGGTGGAAGGGAAATTAAAAGACCACCTAATATGATCACCACCCTCCCCATGAGTAGCCTTAGCCTCTAGGATTCCTGCCAAGCCTCATTCATCCAGCCTCTATTTGAATACCTCTGGCAGTGGAGAACTCATCACAACCCTAGCCAACTCATTTTATCTTTGTTTACTTCTGACCGCTGGGAAGATGAGCTGGAGGCAATCACTTTCTCCCCTTCCCCTCCCTCCCTGTCCCCCAGTCTTGCCCATTCACTCCCGCTGTCCATGTTGAAGCCACATGAAGGAGACCCTCCCCGCCCCCACCAGTAGAAGAGTCAGAACCAGAACCAGGTCTCCTGACTTCCATTTCCTGCTTGTCCCCTGACACTGTGCCACTCCTGCCATAAGAGGCACACGTGAGAAGGACAGGCAGATCATTTCCAATAATATTTTTGACAGCACATTAATATTCCCCCATTTGTATGATGACTACCTTAGTCCACCATTCTCTCACTCATTTGTTGTATTTATTGAACATTTCCTCTGTACTAGGTACCATGCATTGACCATTAAAGAGCATAGGGGCCCTTGAAATCAAGAAGCTAAAAAAGAGTGGGGCGCCTGGGTGGCTCAGTCAGTTGAACATTTGACTCTTGATTTCAGCTCAGGTCATGATCCCAGTGCTTTCTTGTCTTCTGCCCCTCTCGCCCTCTCTCACGTGATCTCTCTCTCTCTCTCTCTCTCTCTCTCTCTCTCTCAAATAAAAAATAAATAAGTAAATTTTTAAAAAAGAAACTAAAAAAGGGTAACCAAAATTGAGGGAGGTAAGGGTTACACCAAGGGGGTTCTGCAAAATGCTGGGTGGGCACAGAGGAGAATGTGGCTAATTGGGAGGAACTTTACCAAAAACATCTTATTTATTTTTATATCCCACTGCTCGGCCTGCAGCACTCAACAGATGTCTGAATGAAAGAATGAGTGAATGAATGAAGCGATATTTTACTAAGCTTTGAATGATAAGGAATTGTCCCCAAGTTAGAGAAATAGCTTGCAAGTTCTTTATAATGTTAAGAAAGGAATTTATTTAGGACACTGTCTTAGTTTTCTATGGCTGTCATAACAAAGTACCACAGTTCAGTACTCAGCTTAAAACAACCGAAATTTATTCTCCTGCATTTTGGAGGCTAGAAGTCAGAAATCAAGGTAGCAGCAGCATTGATTCCCTCTCAAGACTCCAAGGGAGGATCTGTTCCCTGTCTTTCTCCCAGATCCTGTGGTTGCTGGCAATCTTTGGTGTTCCTTGGCTATAGACACATCACTCCAATCTCTGCCCCAATCTCCACATGATGTTCTCTTTCTGCATGTGTCCAAATTTCCCGCTTATAGGACATTAGTCATTGGATTAGGGCTCACCCTACTCCAGTATGACATCATCTTAACTTGACTACGTCTGTAGAGATTCTATTTCCAAATAAGGTCACATTCATAGATAGGAGGAGTTAGGGCTCAGACAGATCTTTTGGGGGGACACAATTCAACCCACAACAGACACCATCTATAAAAAAGGGAGATATTTTGCTTATAAAAACACTTATTCAGTGCCTGCTCTGAGATGAGCACTGTTCTAGATCTAGGAGACAAAGACAAAACAGGCAAGAAACCTGCTCTCAGGGAGCGTACATTCTAGAGGTGGTATTGGGGGAGCTACTAGCACTGACCATTAACCAACAGACACAAACAAGAAAATATGGATAGTGTTTGTGAAGGATGGATGTCATAAGCTGGTCAGGAGTGACTACTTTCTTTTTTTTTAATGTTTATTTATTTGTTTTTGAGAGAAACAGAGAGAAAATGGGGTAGGGGCAAAGAGAGAGAGGGAGACAGAGAATCCCAGGCAGGCTCCACACTACCAGCACAGAGCCTGATGCAGGGCTCAAACTCATGAGCTGTGAGATCATGGTCTGAGTCAAAACCAAGAGTCAGAGGCTTAACCGACTGAGCCACTCAGGCTCCCGAGGAGTGACTACTTTCAATGGGGTAGTCAGGGAAGTCTTCCCTGAAGAGGTGACATTTAAGATTAAGTCTAAATGAGAAGCAGGAATCAAGCAGAGAGCATGTCCTCACTTTTGAGGTCATCCTGAAATACCAAATAAGTGAAGAGAGCACCAATGTCTGCTCTGCTTCTCCCTGTGAGCCCACTGCTGCACTCTCTTGTTACCAAATGACCACTCTTTTCCATATTCTCTCTTTCAAATTCAGAAAGAGCCAGTCAGATTGCTTAGTGCTCACACCAGGCCATGTCCTGAGGCCATGCTATACCTGATCCACTTTAACCTAGAACCACCATATTTATCCCAGGCTAGCTACCCTCAGATCTGGATATGAGGCAAGACCAGTTTCAGATAAAGCTAGACAAGGGCATTCCCAGGAACTCTGACCCCACCGTAAAATGCACAGGTGCTGCAGACAGGGCCCTGCCAGCAATGTGTCCACATTGAGGAATAGAGCAACCACTGGGGATTTGGTTGTGAGCAACAAACAGCAACTCCAACTTCAGTGAAAATGAATTATTGGCAGAGTATGGGATAGAATGGAAATGGAAAACTTCAGAAATGGGTCTTTGGAAAGAACAGGAACCAAGGCAAATCTGGGTCTCTGGGAGTCAGGAACAAGCTGATGATCAGTTTGGGCAGTTGTTGGATTGGATTGAGTGGATGCCACTGTGTTTACAGTCAAACTCCAGGGAAAGAGCATTTGATTGGCTGAGCATGAGTCCTGTGCTCTCTCCTTTCCTGGAGGTACGGCTCCTTGACCCACAGTCTCACAGGCTGCATCCAATGGGCAAGCAAACATATCCATAATAAAATCTGAGTGCAATAACCAGAAAAAGAGGTAATGTTAATCAGGCAGGCAAAACCCACAGTTGTCTTTCACAGTTACCAGCAAATGCATTTCACTGGACAAGGTCTAGTTTAAGTAGAAGAGTTCACAAAAGCTCCATAGAAGTTTCTGGATTTACTGATTAGTTCTGTGGCTTTTTGCCTATTTATTTAAAAATTTTAAATTTCCAATAGTCATGCAGCAGTTCATTTTCTCCAAGAAGGCTTACACCAAAGAGCCAGCATACCTCCTTCCAGTCAAACAATCTGATAAGCAAGCACACTGGCATTTGAAAGGCCAGGTCTGCGAATGGTCCCTTTTTTCCCAAGAAGTAATTCATATTAGGGACCTGGTGAAAGATGGAAAGAAATAACATGCCCTGGTGCTGAATGAGTTTGAACCTTAATGCTGTCAGCAGGGTCTGGATGTGACAGGAGCTGATCTCAGATTAAACAGCTCCTTCAGGATAGAGGTGCTGGGCCTTGCTAAAGCCTGGAGAAATGGAATTGCCAGAAGTGGATTCTCTTTTTGCTTCTCAGGGGAAAATCCAAACGTTGGCCCCTCCTGGGGAAAATCTTCACAGTGGAAGAGAGGTGTTTCTATGTGGATGTCAAATCTAGGTGGTCCCTCTCAAGCTTGGCAGCTGGCCTGGACAGGGTCGCAGCCAGAGTGAGGTTCTCACCTCTTCTGATGAGGGTGGAGATGAGGAGGGGCTCAGTTCCAATGTCTCCATCCGTCCCAGGATTCTACCCCACTCCAGCACAAGGACAAGGAGACTTGAGAACTGCTTCTTAGGTATGCACATGCCTTGGGCACCAAGAAAAACCCTGTGGGCACCCAAGGCAGTGAAACCACATTTCCAGGAGCAGGAGATGCCTGCCTTCTATGCAGGAAGCACAGAGCATTAAAGAACATTGGCTCAGGGTCCACAGAACTAGATGGGGCTCCTGCCTCAGCCACGTACCAACTGGATGACCACTGTTTGTGCAGCTGCAAAATGAGAATAACAGGCCTGGCATCACAGGGTTGTTAGGTGAGGTAACTTAGGTGAAGGAATCAAAGTGCTAGAGATGATGCCTGATGTGTAGTCAGTGTTGGATGAACGGTAGAAGGCATGATTGCCATCATCACCACCAAAGGAGACGGAACCAATGGTCATTCCCTCTACAACCCTGAGTTTTTATTTATTGAATCACACCCATCTCTCCTATTGATGAAGAAATAGGAGCTTGACTGACAGTTCACAAACAGGGTCTGATACTGGGAATAATTTTTGCTAACACCACCCGTTCCGCAATCTGCTAGTCACATCCACTAACCCCTAATTAGGTGGTGTCTACATTGTTATGTGGAGCCTTACTAAGACCTCCAAGAAGGCTGAGATTCAACCCATCTGGGCTGATGCCCCACCCTGGAGACCAGCTTTCTTAACCCAGCCTCACTGCATCCTACTCTGCCTTAAAAAGACCATCTAGAGGGGTGCCTGGGTGGCTCAGTTGGTTAAGCCTCCAACTTCAGCTCAGGTCATGATCTCATGGTTTGTTAGTCTGAGCCCTGCATCGGGCTCTGGGCTGACAGCTTGGAGCCTGGAGCCTGCTTCAGATTCTGTCTCCCTCTCTCTCTGCCCCTCCCCTGCTCGCTCTCTCTCTCTCTCTCTCTCTCTCTCAAAACTAAATAGACATTAAAAGAAAAAAAAAGACCATTTAGGGGTGGCTGACAGTAGGAGAAAATACCAACTTTGAGCTAGATATTTCTGGTTAAAGTCCCTTGCTAGCTATAGAGGCTTGGATCAAATGTTTCACCTCTCAGGCTTGCATTTGACTTTCAAAGGTATTGTAGGTTTTAGAAAGAACCCATACAGTTGTGGTTGGGGAGTGGGGTAGGGTGCTTCTTTCCTATACCAGATCCTTCCTTCCATGTGTGGAGAATCTCCTGGCCTTTCTCTTTCACTTACCCTTCCCAGAGAAAAAAGAAAGAGTGGTTTTTTTAATGTTTATTTATTTTTGATAGAGAGAGACAGAGCGTGAGCAGGGCAGGGGCAGCAAGAGAGGGAGACACAGAATCCAAACAGGCTCCAGGCTCTGAGCTGTCAGCACAGAGCCAGATGCAGGGCTCGAACTCACAAAGTCGGACACCTAACTGACTGAGCCACTAGGCTCCCCAAGAAAGAGTGTCTTATCTACTGATGTGTTTATGAGTGTGTGTGTACGTGAGTGTGTGTGTCGTGTGACTGTGTATATGTGTGTGAGTCAGTGTGTGTTTCTGGATGAGTGTGTATATATATGTGAGTGAATATGAGTGAGTGAGCTTCTGGTGTGTATGTGGTATGGATGGGTGTATGCTGTGCACACGAGTGTGTGAGTGTGTATTGCGTGAGTGGGTATTGTGTGCACACGTGAATGTATGTGTTTGTAGTATGGCTGTGTGTCGTGCATATGTGTGTGTGTGTGTGTGTGTGTGTGTGTGTGTGTGTGTGTGGAGAGAGAGAGAGATAGGGATTCTGCCTCTTACTTTTTTACTATGAGCTGCTGGAGGAAATTTCTATTTCCTCCACTTCCCAGTGCTGTAGATTTTACAAGGGTCAGAGCCCCACCAATGACACTCTGCCCTCATAAGGGCGTTAGGTCGGCCGTTGGTTGAGATTCCCACCATCTTGTACACTGAGCCATGAATTTGGGGGAAGAGACAAGAAGAAAAATTGAGGGAGCAAAATTAAGTGTGGAAACGAGCCACATTTTCTGGAATGCCCAGATGGTGACTAAAGTTTATGGTGATTTGTAGAGTATAGTTGAGCCTCATTCTGAGCCACACACTTTGAATCCTGGTTTTGCTGGTGACTAGCCACAGGACCTCAGCAAGTGATTCTGCTGGCTCCAGAAGGGAACGTTGAGTGCGCCTCCCTCAAAAGTCCGTCTTCTGTAATCATCGGCATTTGAGTTAAAAGGCCCACGTGCTGGTCTCTGGATACCGACAGGAGGGGGCCAGGGATGCTAGGTCACCTCCACCATCCAGGAACAGGTGTGTGGAAGGTGTAAGATGTTCACCTAGCGCTTTAATTATGTTAATACCTTGATCTGCACGTGGCTACCAGCTTCTTGTCTGTCTCCTTTCTATCAACCAGGCCAGACTGTGAAGAGAGGATTTCATGTGTTCACTCAAAACAGATTTGTTTTTAATCTTTATAGAAAACTTGTACTAGGCATTGTTCGAAATGCTCGAGATACAGCATGAACAAAAAAATAAAATTCTTGTTCTCCTACAGCTTACAGTCTAATGAAGTAAAGCAATAAAAAAAAAGTGTTGTGTTGATTGCAGAAAGAGAGAAAACAGAATGTCAGGCGGCAATAAAGTGACCAGCAGAAAAATAAAGCTGAGAAGACAGATAAGGTAGGAAAGCAAGGAGAGGGGAATGGGGACGTGAAGGGTCCTTGCTATTGTATTTGTAAACCTTCAGCAATAACCAAGCAAGCAAATATCACAAAGATTTGGAAATAGCAATCACTGAAGTCCAGCTTCAGTCCCTCTACAGCCCCAGGGCTAAGCCCTGGCAAGGCCCCCGAGGGGTCTCCTGAAAATTGTAGGGCCTGAGGCTGGCACAGAGGGCATGCCAGGCAGGCTGAACACGGCGTCCAGCCCCTCCAGGCCCAAGCCGGAAATAAGTCTCAGTCACAGAGCAGAAGGGATTCAGAGAGATCTCTCACACTCTCCAGGCCTGGACCTCTTGACTGTAGCTGCAGGTTGGAATCATTTTGGAAAGATTTTAAAATATGGACACCCCTCACCCTTCCCCGCAGTAACTCCAACTTGATTGGTCCAGGGTGGGGCTCCCAAAGTGACTCCAAGTGCAGCCAGGGTAAGGCACCTCTGCCTGGGGGTGCCCTCGGGGCTCTGCTCTGATTGAGACCGGAAACAGGGACAGGACTGGACCCAGTGCTGGAGCATGGAGCTCTGAAGAGGAGACTCTGGAGAAGTTGAAAGCTTATTTTCTTTCTTTCTTTTTTTTTTTTTTTTCTGAAATACTGTCTTTGGCATAGGTATGAGGACTATTCCACCTCTTGGAGCTGCTCTCCCAAGAAGCTGAAGGAGCCAAGGAGAAACACCACGGTTCCCACCCAGTGACTCCTATACTTGAAGGACAACTACAAAGACTGAAGAGTCTGGAAAAAAATAAGACCCCCCCCCCAAATAGCCTGCTCTCCCCTCTAGTCCAGGCAAAGACAGGTCTCAGGCCATCACCCAGCTCACCCCAGTAGGAAATCTCAGAGAAATTGCAGGCCAACATCCAGCGAGAAAGCAAGCCCAGCCATTGCCTCAATGGCTGTCTGCCCCATTGGGTGTCCATGGATTTTAGGGGATCCTGGCCAAGTCTCTCCACTGAAGAAGACACAGTGAAAGAGCAAATGATAGGAGACAGACAGGCAGGTAGGTGACAATTAAAAAATATAAGAAAACAGGGTGTCCAGGGTGGTTCTTCAGTCTGTTAAGCATCTGACTCTTGATTTCTGCTCAGGTTATGATCTCACAGTTTTGTGAGTTTGAGCCTGGTGTGGGTTTCTGCACTGACATTGTGGAGCTTCCTTAGGATTCTCCTTCTCTCTCTGCCCCTCCGCTGCCCACGCTCTTCTCTGTCTCTTTCAAAATAAATAAATAAACTTCAAATAAATAAAGCATATACTGCATGATCCACTGAACCATGTTCTCCTTCAGATGCTTTCCATGCATCATCTTGCTCAGAACCCCGTCACTCTCAGACATGGGTATTGCAGTCTCTGGTTTACAGATGAGGAGACTGGGTCAGAGAAGGCAGGTAAGTTGCCCGATGTCACACAGCTGGCAAAGAGCAGAGGCAGATCTTTCTAATTAGCTCTTTCTGCCCCCTAAGCAGTGACAGAGATGGGTGCTTGGCAGGCAACACCAGTGTGGAATCTCTGAGACTAAATTTGTGGGATGTCTCTGCTGGAATGTCCCTTATCCCCACCACCCTGGAGTGGGCTCTGAGGGTCAGGGTCGCACAGCAACAGTGGGTGCAAACCCATCTGACCTGGGGGCAGGGGACAGTTTGCATCTGCCAGTCAAGCCCAGGGGAAGCCCTTTCCTTGCTTTGGCCAAGAAAACTTTGAAGGGTTAAGTTTTCAGTCTCAAGAGGCTCATCGGAGAAATTCCTTTCTCTAGCTAGCCCCGTGAATTACAGAACAAAGTCAAACCAGTGGGCAGCCCTGCTGAGCGTGAAGCCAGGACTTGATTCGGGCTCCAAGGAGGAGCAGAGGGCACTCAGGGTGGCGAAAGGTGGTGGTGGGGGGTGTGTGGCTAAAGGGAACAGCTTGTGCCCTGCTTCCTGGGAGTTGCCCTCAGACAGGGTTAGGAGGGCACCCCAACGCTGACAGCTTCTGCCTTATGGATCTGGGCCACAGTGTGATCTTTCCCCTTCCTAAGCGCATTTTTGACACACACTATATTTGTGTGTAATAAAAATTGAATGCTGGGTGGATTTCCTTAGCTGCTTGTGATCTTCTGACCTCGCCTGCCAGTTCTCAGCAGGTCCTAATTGCACGGTGCAGGGGATCATGCAGATGCACCCTTTGTCTCTGCTCTTCCAAGGTCACCAGCAGTCTGGGGCACCGCCCTGGCTCTTCTCAGAAGCCTTTGCACCAAACTCCCTCCCATGGAGATCCTAAGTGGATGCTCTGAGTCAGCAGGGGACGTCTTTCTGGCTGGAGGAGCCATCACCTCACCCATGAAGGTCCTTTATCATCACCAGACTGTCTAAAATTATCTGTTTACTGAGAGGAAAAGAAGAGAGCTCCCAATTTCCTCCTATCACACCTGCTTCTCCCGGTTGCCTCATTCGGAGACAAGTAATAAATCTCCCAGGATGTGCTCATAGTCATCAGACCCAGTCTGCCGGCTCTGTTTCCCTCCGTGTTGCCTTTCTCATGCTGTCTCGCACTCAGTCTCCAAGCCCCTGACTTCAGCCTCACCCCTCCACCTCGATGCACCAGCTGGCCACCTGCCCAGTTTCCCTTCTTTGGCTTTATTTCCTATGCTCTCTCATCTCTTCCCTCTGGCAGAGCTCTGCACAGACTGATAATTTGGTAATAAAGCTTCAGTTTGGCGTGTACAAGACAGTTACTCATGTTATCAGATTTGAGAGGGAGCCCCCTGAAGCGTGGGTTCCATTGCTTCTCATTCACCATCATAAATGGATACTTTGGAGTCCCGAAGACTTTTCAGTTCAATTGAATGAGTGCCTGGTTTACACCTATTATACATCTGTTATACACCTACTATGTGTACAGAGCTGGCCTGGGTGATCTAGGGGATGGGCAGATGGCTTGGGTTGTTAGCACTTAAAGGGACCAGCAACAGGAATTTTTAATATGTAACTATGGGCCTCTGAGATTACATGGATGGTTCCTAGTTATCTGAAAACAGTCTTAGATCATAAGTTACCTATCTGGAAAAAACATTTTTATGTCACACTATATTAAGGTATTGTTTCACTCCTGACAAGTATCATTATCATGGTCACCATTTTATAAGAATAGGATCTCAGTGATAGGAAAGTAGAAAGCCCAACTGCCCTTATGATTCCCACATGGTTGGTCTACATCAGTACTAGATTGAACTTGAGATGTTGACACAGCTCCCTGTTTTTTGCTTATACTTTTATCAACAGACATGATGGGGTTCCACTGTTGCTGTCCGTTTGTATGACCTTGATCTTGCCAAGGAACACTTAAAGCGACCCTAACTGAAGTGGCACCTGACACTTGTCCATCCTTAGTCTGACATCAGACAGGATGAGTCTGGCAAAAAAACAAAAATGGGCCCAAAGCAAAAATTCATAAAAAATTCTCCTGAAAAACAACAGCAACAACAACCACATTTTTAAATGATTGGGGCGCCTGGGTGGCTCAGTCAGTTAAGCTTCTGACTTCAGCTCAGGTCATGATCTCACAGTCCATGAATTCAGCTCCGTGGTGGGCTCTGTGCTGACATCTCAAATCCTGGATCCTGCTTCAGATTCTGTCTCCATCTCTCTCTTCCCCTCCCCTGCTCAATGCTCTGTCTCTCAAAAATAAATAAACATTTAAAAAAATAATTGTTGGGGGGCACCTGGGTGGCTCAGTCAGTTAAGCATCTGACTTCAGCTCAGGTCATGATCTCGCAGTTTGTGGATTCAAGCCCCACATCTGTGCTGAATGGCTCAGAGCCTGGAGCGTGCTTTGGATTCTGTGTCTCCCTCTCTCTCTGCCCTCCCATGTTCATGCTCTGTCTCTATCTCTCAATAATAAATAAACATTAAACTTAACAGGAACCCATGGGGGAGGGGAAGGAAAAAAAAAAAAAGAGGTTAGAATGGGAGAGAGCCAAAGCATAAGAGACTGTTAAAAACTGAGAACAAACTGAGGGTTGATGGGAGGTGGGAGGGAGGAGAGGGTGGGTGATGGGTATTGAGGAGGGCACCTTTTGGGATGAGCACTGGGTGTTGTATGGAAACCAATTTGTCAATAAATTTCAGAAAAAAAAATGAAAAAAAAAAAATAAATAAATAAATAAACATTAAAAAAAATTAATACTTTCAAAAAAATAAATAATTTTTTTAAACGACATGATAACAACAATATCAAGCACTTATTAAGTATGAGGCATTCTGCCAGGGACTTGCCATATGACCGTTTACTTAATTCTCTTAACAAACACATGTTTGTTAGATATTCTATCATCTTCACATTTTTCAGATAAGAAAACTAGGTGGTTCAGTCAGTTAAGCATCAGACTTCAGCTCAGGTCATGATCTCACAGTTTGTGGGTTCGAACCCCACGTAGAGCTCTGTGCTGCCAGCTCAGAGCCTGGAGCCTGCTTCGGATTCTGTGTCTCCCTCCCTCTCTGCTCCTCTCCCACTTGTGCTCTGTCTCTCTGTGTCTCTCAAAAATGAAGAAATGTTAAAACAATTTTTTTAAAAACCTGAGGTCTGAAGAAATTAAGTAACTCATCCAAGGCCACATAGCAGACAAGGGTAAACCAAGGTTTAAGTTTATTTTCACCAACCTCAGAGCACTGCAGTGCAAAGCTATGGTACCTCACTGCCACCGTCCTTACTCTTTGGAGGACAGGAGTTCTGTACTCAATCATTGGTGAAAAAAAATTTCTTGATGGATGATACATTGGCACTGGAATTATGGATGGGCTAACCATGGGTGCTCAGGTTTGCCATATAGCTGGTAACAACCCCCTACTCTCTTCGATCTAATAGTGGAGGCATCAGCTCCATACCTGCATCCACACTGGCTGTTCTATCCTTTGTGATGACCTTCCTCCCAGCCATGGCCCTGCCAGCCTCTTACCCTTTCCTAAGAGTGACTATGTTGACTTACTACTACCGCTAGGGGAATCTTTTGTGAAAATGATGTGCCACTTGAAAACTCTGCACTACTAATAAAACTTGGATTTGCCCCAACACAGAAGCCTTATCTGGAAGATTTAGAAGGTTCTACTCAATCCTCCCCTCTGCCCCCAACCATGTCAACCAGCAGTAAAAACTTTCTATATGGCCCTGCCCTCAATGGGGAAGCATGATACAACAACAACAACAACAACAACAACAACAACAACAAGCTCAGTTGGTTTCCAGAATGCCATAATGGTGACAGCAGTCTCAAATTCCTGAGCAAAATAATCAGGAGCTAAGCCCTGAACAAAACGAAGCATGAGCACTAAATAAGAAATAAAGAAGACTAAGAGAGGAAGTAAGATATACCACCTGGGCTGAGAGGAAGAGGTAGTTTACCAGAAATTTGGGAGAGGGCAGTGAGAGAGTCAGTTATTTTGGATAAATCTCAGAGGAAGGAACCACAGTTTTTGCCGTAGCTAGTGGTTGAAAGTTGGGAAGAAAAGGTGGTTCACAGAAGGGCCAAAATGATTTGAGAAGACCTCAAAGCACAGAAGACTTGTGCCTTCTCTTCCAGTGTCTCTTGGAGAATCTGCAAACCTTGCAGAGGGGCTCTTCTCAGAAAAGCAATGGCAGGGGGAGAAGTCTTGCTGGATGGGCTTAAGTGTGGGGCCCTGTGTACTCCAATGACAAGGACACTGAGAGTTTCAAAGCCATTAAGGAGAAAGCAGAAGTGCTGAGGGAGTGTAGCTGATGCAAAAGGACTCAGAGTCAGAAAGAGGATGTCACACTGAGCATGAACCACAGAAGCAAATGTCAATGTATGACAGCAAAGACCTTGTTAAGACATTTCATTCAAGGTCAGAGGATGGTCATGGATCAGATGTCCCATGTTCTACTGGTGCCCATCGCCTGAGGGGAAGCAAAGGAAAAAGGAGAAGGCAAGCATCCAGAATTAATTGCATTTTTATCCCAAGCAGACTGAGTTTTAAACTAGACTTGGCTGAGCCTAGCTGGTTTTGGAAGATTAAGTTTTCCACCGTCCCTGGAACTGGGGACATGAGAGCTAAGACATTCTTTCCTATGGAGATAAAGCAGGTTAACATATTTTACAAACCTGAGTTTTGAAGACTGCCTTTACTATGAAAATTTATTCTCTAACCTGTGCTCATGGCATTGCCCGGAGGGCGGGGGCAGGGGGGCAGAGGTGGGGAGCCATGCAAACAAGCTCATTGCAACACTTCAGTTAAGTTTGCTTGGGTCTTGGAGCGCTGGAACAAAGTATGGCACCTCTCCCCAAAGACATTAAATTTCCTCTAGTATTTGGAAGCAGGTCATGGCATTGGCAGCTACTTCCCTTCAACTTGCAACAGGATGTAACTACTGACGTCTTTCAATGCAGCCAACTCTTGGTTTTCATCTGTTTTCACTTACTCCATCGGAGAAGTTCTATTTTGCAAGTCCCTTCGGGAAACCTCACTGGTCATCCACACCTTCAAAATGATCAATAGTTTCATTGCCAAGCAAAATCTCACTTAGAGAGAAAAAATGGTACTCAGGGAGCAAAAAGAATACCACTGTTGCTTGGAAACACGTCCGGGTTAAGGGGAACCATTTTTCTCCCTCTCATAGCATCCCCACCTAGGCCCATAAAATAGTCACTTTTGCCCCTCCTTCCACATTTTTCTTTATCTCCTTGATAGGAGAGGAGATGTCTAGCATCCACTGGTCCACTTTTCTCTACAGAGTAGAGGATAATGTCCCCACCCAGGCTCATTTTTCTGTTTCTTTCTCTCTGGCATCCACCTACCCCAAACACACATTTTTTAAAGCTCCTGCAGGGGGACATCTCAATTCCAGATGGTTACTTTAATTCCAGGGGAGAGGAGGTTGTAGAAAGTCTGTTCAGACTACAAATGCAAGCCATGTCTTCATTCCAATGTCACCAGTAATAAAGCTGATATCTGATCTGCTCTGTTGAACTCTTGTGTACTTCTCTCAATTGTTCTAAGCTCAGAAGTTTGATAAAAGGACATAATTTATTGGCCCCCATGAGACCTAAAAGACCTTGTTTCATGCTTTTGCTTGTGGTAAATTGGGAAAATGGCCATAAATTCTTCTTTTCTTTTTATCCACATTCTCATGAGATAGCTATTCTCATTGGTAATTGGAGTTTGGGTCCGTGCCTTGAATCTGGGCTCACCATGTGTCTTGTTTTGACCAGTGGTATAGGAGCAAAGGTCCCCCCCCCCCCCGAACACACACACACACACACACACACACACACTTGGAAAGCACTTGGGCTTATTCCATCAGCTTGCTCTCTGGCTATTCTTAGATTCCACCCACCCTGTGAACAGGCCAGCCTTCTGGAGAGTAAGAGACCATGTGGAGAGAGGTCTCAAACATCCCAACTGTGGAGACCAGGCTGGCAATCGCAAACCAGTGGGTCCTGACCACACACCAGCATTAACGCAAGTGTATGAGTGAGCCCAAGAGAGATCCCTTAAGCCCAGTCCAGATCAGAAGACTCACCAACTCAGCCCTGCCCAAACTTCCAATCTACAAAACCATGAGCCAAATAAATGGTTGTTGTTGAAGCCACTGAACTGTGGAGTGGTTTGTCACACAGCAATTGAGAACAGACACAGTGAAGAAAGAAGCGGCAGGTGGCATCACCCCTCGCCCCTTTCTACATCGGTGTGCTTGAGTGTCGAACCCAGCCAATCAGCCTCAAAGAACTTCCTGTGTCCTCACCTGGAACCATCTTTTCCATACATTTTATCAAAAAACAGGGAAAGACTCTGAAGCCCTTCTCCAGGGAGGTTTACTGACTTCCAGAGAATATGTCTTGAAGCACCTGATGAACTTCTGGCAGTCAGTCCCACTTGTTACAGACTAAAGAATAGCCCTTCTTTATTCAGACTAAAGAATAATCAGATGGAGAAATTCCCAGTGGATGTTTTTGGCAAGTCGAGTGAGGCAACACAGAACTTAAACTCAACATACTCACCATTATGGACACTGCCCCAAAGCCCCAAGCTGTTCGACTATTTTCACTGCTTTGGACAAACGGAGAGGTGGGAATTATCCAGTTTCCCAGCACAGAAGAAATGCTTCTGTGGACTGTTGTCCACAGTGACCAAACCTTGTCACTTTCTCTGCAAGCAGAAATCTGTAGCCACCTGGAAACAGGGCTGAATGCTTTTGATGTTTACTATTGTATATACAGCCTTACAATTGAACTGGAGTCATGGTCCTTGCTTTCTGACATAGTATCAAGAATGTAGAGAACTGGCCAAAGCTGACTTCACTAACTCTAGGACAAAAGGGATCATACAACATAAATTAAATTCAAAGAGTCTTAGGAAATTCCAGGGCTCCTTGACACGCATCTGACCATGGCTGGCAAGGGAGCTGTGGGAACAATGGTTCCTTGGTTACTTACCTTTGTGAGTCACCGTTTGGAGTACTTATTGCCAACAAAACAAAGTTGAAATCGATCAGACAGCAAAAGTGATGTCGTTGTACAAGGACAACTCCGAAATTTCTTTTTCTCATTTAGTCAAATAACAGCAGGCTTCTCGCTAAAATTAACATTTCATCAGAATTTAAATTTACATTTTTTATTCACTTGAAAAATTTGGATTTATTGCTTCTTTTTAAGAAAGTGGCCACTAACGTTTTGTAGGAGGAGAAAAATGAAAGAGAAATAATTCTTGGTAAAATTTCTTTTTAGAGTCTACCCATATGAAGGAAATCAAATTCCCGTGCAATTAAATAAATCACAAGTCAAGTCTTGTTTGTATTTCCATGTATATCAAGACTGATAGCTTTCATCAGTTTATCAGAAATGAAAAGAAAGATTAAAAATAACTGTCATGAAGAAAGAGTGGGGCAGAGTATGGAAGAGAATTGTTAAGGAGTTAGGCGGTTTTTTTTTTTTTTGCAACTTAATATAGCATGATTTAGGGAGAATATAAATATCCCCGAGTTTTGTTAGTAAGAATGTGACTAATAATGCTTATCAAATAGGGGAGTTTAAAGATTTTGTGAGATCCGGTATATGCCTGGCGCACGGTAGGCACTCCGTAAATGCAGCACCCTGTCTGCTAATTCTGCGTTTAACACAAATTTGCAGGTTTCATCTACCATCGCGTCATACGTTTTGCATATATATGTCTCAGCAGCCTTGGCCTGCTACATGCATAGCTTCTGGCAAGTTCCTTAAGTTTCTGACCTATGAAATAGATACTTGCAGCATGGAATTGTCCTAAGGATTAAATGAGAGTGTGTATTTAAAGTACTTGGGATAGTGCCCTCTGTATAATAAACACTCGATACATGTTAACTTGATATAATACCTCTCCCGCTCATTATTAGTACATGCTAGCTTCCCGCCTCACCCTGTAGTCTCCCTCCTCCATGTTGTCATAGATACCATTTTATTCTTCTCTGCTTTTCTCAATCCTGCTCGTCCTTATCCTTAGGTCCCAATTCACAGTTGCCTGTCCTGGGCCACCATGGTGCTCTCCACATGCCCCTAGTCATCACAGTATGGTTCCTTGATCATCTGTCTGTCTCTCCAGCTAGCCCGTGAACTTCTGAGGGAGAGGATGTGCTTTATTCATCTCTGCATTGCCAGGACCCAGCAAAGAGCCTGGCTCACTGCAGCTGCTCAGTGAATATTTGTGCAAGCAAGAGAAAGAATAAATGCATGGCTTCTGTCTCTTTCCAAACAAGCCATAGCCCTTGTTTGATGTCTGTATTAATTGTTAGTATTTTAGTTTTAGTGGGAAAAGTGATACAAAGAAGTTGAAGCAAAAGGCAACATCTCAGTTAAGAAGTCTAGGTGACTAGCTTCTGGCATAGCTGGACGCAAGTGCCGTCTCCCCTTCTTGCCTCTGCTTTCCTCTGTGTTGCTCTCATAGCGATGGGTATGGGCCATACTTCCTCTTGGTGGCAAGATGCCCACTGGTGACCTCAGACTCACATCCATCCAGCCAACAAGTCCCAAAGCAGAGTTTCTCCTTCCTAATAGTTCCATACATTTCCCCAAATTGCAATTCATTGGCCTGGTGCCCATCCTTGGAGGAAAGTAGGAGGAGCCCCACACACTCTAAAAAACAAATGGCTTCCCCATGGAAATTGCCAGAAGTTACCAGAAGAAGGGGAAATAGATGCTAAACAGGCAAAAACATACATGTCTAGCACAGGTTCCCCACCTGGTGTTCTAATCTTGCTTATAAAACTTCACCTGGGGACTTGGGTTTCCACCAACATTTATCACCTGCTTTCTTCAACGACAGTTTATGGATGGCCTCCCCATACAGTGTTAAAAACTCTGAGAAGACACTCCAGCCACCTCAGTCCTGTGAGCCTTGACCCAGAACCTGCTGCCCTGTGTCATAAATGCACAGCTTGTTGCTTATGGTCATCATTAGGGCTGTAGGGGTCCAAATACAAGATTCCCCTTCCCTACTCTGGCACAAGGAAGGCATCAACCAAGGAGTCAGGTGGTGGGGATCTGAAATGTCACCTTCACCACTGATCCCGCTGTGGGAGATCAAGGCTTACGTAAATAGCAACACTGGTTTCCTGATGCTGCATCGCAAAAGTAGGCAGACTGGCCTACCTGGTCACAAGCAGTGCTGAACACCTGCAGGCTCCCCCCATGCTGCTGCCCCAGTAAAACCTGAAGCACTGAGGAGGAGAGAGGGGGTGTTCCCTGCAGGCGTGTAGCATGAAGAGAAAAACAGGAAGGGGACCAGTCGGGGATGCCCAGTTCCTTCTCCAGACTAACAGTCAGGTAAGTCTCTGCCCTCTGGAGGAGAAGTGTTGGAAGTGAGAGAGACAGGAAGGCTGGGGTGTTACTCTAGCAGGTGCCCTTCCCCATGGAGTGGGAATTAAGTGTCCTCCTCCCCCACCCGCCAGCTTGGTCTGGCTCATTGGTGCACTCCAGGGCTGTCACTCTGAAAATGAAACCTTTCCCTTTCCAGCCATGCTCTCTTTGCAGGCAGTCAGAAGTAACTAACAGGGATGTTGTCACTCTTGGAAATGGGCAACCTATACACTTTGCACATCTCCACGAAGATGCCACCTCACATTCTACAAATGGTGGGATGGGGGGAGGGGGGAGGGGGAAGAGGGGAGGGAAGGGGCAAGTAGCTGACCCATAAAACCAACCTGATGGCAGTTCCTTTTGTCTTCCAGAAAACAAAGTGTGCAAACTGCCAAAGGTTTTTGCTGACTCTTGGCTTCTCTGCTTTTACATCTAGTGCTATTGTTTGCCCTTGGGATTTATGGTAATTCTTCCTCCCTAAAAGATATCTCTGTAAGAATGCTCATAAATTTAGGGAGCATTGTTTCGATTTTCCTCACTAATTATTTTCCCTCTCAGTTACCCATCAGCAATTTTTAAAGTCAGAGGATGTTTTTTAGATAAAATGGAGTATAAGACACAGGATGCTGAGATTCTGTAGACACCTAATTAACAGTCATCAGGCAATAACATTGGCAGGAAACATACAATGCACAGAAGACCACTCTAGGTGCCACGGGAGACCCAGGGGAAATAGAAATGTGGTAGCTGACCTTGAAGAGATTGGCCATTCCCAAGGCTGCTTGCCATGAATATGAAATGGCTTAGCAAAGCAAGCACATTTTAATACAGTAATTTTGTTAAGGAGATTTCCCACTACATCAGCCAAGGTCCTCTTGATGAGTACACAAGGGAGGCATTTCTTTCTGTTCCATGTACATGAAAAATCTAGGCTTCAACCAATAAACCATTTTGTTTTCACCCCCTGGACCATGCAAATCTTACCAACTAATCATGTTTTCCCTTTTTATTTTGGCTGCCAGGAAGCTCAAAGCAGATAGCCAATGCTCTTATAACAATTTTATAAGACCTTGGAGTCGACATTTTACACATGAATCTTAGTTCAATTTGATTTTCTAACCCTCACTGCCCCTTATCCCTGATTTCTTCATCTAGTTATTATATCCTGTTCACTGTGTTACAGACGCCCCAGCTTCCACTGATCCACAGTTTCAGAAACCGGTCCCAGCTACCCTCCTGTTTCTCTGCTCAGGATTTCAGAAGATGTTCGTCATTATATACAGCTGATAACTGCCCACCCTGGAAAATCGGTAAGGGGTGCCTGAGATGAGGTAGTTTAGTAGCACGGGTTAGGCACAGCCAAGAAGGATAGTTAGCGTCGCAGAAAGGGGTGGGTGTCATAAACAAGGACTTGCCTGGGTTGACGCAGGGGGACAGAAAAAGGTGGGGGCACCTGCACATGCCTCGGAACGTGGGATCATAGGAATGTAAATGTCATGGATGCAAGGATGTGATTGGCACTCGGCAAAATCATGTTCATAAAATAATAGTTGTAAAAACAAAACATGTTCCATGAATAAATGCCCAAATAGGGATGGTGAATCAATAATCTGATTCTCTGTGAGATCCTCTCTAGCTGTCTGTTGCCCTTGGTGATGGGGCTGGAGAAGGTGGAGGAAATCCACTGGCCGCCAATGAGCATGGCTCTCCTATCAGGAGTCCTCAGCATGTTATGCTGGCCAATATATCTTTGTGGGACAGACCTATAGCATGTTCCTTCAGATCTTGCAGTGCTGTAGGTTAGCACACAGGCTCCAGAGCCTTCATATCCCAGCGCCACAACTTGGCATCTGTGCGACCACAGACAAGTCACATAAACACTCTTGGCCTCAGTTTCTTCATCTGTACCCTGGGGATGATAATAGTAGCAACTGAACAGCACCGTTGTGATGACTGATTGAACTAAGATATGCACCTGTCCATACAACACATATTATGCCTGTTGGCCATTATTATTTCTACCGTGAGACCTGGTCAGCTATACCTGTATGGCAGTGCCACAGACTTGGAGTGGACAGACCTTGGGCACTGGGGGCAGGGTGAAAGGGGGCAGGGCAGGGTATGAGGACAAGCTGTAGAGGAAGGGGAGGAAGTCTGACATGGCAGCCAGAATAGGGTTCAAATGATGGTTTGGGAAGGACAGGTGTGTATCAGCAGAGCATGTATCCGGAAGATGCACCATAGTGTCCATAGGCTAGGATTCAAACATGAGATTGGGGGCTCCAGGCCAGAATGGAAAACGTAAGACAGAGGCCCAGATCTGGAAGGTCTAGAACAGTAGGAAGAATTCTTGGTTCTTGGCTCTTTCCCAACCTTATGGGCAAAAAGGAAAAAAATCCCTGTTCCTCCCCCAAGTGAGTTCTAAAACATTACATTCACCTGCACATGCAGACCAAACACCTGAGGCCCAGCCTGGCATCCCCCACCCTTGCCCTCACCCCCAGATTCTGTTGTCAGACGTGACTTATAGCCATCTCCTGCCCTGCCCCCCTTGCCTCAAAAGCTGGCAAGACCTTCCTCACTGGGATCCCAAGTGTGTTCCTTTCTGTCTGCTCGGTGTTCTCCAAACAGCAAGTAGATGATCTTCTTAAATGTAAATTTAACCATATCCTTAGAACTCTCACTGCCTCCTTTGGCCCTCAAGATTACAGCAGACTTCTTTAATCTTTGAGGCCCTGAGTCATCTGGGCTCTGCTACCCTCACCTTCCACTCCATGCCTTCTCATGTCCTGTGATCTAGCCCCATCATTCTACTTCCCAAAGGTGCCAGGATTTGACCATGTCGTGGCCCTTTGCACGGGCCCATTCCTTCTACTGAGAGCTCTCTGCCTTCCAGGTTTTCTGTGGCTGATGTGTCCTCACCATCTAGACCTCAGCTTGGGTGTAAGACTTCCTCTTACCACCTGTGCCAGCAGGGCACCCCACGCCCCCATCTCACCCCCTTCACTGCCCTGAAAACTACCAGGAATGCTTGGGCCCTCACCTGGTGGGAAGGTGAGCAAAGGACAGGAACAGCCTGTCCTGCTCATGACTGCTCCCCCAGTTCCTGGAACAACGCCTGGCACATAGTTGGTGCTCAGCATGTCTTTGTTGGGTGAGCAACTTAATCAATCCATCAGGAAATACCCCAGGGCCCGGAATGGTTCTGAGCTTACACATGAGCATAGGGAAGGCAGGACAGAGACTAGAAGGCAGATAAGAGGTGAGAGGGAAAGTTCAACCAGATATTGCAAAGTCACTGGCTGGGAATGAGAAATCTAGGTGTGAGCCACGATAGACACAGCCGCTGGGATGGAGCAAGTCAAAATACAGAGGGCCCATTCGATCTAATCACCCTCTCAACAGACCTCTGGTGACCCCTATGTGAGTAAGGCACCAAGGGGCACAGAAATGAGAAAAATGTGGTCCCTGCCTTAAGGAAGCTCCTGGGTTAGCAGGAACACACACAGAGCTGTGGCCATGAGATAGTTAATACCCAGAGGACAACGGGGTGGGTACACAGACAGGAAGTGTCACCTCCACTCTACCTGGAGCCCAGGAGGGCTTCCCAGAGGAGGGGGAGCTCAAGCTGGGTCTTGATGGATCAGAAGGAGTTCCCAGAAAACACATTGGACCTGGTAGGGTAGAACCCGAGACCCTGTGAAGTCCACGAGAGCCATCCCTTCTGCTTCCCCACCTGACCCTCCTCCTCGCTAGTTCTGTGGATGGTCTCCCTCTCTCGATATCGCCTTTCAAATCATGTCTTTAATCCGCAACACCTTTGAAGCTCCCCAGACTAGCTCTCTTCCACTGTTCAAAGTAACTCCAGAAAATGCTACCTCTCAGCAGTGAGTGGTCACGCTGATCCATCACTGGTGGGAGGTCACATTGGTACATCCTTTGGGAAAGTGATTTAGAAAACTCTTCCACAAGTCTTTTCTTTTAAATGACCGTACCTTTATTATTAAAAAAAAAAAAAATCCTGCTTTTGGAAATCTATCCCAAGGAAGAGATCCTAAATTTGGAAAGAAAAAAAAAAAACTTTTATGTGTAAGTGTTCAGTATAGATACCAATAATGTCAAGAACAACCTGAATGTTCAGTTGTAAGGAAATAATATTTTAAATGGTTTCAGGCGGTGGAATATTATGCAGCCATGGCAAAGGGCATTTTCTTAGAACATGAGAGCTCCAGCAAATACTGTGAAATAGAAAGTGAGATAAGATTTCAGGATTTGTGGGCAATGTGATAATAACTATGCAAAAAATTTGATGCCTTTGGCATCTTGGGACAGAAGCTGAAAACAGTCGAGGAGGGCCATGTGCTGTGTGGCTGAGGCTTGTGGGTATTTGGGGGCGACGTGAAGGAAGCACAGGTCTGTTTAAAGCGGTGGTTCAATGTACTGTTAAAACCCAAACTGATGGGATGCCTGGGTGGCTCAGCCAGTTGAGCATCTGACTTCAGTTTAGGTCATGATCTTGCAGTTTGTGAGTTCGAGCCCTGCCTCAGGCTCTTTGTTGACGGCTTAGAGTCTGGAGCCTGCTTCAGATTCTGTGTCTCCTGCTCTCTCTGCCCTTCCCCCACCTGTGATCTGTCTCTCTCTCTCTCTCCCTCAAGAATAAATAAACATTCAAAAAAACTGAAAGAGGCACTTGCATTAAGTGGGTTTCGAGTGCCCACCCCACTGGTACAGCTTGTCTGCCCGCTCTCCCACACTCACCCCACTAGGAGAGTACAAGATCCGCCTGTCAGCACAGAGCCTGAGGCAGGGCTCGAACTCACAAACTGCGAGATCATGACCTAAACTGAAGTCAGATGCTTAACCAACTGAGCCACCCAGGCGCCCCATCAGTTTGGGTTTTAACAGTACATTGAACTGGCTCAGGTCCCCCAAGGCACAGAAGGAGACAGAGGCTGAGAGTCTGAAAACAATTGTAGCAACATAAGGGGATCTCAGACAGGAGCACGTGAGGGACACCCTCACGGAAAGCAGCACCATCCACAGAAAGCACCGGGTGGAGACCTGACTCTTGGTTTTTAAGCCGTACATATTTCACCTGTACAACTTGTTGAGTTTGGAGAGAAGTGGATGAAACCAGTGGACAATATGCTAAGAGAAAAAAGCCAAACACAGGGGAACACATAGTACATGATCCCACTTACATGAGGCATGGAACATAGTCAAAATCATGGAAGCAGAGAGCGGAATGGGGGGTTGCCAGGAATAGGGGGGAAGAGGAAATGGAGGAAGAATCAGAGAAACACAAAGTCTCAGGTACATAAGATAAATAAATACTAGAGGTCTACTGATCTACCAGACAGCATGGTGCCTATAGCCAACCAAACTGTAGATCTGATGTTAAGCATTTTTATAACCGAATATATATGTATTTTTTTCTAAGAAGAACTTGGAGCACATTGCCTAAGCCGCAGCTGACCCATCTCACACCAATTAGAAGGTGTGAGAACTTTAGCCAGATGCTCCAATACCGAGCTGTGTGAAAATCCAGGAGAGGGTCAGCACAGGCCCAAAGACGCAGGATGCCACCCCATCTGAATTGAACCAGCCTCCAACCTTCCTGGTCAGGAACTCACACCTCTACTTTTTGTTTATGCTGTGCTCTGGACTAAGTCATTTTGTCATTTTTGCCCTTTCCAGTTCTGGATCTCTAGATAGATGATATTAAATAGATAGATAGATAGATAGATAGATAGATAGAATGACAGATAGATGATAGATCAATAGATAACAGATAGAATGGTAGATGATAGAATCATAGATAGATAGATAAAATGATGATAGATTGATGACGATAGGTAGATAGAATTTGAATTATTATAGTCAAAATAATGTGCCATAAATTGACAAAACCAATCAGAACATAAAAGGGTTCCCCTCACAGACTATGGTTTTAAAAATGCTTATTCATACTGGGTGGACTATATCCAAAAGCCTAGATACGCAGGAGGGGAAAGGTGGCTAAAAAACTGTATTAGGATGTTAACAGTGACTAACTTTGGATCATGCAACTGGGTGATTTGTTTTACTTTCTTTTTCCGTTTTACTGAATTATACCAAATTTTCTTAATTCTCATGTATTACTTTCATATTCTTAAAAGAAACCCTGCCTCTGGCCCAGGTCACAAGTAACCTGGCAGGGTGGGGATGGGGGGAGTATCATGCAATCCCATAAGCAGCGCAAAGTGTTCGCATCACACAAGAGCTGCGCTCTGGCCACCCGCACATCGATGTGCACACTTCTTTCCATTGTGGTACGTGCTCTGCCTGGATGTGAATATGGTGTTCCTCCAGTGCCATAAGCTCGGAACCGTCTTCTTAGATGCCTCCATCTCAACACTTAGCTTCTACCAGTTCTACCGCACTCCTAGACCTGATCGGGAGCCAGGACCGGCAGTGGGGGTCCTGATTGCCGTTCCGGTCCTCCCTCCCATCCCTCTTCCTAATAACTAGGCTATTCCGCCTAGGAGCTGTGGCAGATTGATTGTGTCAATGGCCCAAATCAATGGCCTTCCTGGATCTGTGTGCCTTGCAATGGAGGCTGCCGGTCCCCTCTCCCCCACATACACACATATCTGAAGATGGTGTCTCTTTCCTCATGCCCTTGAATCGGGCTCACCTTGCAAATTACTTTGGCCAGTAGAATGTGACAGATGTGACAGGGCACTAAGCCTAGGCCTTAAGAGCCCCTCATCTACAAGGCAAGGATAATCAAACCCACCTCGGGGTCATCCTACAGATTAAAGCAAATGTCACTTGCCACCTGCAAAACACCAAATGCAAAGCAGGTGCTTAGTACAGGTTAGTTTCCTCTCCATCTTTTTCTTCCTTCCATCAGGAAGGAAATAAATGGTCAGAAATAAATGGTCAGCCTATATTTATTTATATTTAGGGCAAAGACCAAACAACCAAATTCAAAGGGAATGTAGGGTAGAAGAAAGATTCACAGCGTGTCCATTCCCTAGAACCTTGGTTTCCTTTTTGGGAATAGAAACAAATTGATATTTTGGAAAAAAAAATTGTGTCTAATTCTTCCCATTTTAGAGACAGGAAAACTGATGCCCAAAAAGTAAAATGACTTGGACAAAGTCACACAGAGAGTTAGAAGCAGACCTTGCATTAAAAGCCAGCATATTAATCAGCTACTGCTACATAACAAACATCCACAAATTGCAGCAGCTTAAAACATCCATCATGGGGCACCTGGGTGGCTCAGTCGGTTAAGTGTCCGACTTCAGCTCAGGTCATGATCTCACCGCTCATGAGTTCAAGTCCCACATTGGATGCTTTACTGACAGCTCAGAGCCTGGAGCATGCTTTGAATTCTGTGTCTCCCTCTCTCTCCACCCTTCCCCTGCTTGCTCTCTCTCTCTCTCTCTCTCTCTCTCTCAAAAATAAATAAACATTAAAAAAATTAAAAACTGTCCTATGATGGAAGGATTGTTATCCCATTTTACAGAAGAAGAAACTGAGACAGAGAGTAATGTGCCTCATGTTAGATAGCAAGGCATCTACATTTCTCAAAAAATAATTCTGACAGAGCAAATGACCCAGTCTTCAGAAAAATTCAGATAGCATCCAAAATCACTTCTATGAATCCCAAAGACAGTTATTAAATCTCTATGGCCAATATATGTTACCAAGTTCTCACAACTGCCCTATGAGGTGTTATCTTATTCTCATTTTCATCAGGGGAAATTAAGGCTCAGAGATTTGAACTCGTTCACCCCACTCCCTAGACCATGGAAAAAGAGGGATGGGAACTCACAGCTGTCTAGGTCCATCAGAGAGTAGAGTCTCAATTGAGAGATGAGGCTCTTGAATTCTTACTTACCTTCCCTCCAGGTCCCTCACTCGTCATCAAAGACCCAGATCCATCAGAGCCTCCCCAGAGCCCAGTCCGGAGACCCCAGAAGGCAGGTCCTGTGTTCTCATCCTGTGTTCCCCACCCAAAATTATTCCTGTTTCTCCAGGGGTCTGGAGGAGGCTGTGACAGGGACAAGCCCTCCTTCCTCTTGGCCCCCTCAGCCTCTCCCCAAAAACCCAGATTCAGCTTGCCTTTTCACGCCTAAAAGAGGTCCTTCTCCTAAAACCCCAGGGCTCTAGAAATTTTACGAGCAGAACAAAGCTTAAGGATGAAATATTCCACTCTCATTTTACAGACAGGAAACTCTGAAGCTTTGGGATAATGCCCACCCTCTGACCTCTGGCCCTCCATCCTTACTTCTGTTGTGTTAGGTTTTGCTGCTCTGATTGTTGTTTACACCACACACGTGAGGACCAAATCTGTCCCGTAGGTTCCCTCGTAGCCGCTTTTGTATCTTGGCTTTCAGTCATAACATCAAATAATCAGACAGTGAAGCCAGAGGGGCCCTCAAGAATTCACAGGGCAGAACACCGAGGAGCTGAGTGGAGAGAATAGTGAAAAATTTCCCAAGGCCCACCACCCTCTATAATAGTCCCAAAGCCCACCACCCTCTATAATAGTGCTGGAGGGATGGAGGGAGGCACGGACCCCATGGGGAAAGACGGGCCCTCTTCCTACTCTACCAGAGGTAGGTGAAAAACTTCTGTTGGCCTCTCTTCTAGAGTTGTTCAGTAACTGGATGGAGTAGCAGCTGGATGGAGTAGAGACCATCATCAGTACAAGGTGAGCAGACCAGCTCTGAAACTGACAGCCGGAGCCAATGAACTCAACCAGGCAAGACAGGTGGAGCAGAGGATCACACAGATGCAGAGTGAATGAAATTAAAATAATAATAGCAATAGCTAAAGTGTGTTGTGTTTCCAACAGCTGACATGTACCAACTACTTTAATCCTCACAACAATCTCTGAGGGGAGTATTACTACTGTCCCTATTTTACAGGTAAGAAAACCAAGGCCACAGAGATAAAGTACTTTGCCCAAAGTCACACAGCCAATGGGTGGCAGAGCCAGGATTCAAGCCCAGACTCTCTGGCTCCAGAGGGTATGCCCATGACCCTTGCACCATGCAAGCCTTAGGTGATGCTTCTCTTTTGGATGGTCAGCTCCTTGAGGCCAGTGGCCAAAACGTCTCAGTCACTTGTCTTAGTCCGTCCAGGCTGCTATAACAAAATACCACAGATCAGGTGCCTTATAAACCACAGAAATTTCTTTCTCACAGTCCTGGAGGCTGGAAGTCCAAGATCAGGCTGCCAGAATGGTCATAGACTGGTGACCTCACATTATATAGAAGGGGCGGGCTAGGTCCATAGGGCCCCTTTTATAAAGGCATTAATCCCACTCATGAGGGCCCTGTCCCCATGACCTAACCACCACCCAAAGGCCCCCACCTCCTAATATCTTCACATTGGACATTGGGATTTCAACGTATGAATTAAGGGGTGGGAAGGGACATGAGCATTCAGACCCCACACCATAACACAGTTCTATCCCCAGGGCCCAGGAGGGGACCCAGAACTGAAGATTCATTGACTTGATTTAAATTGAATTGGAAACCTTGGATCACATGGCCAGGAGAAAGCTGGCTTCGTTGGGTGACCCAGAAGAAGTGGCTTTATCTCGAGGACTGCATCTATAAATGGGGGTAATATACCAACACCCTGCAATTGCTACTTGAGACTGTATTTGAGGAGAACTCTCCAGTGCCTAGCACACCGTAAGCAGTCAACAGTGGTAACGATTGTTATTAATGGGGGCAGGGGAAGCAAGACAAGAAAACAAAGCCCAGTGGTACCAGCCAGACCGTGCACATGCTCAGAAGAGGCCAAGACAGAGATATGGAAAAAACAAGACCACATCTTCTCAGACAGTGGGGAAACAGAGTGCCTTTGACTGAGCCCTAAGTCAAAGGCATTTTTAATGAAAAAAAATAAATGAAATAAAATAAAATGAAATAATAAAATAAAATAAAAAAGCTTTTTAAGCAGTCAGTTCTTAGACGTAGACCCTCACACAAGTCTCCTGGCCCACGCAGTGTCTGCACCAGAGGACCCCTGTTCTGGGGTCCAAGGACACCTGGATTCAGGGCCTGGCTCTGCCAGAGTGACCTTGGACAAGCCAGCTTCTCTGGGCCTCAGATTTCTCGTCTATAAAATAAAGGGTTTGAATTAAACCACCTCCAGGCCTCCTTCCAGCTTTAAATAATAATCATGCAAAATGACCAGAAACAGAATGTCTTGCAGGCCATCTGGCTGGTTGGTGGGGAAACCAGGGTTTTATGAGTCGGGGGTTGGGACCAGGCTCTAGATGGCAATGACGGCTCTGGCTCGCGTGTTGTGCCGGTAACTCACAGTTCATGTGGCATTTCGCCACTCGTAGCAGGCACTCTGCGTAGGTGCTCATTTCGTCTGCACGGCAGGCCCCCCGAACGTGGTCAGACGCGCTCTGTTCAAGAAGCGCCTTCCAAGAGCACGTCAGGAGTTTGCGCACGAGCAAGTCACACGCGGCCTGACCTTTGGGCTTAAGGAAGCAGGAGCTCGTCTTCCCACAAAACAAGGAGCCTAGAAGCGGGCGGTGGCGGTCGGGGCAGTGGCAGCCGGACGGGCGTCCCTGCGATCCTCGGGCGTTCTCTCCAACCCTCCTAAAACGACCCGGACACCCCTTCTGCAGTCAGGCAGGATGTAGGGGAGATGGGTGCTGGTGACACCAGCCACCTTTCCCGGGACAGCAAGGCCTCCCCAGAAGTTCTCCTACCAGCACCCTTTGCCCTCACCTGTCATTGCCAACGCCCTGTCACCTGGCCAGTCCTAGCTGCAGAGTCCTTTTCTCCGCCTGTTTCGGTGCTGGGGCTGTCATGACAAAGTACCACAGACTGGGTGGCTTACACAACAGTCCAGAGGCTAGACATCCAAGATCAAGGTGTCCGCAGGTTTGCTTCCTTCTGAGAGCTGTGAGGGAGGGGTGCGCCCTCTGCGGCTTTGGGAGGTGGCCCGCTGCCTCTCCCTGTGTCATCTTGCATCATCTCTTCTCCGTGCATCTGTGTCCAGATTTCCCAGGTCCACCCTAACGGCCTTTTTAACTGGATTGTTCCCATGAGACTCTACTCCAAAGAACGTCACGTTCTGGGGCACCTGGGTGGCTCAGTAGGTTAAGCGTCTTTGACTCAGCTCATGATCTCACAGCTGGTGAGTTTGAGCCCCATATCGGGCTCTGTGTTGACAGCTTGGAGCCTGCTTCAAATTCTCTGTCTGCCTCTCTCTCTCTCTCTCTCTCTCTCTCTCTCTCTCTCTCCCCCTCCCCTGCCCTCTCTCTCTCTCAAAATTAAATTAACATTAAAAAAAAGAAAGTCTCATTCTAAGGCATTGGGGTTAAGATTTCAACACATGAATTGGGGGGTGGGGGCACAGTTCAACCCATAACACTGTCTCTAGAGCAGAGGCGGCAGGGGATTGGCCAATGAGCAGTGTCTGTCCCTGAGAGTTAAGGGAATTACTCAAAAGTATTAAGTGGCAATGTTAGGATTCAAATTCAGGTCTTGACTGGAAGTTTGGGGGTCCCCTATGGAGACTTCCTGCCCCTCATTTAGCCCCTGGTTAACAGGAGACAGTATTGTACAATAGCTGAGAGAACAAACTAGATTCAGATTCCTTGGGTGAAAATCTACACTTGCTGTGTGACCTTAAGCAAGCCACTAAACCTCTCTGGCTTCCATGAAAGAGGAGACTCATTCAAGATTTAACAAATATGACCTGAGTCCCCTTCTATTTCTGAGGCACTGTTCTCAGTGCTGACAGTGAGATTACAGAAATAAAAGTACCTATTGAATAGTGCTGTTTTGAAGATTTGATGAGACAGTCCGGGTAAATAAAATCCTTAGTTCTACAGTGTTTAGCACTAGCAAGCAATCAGGAAATGGTATTATTACCATCAAAGTAATTGTTATTAGCCACTCTTCCTCTGTCTATTCCTGGGCTCTCTGCAATTGTACTCTATAGTGCAGTCACTACACGTATCAGCCCTATGGATGTAGGTCAGCCATGGACAGTGTGGCCGGTGGGCACAGAAGTCTGGAGAAGGAAGCCACTTTCCCCTTGATGCCCCACAGAGCAGGAAAGATGGGGAGGCCAGAACCAGGAGCCTCCAGCAAAGTTCTGGAAAAGTGAGCCAGAGCAAGAAGGAGCCTGGGCCCCTCTGGGAAGATAGTAATAGGAAATAAACAATTTCCTCCAAAACACTGATTGCAGAATATGATGTTTCAATAGGAAGAGTTAAGGTCTGTATCAAAGTGGGAAAGGCAGGACCAAATGGCCAGGACCTTGGACAGATTGGAGGGAAAAAGCCAACATGTAGCATCGGCCTACTAAGTGTCAGACACTTTATGGACTTTTGTCTCCTCGGGTCCCTATGACAACCAAGAGAGGAAAATGGCCTAACAATTAAAAGTGGAGAGTTAACAGGATGATTGGAAAAAAACTCAGGTGTGAATCCAGCTCAGCTGTTTGCTTCCAAATCCCGTGCTGTCTCTGGCAAATCACTTAACCTCTCTGAGTTGGTTTCCTTATTTATTAAGAGCGGTGAGTGCCCAACATAACATAACGAATGGAAAATACCAAAGTAAGAGCTATCACTACTGGTGTGATTTCTTCCTGTCCTTATTCTTACTGCTGCTGCCACCCCAACTATTAAGTAGACTGTGGTGCCAAAGGAAATTTTGGAAAATCCTGACTCACTCTGCTAAAAGGCTTCTTGGCCATTTGTGTGTGATGACCCATCCTTCATCTCTGAACATATGGAATGGGCCCATGGATACCGGGAGACCTTAAGTCATTTTGTTCCCAAGAGATAATTTATATAAGTTATAGCAAGCGATTTGGGAGAAAAAAAATGTAATAAAGAAAGCCCTGCCCCCCAGGGGCACAAATGATAAGGTTCCTATGGTCAGCTGACCTCTCCCCACCCCCCCAACACCCCACTCAGAATGGGGAGGGGACTACAGTCTGCTCAGATGGAGACTCACCAGCCAAGGGCTGCTGATATAGCTTTTTACTTAATACTCTCGAGTAAAAAACAAAGACTGTGTTTTAAATTTTTTAAAAAACTTTCTAATAAATATCTATCTCTTGGTGTTCAAGACCCTTTGTGCAACATCTTCTGTAAAGAATAAATGTTGTGACAGGCAAGGAGAATTTTTGCCCACAACTCTGCTAGAACATAACTCTCCCCATTTTCTATACAAAGAAAGCCAGTGTAGGCAACGTGCCAATACACAACAACCCTGGATTTTGAGGTCACGTCTGTCCATCCTCAGAGGCTATGTGAGCACCTCGTCCATTTCCTTCCTTTAGACAGAGAATCTGTACATTCAGCAGCTTCGGGGCCCAGGACAGGAGTCTCTGCCTTGAAGGGCAAGTCTCGGCCAGCGCGTGAGAATAATAGCAATTGCTTCTGGGCAAACGCAAAGCTCCCAAGTCCAGTTCCTGTGCTAACCTTTTATGAGATTTACTTAATCTTCAACAACCCCTTGAGCTGGATACTATTAACATCTCCAGTCTGTAGAGGAATTTGAGATTAAAGAGGTCAAGTGACAGGCCAAAGGTCATTCCATTTTGACGACTAAACAGTGGAGCCAGGACTCAAACCTGGGCAGAGTGACATGGAGACCCGCCTCCTAACCAGCGCATATAGCAGTCTCTGACCTTAACACACCTTTCAGGTGCTGGGGGAGGCCTGTACAGAGATTGGCAAGACCTGTCTCCCCGAGACTTTTCATCAGTGATCCACCCTGACCAACACAGCAATCACTGATGAGTGTTCCTTGACTTTTAGAGGGTACAGGCCCCGAAGCAAGAAAAACCAGGAAAGGGAGTGAGCCGGGGAAGGAGGGCAACCAAAATGCCACTGAACTGGCCACTGCTAAGGACAACAGATCTATCCACCTTACAGGACCATCTTCCCATCAGCCATATCAAATGCATCTTGAGATGGTCTATCCTGGGGTGGAGGGGCAAGGAGGGGAGAGACGAGAGAAAAACTTCTATCTCCACTCCTATATCCCATTGTGCAAGAGTTCACCCCAAGGGGGCTCATAAGCAACACCCCCAGTTCTAAAGGTGCCTGATACTTGAACTTCAACAGGGAAGCTGTAGGGCAAGAAACAAGAGGCTCACAGCATTGGACATAAGTGAGGTGCAATCAGGGTGTGTCTACCTGAATGTGGTCAAAATCCACATAGCAGGAGGAGCTAGGGTCCAAAGCAAAATGAAAATACAAGGACCCTTGTTCAAATATTGTTAAAAATTTGAAGGCAGCTACGCAAAACATTAAACCAAGCATGGAGCCCCTCTAAGCACAAGGCTCTTAACCCCTCCTAGTATCCATATGTCCGTTCTATTTGTTCAGTGGTGAAAAATGGGTTATCACATGTAGATTGCCAAGAAGTCTTCTAGCAGAATGAGTCAAGACTAACTAAAATCTCTTGTCCCACTACCCAGATCTAGCTGGTAGACTCTACTAGAAGAGCTGGAAGAAGGCCCTGAAGACAGGTAGACAGGTGAAGTCGAGAGCATCTGAAGTGGCTTCTGAGGTGGGTCCAGTGCAGAAGCTGCCAAGGGATATTATCAGATAAGCTCAGAAAAACAAGACTGGGCCAGAATGGGCTGGGACATGGAGGAACCAGTTTCTATCTTGTGGGTTAGGGAGCATGATGACACAAATAGCGGTCTGTGACAGTAGCCGCATGGTTGTATGTGTGTGTGTCTCTCTCAAAAATAAGCATTTAAATAATGATAATGAATGAATGAATGAATGAATGAATGAAGTCTGGGTAAGTAGAGATAACCAAATTGGGGGGGGAGGCGGTCATGAGGATGACATCAGGCAGGGAGGGCTTTAGGGAGACAATGAGACACTGTCTGGGGAGAGAGAAAAAAGAAGGAAGGAAAACAGCGTCTTTCATTTTTGTTCTCTCCAAGTACCAGGTGAAATTTGGTGCCCCAGCTGCCAGTGGAAGTCTCTGCCATGGAATCCAACTAGCAAAGTCCTTATCTGTGTACAGCAGACAAGAATGCCTTCCATTTGTGTCTGGAACCAGAACATCCCTAAAGTCACATGCCATTGCTTCGTACTTTGGTACTCTTTCCCCATTTCCCAGTGAGCCGGGGATCTCTTACCCTCCCATTGCCATCCCGACCCTCCATCCACGTTGTGCCAGGCACAGCACTCTAGTGTCTTCCTGTGAAGCTCCAGGTTCTGCACCACCCACTCTCCTTCCATCATTCATGGCCGGGGGTCTTTGTACCTCTGGGGTTGGTCCTCATCCCTCCACTGCTTCCACTCTGCATCACTTCCACAGACTTGACATTCAACACTGCCACCTGATACTGTTATCAGATTTCCAAGTTCCCTCCAGCATGAGTTAGGAGCTCCCCAGCCCACCCCAAGCTATACTGTCTTCAAATGACACCTTCAGAACCCCTGCTCTACAGCACTGTACTTCTGGGGCTCACCCTGGTCTCATGAACTAGCTGTCTCCAGTTCAATAAAATGATGGCCTTGGAGCACCTGGGTGGCTCAGTCGGTTAAGTGTCTGACTTTGGCTTAGGTCACTATCTCATGGTTTGTGAGTTCAAGCCCCGCCTCAGGCTCTGTGCTGACGGCTTAGAGCCTGGAGCCTGCTTCAGATTCTGTGTCTCCCTCTCTCTCGGTCCCTCCCCCATTCATGCTCTGTCTCTGTCTCTCTCAAAAATAAATAAACATTAAAAAAAATTTAAAGGGGAACCTGGCTGGCTCAGTTAGTTAAGCCTCTGACTTCTGCTCAGGTCATGATCTCACGCTTTGAGGGTTCAAGCCCCACATCGGGCTCTGTGTTGACAGCTCAGAGCCTGGAGCCTGCTTCAGATGCTGTGTCTCCCTCTCTCTTGGACCCTCCCCTGCTTGCACTCTGTTTCTCTCTCTGTGTCTCTCTCAAAAATAAATATTTAAAAAAAAATGATGCCCTTAAACTTCAGGGTCAAGTAAGCCAGTCCCAAAGAGGGGATGACACATAGGTATAATCCCATCTCTGTATAATTCTACACTTTAGATTTAGATTATATTCATCTGACTCAGAACCCTGAGGTCTAGTCGAGACCACTGGAATCAGGGGCAGGTGAGAGTCCTGTGATTCCCAAGCCACAGCATTCCCCACCATACCTACCCCATTCTGGAGGCCTAGTCTAGACTAGCTCTCCCTGGATCCACACTCCAGTTTGTTGGCTGACCTACATTATATCCCAGCGCTGGAAATCTGGGACTCAGCACACCTATGCTCACCTAAATGCTCACATCATTCCTAGTGTTTGTTGGTCTCCTCCTCCTGGGTCCCAGATCTGCCCTTTCCTGTGCCTCAGGCTGCTGACTGAGCAGCCCCACCCCAGGGACCAGGCACCAGTAACTTCCCCCAAAGCCCATATGCTTCTCGTAAGGTCAGCCCCAGCCTGTTACTGCTCTACACCTTGCTGTCCACCCATTCAGCTACTTCAACAAGCCCCACTACCAGAATTGGGTCTAACATGGATACAGCCCTTCGGACCCTATGTCTGGTTGTCCCAACTATCCCTTCCAGAGCCTGACTCTGTGGCCAGGACAGTTTCCCAGCCCCCACAGTGCACGGTCCCAGCCCCCTCTACCACTGTGGGGGCCCAGGGTGCCAAGCCGCCAGCGAGCTAAACTCTAATCTGCCCAAACATGAGCAAGCACCTTCCTGCCCCAAATGCTCTATTCATCATGCCCACAGCAAGCACAGAAATCCAGACCAGAAAGAGAGAGAGAGAGAGAGAGAGAGAGAGAGAGAGAGAGAGAAAGTTAATCCAAGTAGGGACTTCCACCAGCTCCACCAGCATCACTCATTTGGGCTTTATCCACTCATCCATTTCTTCATATTGAATGAATATTTGTTGACCAAGCTCTATATGCCAGACTGGAACATTGCAATGAACAAGGGCCCAAGGATCTGTTTTTATCACACTTAAAATCTAGTGGGGACAGGGCACCTGGGGAACTCGGTCAGTTAAGTGTCTGAGTCTTTGTTCTGGCTCTGGTCACAATCTCACAGTTCATGGGTTTGAGCCCCACAACGGGCTCCACACTGACAGAGCAGAACCTGCTAGAGATTCTCTCTCTCCCTCTCTCTGCTTCCCGCCCCCCTTGCATTCTCTTTCTCTTTCTCTCAAAATAAATAAATAAAAATTTAAAAATAAGGGGCTTCTGGGTGGCTCAGTCAGTTGGGCATCCAATTTCAGCTCAGTCATATTTCACAGTTCATGGGTTTGAACCCCGTGTTGGGCTCTGTGCTGACAGCTCAGAGCCTGGAGCTTGCTTTGGATTCTCTGTCTCCTTCTTTCTCTCTGTCCCTCCCCGATTTGTGCTCTTTCTCTGTCTCTCAAAAATAAATAAATAAACTTAAAAAATAAAAAGATCAAAAAATAAAAAGAATCTAGTGGGGGGAACAGACTTCAGAGGGTCAAATGAGGCACCCCAGGACCCTTGCACTGGTGGTAGAAATGTACAACCATGGTTCACAGAACAGAGGCACCTGTGACAAGCCCTCCACTTTTCTCAAATGAACATGACAAGGAGATTGAAACTACTGTCTGAGTCACAAACTCTTTGGCATTATTTCTGACTGTCCCTAACATTGGGACAAGCCTTAATTTTATGATTCAAATAAAAATAAAAAGCAACCTACCACCTTCTGAATTACCATCATCAGTGCTATTAATAGCTTTCAGCTCCTTGAAAAGGAAGAAAGAAAAAAAAACAGAAGAGAATTCTCTGGATAGATAAATGCCAAGTATTGTTTCATGATTGCAGTTCACATTACAGAGAGGAGCCAGGAAGCAGAAGTCAGGTGCCTTTGGGATTTCACAGCCTGGAGACCCCATGCATTTTTCTAATTCAAATAGGATAAGCCTCAGAGGCCTTTAATGCAAGATGGTTTTTAAGTGTTTCCAAGCTTCCTGAGAGAGATAAAAACCACCTTCTTCATCAGAATTATTCAACTGTGGCACCACTGCTTAGCATGGGGATGGAAGGAGCTTGAATTTCTCCCGTGGCCTCACCCACCCGTTCTGACCCTCTTTTCTCCCAGAGTGATTTGCTTTTGGCTAAAGCCAACCTGAGCTCCCTCTCCCTTCCTTTCTTGGCCTCTCCCCATCCTGCCTTCCCAGGACCCATCCCCCATGCCTCAAATCCCTGTGCCACCTGCCTCCCCTCAACCCCCCCTCCAGAGTGGCCTCATGCTCTGAGACGCAGGACAGATGACAAAAGCTCTCCATCCCTCAGTTTCCTGAGAGTACAAGGAGAATAATGATCATATGTCCCTGAGGGGGTGTTGCAAGGGTGTAATGAGCGAGTCCAGATCAGGCCCTTGGACCGTGCTGGTTTGTCTGAGCCACATATGAGGGTTAGGTGTTCTTTATAATAATAGCTGCCACACATGCTTTTCAGGATTTGTGTGGAAACCAAATGCGGGAATGCTTGGGACAGTATGCTTTGTACTCCAAGGGCTAAGAGAAGCCTCTGACTCTGAGGTCAGTGACTGGGTGTCAGGAACAAAGGAGCAGAAGAATAGAAGCTGTCCTCAGAGATGGTCCCCTGAGGATGAGGACTGGGCCCATTTTTAATCACTACTGTTTCCCCAAAGCAGTGTTGGGTCTGGCATAGAGTTGAGACCTAGTAGCTATTGTGCAAAAGAAGGAAGGAAGGAAGGAAGGAAGGAAGGAAGGAAGGAAGGAAGGGAGGGAGGAGGAAAGGGAGGGAGGGAAGGAGGGAGAGAAGGAGGGAGGGAGGAAGGAAGGGAAGAGGAAAGGAAGGGAGAGAAGGAGGGAGGAAGGAATGGAAAGGAGGAAGGCTTTTGCATGAAAATGGGGGAGATGGAGCAGCTGAGGCCAGAGAATGTTGTAGGGCACTTAGTGCCACGTGCAGCTCTTCATGGGGACGCAGGTGAGGGATATCTCTATGGGACAGGCAGCCCAGGGGGGAAGACGGGAGGTAGGCAGAGCAACCAGGGAAACAGGGGCATGAGCTTGACCGAGTCACAGTCAGAACTGGGTTGGTCACAAGTTATATCTGTGAGTGCGTAAACTCACTTCAGTTTTATACACCCGTACTTTATTTTAACAAGCCTCCTTTCCTACTTGACAGTAAGAAAATTAAATTTAGTCCAATTCAGTCCACACAGCCCTGTGTCGTCATTGTCTAGTCACTTTTGTGTTAAGATTTATGTTGGGTAAGTGTTCGACCTGATATGGGTGCTCATATTATTATCACTCTCAGTAATAAGAAAGTGAACTGTAAGAGGGCAGGGATGCGGGCAGGTGTGTTAACCGCTGTATGCACAGCACCTGGAACACTCACCAGTTCACAGTGTTCAATAAATATTTGTGGGATGAATGACAGCCCGGCTCAAAGCCTCTAACCGGATGCACACTCTGCTCCCCACTGTGAGGGGCCCCCCGTGCTGCCCATTCCTCCACGGCAAGAGGAGAGGGACTCAAGATGCCACCAGCTGCTGCATCTATCATATGGCACATTCGATGATCCCTGGGTCCCCAGCAGTGTCTTCCATGCAGCCTCCTGCCTCCAGTAACCGTATCAACATGGCGCCCTTCCTTTCCCAGAAGTGCTGGTTCTTTGTTCCACCACGGGCATCTTGGGATGCTGAGCCAGCCCTGGCCCTGTGGAATTGCATGCCTCACTCCAGGCCCTTACAATCAGCATCAGTCACCTCTTGCCACAACTTAGCTGTGTAATAAATGACCCAAACTCATTGGCCGGCAGCAATAAGCATTCTCATGACATGCACGGGTCTGTGGGCCAGCTGGAAGTTTCTCCTTCAGGCTTCAGGTCTGTGGGGCAGTTGGCAAGGTATTACTCCCCATGTCTCTTATTTTTCTGGAAGAGCAAGGTACTTAGGGCACCCACACCCCTGTAGCTAACAACACAAGCCTCAGAGTACCACCCCAACCTTCCTGGAGGAGAAGATCACACTCCAGCTCCCACAGGAGGACTGCAGGGTCACCGGGCACAGGGCATGGAGACAGGACGGGTGGCATGTTGGGAACAGTAATGCACCTGCCACAGCAGCCCTGCCATCCACATGGTGGGAATGTGGTCAGCCCTGGGTGCTGGCCTCTCTCTCAGCTGCATCCTTCCCTGTAGCTTGACCCCCAGCTAATGCGGGGTCTCCAGGGGGAGCCTCCAGCCCTCACTTGGGCTCCAGGCAGGAAGCAAGCAACAGACCAGGCTTTGGTCTCTGCTCTTCACAGGGAGACAGGTGGCCTCCCAACCATCTCCCTGTTAAGTTAGGAGGGCAAGATGTCCTCTCCCAAACAGTACCCCCCTCCTTCACCTTCCTCGGAGGGAAGATGGGACAAACCAGCCATTCTCATGCTCCACAGGGACTCTTTTGAGGTTAGTCTTGGGCAAGCTGGCACCTTTGTTTTTAGTGATCTGGGTGTAAATAGAAAAAAAAATGGCACAACTCATGGTTCAAATTATTGCCACAAGGAAATACAGGCTATTCCACGACTTTGTGTAGGAACTGGGGCTCCAGAGGATGGTAAGAGAACACACAGAAGGCAGGATGGAGTTGAATAAGAGTCGGGGGGGGGGGGGCAGGGAATAATGCCCTCCCGCAGGGCTTCAGGGAGGCTTCAATAAGGAAAGGTAGGTGTTCAATAAATATTTGTTTGCTTTGGTTACACTTCGCTCCAGCTCTAGGAAAAGAACTCTGGCCAGAAACACCGCTGGGTGACTTTATAGCAAAATAGCAGCAGCAAGGAATGTGGCCTGAGAATCATAATGTGCCAGTGGATGGGGGAAATGCAACCAAAAAAAGACATTATTCATCTTAAGCTTCTATAAGCGCCAACCTGGTCCAGGCACAGTTTTTAAGTGGCTTGTACTCACACACTTACGCACATAAACAAACCCTATTATTATCCAAAGCAAATAATATACTAAACAGATTTCTCACGGATAGGAAATGGCACGAAACAAAGAAAAAGTAATAATGCCTAGAAAATGTGGTTAATAAAAGCACAAAGCTGGCCAACTTTTGCTCTTTAATTTCCACATTAAAATTATTACAAGGCATGTGCATTAGGCGGGCTGTAGGCGTCAGCAGCATTTTATCCACCACATAAAGGATGAAATCTTTGCTTAACCCACAGGCAGCATCTCTTAGCACCAGGTCTAAATCCATCCTGTAGGGCACAAAGGCCAGGGGAAGAGATGAATTAAAGAGACTGGAATGTGGCCTGCCTCCTGCTAGAGGTGGCTAGGGGCATCAGGGTGTCTGATGCATTTTAGGAAATGAAAAGAGCTTGTGCAAAGGCACTGAGGTAGGACTAGAGCATTCAGGAACCAAAAGGCCAGTGTGGCCAAAACACTCAGTGGGAGAGGGAACAACCAGGGGAAGTGACATGGGAAATATCACTGGCCAGATTAATGCTGGGCCTTGGACTTCATGTTATTTACTGCTTGGTTGATGACAGGAGTTCATGCCAGCTCATATGGTGAGCAGACATGATTGGTTGTCATACACAGAGTCCATTAATAATCAAACTTTTCCAACTCATGTTAGTAGGCCTTCCTTCCTGTAGTTTTCTTTACTTACATCTGAAGAGGCCTCAAAAGCTGTACTCTGACCAAAAACAAACAAGAAAAATCTTACCCCAGCCCACTGGCATTGTGGATTCTTTACAAAAGCACAAGTCTCTTTTCTTATCTGACAGCTGAGAGATTAAGGTCTATAGCAAGGACTCCATAGCTATTCACCAAATCCGTGTTCTTTTCACCCTCGGAGCACAGTTAGGCTAGATTGCAGGCTTCTCTGCTGTTAGCTGGGGACATATGGCTGAGTCCTGTCCATGGGGTGTGGACAGGATTGATGTTTACCACATCTAGGGGTGGCCCATAGAAACTTCCCATGCAAACCTGCATTTTCTCTACTCCTGTCTGCTGGCTGGACCTCAGGGTGCAGAGCGGCCATGGAAGCCAAGACGCCTGTTGAAGATGGCACAGCCACCATCAGCCTGGGTCCCTGGATAACTGTGTAGAGCACAGCCGATCACTATCTTCACCCTCCCTTTGATTCGACTTCCTGTGAGGGTAAGATACACTTCTATTTGGGGGCACCCGGGTGGCTTAGGCGGTTGAGCGTCTGACTTCGGCTCAGGTCACGATCTCACGGTTCGTGGGTTCGAGCCCCACATCAGGCTCTGCACTGACAGCTCAGGGCCTGGAACCTGCTTCAGATTCTGTATCTTCCTCTCTGCCCCTCCCCTGCTCCCCCCCCCTCAAAAATAAATAAACATTAAAAAAAGATGCACTTCTATTTTATAAGTCAACTGAGTTTTGGAGTGTAACTAACAGCAACTACCATTACCTTAATCAATACAGCACGCAACCTGGCATCTGGCTTATTTTCTGAAGGACAGTTTGGGTTAGCTTTGTCACCATGTGGGGTTGCAGAAAGCAAGACTCGTGATCCTGGAAATTCTCTTTCAGAAAGGAGATGCACTAAATTTGTTGCAACAGGCTAAAGTCACAGCCTGGCTACAGTCATGCAAGCTGGGATCCCAGCCATCCAGCAGTCCATCCCTGAATCCCCGGTTATATTTTTATAATCCGTGGCTGTGTGGCTGTTCGCCACTTCCTGAGCCAGTGAGGAAGCAGAGCAGAGATGTGGCCCCTGCTGCTCAGGAATCCATCAACTTTTTCATAAAGGCTTTCCGTTGGGGCTTATTTGTAGAGCCCACAGACCCATCAATCATTGGTATTCTGGGTGGGTCCCGCGAATGTCCTTCTAATCACTGACTTGCATGGACAGAAGGCACTTCAAGTGGGCATTAGGTCATGTTACAAGTCAACAGAGGTCTGGGATCGGCTGCTTCCTGGCCTTCATCTCACACTTGGAAGCTTCCGGCAACTAGGGAAGAAACTAGATAAAGGGCAATATTTTTCTATCTTTGCTTCTGGGTATTGAATCTTTTCCCTTTTGAGGAATCTTCTCCAAAGAGAAAAAAGCTGGGTGTAAGTTCCGCGATGGGCGGGTACAGGAGAAAAGTCAAGTGTGTCTGTGTGTATGCACGTGTGTGTGCCCATCAATGTGCAATGTGTGCATGTGATGCATGTGAGTGTGTGCATATGTGTGCCTGAACATGCCTGTGTGTGTCCATCAGTGTGCATGGACATGTCTGCATGTGTCCATCTGTGTGCGTGCTGGGTCTGTGTGTATCCATCTGTGTGTATATGTGTGTCCATGTGATGCACATGAGTGTGTCCATCTGTGTTTGTAGGGATGGCTGTGTTTATCCGTCTGTGTGTGTATGTCTGTGTGATGAGGGTGAGTGATGTGCGTATGTGCATACTGAAACAAACCTCTGTGACAATCACAATTCTAGGGGCGTCTGGGGGCTCAGTCGGTTAAGTATCCGACTTCAGCTCAGGTCATGATCTCACACTCCGTGAGTTTGAGCCCCGCGTCGGGCTCTGTGCCGGATTCTGTATCTCCCTCTCTCTCTGCCCCTCCCCCACTCACGCTCTGTCTCTATCAAAAAATGAATAAACATTTAAAAAAATTTTTAAAAAATCACAATTCTGTTATTTGGAGTTGACAGTAGCAAAGCTGAAAGTGTTTAGTAAAATCTTCTGTTATTGTCACCCAGGAGAGAGGAGGACAGTGACAGAGTGAGCTGTTGAATAGCCAGGGTAAAGATGGGCTCGACTGTTGAAAGCCCTGCAGAAGGAAGCCTGAATGGTGTAAGAAGCATGCATGGACGGCAAGGTCAGGCAGGCCTGAGTTCAAGTCTAGGCTGCACCGTGTAGCCTGGACAAGTTACCCAACCTCTCCAACAAGGAGTTTTCTCGCCTGTTAAGTGTGGATAACAGCAGCCATGCAGGGCTATTGGCAGCGTCAAGTGGTATCATGGATGCAAGCCTCCGGCAGAGTAGATGTTCAACAAATGGTCACCATCATGGCCTTAGAATCGATAGACCCCTGTGTGGCCCATTTATTGTCTAACTATTTCATGTGTGGGTTTCTTTGGTTGGGGTTTTGGTTCAGCAACCACCTCAGTAATCTCCCACCTGCACCTAAGTCCCCAGAGCAAACCTCTAGAGCTGCACCGTCCAGTATGGTAGCCACTGGCTTCATGTGGCTGTTTATTTTTAAAGTTAAGTCAAATTAACTTTGAATTTGATTTGAAAATTCAAATCAAATTAATTTAAACTAGAAATTTAGCTCCTCAGCTGCACTAGCTACATTTCATGTTCCCAGTAGCCTCACACAGCCAGTGGATACTGCGTGGATGGTGCAGATGGAGAATATCTCCACCGTCGCAGAAAGCTCTCCTGGACAGTGCCGAGCTAGAAGGCGATACAGAGACTTATGAGCTATTTTCTGGTCACTCCAAAGGCCTAATGAAAACCATACATTTACCCACAAGGAGACTGCCCAGGTTAGCTAATGCACCTGGGAAATTGCTTGGCTGGAACTAGAGCAGGCTCGGTGAGAACACAGTTAGTTTCCCCCCCTGCCAAAGACCAAATAGGTGGTGGGCTGAGGAATGAGCCAGAGCTCCTGGCCCTGAGTTCAGACCCAGAGGGCTGGCTTTGCTACGGGTACAGTGGCCAAAGGGCAGGGGCAGTCACCGGGTCCACTCCAGTCCCTGGAAGCCTCACAGTGGGGATATGCAGGAGTCTGGGGCTGTGAAGCCCCAGGTACAGGTGGCAAAGCCAAAGAGGCGGGACAGAGATGGGAACAGGGAACAAACCAGGTGTCGGAGATGTGGGAGGGAAGGCAGCACTGATCCCAAGCAGGAGCTGAAATCCCCGATCAAGAGCAGTTCAGTGTCCCCACCCCATGTGTGGAGCACGGGCTCTTGAAGGCAGGAGGAAATGGATTTAGATATTACTTGTCAACGCCTAAAAATGCTCTCCCTAGAAGCTGTGCATTTGGCTCATGAAGGAGAAGAAACAAATTATATATTATTTTGTACTGCAGTTTATTTGGTGGGTGTGATAGACATTGCTAAGAACAATGGGATGTGTTCTTCCCTTTTTCCTAAGGGAATTCCAACTGTGTCCAGCGTGGTAATGTCCCTGGTTATAATTACCCATCTCCCATACTCACCTGAAGCTAGGTGTGGCCATGGGGCCCAGTTCCAACCAATGAGATTTAAAGGTGGAGCCTCTGAGAAAGCTACAATTTCCTAATAAAAAGATATGGACTTTTTACCAGTTCACTCCTTTCATCCTTTGCATTTTTCATCTTTTCATCCTTTGCAAAAACCTCCCACTTGGAATTCAGATGTGAATCCGGATGTACAGCAGCCACCTTGTAACACTGAGGCTAGAAGCCACACCTTAAAAAAGGGAGACCAGGGAACTAAATGGACCCTGGGTCCGTGGTAAGTTTGAATTTGCTCTAAACGAACTAATTTTTGTAGTTGGCTCCCTTCTTGCTATGTGAGCACATGACCTCTTCTTGGTGTGTGGAGACAGAGAGAGGGACTAATCTCTCTTCTTCTTATAAGGCCATCTTTCCTACTGAATTAGGACCCCATTCTTGTGACCTAATTACTTCCTAAAAGCCCTCCCTCCAGAGAGAGTCACATTGGGGATTAGCATTTCAACACATGACTTTGTAAGGACATAGTTCAGTCCACAGCATAAACCCTGAAATGTTGGCCAGCAAATAAAGGCTCTGTTGTTTCTAAATTCAGGATTTGATCGAATAGTGGCCCATCCTCCCCTTCCATCCATCCTCATACTTCTCAATCAATCACACCACTGCCTTCATTTCATTTCATTTACTTGAAATTTCAGTTAGCCCTGTACAGCAGAAGTCTGCAAACATATTCTTCTATAAAGGGCCAGATAATTGATATTTTAGACTTAGCAAACTACATAGTCTCCGTCACAACCCCTGAACTCTGTTGTTGTGACACAAGTGTAGACGTAGACAACATGTGAATGAATATGCATTGCTGTGTTCCAAGAAAACTTCATTTACAGCAACAGGCAGTGGGCTAGATTTGACCACAAGCTGTAGTTTTCCAATCCATACTTTAGAGGCAACATGGCAAGGTAAAAGAGCATAGATTTTGAAATGAGACAAATTTAGGTTCTTATCCTGACTCCAAAACTATGATGCTGAATAATTTTGTTCATGCTTCCAAGCCTATTTTCTTAGGTATTAAATGGGAATGTCCATCCCTGCTTTGGAGGGTGGCGGTTTAGATGTAAACCCATGTCAAAGGCCCACACATAGTAGGCTTGCACCAAATGGTCTGTGCTGTTGGTTTTTGTTAGCGTGTTTGGAGCTGCAGTTGTTGGGATCTACCTCAGCACAGGTGATAGCCTTGTCACATAACCCATTGCTTCTCACCTTGGGCAGGTGCTATTCGACCCCTCTTTGTGAGGAAGACTTCACTCTCCACCACGACTGTGTGTCTGTCATCCCTGCAGTGACACTGGCCCAGAAAAGAAGGAATTGCCAAAAGTTGCACTGGGCCAGTTGAGGAATGAAGGCTTGCACAACGCTATGTAGATCTATTGTCATTGGCATAAGTAGAAGCTTCTCTCATGGAGAAAAGAAGGGTCAGAGCATGTTTTGAGATGCCCTAAAGTCAGGTATAAGTGGTATATCAAGTCTGAGAGCTCAAGTCAGGGTTCACTGCTGAGAAATCAACAAGGCAGGACCAGGGGCAGTATTGCTGCCCTGTACTTAGTGTCCTGGCAGCTCTTTCCACCAAGTGCGAGGTCCACAGGCAAACACCTGGGCGATCTCTCCTTTACCCCCTCACTCCAAGCCATAACAGACAGGGTGAAAGCAGGTGGGGAGAGTCACTGACAAGATGTCCACTTAGCAAGAGTGCCATTGGCGTTTAGAAGAAAGCCTGGATGATGTGCGTGTCAGGGAGCCTTGATCCCCTCTGCCAACAAACCCCAGCTTGAGTGTGTCTGGCACCAAGTCCCCCAAAGGAGAAGAGGGTCCAAGGAAAGGGAGCAGAGAAAGGTGGAGAATGAGGTCAGAAGAAGAGTGGGCAGCCAAGATGGGACATATGGAGGTTAATTAAGGGAGCAGTGACACTCCCCAGTGGTGGAACAGCCAATCAATAATTCCCCCACGTCTCCCCACAAAATCTCCCACTGAGTCTCCATTGCCTACTGATGCACGGAGTGAGTGGCCTCACCAGGGTACACGAAGAGACAATGAGGTCCTCACTGTGCTGAACGGAACAGCACAGGACAACTGAGCAGTCTGGGAACAGCAGGCATTTGGGACTCCACAGAAACCTGGAGGATTGGCTCTGGACTCCCTGGGGACTGGCAAGGGTTTCCATCATTTCCACTCTGGAGGGGCCAGGGACCCTGTTAAAGCGTGCAGTGCAAGACCGACGGAAAATCGTACATTTCGTCTTTGCCACAGCTGCTTTGGAGGGAGGGCTGGGAGCACCCAGAACTGAGACTCAGAACATAGCCGTGCAAACCCCGGCTCTGCACTTCCAGGCCGCTTGACCTTGATCAAGTTCCCCGACCTCTTGGAGTGTCATTTTCATCTTCCACGGTGCCTGGTTCCTAATCGCCCTCAACCACTCTCCAGCGACTTGCAAATGAGCCTGGTGCTAACAGCAGCCCTTATGCGAGATGGTGCACAGACTCGGCCGTGGGAAAGCAGGGACAGGGGAGAGGGGTGCCCCATGTCTCTGAGGAAGGAGGAGCCCTGGGCCCAATGCACCATCTGTCCCAAGATCTCTAGGGTGGTCTGCATTTCCCCCCCCCAAAACATACATCTCTGTGTCATTCCATATAAAGGCATAGAATATAAGCTGGGATCCTACTGAAAGTTGTTCACAGTTGGTAAAGTCAAAATGGACCCCACCGATAAACTGCTGTGTACCAGTCATGCATATAGGGCATTATCTATATACTATGAATAGAACCCGCCGAGGGGCGGGCAGACATTGTGGTCACCAGAATATCAATGCCTGCCCTTTGAAGGAAGACATACTCTGTTCTCCACTATAGAGCCTCACTTACTACCATGTGACATTAGAAACACCCCTTCCCTCTATGAGATTCAAGTTCCTCATCTATAAAATAGGTATAGGAATAGCCTGAGGGCTGAAGTCAGGTTTGGACATAATAAATAAAGAGCACCTGTTTGGGTCAGTTTTCCCAGAAGCAGGCTCCAGGGCAAGGATTGGGAGTCATGTGTTTTTATTAAAAAGAAGGCAGTTGGGGCTAGAGGGGAGCAGGACAGAGAGGGGAAGGAATCTCAAGGGCACATTTTAGGAGTCCCATCCTCGGCTTCATCCTCTGGGGAGATTTGGTGTATAAATAGCAGCTCAAACTTGGATGATGTTTGTCTGGAGGCAGACGAGCTGGGCATTTTATACCCACACAGTCCACTCCTGGCTACAAGCTTCTGGGAACAGGGGTGACAGACTCCCAGGCATGCTCGCTCTCCCTGTGGTCAGGAAGGCTCCAGTGCCCAAGGACAGTCTTCTGCAAGTGACAGGGGCCGGTGCCATCTAAAGAAACAGAGCACGCTATGGCTGGGAGATGGGACATGGAACCATTCAAGGGATCCGCAGAGATGAGGCCAGGGGCCAGCACTGCCCACCATACTGCCTTGCACTGTTTTGTGGGAATCAAATTAAATAGCAACAGTATATATCTGGTTTTTTCATCTTCTCGCCTATGGGCGTGACAATACTGATAATTATCTACATGCCTCTTACCACGTGCCAGGCACTGTCCTGAGTGTATTAACTTATGAAGTTCTCACCCAACCCACTGCTATCCCCATTTTAAAGATATGAAAACTAGGGCACAAAGAGGGTAAGTAGTTTGCCCAAAGTCATGCCACCAATTAGAGGCAGGATAGGTATCTGTGCTCAGAAAATGGGCTCCTAGCCCCAGCTCTTAAGCACCAGGCTACACTGCATTTGGGTGGAGCCAAGTCCCTGCTCTCACACGCTCTGTTCAATATGGGAGCTGCCAGCCATATGTGGCTCTATACAATTAAAGCTAAACCATTCAAATTAAATAAAATTAAAAATGCAGTCCCTCAGCCACCCCAGCCACCTTTCAAGCACTCAATAGTCACATGCAATTGGAGACTACAGTACGAGACAGTGCACACAGAGAACACTTCCAATACAAAGTTCCATCCAACAGCACTGGAGAGAACAGAATCCTAGGGAGAAGGAGGGTAGGTGTTATGACTCCAGGATCCAAACTAAGACTAATGTGGCCCCTAGCCCCATGGTGACACTCTTAGCTGTATGATGTCAGCAAGCCTCCATTTCATTGCCCCTTAAAATGGGCATAGAAAAAAGCATCTCCTTCTCTTGTGCTTATTGTGAGGACGAATTGGGGTCATGAACATTGGTATCAAAGTCATCACAGAATAAACACCAGCTATGGTTCCTCCTGTTACGTCTACTTCCTATTGATATTGTTATGCTCACTGTTACTACAGAGCTGGACAGAACCACCTAGGAGCTCACACCACATCATAAATAGAGAAACTGAGGCCCAGACGAGGAATTCAGCATGGTGGTGACAAAGGCAGGACTAGATTCTCTCTCCATTCCCTGGGTGGCCGTCTTTCTACCAGTCTGCGCTATAAAACAATTCTGCAGCCATTTCAGCTCTCCAGCTTCAAGCTTTGTCTATTGGATTTAAATATTCCATCTCTGACCAACCGTGAAACCATGGAAACTGAATGGCAAATTGAAAAGGCAGCAAACAAATTAGCTTGCAAAGCCCCACAAATGATATAATCGCTCCAGTATTTAAGCTGCAGATATTCTCTGCGTTTTAGCCAAGGCCTTTCTCAATTGCTTTTGTAAACCTGCACCGTGTGTCCCACGAGCAACATCACCCCCGCAGGATCAGGGCCAGACTCTACATCCGTTCTCAACCCCAGAGATTCAGAGCCCAACTCAAAAGGTGAAGGCTGCCATTGACCCCGTGGGGCTCATTTAGTCTCCCTCCCTCTGCAGGAAGGCCAAGCCACATGAACAGATCTCCAGTTCTGACATCTCTGCCCTCTTCGGAAGGTCCAAGAATAAGCAAATAAGAGTGGCATCCTGTGGGTGGAAAGAGAGAAGAATTGTTTGGAGTGGACCGAGTGGGAAATTGCAATGAAAATTACCAGAAGCATGGCAGGCATCTGTGGTTGATTGCATTAATGGCCAATTCTTCAGCCCGCACCGTACCCACACCTTTTGCCACTTATGCTTTCCCATTATGCTGAAACATAATTCTATGGCCTTGTGGAACTTTCATTGGCCAATAGAATATTAGCAAATGGGATGCAGAGTCTTGAAATGCTCTTGTGTAATTGAGCTTGCCACCTCCTGTGCCTCTGCCATTACCATGAGAACAAGCCTATTCACCCAGAAGGAAATAGAATCAATTGGATGAGAGCTGCCTCAGCTTA